>NC_083351.1:42328863-42980681 GCF_030254825.1 Meriones unguiculatus
ACATCACAGTCTATTTCCTCGATATAAATAGCACTGCAGTGAATATGAGTGTGTATCTAGAGTAGGATATAAAATGCATTAGATATATGTCCAGGAATGGTATAGCTGAACCATGACTCTACTATTTCTAGTTTCTTTGGTTCTGTATTATTTTGGAAAACTCCAAACAGACCTCTAAAGTGGATATGCTAGCTTACATTCATAACATCAATGTACAAGAATTTCTTTTCCACCACATTCTCACCAACATTCTTTGTCCTTTGTATTCCTGATGATGGCTATACTGGTTGGGGCAAAGTAGAACCTTAACATACTTTTAATTTGCATTTCTTTGATGACCAAGAATGCTGACCACTGTTTTAAATGTTTCCTAATCATACTTCTTTTGAGAATTTTATGTTCAATTCCATAGCCTAATTTTTATCTGGTTATTTATTTCCTCGGTGTTTAATTTTTTAAGTTTGTTTGTTTGAGGTTTTTTTTTTTGTATATTTTAGACACTAATTTACTGTAAGATGAATGGTTGATAAAAAAAAATTCCCCATTATGTGATCTTACTATTCACTAAATTCATAGTTTCTTTAGTTAAAGATAAAGGGTTTTTTTTTTTTTATGAGATAGTGTTCATTCTTGCCTTTATTTCTTATGCTATTGGAGTTCTTCTATTCATAAGGTCCTTAGCTGTGCCTGTAAGTTGAAGCATGTGCATCTCTTTTCCACTAGATTTTAAGGATGTCAGGTCTTATGATGAGGTTCTTAATCCACTTACTTGAGTTTATTCATGGTAAGAGATAAGAATCTAGCTTTGTTTTTCTGTTTCTGTATGTTTTTATATTTTGAAGTCCAGTTTTCTTTCAGTGTATATTGTTTGCATATTTGTCAAAATTCAGGTAACTATAGTTGTGTCAACTATTATCTGGGTCCTCAATTTTATTCCATTAATGTTTTCATTTGTGCAGCTCCGTAATAATGTGAAATCAGCTGTAGAATACCTTCCTTTGTAAAGCTTGTGTTCATATTGTTTTGGCTATCCTTAGTCTTTGGTGTCTTCATGTAAATTTTTATTGTTTGTTTTTTTCTCTATCTTTAAAGTATAGCATTGGAATTTAATGGAGATTGCATAGAATCTTCAGATAACTTCTAGTAAGATATGCGTTTCACAGTATCAATTCTTCCAATCTGTGAGGATGGTTGTCTGTCCATATTCTTGTTTCAGTGTCTTAAAGTTTTCATTGTATGAGAATTTTGTGTATCAATATTTCATTCTAATATTTCACTGTTATACATATAGATTGTTTTAAAATCGTTTTTACGAAACTTCATTTTTTATGAAATTGATATTATTTTCATTTTTTTTATGAAATTGGTAATTGATAATCTTGACAATACACACACATATATCAGGTACTTGAAAGTAGTCCTTCTCTGAATACTAAGATTTATAAAATAATCATAATTCTCAGTAATAATACGCACATAGTATTGCTATATATTCACAAATTTTTCCCTAATTAAATGTACTTGTTTTTAGCTGATTTTTTTTTTTTCAAATATGTATGATCTTGTACTTGAAAGCACAGGATATAATAAATGACACTTTTCTTTCATTCAAATTCTTTTTTAATTTTTATTATTAGTTACATTTTATTAACACTGTATCCTGCTCCCTCATTCCTTCCCTCCCTCATCCTCCCCCTGTCCCTTTCCAAGTCCACTGCTTGGAGAGGACCTCCTCCTCTTTCATCTGACCCTGTTTTATCACGTTTCCTCAGGACTAGCTGCAAAGTCCTGCTCTGTGGCCTACCAGGACTGCTCCTCCCTTGAGGGGTGGGGAGGTCAAAGAGCCTGCCATTGAGTTCTTGCCAGAAATAGTCCCTGTTCCCCTTACTATGGGAAACAAATTGGTTACTGAGCTACCACGGGCTACATCCGAGCAGAGGTTCTAGGTTATATCCATACATGGTCCTTGGTGTAGTGTCAGTCTCAGAAAAGACCCCTGTGCCCAAATATATTTGGTCCTTGTGGAGCTCCTATCCTTTCCATGTCATACTAACTCCCTCTTCTTTCATATGATTCCTTGCACTCTGCCAAAAGTTTGGTTGTGAGTCTAAGTATCTGCTTTGGTACACTGCTAAATAGTCTTTCAGAGGCCCTCTGCGGTAGGCTCCTGTCCTGTTACTCATTTTCTCTTATGTCCAATGCCCATCCATTTGTCTTTCTAAGTGAGGATTGATCATAGTACTCTCGGTCTTCTTTCTTGTTTATCTTCATTAGGTGTATAGATTTCATTATGCTTATCATACGCTATAGTTCTATATAAGTGAGTATATACCATATTTGTCTTTCTCCTTCTGGGATACCTCGCTCAGAATGATCTTTTCTAGATCCCACCATTTGCTTGCAAATTTCATGATTTCCTCCTTTTTGATTGCTGAGTAGTATTCCATTGTGTAAAAATACCACAATTTCTGTATCTATCCCTCTGTTGATGGACATCTGGATTATTTCCAAGTTCTGGCTATTACAAATAAAGCTGCTAAAAACATATTTGAGCAAATGTCCTTGTTGTGTACTTGAGCAAATTTTGGGTATATACCTAGCAGTGGTATAGCTGGATCTTGAGGAAGCACTATTCCTAATTGTCTGAGAAAGTGCCAGATTGACTTCCAAAGTGGTTGTACCAGTTTACATTCTCACCAGCAGTGGAGGAGGGTTCCCCTTTCTCCACAACCTCTCCAGCATGTGTTGTCTTTTGAGTTTTTTATTTTAGCCATTTTGATGGGTGTAAGGTGAAATCTCACAGTCGTTTTGATTTGCATCTCTTTGATGGCTAAGGATGTTGAGCATTTCTTTAAGTGTTTCTCTGCCATTCTATATTCCTCTACAGAGAATTCTCTGTTTAGCTCTGTACCCCATTTTTAATTGGATTACTTGATTTATTGCTTTTTAACTTCTTTAGTTCTTTATATATTCTGGATATCAGCCCTCTGTCTGATATAGGGTTGGTGAAGATCCTTTCCCAGTCTATAGGCTGTCGTTTTGTTCTGACAACAGTGTCTTTTGCTTTACAGAAGCTTTTCAGTTTCATGAGGTCCCATTTATTGATTGTTGCTCTTAGAGCCTGTGCTGTTGGTGTTCTGTTCAAGAAGTTGTCTCCTGTGCCAATGAGTTCCCAGGTCTTCCCCATTTTTTTTTTTCTAATCAATTTAGAGTATCTGATTTTATGTTGAGGTCTTTGATCCACTTGGACTTTAGTTTTGTGCAGGGTGATAAATATGGATCTATTTTCATTTTTTGGCATGTAGACATCCAGTTGGACTGGCACCGTTGAAGATAGCTGTCTTTTTTCCATTGAATGATTTTGGCTTCTTTGTCAAAAATCAAGTATTCATAGGTGTGTGGGTTTATTTCTGGGTCTTCTATTCAGTTCCATTGATCCTCCTTTCTGTTTCTATGCCAATACCAGGCTGTTTTTATTACTATTGCTCTGTAGTACAACTTGAAATCAGGGATGGTGATAGCTCCAGATGATCTGTTGTTGTACAGGATCGTTTTGGAGATTCTGGGTTTGTTTGTTTGTTTGTTTGTTTCTCCATATGAAGCTGAGAATCTTTCTTTCAAGGTCTGTAAAGAACTGAGTTGGTATTTTGATGGAAACTGTGTTGAATCTGTAGATTGCTTTTGGCAGAATGGCTATTTTCACAATGTTAATTCTGCCAAGCCATGAGCATGGGAGATCTTTCCATCTTCTGATATCTTTTTATTTTAACTTCCATCCCCCTGATAACTGTTTGATTTATTTTAAATACATATATAAGCTTCATATCACTTATAATTTTAATATGTTGAAACTACTAAAATAATTCTAGAGTACAGTGCTTATTATGTATTTATATATGTGTGGATACACTACACATAAATTTGAAATTCAGTGCTATATGACAAATTTGAGAAAAAAGAATTCTAAATTGTTAATATACCATTTAAAAATGGAATAGCATAATATGACCAGATTAAGTATGAAGGATAATTATATATTTTCATTTTTAAAGATAGTCTTATTTTTATTAGTATTGAGATTAAAATATTAAAAATAAATCTCAGCAGCATGTCTTTGAATTAAATCTTTAATTAAGATCCTGCATTGTTTAAATTGCATATAAATGATTATTACACAAAGAGACTTAGATCTTCAGTTATGGGATATTTCCTTAGCTATTTCTGCCCCAACCTCTACTTTTGTTCTAATGCAACCTTTGCATTTTTGAGGGGACAGTAGAACTGCTGGAACTTTCTCACTGTTTATCAACTTTTCCTTCTTTTTGTCTTTATTACTGTATTCAGAAAAAGTATCTTGGGCTCAATATTCCAGTCCACTAAGCTAATTCTCTTATCTCCCACCAATTACTCACCCTGTTTATTTAAGTTTCTCTTTGTAAAAATAATTATAATTTCAAAAGATATCTACACACTTATTTTATTTAGAAATATGTTTTTTCTTGTCTACACATTTGCTTTCCAATGATGCTACTTATTACAAAGTTTTCTTCTGTTCACCCTTACGCTTAGTTCTATTCATTATTTTTGTTTTTATCAAATGTTTGGCGATTCCTGGTCATCTGTTTTGGTTAACAGGTGTGAGCAAAGGTTCATTAGTGTAAATGTGTGGCATATCAACTGGAATAATAGGATAGATTTTCTTACAATGCCCTAGGCATCACTCTTCTCTGAGAATGAATGTCTGTCTTAGTAGATTGTCTTTAGGGTATGCTAATGGGTTATTTTCAAGGGACATGAGCTCTGAGTCTCAATGATGCTGTGTGGAACAGCCTCAAGGGCATTTTTTTTTTCTTGGAGCTTGTGATTGTCTCTAACATACATCTTCATCTGTTATTTGATTTCAGGGATGGATGCTTCAAAATTGGTATTGATTGAGGAAAGCACACTTTCCAGACTTATTCTGGATGCACACAAAATATATACAAATCTAGAAAATGGTAACTGAAATGACAGAATTATTTTTCTAGTCTGTACAGATGACCACATCTATGAAAGCATATGTTGCATATATGAGTGGATATATATTAGATATTACATATAGCTATTATTTATGCACGGTATTCAATTGTCTTCTGATTTCAATTCCTTAGAGTATTTACTATTTTATGAACTGTGTAGTTATGAAAATTAAATAACCTACTAAAATATGAAATCACTATTATAAATAAATATGTTCAAATAATCTCTCTTTTCTTTAGTTCTATGCCAAAGCAAGCATTCTTTCCCACCTTCAACTTTTTTCATCTTTTCTCTTATTTTTCTTTTGAATTTTTCTGCTTACTCTTCTTTCTTTTCTGTCATTCTCCCATCAGAAAAAAAAAACAGGGCGGGGAAGACAAAGTCTGTACTTTAAATTTAAACATAAAGAAGAAAGTAATTTAAAATTTTATTTTCCATATGAAGTTTTACAACTGTTTTTTTCAAGAACTTTAAGGGATTGCTTACTCTCTTTTGAGATTTGTTTTCATTTTTAAATTTTATATTAGTTTATTGACTTTATACCCCTAGGGAGTCCCCTCCCTCCTTTCTTTCCAGTCCCTCCCACTTCTCCTTCTTCCCCTTTTCCTCTCCATTTTCCGTCAGAAAAGTGGAGCATACCTCTCCCAGTATTGACCTTCCCCAGCACATCAAGTCACATCAGGACTACTGGTATCTTCATCCCCTGAGGCCAGGCAAGGCAGCCCTGCCAGAGGGAATTGGTCCAAAAGCAGGGAAGGGGAGTCCATGTTAGAAACAGCTCCCCCCCTCCATTTGCCAGGAGACCCATTTTAAAACCAAGCCTCCTGTCAGCTACATGTGTGCAAGGGGCCTAGGTCCAGATCATGCATGCTCCTTGGCTGATGTCTCAGTCTCTGAAAGCCCCCATGTGACTTGGTTATTTGTCTCTGTTGGTCTTATTCTGAGGTTCCTGTTCCCTTACATCTTTCCTCCAAAACTTCCACAGGACCCCCAGAGTTCTGCCTCATGCTTGGTTGCAAGTCCCAGCATCTGTCTCTATTTCCTATTGGCTGGAGCCTCCCAAAGGGCAATCAAGTTAGGCTCCTGTCTGAAAGCATAACAGAGTATCATTATTAGTATCAGGGGCTGGCTCTATACTGCGGGGTGGGTCTCAGGTTGGGCCAATTATTGTTTGGACTTTCCCTCTATCTTTGTTCCTTTGTTATCCTTACACTTCTTGTAGGCAGGATAATTTTTGGTTCACAGGTTTTGTCGGTGAGTTGTTGATCCCCTCTTTTCACTAGTCCTGCCTGGATAGGAGGTGGTCACTTCAGTCTCATGTCCGTTCTGTGTTCTTCCCTCCCCCAATTGGGAGTCTAAGCTAGAATCACAACCATATCCTCCCAGGCGCCTACCTTGTAACAGGACCGTTATAACAGAACAACCTTTCAGCCATTGATTGTGAGACTATAAGATTCTGATTCATCATGAACACAATATTAAACCAAGGTGTTATATACAACATTCATTCTTTCATTTTTTAAAACTATTTAAACATTTTATGTTTTCTACCTTTCCATTTTGTAGTAATGTGTCTCCGTGTCAGGTGTTTAGCTTCAAGAGTAATTACAATGCTTTTCCTACATTTTCCTCCTCACTCTCTTCAGGTTTGATTTAACAGCGAATTTTAAGTCAGAAATGCCTGAACACACAGTCAGTGGAAAGCCTGTAATGTGTTCAGCAAAGAATTTTGGGAACCAACTACACAGAGATTTCTAGGGCCCAGAAGTTCCTAGTTCTTAAAATTAATATTTCCCTGACATACTAAATATGTACATCTGCTGGTCTGAATATTTTAATGAGCTAATGCCTACCATATGTCAATAACAGTCTGCACTTACACAGCTTTGGAATCTAACAGGTATTGCTTTCAATAGTCCAAACAAAAAAAAGAACAATTTTCTGTTCACCTCCTATTTCTCAAAATTGCCACTTAAAAATGGAGAGTAACTTCTCTCTCTCAGTTCTGGCATCCTGTGAAGCTCATTAAAATTGCCTAAACATGTTTTATTATCCTTCATCCTCTCTCTTCTTTGCCGACATGATTTCTATGAATCCCTGCCACAAATTTTTGACATCTCTCCTTGACAATTCTCAAACACATTCTCACCCTTGACCTCCACTACCACTACCTCATTTCAGGCAAACAGGAAGGGTCTTCTGGAATTCTTCAGGGGTATTCTACTTCTTCTTCTCTAATATATATATATATATATATATATATATATATATATATATATATATATATCTCACACTGCTATCAGAACATTCCTTATAATGCAGCAGCCAGGTTTTTATTTTATGATCCAATACTCCAGTACTTCTATGTCATCTTCCACTGTCCTTGTAATGAATTTTGAATTTATTCCTGTCTCAGTTTCTAGGACCCATGGCAATTTCTTCTCCATCTTCATCTTTCATTGTTCACCACTTATTCTCTTCAGGCTCACTGCTTATTCTCTTCAGGCTCACAATTCTCACAATGGTGTGGGAATAAGAGTATTCTTATTCCCACACCATCTTTTGGCTTCTGTCTCTACATCTTCCCACATTGAGCTGTGTGAATCTTAAAAAAAAAAAAATCTTACATTCTCCAAACATTCTTATAATTGTCTACTTGCATTATTTTCTTCTGCAATGGAAAGTAAAGTACTTGTAGGTCAGGGGCAACATTACTCACTGTTTTATCCAGGTCTTAGTGTAGTTCTGACTTCCAAAAACTGCTTCTTTCAGGAACATTAAAGTGTGTTTATATGTCAAAATTTTTGTTTGATTGAATAGAATTTCTAAATTGACTTATTTTTTTTTCAATGCTGTTTATTCAGGAACATTGAACAATCCTCGGACCCCGGGGAAAGCCAGCCCACAGCTTAAATAGCCTCTGGGTAGCCAACCCAGGCGTGCCACGGGGGCAATGCAGATAGGTCCACATACATGGAAGCAAGCCAGATCCTCGGCCTTAGCCAAATGTGGAGTTGTTCGTGACAGAGAGCACTCACCATCGGGAAGGTGGAAGGCAGAAACCAGCTCCATCTTTAAGGCATAGCATTCCGCAGCTCTCTACAGTTCCCCCTTTTTGTTTTAGACGCATCAGGCAAGATAGAGGTCTGATCTCTGATATTAGAAATAAATTGGGACTTTGTACAGATGTTCATTTAGGTGTCATCCACCCAAAGAGCATCAGACCCGTCTGATACCTTTTTCTCAGAGGCGGGACGTGGGGCATCAACCCGCATGCAATCAGACATGCTCTTCTCTGTGTCCAAAGCTGCTGACCCTGAGTGCAGTGCTTAGCCTCGCGTCCTGAGCGTATCATTTTAGCTTTTTATGGTATCCAACCATGCTTGGGGAGAATGTCCTGCTTCAATGGCTGTAAAGGCCTGAATGATCATGGCTGCATCACACTGTTGTGAGACTCTAATCTTGCATATATACCACAGGCAAACCAAGGAGACCAACACCAGAAGGCCTGCTAACACTCCCATGCCCGCCCATTCCTTCAGATGATTCATGGCTGCAGCAATCCATGTTGATAATCCTGTGGCTAGTCCTGCGTCCACTCTGGTAGAATTTACTGTGACGGCTGTTGGAGCTACCATCAGGGCATTAGCCATGAGTCATACTGGGCAGACTGCTCAGACCCTGAATAATCATTTAGCCAATGTAGCTCATGCCTTAGTTGTACATAAAGAAATTAATGCTCAACTAAAAGGAAGCTTGATGGTGTTCAATCAGAGGATTGACCTCTTGCAGGAACAAATAGATACCCTATGGCAAATCGCTCAACCTGGCTGTCAATGAAAGTATGCTGGACTTTGTGTCACTAGCATACAACATGAGAATTTTTCCTGTGCTGCAAATCTGTCTAAACAATTGTCGAGCTATATTTTAGGTAATTGGACTGGAGAATTCGATACTACGATGGAGCAGCTGAGAGTGGCCATTGTCACAGTAAATTCTAAATTGACTTATTTAAATATAATCAGAAATGTATAAAAAAGAAGTACTCATAAAAATGTCAGTGGGATACAATTTAGACTTATACATATCTCTGGTTTAGCATCATGCTGTAATATTATTTAATAATTAATAAAGGGGCACATGCATACACAAAAGCAAAAATCACAGCCAAAATATCAAATAAATCTTTAAATAAAAAATACACATGGCATAATAATTTGACTACCTTTTGTCCCAGGTTCCTGGGAGGGTTAATCTAAATTACTGAAATTATTTGAGTATTGAGTGTGTTTTCATTATTCGGAAGCCCTTTAGAAGTCTATGCAAAGAGAGAAATGTCAAGTTAGCCTTTAATGACCAGAAACATTCAACCATATGGTTAAAGCTTGCAGGTTTAAGGTAAACTAATGTCTGGGGAGGAAAGAATGCTTGAGATTGAAATGAATCATGTGGGCGGTGATTAAATCAGTTAAACCTGATAGAGATCAGTAAAATCTCTGGACACGAAAGATTGATGGAGTTTCCTGATACTGCGTTTCCTTGTCTATGAAGTGCATCAATGTGATGCACTGTGAGCAATGCAGAGGGTCTGAACACTCTGCACTGGGGGATCTACTGGCTTCCCTGTAAGTGTTCATTCCTCTGATTGATACTGATTTGGAGTCTTTGTAATAAACCTGTGATTATAAGAATATATTATAAGGGCGTGTGATATTATAAGTATATTATGATAAGGGCATGTGTCACTTTAATGTGATGTCAAGCATAAAGGAGACAGGAAGATTCCCTCAAATCTGCACTGACCTGGTCAGGTGTTGGAAGAACCTTAAAATCACTAGCATCTGAGGTGAAACTGGTCCAGATACCATTAGCATTAACATGCAAGTCTGCACAAACCTATGAGATTAATGATAAAAATGAGTGGTAATAGTGATGGTACAGAGAGTGACAGTGCCAAAAGTCATGAAACTGGAAGACTGTCTAGTGAGAAACTAATGATGAGTAAGAAGAGAGAGAAACACTGACTTAGAAATGTACATAATTTAAGGAAAATATTGAGAGCAAAGCCAGCGAACACGACTGAGAAAGTACTATTGTTGAAGAAGTAAAGTGATCGATAACTGTGATGGAAAGAAGCATGAGGAAAAACATAAATGTAAAAACAAAAAGCTAAGTATTTAAGTGGGAGGAGAGATGGATAAACTCTAAAAGAAGCTTAAATAAGAAATTAAATAAACAATATATATGCAGCAATCCAGCCCCACAGAAGAAACTATAAGAAAAACTTCAACCCATGAGATCAACTACACCCAAGAAAACACAGAATAAAGACACCATCCCAACAAAAAAGCAAAAGAAAACAATCACACAGATACAAAATCACCACCAACTCCATAATAAAAGAAACTAACAATAATCAGTCACTAATATCTATTAAAATCAATGGTCTCAACTCTCCAATAAAAAGCCACAGACTAAAAAAAATTGGTTGTAGAAACAGGGTCCAACATTCTGCTGCACTCAAGAAACACACCTTTGCAACAAAAATAGACACAAAAATAGACTGGAAAAGGTTTTCCAAGCAAACAGACACAAGAGGCAAACTGGAATAGCCATCCTAATATCTAATAAAATAGATTTTCAACCAAAATTAATCCAAAGAGATGAAGAGGGACACTTCATTCTCATCAAAGGAAAAGTACACCAAAAATATACCAAAAATTCACAATCCTCAACATCTATGCACCAAACACAAGGCCTACTGCATTTGAAACATTATTAAAGCTTCAATCAGGACATTGATCCCAACACCTTAATAGTAGGAGACTTCAACACTCCACTCCTACCAAGGGATATATTGTTGAGACAGAAGTTTAAAAAAAAAATAATGACACTTACAGAGGTCTTAAATCAAATAGACCTAATAGATGACTACAGAACCTTTCACCTAAACACAAAAAATTATACCTTCTTCTCAGTACCTCATGAAACCCTCTGCAAAAATGACCATTGAGTCAGGCACAAAGCAAACCTTGACAGATACAAGAATATTGAAATAATCCCTTTTATCATATCAGACCACCATCATCTAAAACTAGATCTCAAAAATACCTGAAATAACAAAAACCTATGCACACATGGAAAATGAACAACTCTCTACACAATGACACCTGGGTCAAGGAGGAAATAAAGAAAGAAATTAAAGACTTCCTAGAACTAAATGAAAATGAGGTACAATTTACCCTAATATACAGGACACAATGAAAACAGTGCTAAGAAGAAAGTTCATAGCACTAAGTGTCTTCATAAAGAAATTCGAGGCATCTCATACAAGCAACTTAATGGCTCACCTGAAAGCACTAGAAAAAAAAAGAAAGAAACAGACACACACAAGAGAAGTAGACCGATAGAAAAAATCAAACTCAGGGCTGAAATCAATACATTAGAAGCAGAGGGAACACTTCAAAGAATTAGCGAAACCAAGAGTTGGTTCTTTGAGAAACTCAACAAGATAGACAAACCCTTAGGCAAACAAACTAGAGGCAAACTAACTAAAAGGCAGAGGAACAATGTCCAAATCAAAAAAATCAGAAATGAAAAGGGGGACATAACAACAGACATTGAGGAAATCCAAATAATCATTAGGTCTTACTTCAAAAGCCTATACACCACAAAATTTGAAAATCCAAATGAAGTAGACAATTTTCTTGACAGGTTCCACTTACCAAAGCTGAATCAAGATCAGGTAAATAAATTATATACTCCTATATTCCGTAAGGAAATAGAAGATGTCATCAAAACTCTACCATACAAAAACAAAACAAAAACAAAAACAAAAACAAGAAAACCCAAGACCATATGGTTTCAGCACAGAATTCTACCAGAAATTCAAAGAAGAGCTAACACCAACACTCTTCAAACTATTCCACAAAATAGAAATAGAAAGAACACTACTAAACTCATTCTATGAAGCCACAGTCACCTTGATACCTAAACCTCACAAAGACCCAACAAATAAAGAGAATTTCAGGCCAATCTCCCTTATGAACATTGATGCAAAATTACTTGCGAACTGAGTCCAAAAACATATCAAAGATATCATCCACTATGACCAAGTAGGCTTTGTCCCAGGCATGCAGGGGTGGTTCAATATATGGAAATCCATCAATGTGATCCACGATATTAACAAACTGAAGGAGAAAAATCACATGATCATCTCCTTAGATGCTGAAAAAGCATTTGACAAAATCCAACATCCATTCATGTTTAAAGTCTTGGAGAGATCAGAGATACTAGGCACATAACTGAACATAGTAAAGGCAATATGCAGCAAGCCTATAGCCAACATCAAACTCAATGGAGAGAAACTTAAATCATTCCCATTGAAATCAGGGACAAGGCAAGGCTGCCCACTCTCTCCATATTTCTTCAACATACTTCTTGAAGTCCTTGCTAGAGCAATAAGACAACTAAAGGAGATAAAGGGGATTCAATTTGGAAAGGAAGAAGTCAAAGTATCACTATTTGCAGATGATATGATAGTATACATGAGTGAGCCCAAAAAACACCTTCAGCAAAATTAACTAAAAACAAACAAACAAACAAACAAAAAAAAACAGTAGCCCTCTTCTATAAAAAGACAAATAAGCTGAGAAAGAAATTAGGAAAACAACACCCTTTGCAATAGCCACAATGGACATAAAGTTACCTTGGTGTAATTATAACCAGGCAAGTCAAAGGCTTGTATGAAAAAAAAAGAAAAAAAAAAACACTTCTAAGTCTCTAAAGAAAAAAATAGAAGATATCAGAAGATGGAGAAATCTCCCATGCTCATGGCTTGGAAGGATTAACATAGTACTAGATATCTAACCAAAGCAATCTATAGGTTCAATGCAATTCCCATCAAATTACCAACACAATTCTTTACAGACATTGAAAGAAAAATGCTCAGTTTCATATGGAATAACAAGAAACCAAGAGTCACTAAAACAATCCTCTACAATAAAAGATCATCTGGAGGTATCTCCATTCCTGATCTCAGCCTGTACCATAGAGCAACAGTAATAAAAACTGTATGATATTTGCATAGAAACTGGTTGGTGGATCAATGGAATCAAAGAGAAGACCCAGAAATAAACCCACACACTTTTGGACTACTGAATTTGGACAAAGATGCCAAAACCATACAATGGAAAAAAAAGTAACATCTTCAACAAATGGTGCTGGTCTAACTGGATATATACATGTAGAAAAATGCGAATAGATCCATGCTTATCATCCTGCACAAAATAAAGTCTAAGTGGATCAAAGACTTCAATATGAAACCAGACACACAAAACCTGTTAAAAGAAAAAATGAGGAAGAGCCTAGAACTCACTGGCACAGGAGACAACTTCCTGAACAGAACGCCAACAGCACAGGCTCTAAGATCAACAATTAGTAAATGGGACCTCATGAAACTGAAAAGCTTCTGTAAAGCAAAGAACACTGTCATCAAAAAAAAAAAATTACAGCATACAGACTGGAAAAAGATCTTCACCAAGCCTACATCTGACATAAGCCTAATATCTAGAATATATAAAGAACTCAACAAGTTAAAAAACAACAAACCAAGTATCCAAGAAAAAAAAGGGGGGAGAGTACAAAGCTAAACAGAGAACGTTCAACAGAAGACTATCAAATGGCAGAGAAAATTAAAAAAAAAATCTTCAACATCCTTAGTCATTTGGGAAATACAATTCTAAATGACCCTGAGATTTCACCTCACACCCATCAGAATGGATAAGATCAAAACCTCAAGTGACAACACATGCTAGAGAGGATGTGGAGAAAGGAGAGCCCTCCTCCATTGTTGGTGGGAATGTAAAATTGTACAATCACTTTGAAAATCAATCCACTGCTTTTTCAGAAAATTAAGTATAGTGTTGCCTCAAGATCCAGCTATACCACTGCTAGGCATACATGCAAAAGATGCTCACGTATACAAGCACCTTTGCTCAGCCATGTTTGTAGCAGCTTTATTTGTGATAGCCAAAATCTGGAAACAACCCAGATGTCCATCAACTGAGAAATGGATACAGAAATTGTGGTGCATTCACACAATGTAATACTACTTAGCAATTAAAAACAAGGAAATCAGAAATTTCAGGCAAATGATGGGAACTAGAAAAGATTATCCTGAGTGAGGTATCCCAGAAGCAGAAACACACATGGTATATACTCACTTACAAGTTGATATTAGACATATAATAAATGACAAACATACTAAAATCTGTACACCTAAAGAAGCTAAGCAAGAAGGAGGACCCTGGGTAAGATGCTCAATCCTCACTCAGAAAAGCAAACAGGATAGACATCACAAGATGGAGAAAACAGGGAACAGGACAGGAGCCTACCACGGAAGGCCTCTGAAAGATTCATCCTGCAAGGTATCAAAGGAGATGCTGAGACTCATAGCCAAACTTTGGGCAGAGTGCAGGGAATCTTATGAAATAACAGGGAGTTAGAAAGACTTGGAGGGGACAGGAGCTCCATAAAGAGAGCAACAGAACCAAAAAATCAGGGCCCAGGGGTCTTTTCTGAGACTGATACTCCAACCAAGGACCATACATGGAAATGAACCCTGCACAGATGTAGCCCATGGCAGTTCAGTGTCCAAGTGGGTTCCTTAGTAATGGGAAAAGGAACTGTCTCTGAAATGAAGCTTTTTTTTTTTTTTTTTTTTTTCCCATTGGCTGAATGATTTTATTAATTGTGCCTATCCTCCATTTGCCAGATTTCTCTTTTTTTTTTTTTTTTCAATGCAGTTTATTCAGGAACATTGAACAATCCTCGGACCCCGGGGAAAGCCAGCCCACAGCTTAAATAGCCTCTGGGTAGCCAACCCAGGCGTGCCACGGGGGCAATGCAGATAGGTCCACATACATGGAAGCAAGCCAGATCCTCGGCCTTAGCCAAATGTGGAGTTGTTCGTGACAGAGAGCACTCACCATCGGGAAGGTGGAAGGCGGAAACCAGCTCCATCTTTAAGGCATAGCATTCCGCAGCTCTCTACAGTTCCCCCTTTTTGTTTTAGACGCATCAGGCAAGAGTAGAGGTCTGATCTCTGATATTAGAAATAAATTGGGACTTTGTACAGATGTTCATTTAGGTGTCATCCACCCAAAGAGCATCAGACCGTCCGATACCTTTTTCTCAGAGGCGGGACCTGGGGCATCAACCCGCATGCAATCAGACATGCTCTTCTCTGGGTCCAAAGCGGCTGACCCTGAGTGCAGTGCTTAGCCTCGCATCCTGAGCGTATCATTTTAGCTTTTTATGGTATCCAACCATGCTTGGGGAGAATGTCCTGCTTCAATGGCTGTAAAGGCCTGAATGATCATGGCTGCATCACACTGTTGTGAGACTCTAATCTTGCATATATACCACAGGCAAACCAAGGAGACCAACACCAGAAGGCCTGCTAACTCTCCCATGCCCGCCCATTCCTTCAGATGATTCATGGCTGCAGCAATCCATGTTGATAATCCTCTGGCTAGTCCTGCGTCCACTCCGGTAGAATTTACTGTGACAATGGCCACTCTCAGCTGCTCCATCATAGTATCGAATTCTCCAGTCCAATTACCTAAAATATAGCTCGACAATTGTTTAGACAGATTTGCAGCGCAGGAAAGACTCTCTTCAGACAGAAAAGGGATCTTGGAACTACAGCCACCATTGTTACTACCATCTCATTGGCGGCTGTTGGAGCTACCACCAGGGCATTAGCCATGAGTCATACTGGGCAGACTGCTCAAACCCTGAATAATCATTTAGCCAATGTAGCTCATGCCTTAGTTGTACATAAAGGAATTAATGCTCAACTAAAAGGAAGCTTGATGGTGTTCAATCAGAGGATTGACCTCTTGCAGGAGCAAATTGATACCCTATGGCAAATCGCTCAACCTGGCTGTCAATGAAAGTATGCTGGACTTTGTGTCACTAGCATACAACATGAGAAATGAAGCTCTTTTATCACCTCCCCCTGAGGTAAAAGCCGCCTTACCAGGCCACAGAGGAAGACAATGCAGCCAGTCCTGATGAGACCTGATAAGCAGAGGGATGGGGAGGAGGACCTCAGCTATAAGGGTACTAGTGAAAGGGCATTAGGGAAGAAGAAAGAGTGTGGGTGGGACAGCGAGGAGATGAGGAAGGGGGTTACGGCAGGGATACAAAGTGAATAACCTGTAATAAATATATATATAAATAAATAAAATTAAATTTTAAAAAGGAAATTAAATAATGGCACATGAGAAACACCATCAAGATTTTCACTCACAAAAGAAACCCTCAGCAATGAAATAGAGATGTTACTTTCAGTAATTGCTATGATAGCTAATATTTAATGTCTCACAGTCCCCCTTTTAATGGCTGTTGTTAAAGTAGATTGAGAAAACACTAAAATAGAAACATGTCTACATTCAAACCTTTGAAGAAGTTTGTCAAAAAAGAAAGTTGAGATGCATCACATTACCCAGAGGAGAGATAAATGTAGATTTATAGAGACATGAACTAGTAGGATAGGGACTGTCAGATAAAGTGTAATGAAGCAAATTAATGTGTGGAGGCAATAGTATAATTATGATAAAAAATAATAATCAAGAAATTGTACAGTGAGCTACAGCTACAAAGGAGTTCCTTCATCTTTTTGAGTAGGTGAGAGAATACTAAAGTACAATGTGAATTGCTCTATAATATTCATAACTAGGGAATTTACTGACTTCCAGATTGACAAAGCACCTGGTTAAAATACCTTTGTTTAGCAAATAAATCGGTATTCTGTTGAAAATACAAACTTTTAAGGCTACCAACATAATAAGTATTTGGAGTTTGTTCTTGCAATTGAAATATTTGCATAAATTTATCAATATTACATTTTCTGAGCAATATCCTACCTTATAATGAAGCATTTTCTTATAACTTCCTAATAATTTGCTACACTCTTTTGAGCAACCTCTCAATACTCTTTAATAAGATGTATGCATGCAAACACATACAACCATGGAGAAAATACTCCTAAGTACTTGAGGATGATTGACTGCTTTCAGATATAGGAACTGATTCTGTTTTCTAGGACATTTTAGAGGAAAACAATACAAAAATTAGCATGTAGCCATTGTTCAGATTTTAATGTATATTTTAAACTTTTACTAATTATGCGGATCTTCTTACTATAAATTAAGAACACATAAACACAGTAGTAAGACTTCCCATATAGTAAAATTAAGAAAGATTGAGGTGTTGTGTAAATGAGTACTTGTCCTACAAAGTACTCAAAGGAGAGGGCCTCTGAGCTACTTCTGTCTTCACTTTTTGTTTTGCTGCCTGCTGCTGGCTACCTGCATTCAGCTTCTAGCATGAAAACATATTTTTGCACTTCAGTTCTCTCCTCATAGCTTGGAAACCTCTGGGGACATTTAAAAGATCAAAATCAATCTGTTCCTCAGACTGTTAGAAGATTGCATTAACCCCTGGCGCACACTGGTAGCAGAGTTGATCATCACGAACCTCTGAATCCTACAGTATTAAGGTTAGCTTTTTCAATAACATGTGACCCAAGCCACCCTTCTTGTCCCTGTAACAGTCTTTCTCACATGATGATCAATCTCAAGCCATAAGTGACCAAGTGAATGCACAGATGCACAATCCACGAGGGCAATATAGAAGAGAATCATCCTTTGTTATGCTTCGGTAGCCACAAAATTGCACATTTTCCTGCAAGGGTAACTTCAACATCACCACCTGGTAGCCAACTATTCCTTTTGCATGGCATGTTCATTATACATCACTAAGCTCTAGGTCAATTCAGTCAGACTGGCAAATTGCAAATTAAAAATTAAAAACAAAATTGCAGCTGGTATAATCAGGTCCTACAGACAACAATTTATATTGCTTAAGCCACATCTAGTTACACATACTGTCTAGAAAATTGACATCAAGTTTACAAAAATCCATACAATCTAAGTACAAAATTCTGCAAGGAACAAAACTCCTAAAGGATAGACGTAGACTAGTTAACAATAAATAAACTGCAAAAGGAAATAAATTGAAAATGTTCTGGAATTTGATTTTCCCCTACAATATACTTAATAAAAACAGATTTTATTAATAATCCATCTGTGATACTTCCCCTAAGTCTTTACATTGAAGCCAATATAAAAATAAAAATAATAATGGATAGTTAAATAAGAGAATTAAAGTAAGTTTTATATAAACCTCTTTATTAATTGTCTTTATTTTATTTGCATATATAAGTGTTTTGCATGCATATTTGTCTGTGTATCATGTGTGTTCTTGGTACATGTGAAGGTCAGAAGATGGTATCAGATCTCCTGAAAATAGGGTTACAAATGGTTGGAAACCATAATAAGGTGCTGAGAAACAAGCCTGGGTCCTTGCAAGAGCAAAAAATGCTATTAACTTCTGACCATCTCTTGAGCCCCTAAAATAAGTTTTAGTTGGAAGAAGGAACTGTAAAAATGGAAGGTTGAAAAAATGACCTCCTCACTCTGTGGAAAGATGTTTTTGTCTTTCTTTTGTGCATGGAAAGCCCACACAATCCTCAGCATGAAATACATAAACACTTAAGTTGCTATTGTTAAGGAAATAAGAAATATCATAATGGCAACATGATATCCCAAATAATAGCAAAGGGTTATTAGAATAATATCAGCAGACATGAAAAAACATTTGCAACATCCCTCAGAAATTTCTATTAATTTTAAAGTGAAGACTTGCTATGAAGTAGCACTATTCCTAATCGTCTTCCTCAAGATCCAACTATGCCACTCCTAGGCATATATACAAAAGATGCTCAAGTACATAACAAAGATATTTGCTCAACCGTGTTCATATCAGCTTTATTCGTAATAGCCAGAACCTGGAAACAATCCAGATGTCCCTCAATGAAGGAATGGATACAGATATTGTGATATGTTTACACAATGGAATACTACTCAGCAATTAAAAACAAAGAAATCAGATATTTGCAGGCAAATGGTAAGAATTAGAAAAGACCATCCCGAGTAAGGTATCCCAGAAGCAGAAAGACACACATGGTATATATAGTCACTTATAAGTTGATATTAGACATTTAATATAGGATAATCAGATAAAATTTGTACACCTAAAGAAGCTAAGCAAGAAGGAGAACCCTGGGTAAGATGATCAATCCTCTCTCAGAAAGTCAAGTAGTATGGACATCGGAAGAAGGAGAACACAGGGAACAGGACAGGAGTCTACCACAGAGGGCTTCTGAATGATTCTACCCAGTAGGGAATCAAAGCAGATGCTGAAACTTCTAATCAAATTTTGGGCAGAGTGCAGGGAATTTTTATGAAACAAGGGAGAGATAGAAAGACCTGGAGGGGACAAGAGTTCCACAAGGAGAGCAACAGAAACAAAAAATCTGGACACAGGGGTCTTTTCTGAACCTGATACTCGAACCAAGGGTCATACATGGAGATAACCTAGAACCTCTGCACAATGTAGCTCATGGAAGTTCAGTGTCAAAGTGGGGTCCCTAGTAATGGGAACAGGGACTGCCTCAAAAATGAAGTAAGTGGCTGGATCTTTGATCACCTCCCCATGATGGGGGAGCAGCCTTATTAGGCCACAGAGGAAATCCATGCAGCCAGTCCTAATGAGACCTGATAAACTGGGGTCAGATGGAAGGGGAGGGAGACTTCCCCTATCAGTGGACTTAGAGGGGCATGGGAGGAGATGAGGGAGAACTGGTGGGACTGGAAGGGGATGAGGGAGGGGACTAGAGCTGGGATACAAAGTGAATAAACTTATTAATAATAAATAAATAAATTTTAAAAAGACTTGTTATGACATGATATTTACAGGAAGTGAATTTTTCTTTAGAAACTCATCATGTAGTTCTTTAATGCTTTTCTTTAGTAAAGTTCTTACATTCTTTTAGTAGCCCATGATATAAGTAAAAACATTGGGAAAGAAACTTTCCCAAGAGATAAGTCATAAGTCATAAGATGTAGGTTTTTGGGCTAGAGAGATGGCTCAGTTTTCAAAAGCACTTGTTGTTCTTACAGAGAACACTGGTTGCTTTTCTAGCACCCAGATCTGGGGATTCACAACATCTTCTATCTTCAGTTCCAGGAATCTGATGTTCTTTTCTGGCCTCCCCAGAAATTGACACATATTGGTACACATGCATACATGTAGTCTCTCACGTATACACATAAAATTAAAAACATATATCTTTTTAAAGAAAATAAAGAAACAAATAGAAAATAATTTGTTTTAAAGATTTGGGTTTGGTTTATAAAAGAAGAGAGTAAGTCTGTATCAAGACCTCCTGATGACTACACCAGGCTGGGACTCAGTGGGGGTCCTTTATCGTCCTTCTTCCCCTACACTCCAGTCTCTCCAAACTTACTCTTAGTTCTCATGCCTACTGAAGGCCCTCTTCTCACCCCACCTTCATTTGCTGAGGGCTCCTGCTCTTGGTCTCTATAGCTCCTTCCTGTTGCCCCTTTCAGCTTTTCCTTCTATCTTAATTTCATTCCTTTGTATCACTGGGAAGATTACAGAAAAACTCTGAACAAGGAACCCCACAGCCACTACACTACACTAGCATCCAGGGAGGGCAAATGGAAACAAAGAACAGAACACCCACTCAACAAAGATAAAAGCAAATATCTATGCCAAGAAACACTTCAGATATCAAAGCTATGAATGCCAGATCTAAGCACAAAAATAAAAACAGGAACAGCCAAGACATACTTCCTCAGAAGCCAGCAAACCCTATTGCTGTTAGTTGTGAGGAAATGAGTATGTGAAAACAGAAGACAAGGACTTCAAAATAACACTTAATATATTCAGGACCTTAAAGAGAATAGAGATAAAAAGCCTTAATGAAGACTCTGAAAACATAAGCAGTTGTTATATTAAAGTATATTTAAAGAAATGAAAAATTTAGGAAGAAATAGAATTACTTACAAAAATCTAAACTGAAGTAAAACTGAGGGTGAAATACTCACGATATCAAACAAAAACCTCAGTGATCAGCACCTTGTTCAACTCTCTTCAGAGAAGCTTCTTCTTGAAGTCAAGGGGAATTAACACAGAGAGAGATTCCCAACTGAACAATACACACAGAGTGAGAGACTTCGGAGTATTCAGTCCTAAATGGGATGTTATCATCAAATCCCTACATTCCAGGCTCAGTGATCTATGCACAAGATGAGGCAAAAAGATTATAAAAGCCAGGGATGGTGACTGACTCCAAAGAAACAGTGTCTTCCAGACACAAGACTGATGAAAATATAAAGTCAGAGACTGTGGCAACCAACACAAGACCTTCACAGGTTCTAAAAAGATGGTATCTCAGCACTGAAAAGGGCAAGTGGACACAAAGCCCCAACCCAAACCAAACAGCCATCTGTCATTGATATCTTCTGATAAGGGGAAAAACAGTCTTCCAAAATAGTCACTGGAAATATCAACCAAAGCAGGTTCATGTCCAAGAATAGTTGGCCAACAGAAAACAAAACTACACATTTTTGTGTGATAGTTGTTTTGTTTCTTTTGAGTATTTTTGGGGTCTTATTGATTATTTGTTTGTTTTGATATTTTGTCTGTTTGTCAAAAGAGGCTTTTTTAAGGCATTGTGAAATGAAGTTGAGTGGGTAATAATGTGGGGGAGATCTAGGAAAAGTTAGAAGAAAAGAATCTTTTCATGTAATTTTTTAACTAATAAAAGAACCTGATTGGCCTGCTCTTTGATCACCTCCCCCTGAGGGGGGAGGGGGAGTAGCCTTACTAGGCCACAGAGGAAGACAATGAAGCCAGTCCTGATGAAACCTGATAGACTAGGATCAGAAGGAAGCAGAGGAAGACCTCCCCTATCAGTTGGACTTGGGGAGGGGCATGCATAGAGAAGGGGGAGGGAGGATGGGACTGGGAGGGGAGAAGGGAACTGTTCACAGGAGGATACAAAGTGAATAAAGTGTAATTAATAAAAAATTATAAAAAAGAATGAACAAAGTCTATTTCATTTGTAATAAGCACATTGTGAGCTTTATCAAAGTGTCAGTGACGTTCATCTAGAGACAGATCCCTTTCATATATCTTGACTTCTTTCATAGGACCAGAGGCGACAGGCCCGTATCATATGAAGTAGGCAGAGTGTTGGAAGTCTGCAACGTGCCAATTCATCCTATATAGAGCCTCTGTGGATTTTTTTTTAATGATGAGTCCTTTGAAATACTGAATTTCTAGATCTTCATACTCACTCTTGATTTAAATTCCCAGAACAAGTACTATACATACATTCTTTTGGGGAATTCTGTCTACACATATCCATGAATGGAATTTAGAAGATGTGTGAGAAAAAAAAATCACAAACATCAAGGTCACCTTTTCTCTTCTCTCTGAAGGTGTCAGTATAAACTCTCCCAGTGTTTGTTGCTTTCAATGCAGACCTTCTACTAATGTCAACTTAGTACTTCATGTGCCATTCATTAGATGTAAACATTACAAACTATACTATCTCTGTCCTAAAAGTGTATACCTCTCTTATAACTTAAGCTCACACAAAATACATCAATAAACTATGAGACTTTAGGCACATGAGAATGCTCCTTATGATAAAAATACAGAAGTCGTTAGGGAAAAAAAGAAGCTATGGCTATTTATTTATATAAATATTTATATAAATCCATATATATATATGGAGAAGATTTGATTAGATTGTTTTTATCAAACTAAAAAATATATAACTCATACAAAAGGATTTTAAGCTCAAATATCATAAATGAAATAAAAAGCTACACATTGTAAATATCTTAAAGACATAAACACTTAAGAAAATAAAAATGCAGAAAATATTTGCATAAATCATAGCCTGAAAATGTTTATATATATAGTCTGCAACTAGAAAAGTACATGGATAGTACTCTTTAAAATGCCAGAAGGCATCTGCTCCCTCTAATTCCTAACAGAGAGTTGGAGAGCTAAAATTGTTAGCAAGGACCATGGTCTGCATAAGAAATAATAATAAATATTAAAATGTGAGAGAAGCAAGGTCTACCTTTCTTGTTTATACATAAAAGATGATGAGAATTTGTGAAGGAGGTTTATAATATGCATGTTATTGTCATGAACAATTTTCAGCTCTGTTGAGATGAGCTTCCCACAAAAACTTCATGTTAATTTCATTGTCATTGAGAAGAAGAGGATGACTTCAAGACATCAAAACTCTAGCTAATAATTTTGAGATCCTTGCTTCAGAGAATGTTAAGAAATATCCCATAAATCTCTAGGAATCTAAGCATGTTGACAGGGAAGGGAAGCTAATCTCATCTTAACTTTTCCAAATTATTATGTCTCTTGTTGCAGGAATAATTCTAACATCCTAAATGATTGGACATAATGATTAAACAAGAAATTCTTACCAAAAATTTTACAAAATTTGCACAACACTAATACATTTATAGCTTTTATATCAAGATCTTATATGGAAGTATTATTGCCTTAAGCAAAATTTTATTATGAGTCAATGTAAAGTCAAGTCAATCAAGAACTATTAGAAATATTATGTGTATGTAAACATATGTTATATGACATTTAATCGATTATCATCTTCAGATGGCAAAATAAATAGTTCTTAATTTGAAATAAAATGACTTGTGGATAAATTAATCAATGCACTCTTGATTATACATACAGAAGCTTTAGATCGAGGCCACATTTACAGTATTTAGATTTTAAATTTGTCTTCAGAGATAGCAGAGAGAGTGAAGTTCCTCTTGTTATAGTAGCCAGAACATCACAGTGAATTCAGCTAAGCTTGGATAGAGACATAAATTCAACTGTTTGGCAACATGAGGGTAGTCCTGGAATAGCTTGTGTATTAATTTTATCACACATAAATAGCAACAACAAAAGTTACGACAACAACAAGCAAACTTAATAGACTTTTGCAAAATGGTTAAGCATATCTTATGGCGGTTCTCAAGTCACCTCAAGTCACAATCAAAAATAGGCATATTGAACTGCAGCAGAGATTAAGCACAGATTATGAGGAGTGGCAGAGGAGAGGCATGAAGAAAGAAACTCCAAATAAATGATTCACAGCAGTCCCTTGAAGAAAGCACTGTGCATCTTAATGTTTTAGATCAAAAAGCATGCTGATTCTTATTAACGAGATTAGCTTCTCCAGGTGTCACCTGGAGGTGTCACCTCAAAGGGTGTCTGGTGGCTCTTCTGTCTTTTATCAAAGGACAGAGAGTGTCTTAGGTTATCATCCCAACTCTTGTAGCTATGTCTTTGTAGGAAAGTCTTTACAGTTCCATCTAAACTCGGAACAGGGTATGGAAATCTCTAAGTCAAGCCCTACATTCATTAATATTAGTTAACTCTTTGCCAATAAACAAAAGAAGTGAAGAAACCAAAGAAGCACAAGAAATTTAAAGGTGAGCATATACAAGCATCAGGAAGACATCTTTTAACTTTGGTGCTCTTAGCCTAAAGCAGTGGTTTTCAACCTCCCTAATGCAATTCTTCATTTTGTGAAGATGCTCCAACCATAAAATTGATTCCTTGTTACTTCATAACTAATTTTGCTACTCTTTTGAATCGTAGTGTAAATATCTGATATTCAACACTAAGGGTGTCACAACCTGCCCTTTGAGAACCAGTGGCCTAAAGCCTTCTCTGCCTGAATGAAGCTGGTCCAGAGAAAAACTATCAGGGTGCCTCAGCGTGGGAAGTGTGCCCCTGGATTTCAGAACAGTTTGAACACACTGTTCATGAAAGTCATTACGCAGAAATACATTGTTGAGTGAAGGCTGCTCCTTGGTTCTCATCTTAAGGGAAGTTGTTTGGTAGAAAATGACACACCGTTTCAGCCAAAAATAATGCAGCAAAGCAAAGAACACACTACAAAGAGAAATTGGAGAGGGCTAACCTCAAGAAAGGATAGCGACTCAGACTGTTCTGTGCTGTGGATTATCAAGATGTTTGTCTGAGTATTTGTATAGTGGTTGACATATTCACCATCATTCTCTCCTTTCAACAAATTGTCTAGCTCTCCCTTTTATGGTTTTTTGTTGTTGTTGTTGTTTCACTTTTGGTTTTGTTTTGTTTGCTTTGGTTTGGATTTGTTTGTGGTGTTTGTTTGTTTTGTTTTTCCATGATTCTCTACATAATCCCACAAAGATTTAAGGTCAAATCCACTATATAAATAATATTATAGCAAAGCAAGGTCTTTTGGAAATTCAGACCCATCATTAATGTGAACATGTTATCTTAGATTTTGCTATATAAGGGCCAACCAGTCCATAATTTAAGGACCTTTAGCTACAATGGAGCATTCTATCATGAGATATAGCTAAAATGATACAGCTAGAGTTTCCTTGATCACCTCATGTCTAACCACTTGTCATGCCAGTGTCAGAAGTATCCACCCAGCTTTAGAGTTGTCCTTGAAGTCCATTTAGGTTTCCTAACAACTAGACACATGCTCTCGGGAATCACGAGAGAAATACTTCAAAGCATGGCTGGCCTCCCTGAGTGATGATATGGTATAACAGAAAGTTATGGGAATAAATATGAGATTGACTCCAAAACACTTGAGAAATTCTTTATTTCAAGCTTCAAATATCCTTGATGAAGCAATCGAAATCAATCATTTCCTCAGCATGGATCTTGACCTTCAGAAAAGAGGTTGAAATGATTTGCTGCAGTTTTGCACAGAAGTGCAAAGAGACCTTCATTAACAGTCTACTCAGCTTAAGTCATGTTTTTTACCAAAGTGATCTTGAAAGATCCTTTAGGGCAGAGATCAGAATATGACTAAAATAGCAACTGATTAGCCATCCTGGACTCAGCCTTTCCAGAATTCCAATGAAAGGACAAATGGAAATACATGAGGGTTGAGATTTCTTCAAAATCCTAATAAATAATACTTATAACTCATTGACTGGATCCTTTAAGGATGTACCAGTAAATGCATGACCCATAAAGTTAAGTAGCTATCACAACTCAGAAAATTTATAATTTAGTGACCTCCCTCTAATCCTGTTTTACCATATTAATCTTTTTTTTCAGTCTTAGCACTCATAATTATCATCAGCTGAAAACATTGCCCCACAGATTCCTGAATACAGATCTAGAATATTTGAATAAAAATATGAAAGAGTAAGTCCTGAAAACGAGTTTTTAGCATGCTGAGTGATTATTCGGTACATTTTGAAGACTACAATCTTATTAAAAAGTTTTTCATTTAAAAAGATGCATTTAAAAATAAAAACATGTCGATAGTATAAAATTCCAAATACAAGGTATTTGACATGTGAGCAATTTCTGATGATTTTTTTTTTCATCTACCACAACCATTTAGACCTAAATTCTATATTCAGGTTTCATGAGGACATTCTTTTTATTATTTTATTTTATTACTTATAAATTTATTATTCTTCTCTTACATATTACATCCTGTCCTGACCACAGTATCCCCCCTTTTTCCTCCCAGATCCACTACTCCTGTTTCCATTCAGAAAAGAACAGGCCTCCCAAGGGTATAAACCGAACATGGCTTATGAATTTGCAACCTCCATCATGAAGATATTCTTTACCAGTATTTTCTTAAGCAGTCTTTAAGGAATCATCTTATGTTCTATGTTAAATTGCTATGAAAAGACACCATGATCACAGAAACTATTACAACAAAAAACATTTAATTGGGAGCTTGCTTACAGCTTCAAATGCTTAATCCATTATCATCATGACAGGAGCACAGGAGCATTCGGACAGACTCTGAACCAGTTTATGAGAACTACATCCTGATGTATAGGCAGAGAAGGAGAGAAAAAGAGCGACTGAGAGAAGAAGGGGGAGAGCTAGAGAAGAGGTAAGCCTGGTTTTTGAAACTTAGAAGGCCATTGCAAGGTGACAGCCTTCCACCAACAAAGCCACAGCTTTTAATCCTTTTAATTCTTTCAAATTGTGCAATTTCCTGATGGCTAAGTATTCAAATATATGAGCATATGAGGGCCATACTTATTCAAAATACCACACTCCACTCTCTGGCTCCTACAGTTTTGTATCCATATCAAAATTATCAAAACGCATTCAGTCCAACTCCAAAAGCCCCCATAATCTTTCACAGTCTCAAGTCTGCTTCAAAATCTAAAGTCTCTTCTGAGATTCACAGCAATCTCTTAATCATAACTCACTATAAAATCAAAAGGCAGAGAACATACTTCCAATACACAAAGACACATAATATACATTATCATTTCAAAAGGGAGGAAATGGAGACTAGTAAGGACATACTGGACCAAAGCAAGACCTAAAGCGAGTAGGGCAAAATCCAAGTTCTGTATCTCTATGTTTGATATCAAAATGTTCTTCAACCCCTACTCAGATGTAGCCCATGGCACCTCAGTATCCAAGTGGGTTCCCTAGTAGGGGGAACAGGGACTGTCTCTGACATGAACTCAGTGGCTAGCTCTTTCATCGCCTCCCCTGGATGGGGAGCAGCCTTGCCAGGCCACTGAGGAGGACAAGGCAGCCAGTTCTGATGAGACCAGATAAGCTAGGGTCAGATGGAAGGGAAGGAGGACCTCCCTTATCTGTGGACTTGGAGAGGGGCATAGGAGGAGATGAAGGAGGGAGGGTAGGATTGGGAGAGGAGGAGGGAAGGAGCTACAGCTGGGATACAAAGTGAATAAACTGTAATTAATATAAAAATAAAAATTCAGATCTCCAACTTTTTTTTTTTAGTTTTTTGTTGTTGTTTTGTTTTTTGTTTTGTTTTTTACTGTAACAACTTCTTTCTCTCTCAGGCTGATTCCAAAACCAGTCTTCTGTTCTCTATCTTTTGTTCTCCAATGAAATCCAGGCTTCGCTTTCATAGCTTTATCCAATGGCCTCTCTGGCCTGCCAGACAGGGAACCCGACACCCCCTCCCGCCCCCACTAGAGCAGGAGTGCACACACACATGCCTGGCCTCAGTGGCTTTTCTTAGCCTCTGAGGAAGATTTCGCAACCTCTTTTCTTTTCTCCTTTACGATAAAGCGAGAACCGTGTAACCAAAGCCTCCAAGTTCTGCTGCTTGATGGAACTGCTTACATCTGCATGAGCTTCCTGGTTTTGATGGTTTCATTCACTGCTTAAGTTTTTCTCTAATTCATCTTCACAAGATGAAAGCTTAACTGGGTGAGGTCTTTCCTTGAGGTCTCCACTCCCCGCATTTAGCATCTGCTTTTCTTTAAACCTTTCAACAATTTAAGCAGTGGAATTAGCTCCATTACATTTTCAGTGTTCCTCTTCTCCTCAAACCATACATTTTGTATTTCTCCTAGCTCAGCTTCCTCCTTTTCATTATGAATCTGCATAAGAGTAACCAGCTAGTAAGCACATGACAGAGTGAATGTTAATTTTTTGTTTGTTTGTTTTGTGAAATTTCCTCTGCCAACGCCATGAATCTAAATCTCTTCAATTTAAGCTCAGGTAGATATTTTTTTTGACATGGGCAGAAAGGAACCACATTCTTTGCCAGAGTATCACAAGAATGGTTTCTTCTCCTTTGAAACCTCTTGAGCTATCCAGTCATAGTTCAAATCACTCTCAGCCCTGTCCTTCATGCTTTTACTGGGATGGCCAATTAAGCTTCACTTGAAGCGTTCAACTCCTTTTCTAATCTAAAGTCCCCAAATCTCCCATATCTCTTCCACAAACAGCATCATCAGGCCTGTCCAGAAATAGGTCACTCCTGGTACCACCTTCCGTCTTAGTCACAATTCTATTCCTGTGAAGAAATGCCATGACCATGGTAACTATTATAAGAAAAAAGCATTTAATTGAGAGCTTGCTTACAGTTTCAGGGGTTTAGTCCAGTGTCATTATGTCAGTAAGCATGACAGCATGCTTACTGGAACATTATCTGAGAACTACATTCTGATCCATAGGCAGAGAAGAGAAAGAAAAAGAGACACCAGGCATAGCATGGGCTTTTGAAATCTCAAATCCTGCTTCCAGGGACATATTTCCTCCAACAAGGCCACACCTCCTAATCCCTTTAATTTTTTCAAATACTGTCACTCCCTGGTGACTAAGCATTCAAATATATGGATGGGAGCCATTCTTATTTAAACCACCACACCTTATTTTTGTTGTTATCGTTATTTTTAGGTAACACATGGTTTTAAATACCTCATCAATATAATTTTACCTCCATTTGAATAAAATAAATTTAGAAGATTTTCAGAAAAGATTTGACTTGGTAAGACATAAATTTGTTAGATATTTACATAAGACACTAAGTAGCAAGCTCATGCTATGGAAAAAGGAACTACTGTGTTTTATTCCTGCTTATATTAACAAAATGAGAATTTAACTTAAAAAAAAACATTATTATTCATTTCATCCATAAAGCAGACTATGTATCCCTGTGGTCAAATTGGTTTAAATTTGTCTTAAAACATGCTATGAAGAGATAGAGTAAAACTTTGAGTACCTTTGTCTTTAAGTCTTAACTACACTTTCCACTATGGAATTGTTTATGTGGTAGTTTATTGAAATAATGCATCAGAAAGAAATATTTAAAATGACAAATTTTCTGTAAGACTAAGTATTAACTAGGAGAGAATGTCTTCATAGTCTACCTACAACCTATCTGTATATTTATTCCTCCCCCCATTGTTAGTTTGTTTATTTTCATTTCCTTGCAGTGCTCAACACCTTTGTGAAAGTCCCTGACTTAAGAGGTGCGTCAACACAATTGGAAGCCCATTTCTACATGAAAATTGCCCTAGCCAGAGAGAGAGCACAATTATGTCAGACTCCACAGAACACTTGGAAGACAGCAGGGGTTGGAGCCAGTGATTTTTCTTTTTATCTTTCAGCCATCCAGCTTTTGTTATGAAACGGCTTCATGAGTCACCTGTACAGCCTTCCTCTGATCAGAGCACATGAAGCCAGTTCTCTCTCTGTCTCTCTTTCTTCTTCACTGTCTCTGCCTCTGTCTCTCTGTCTCTGTCTCTTTCTCTCTGTCTCTCTCTGTCTCTGTCTCTCTCTCTCATACACACACACACACACACACACACACAAGGGGACATCTAGAAGCATTTTGCATTTAAAAATGTTTGCTAATACAACATTTAAAGATGAATCAGTGTTGACAATGGTTATGAACTCTGGGGAAACTTTTACAAGTCTAAACTAGGGGAAGGAAATACTGTTGAGATTGTTCAGTCAGAGGCTGTGCCATCTTAGCTGAGGACATCTCTCCTTTAGCTATTGCTAAAGTCAGGAAAATTAGGAGATGTAGAAGTTAGTCATGGATTACAGACATGCAAAAACAAAAACCAAAACCAAACAAACAAACAAAAAAAAACACAAAAAACTTCACCTAAAACAAAAGTCCATTTTATTTGATACAAAAAAAGTAAATTTATTTAATGCTATTTACTGATATGAATACACCAATTAACATTTCCCATAGTACCTTTAGATCAATCAGATGAATCATTTAGGAATCAGAAGTATATGTTTTAAACTGATCCACATCCAAGGGGAAGATGATTTGTATTCATGGACGACATGTAACTTAGATGAATTATATGTTTTCTCAGACTGGTTCAAGCCTTGTCTGAATATAAAACAGCTTTAAAATCAAGTCTCTTAAATGTAAGTTGGGTTCTCTTTACTATACAAAGAACCCATAAATCCATGTGTGTGTGATATTGGGCACTGGGAGTGCATAGTTAGTACCTCAAGGAATAAAAAAGAAATATACTCTGTGAGGAGTCTGCACAAAGAGCAGAGATACTCATGAGGAATTGGGACAATGAATGTTTAAAACCATATAACCTTTTCACACCCCTTCAACTTACTGCTGCAACCTACAATGTATCAGTGAGAAAAATGGGGTTAAATGGAGAGTTATGTTATAAACTTAAAGAAAGTATTTATTCTATATGCCTTGAGCTCTTAAATACATTTTGATAATTTTTGAGTTCTAAGGTCCAAATGTGATGTGATGTGATGTGTGTTTGTGTGTCTGTGTGCATGTGTGCCTCTGTATCTGTCTATGTGAATGCCATTGCTCTGCAATGTAATGAAGGGTGAAACTCAGAATCTTGGCATGCTATGAAAGCAGCCTATTAGTGAGCTAAATACGTATCTCTGCTGTGAACATCATTTGAATAATTTAAAGGTGACTGTGCACATGAAAAATATTTGCTTAAAGATAAACAGCCCTAATCAAGGAGCTACAGGACATTTCTGGAGAAAGCACAATTCAAAGTCCTCCTAAATATCAATATAACTACAGTGGGAAGTATTCACAAATTTTATGAAATGGAATCAGCACAGAGTCATGGATAAGGAAAGAGTGGAGTCTATGAAAACAATTATGAACAGAGACAAGTATGTAGTCAGGCTAAGAACACGGATTAAGACTTCTTTGGGGGACTTAATGTTTGCAGACACTAAATATGTGAGTAACCTTCACAGAACACGTGGATCATGGGCAATAAACAGCCACAGAAGGTAGTCAGCCTAGTACAAAATGGTTCCAGAAAACCTACCAACTATATCACCCAAAAATACTAAATTGAAGAACACAGCAAGAATAGTACTAAGCAGCTAACAATCAAGGAAAGCCATTGTACTTTATCTTCCATATGAATGAATAGCTGACAAAAAAAAAAAACAATGTAAGATAAGAATGGTGTGTTTTGGCTTAACTTTTAACATCATACTGCAAGGCATGGTGGTAAGGATATAGGAAGACTAGTCATATTGTCTTCACAGCCAGGAAGCAGAAAACAGATTGAAGTGGAGCTGGCCTGTCAAACCTCAAGATTAACCCATGAGGCTTAGTTCCTTCAATGAGTACGTGATCTCCAAAACATTCTATAACCTTCTAAAACATCACCAGCAGCTGGGGACAAGTATTCAATCACTTAGGCCTATAGAAAACATTTTATGTTCCAGCCACCACCAGTCAGGCTATGTTTTGACACTCTCCAGGCTTACTCCACATTTATTAAAATTAGTCATTTTAATTTTTATTGAACATTTATCTTATTCTCTGCTATTCTCTACCCTGTCAGCCTCATCTGCCTCTCATCCAGCAAGTTCCTGTCATTTCTCTAGACAACTTTGCTCCTTCCTAGGTTCCTTTCTTAAATATATTCATGGTTTTATGTATCTATATACAATCTGGGAACCACACCAATATTTTCTTAGTAGACAACATTGTCTTTCTGAAACTGACTTAATTTGCTTGCTATGACTATCTCCAGAAAAATTCAGCAAAGACTGTAACTTCATTTTTCTTTATGGCTATAAAGGTTCCATTGCATAGCTGCACAATTTATTTCTTTGTTTTTGGAAACCTGACTTTTATTTTGTGGTAGAATAAACTTATCTTAAAATTTCTTTAAATGTATTGTTATGGTAGCATAAACTTACCTTGAAACTTCACATTTAAGCTTTTTATGTAAGCACTTCAGCAATGTTGAGTGAATTTCTCTTACCTTGAATGCATCCTTGTCACCCATCAGAAGAATTTCTCATCTGCTCACACTATTCTCAGTCAAGAACAACTCTCCATCCTTCCATCCTTCAGGCTTTAGAAATATGTACTGTACACAAACATGAGTTTGATGTTCCACGTTCCCTCTTGCACAGGGAACCATGTCATTTGTCTTTTTTTTTTTAAACTCAGTTATTTCAGTAATCAAAATATCCCAAACTTTCTCCATGTAGTAGATGTGTGAGAAGTGCATTCCTTTTTAAGATTAACTGTTATTCCATTATGTACATGTCTCCTCTTTTGCTTTTTCATACATCTATATAATAGGCATGCAAATTGTTGCATCTCTTAATGGGCATGTAGACTGCTTCCATTTTTTGCCTATTATGTTTATTTACAACACTTAGTTTATTTTATAGTTTCTTAATCTTGTTCCTGTTTACATCCACTAAATGCAGAAGAATGATTTGTTTTATAAAACACCATCTGATTAAGCAGTTGTTCATTTAAACTGAATAATAGTTCAAACTCACTGATGTACCTGACCCCTATGTATTGATGGGCCTCTACCTATCATATGTATCTTATTACACTGTGAACTTCTTTCTTAGAATGGACCATATCCTTCTATGCTTATAGGTCTTTTGTAAACCAGAGACGTTCTTTCTCCAGATCTAGAAAGTTAATTTGCTCGTAGAATATTTCTCATACGCATGTATGCAGTTTTCATGAATGAGGACTAGCTCTTTAGCATCTGTTCTTATGCTGTGAGAGTACAATGCATCCACACTATAGTACAAATTTCTAGTAATGGCTAATACTGTGATTGTATTAAAGCATGGTGCACTCCTGGAAATTGTCTTACTTCTTACTCTATATTCACAAATATACATGTCATCTACAGATCTGTAGTATTTCACAGATCTAGAAATGGTGCGGGACATTCTTTTATTTATGCTAATTCAAGGTTATTGTTTATTCCAGCTTCAGTTATCTTCCTTTATTCACAATTAATAGCAACCCCATTCAATTGACTCCTACGTGGTTAATTGATTTGTAATACGACTCTTGTCATTTTACTTACAGTGAGTTGGGTGAATTTGCCCTGTCACAGAAGACATTCACTCCTTGAGCAAGCACAACTTTGAAGCATGTGGCAGGAAAGTGTTAGATAACAGTTTGAAGCCCCAGTGAATGGAGGCAGAAAGATTAGAAATCTCTCATTTAAGTAAAGGCCTCATGGCTTCTGCACCCTGATTTAATTAAATCAGATGCCTGTAAAACAGGTGTGCATGCTTAGCATTATCAATTTGCTTTCTGTTTGGCACAGGATGAAATGTGTCATATTGAAAACTGGCGTAATTCTAATTGACATTGACCCATGTAAACTGTGGATTAGCAGTCCTGCTTCAGTGATTGCATCACTAGTGGGAAATGCCTAATTGCCATAATTTTATTTTAAAATAGGTTGCAGCCAAACTAACACTGCTAAAATGGCAACCCATCCCTTGAAATGAGTCCTTAATTTACTTAACGCTATACATGCAGGCAAGTAAACAACCCCGGGATAGGTGATGGGTTCAGAGTCAGAATTTGGATCCTGTACCTTCATGTGCTGTAAGCTATTTTTTTTTTTTTTTTTTGTTTTTGGTCTTTATTGGAACATTCTACATAGCAAGGTCTCAAGTTCTACATCTTCAAAACAAATATTGAATTGAATTGTCTTTAAAGTCCTCTTCAGACGTAAAACATCTTGACTTGGAGTGACTGCTAGGATTGCGTTTTAACATCCAACAATAGGCCACAAGACATTCTATTCCTTGCTATATTTATGCTGGAAATTTTGCATTTTTTTCAAAGAAATGTCATTTAGAACATATGTCTATGCAAATTTTTATGGGAATAGCGTGATTACTGTAACAAAAATAATACCCTGGGGAGGATTCTAATACTTTATCAGTTTTCGTTTTCATTTGTCTGTTTGAATAAACTGACATTCAGCCAATTGAATTATTTCCAACACCTCATACAAATAAGCATCTGCCAAAGAATTTTTATTCTGAAGCAGATTTAGAATTATAGCTATTGTTTTGCTTGTTTTAACAGTTGTTGGTGGCACCGTAACAGAGGCACTTTGTTTTAGGGTGACATTGACACATGTCTGCATAAACGAATTAGCATTCCAATCTACAATGACATTTAGTTGAAATAACAAGTTCATATGTCAGTGTGAATAGACCTAAATCATTCCACTAAAATCTATGAACAATATGGGCTGTATAGTCACGTGTGCCTGCCACTGAAATAGGAGAGTGTTGGCTCTGCATATTAAACACTCCAAGACCATAAAACAAATACCTAGGTAAACAGGACGAATGGGAAGCTGGTTTTATTATTCATGAAGATCTGACAATAGGAACTTTTTCTAAAAGCTATTTTCAGTGTAGATTCTACAGGAAGAATATAAAGCCTTTATCTAGTTTACAAGCTATTTATTTGCTGACCCTTTCAAGCTCTTCAGGCTGGGCTGCTGGTCCCTCATTTCTCACTAACCATCCTCATACAGTTTTCTGAATCGTTGTTTCACTGCCTTGGTCTAACTTGCTGTACCTAGTGTTTTCTCCTTGGTAAATGTGTCCTATTCACCTCATAATTACAGCTCCAATTCTTCTTCAGTGTTCTTCCATTCAAGAAAAGTCAAGTATCTTCATGTATACATTGGCTGTAGAAGCAAAGAAAAGAATCATGTGATTAAATGCATAAATGTAAGCAAATATAAATAGTTTAAAATTTTAACTTAATAACCTTTATGGTTTGTTTATGTTTATGTATGTGTGTATGTACATATGTGTGGATGCCAATGTAGGCCAGATAGGGTAACAGATAACCGCGAACTAAAGTTAAAAGTAACTGTGAGCCTCTTGATAGGGTGCTGATAAATAAACTTGTGTCCTTAGCCAGAGTCCTCCTTCTTGATTAGTTTCTTTAGGTATACATAATTTAGTAGTTGTATCTTATATTGTACGTCTAATATCCACTTACGAGTGAGTACATACCCTGTGTGTCTTTTTGCTTCTGGGATACCTCACTCAGGATGATCTTTTCCAGTTCCCATCATTTACCTGCAAATTTCATGATTTGTTTTTTATTGTTGAGTAATATTCCATTGTGTAGATGTACCAGAATTTCTGTATCCATTCCTCAGTTGAGGGGTTGTTTCCTGCTTCTGGATATTACAAATAAAGGGGCTACAAACATGGTTGATCAAATGTCCTTAATGTGTACTTGAGTATCTTTTGGATATATGCCTAGGAGTGGTATAGCTAGATCTTGAGGAAGCCCTATTCCTAATTGTCTGAGGAAGCGCCAGATTGATTTCCAAAGCGGTTGAACAAACATTCCCATCAGCAGTGAAGGATGGTTCCCCTTTCTCCACAACCTCTTTAGCATGCCTTGTCACTTGAGTTTTTTATCTTAGCCATTCTGATGGGTGTAAGGTGAAATCTCAGGGTTGTTTTGATTTGCGTTTCCTTGATGTCTAAGAATGTTAAACATTTCTTTAAGTGTTTTTCAGCTATTCGATATTTCTCTGTTGAGAATTCTCAAGACTGATACTCCAACCAAGGACCATGCATGGAGATAACCTAGAACTCCTGCATAGATGTTGCCTATGGCAGTTCAGTGTCCAAGTGGGTTCCATAGTAATGGGAACAGGGAGTGTCTCTGACATGATTGGTCTGCTCTTTGATCACCTCCCCCTGAAGGAGGAGCAACCTTACCAGGCCAAAGAGGAAGACAGTGTAGCTACTCCTGATGAGATCTGATAGACTAGGATCAGAAGGAAGAAGAGGAAGACCTCTCCTATCAGTGGACTTTGGGAGGGGCATGTGTAGAAAAGAAGCAGGGAAGGTGGAATTGGGAGGGGACGAGAGAGGGGGCCAAGGGGGATACAAAGTGAATAAAGTATAATTAATTAAAATTAAAAATAGAAAAAAAAAAAGATCACCAAGCACTCTTAGCTGCTAGGCCAGGTCTCCCGACCTTAGTTTAAGAGTTCTATTCTAGGGAATGTAGACTGTTATAAAGAGATACAAGTAACTCATAAGATGATGACAAGAGAGGCATAGTATCAAGATTCCCCAATTAAGACTAATCCAGTCATTCATTTACCCACTGGCAGGGTAAAACAAATATCCTTGTTTTATTTCCCTCACAACTTTCCAGCAAGACTGAGGGCATTCTTCAATAAACCTCCACCAGCAAAATACCCTGTCAGAGCAGACAGGAAGAAACAGTTATGGTATACAATTTCCTTTCTTCTGCCCATGAGTTCTTAAGTGAAACCCACTATGGAACAGCAAAATCTACAATGCTAATTACACAGTGATGATGATAACATGAACAGATACATTTGAGGATTTTTTTGTCCTTATTGCTCATGCTCTGGGGCTTAGGAAAAAGTCTCATGGGTTTTCTCTTCCCTTTTTAACATAATACTTTTATTGATTCTTTGGGAATTTCACATCATGCACCCTGATCACAATCCTTTTATGTCCATGCCCACTCCTGGGACCTCCCCTCCAAAAAGAAAGTAAATTAAAATTAAAACAAGCAAAGTCTAATTATAAAAAAAAATTAAATCAATTACAATTTTTCTCCTTTTTTAATAGAATGTTTCTGGTGGAAAGTTGGTGGATCTAAATGGAGTTTGGTCAGACACTCTTACTCTTGGAATCTTGGCTCTACAATCTTTCTCCTATCTATCGAGCCCTCTGCTCTAACAGAAGCAGTGGGGTTGGGATGTTCTACATAGAGGCAACCGAAAAGAAAAGACAAAAACTGTATTATTTTCCTGGCTTTTAACATGATTATTCAATTAAACGTTTATGTGAGTTGACAAAAAAAAACATAATGCTAGACATTTTTCGGCAAAGTCTGAATTGTAAAAGGTAGCTAAATCAGTGTTTAAATTCCTGTGAAGGGTCAACCCACCCTCATGCAAGATTTGATACATTGTTGCACCTGCTATACAGAGTGGAGTTTCTGAAGAAACATGAATAAGATTCTAATAAATATGTTATAGTCAGAGATTTCGGCTTCCTGCACAGGTGACTGCTTCATAGTTTTTGACATGCTCTCGTGTATGATAATCAATGTGTTCATCAATTCACTGATGTATCTTCTTTCAATACATGAAGTTAATTTCCCTGCTCTCAGATATGATTGAGATAATAAGTCCATATTGAAATATTATACAAGTTATGCTAGGGTATGTAACATGTAAGTGTTTGTATAGCAGTTTCTGCCTTGTCCCTTATGACAATTACTTTGGGGAAAACAGGTCCCTGTGATTTGAAGAGTCTCCATGAGCCCCATGAAAGACCCTCTGCGGCCTATCCTATGAGCTTGGGAATATATACTCTCTCGTCTTATTCAAGCCTTCATAAGAGTTTAACCTCCCACCTGAGAAGCTTCCACCTCTGCAGAACGTCAACAGTTACTGTGGAGCACAGATCAGCTAGCCACAGTGTTTCCTTCTTAAGGTCCTGATCCACAGAACGTGTGAAATAATAGTGTTATTTTTTTTAAGTACTAACTTAGGGAAGGTGTTGTTTCATACTGCTAAAAATTAATACTCAGTTAAAAGTTCTACTTGATCTTCTCTTCATTTTAATCTTCATCCCAGTTCCTCAAAAAGTACAGACTAACTTCACCATCCCTCTCATCAAGAAATGTCTCAGGACCCATATCCAGTCACCTGGTTCACACAGCTAAACCTTTGCTTTGCTATGATTAAAACCAGGACTAAAACTTGGTTCAAACGTGTGATACATTTGGATGAAAGATGTGAAATTGAACTTTTAAAAGGGAATATATCCAGTAATGTGCTGACTATGATTGTCAACACCATTGTGTAATAAAATGAAAGAAATATTTTAAAAATATGTGAATGGTAAAAATGACCTGGATGCAGATACATTTTGTGTGTATGTGTGTGTGGTGTTTCTGTCCTGTGTTTTAAAATAGATGCAGAAAAATGTGCTTAAAATATTATTTGATTGTGAGGGAAAATGAAATAATTCATTTTGTAAGAAAATGAATGGAGTTGGTTATTGTTTTGTTAGAAGAAATACACCGGACTCAGAAAGACAAATATTGCATGTTTTGACGTGTGCACAGAATCTACAGAAAGAAGAGAAGGCGAAAGTAGAAGGGGGACTGCCGAGTTGATCAGCAAATGCTGACAGGCGCTTGGTACCAAACTGACTGCTCATTAAGACTACGGAAAGCCACACTGTAGAAAGAAAGGATGTTTCCACCAAGTGGAGCTTCCTATACACATTATGGAATGCATGTGCATTCACACATGCTGCAAGTACATGGGCTGACACACAAAGTCAGTAAGTAAATGTAATACAAAGTTTAAAAGGGAGGTGGGAAGTCTATCGTTTCAAAGGACACCTGCAGGAGTGGGACAGAGAACAAGAAAGGGTAAGGGGAAGTGAATATTATCAAAGGATATCACATAAGTTTATGAGAGTGTCATGATGACTCTTATTTCAGTGTTGTGTGTGTGAGAGAAAGAGGTATGTGTAGTGTGTGTGTGTGTGTGTGTGTGTGTGTGTGTGTGTGTGTGAGATATGGGCACCCTCATGTGCATGAAAAGCCAGTGAATAATGTCAGATGTCTTCCGTCAGTGTTCCCCTCCCTATTCTCTTGAGAGAGGGTAGCTTATTGAACCTGGGCATCACTGTTTTGTCTCTGCTGGCTGGCAGAGCCCCAGGAATCCTCCAGTCTCTTCTGACAGCACTGAGATTTCGGGCAGTCAGGGGGCCATGCCCACCTCCTTTATGGGTGCGGTCAACCTGAACTCAGTTCCTCATGCTTGTGTAGCAAACACACTTACTCACTGAACCATCCCCCCAACACTTCCACTGACTTGGAACAAGCAGCATAGTGGATTAAATGAATTAATTGTTTTCTCCTTTCTATTCCAGATGAAATGTATGTGTGATAAAATATGAAGATAAAAGTAAAAAGCCAAAAAGAAATATAACGGCTTCTTTTGTTTTTTTAAAGAACGTCTGTTTGTAGGTTTTGTTTTTTGGACTCTATGCATATATTTGTACTGTTGCCCAAATTAAAGTAAAATCAACACATTCCTGTAGCAACTCAGGAAACTGTGTTTGAAGAGGATTCCACAACTAGCTGAGGTTTTAACACCTCTTTACAAACAGCAAAGGAGACCACAGAACTAATAATGGAAGCAGTGACAATTGGAAATTGTTAATAAAACTATAAAATCTGAAGATATGCCTATTTGACAACAGATTAAATCAGAAACCATGGAAGAAAGTAATACAAACTGGTTTTACCTTGAAATTGTTGAATTTGGGAAAAAGATTCCAGCAGACTAAAAACAACATATTACATTAACTGGAGTTCAAAATTCTATACTAAAGGATTAACATATGAAGAAGTCCTGCAGAGGCAGACAGATCTCTCTGAGTCCAAGGCCAGCCCTGGACAGCCAGGGTTACACAAAAATCCTTGTCTCAACAAACCAACAATAAACAAACAAAACAAAAATTTAAAAAACCCAAGACAAACCATCATACAAAACAAAACCCCCAAAACCATGTTCTTAATCGCTGCAAACCTTATGCAACATGATAGGTAGAAAAGTACAAAAAAAAAAAAAATTGGTTGCCTAAGTCTAGGATTCAATTTTTTTTATATAGTGTTTCTAATTACAGTTTTTCCTTACACACTGTCTATTCATGACTCCACTTTATGCAAGAAATTTTATGTGTACCCTATGTATGCAGGTCTGTGTAAAGTGGGTATAGAATTCAAATATTTACTAACAGTAACTTAAATTCATTTTACAACAGTTCTTTTATACACATGTGATTTTATCATTTATTCAAGATGAAATCAAGTTTACATTGAAATGAGATGGATATCATGGTTCAGCTTTGCCTAAGGAACTAAATTTTGCCATCCTCAGTTTTACCCAGGTGTGAACACTATAGGCTGCAATAATGACTGGCCTGTTAAGATATTTCCATTGGCTGAAGAGGAATATTAAAAGGGTGATCAATAAGGACCATGCCACAAAAAGGCATTAACAGCTGGCACTGTAAACTTGTCCAAGAAACTGTGAGCTAGGCATCCTGAGACATATTAAAATTCTTCTAAGGAGACATAGTATCAAACATTCTAAATTCTTACCCTTTTATCCATAGGTTAGTAAATCTCTCATCCTCTACCAGAAATTCTTCCATATTAAACGGCTAGTGGTTAATACAGAGAATAACAACTGCTCAAAGCATAAAGAAGTTTCTTGAGCATCCTCATCCCCAAGTGGGACATTGACATATCACCTTTCTCCCCACTCACAAGGCTCAAAGAACATCACTGGATGAGCACAAAAAGATTGTAAGGGCCAGCAGTTGGGTTGGGCTGCTGTGAAATAAGTTCTTGTGGATATGTCAGCAGCATTTCTCTCATTAGCTTGTCATAGTTATTGTTGCTTCTAGAAGGCCTGCATTAGATCAGTGCATGCAATAAATACTTCAGCATGGAGAGTATGGATGCAGGAGGTCCAACACCCAGCAGAACTAATGGCCTGTGGTGGCCCCTTGCAGAGAAGGAGTCAGTTTGCTTCTGTTAGGAGACACGTGATAGGTTTCGCAGGCTCTGGTGTATGGTACCCTGCCCTCGTGTAAATATGTACAGCCCTAAGTGGCACTAATTGAATTCACTGGGTTGTAAGACCAGGGGAAAAAAAGAAGAAGAAGAGCAGAAAAAGATGCAGCCACTTCTGATGAGAACTGATAGACTAAGATCAGAACGTTAAAAAAAAAAAAAAGAAGAAGAAGCCCTGAGAGAGAACATGAAGAAGCTGCAGGAGATGTTAACAGGGTTGAAAGGAGGTTGAATGTGATCAAAGTATAGTACATGCATACATGAAATTAGATTTTCAAATTTTGTGGCATATAGACTTTAGAAGTAAGACCTAATTATTGTATGGATTTCTTCAGTGTCTGTGGTTATGTCCCCCTTTTCATTTCTGATTTTGTTGATTTGGATAGTTTCTCTCTGACTTTTAGTAAGTTTGGCTAAGGGTTTGTCTATCTTGTTGATTTTCTCAAAGAACCAGCTCTTGGTTTCATTGATTCTTTGAATTGTTTTATTTATTGCTAATTTATTGATTTCAGCCCTGAGTTTGATTATTTCCAGCCATCTACTCCTCTTTGGTGTGTCTGCTTCTTTTTTTCTAAGGCTTTTAAGTGAGCCATTAAGTTGCTTGGATGAGATGTTTCGAATTTCTTCTGGAAGGCACTTAGTGCTATGAATTTTCCTCTTAGCACTGCTTTCATTGTATCCCATAAGTTTGGGTATGTTGTGCCTTCATTTTCATTGAATTCTAGGAAGTCTTTAATTTCTTTCTTTATTTCTTCTCTGACCTAGCTGTTATTTAGTAGAAAGTTGTTCAGTTTCCATGTGTGTGTAGGCCTTTTGCTATTTTTGTCATTGAGGTCCAGCTTTAGTCCATGGTGATCAGATAGGATACAAGGGATTATTTCAATCTTCTTGTATCTGTTGATTCTTGCTTTGTGACCAACTATATGGTCTATTTTGGAGAAGGTTCCATGAGGTGCTGAGAAGAAGGTAAATTCTTTTGTGTTTGGGTGAAAGGTTCTGTAGATGTCTGTGAGGTCCATTTGATTCATGACCTTTGTCAGAGTTATTGTTTCTTTGTTTAATTTCTGTTTTGTTGACCTGTCCTCTGTTGACAGTGGGGTGTTGAAATCTCCCACTATTAATGTGTAGGGGTCTATGTGTGGTTTCAGGTTTATTAATGTTTCTTTTACAAACGTGGGTGCCCTTGCATTTGGGCATAGATGTTCAGGATTGTGATGTCTTCCTGGTGGATTTTTCCCTTGATGAGGATGAAGTATCCTTCTCTATTTCTTTTGATTAATTTTGGTTGAAAATCTATTTTATTAGATATTAGAATGGCTACTTCTGCTTGCTGCTTGGGTCCATTTGCTTGGAAAACTGTCTTCCAACCCTTTACTCTCAGGTAATGTCTATCTTTGTGATTTAGATGTGTTTCTTGTATGCAACAGATTGTTGGGTCTTGTTTATGCATACATTCTGTTATTCTGTGTCTTTTTATTGGAGAATTGATTCCACTGATATTGAGGGAGATTAATGACCAGTGGCTGTTAGATCTTTTGATATTGATGTTGGCTATGGTAGTGTGTTTGTATGTTTGGCTACTTTTTGTTTTGCTTCAGTGAGGTTATTTATTTCCTGTGTTTTCTTGAAAGTAGTTAGTTTTCTTGGGTTATTTTTTTCCTTTTAGTATCTTCTGTAAATATCTTCAGGAGGTATCTCCATCCCTGATCTCAAGCTGTACTATAGAGCAACAATACTAAAACTGCATGGTACTGTTTTGGAAACAGACTGGTGGATCAATGGAATCGAATAGAAGACCCTGATATAAATCCACACACTTATGGACACCTGATTTGTGACAAAGATGCCAAATCCATTCAATGGAAAAAAGACAGCATCTTCAACAAATGGTGCTGGTCTAACTGGATGTCTACATGTAGAAAAATGAAAATGGATCCATACTTATCACCCTGCACATAACCAAAGTCCAAGTGAATCAAAGACCTCAACATAAAACCAGACACACTAAACCACTTAGAAGAAAAATTGGGGAAGAGCCTTGAACTCACCGGCACAGGAGACAACTTCATGAACAAAACCAACAGTACAGGCTCTAAGAGCAACAATCAATAAATGGGACCTCATGAAACTGAAAATCTTCTGTAAAGCAAAGGACACTGTTGTCAGAACAAAATGACAGCCTACTGATTGGGGAAGGATCTTCACCAACCCTATATCTGACAGAGGGCTGTATATATAAAGAACTAAAGAAGTTAAACAGCATCAGTGGACTTGGAAAAGGGCAGGGAGGAGACCAGGGAGGGAGTGTGGGGTTGGGGAGGGAATGAGGGAGCGGGATACAGCTGGGACACAGAGTTAGCAAGATGTAACTAATAAGAAAAATAAAATTTAAAAAAAAAGAAGTTAAGCAGCAACAAATCAAGTAATCCAATTAAAAAATGGTGTAAAGAGCTAAACAGAGAATTCTCAATAGAGGAATATTGAATGGCAGAGAAACACTTAAAGAAATGCTCAACGTCATTAGCCAACAGGGAAATGCAAATCAAAACAACCCTAAGATTTCACCTTACACCCATCAGAATGGCTAAGATCAAAAACTCAAGAGACAACACATGCTGGAGAGGTTGTGGAGAAAGGAGAACCCTCCTCCACTGCTGGTGGGAATGTAAACTTGTACAACCACTCTGGAAGGCAATCTGGCACTTTCTCAGACAACTAGGAATAGCGCTTCCTCAAGATCCAGCTATACCACTCCTAGGCATATATCCAAAAGAGTCTCAAGTACACAATAAGGACATTTGCTCAACCATGTTTATAGCAGCCTTATTTGTAATAGACAGAGGCTGGAAACAGCCCAGATGCCCCTCAGTGGAGGAATGGATGCACAAACTGTGGTTTATCTACACAATGGAATATTACTCAGCAATAAAAAGCAAAGAAATCATGAAATTTGCAGGTAAATGGTGGGATCTAGGAAAGATCATCCTGAGAGAGTGACCTATCCCAGAAGCAGAAAGATGCACAGGGTATATATACTCACTCATATAGACACATAATGTAGGATAAACCTACTAAAATCTGTGTACCTAAAGAAACTAATCAAGAAGGAAGACTCTTGCTAAAATGCTCAATTCCTATCAAGAAAGGCAAAGAGGATGGACATCAGAAGAAGGAAAAAAGAGGAAACAAGTCAGGAGCCTGACACAGAGGACCTATGAAAAGCTCTGCCCTGCAGACTATCAATGCAGATGCTGAGACTTATGGGCAACCTTTGGGAAGAGTGCAGGGAATCTTATGTAAGAAGTGGGAAACAGTAAGATATGGAGAGGACAGGAACTCCACAAGGAGAGCAACAGTACCAAAAAATCTGAGCACAGGGGTCTTTCCTGAGACTGCTATTCCAACCAAGGACTATGCATGGAGATAACCTAAGACCCCTGCACAGATGTAGCCCATGGCAGTTCAGTATCCAAGTGGATTCCATTGTAATAGGAACAGGGACTGTCTCTGACATGAACTGATTGACCTGCCCTTTAATTACCTCTCCCTGAGGGGGAATCAGCATTATCAGGCCACAGAAGAAGACAATGCAGCCACTCCTGATGAGACCTAATTGACTAGGATCAGAAGGAGGGAAAGGAAGACCTCCCCTATCAGTGGACTTGGGCAGGGGCATGCATACAGAGGGTGGAGGAAGGGAGGGATTGGGATGGGAGGAGGGAGGAATCCACAGGGGGGATACAAAGTGAATAAAGTGTAATTAATAAAGAATAAAAAAATAAAAAATATAATATTACTATATCAGTCCTCAAGTCCTCACTCATGATCCTGATCCTTTAAAATGTATCATTAGAAAACATTCAGGTCAAATCATCAAACTTTGATTCATTATCTTCTACTAGAATATTAATAACGAAAACAAAATCAGTGGGCATTAATCTGATAATCAATTAGTAAATACATTATTACTAATTAAGATTGTTTGGGTTAAGACAATCAATTAATACATATATGAGAGTGCATTTTAGCTTTCCACAGAATTCACAGGGAATATGAATAAAACTAAGAATGATATAAATAATGGTGAACTGGATATTTCCACTGAGGATAGAAAAACTAAACTCATGATATAGCTCACCTCCAGATGTATCTATGTCTTTCTTCAAGAATTCCATGTTGTCAACTTTAAACATGTTTTCTTTGGTCTCATACAAATAATCAGAAGACCAACTTATCATGTAAATATATTTGTTTCTTTTGTCACCACCATTTTTCTAAAATTCTCTATTATTCAAATTAAAAATGATAAAATATCTTGATTTTCAATATTTGATTTCAGTATTCAAATGTGTGAAAATTAAAGTAATAAATACCATCTGTCACTCCAATTGCGGCTTTTTCATAAGGGCTGTCCTCATATATTTTCATAATTTGTTCTGACTAATTTAGAAAAGGGCAAACTCTTTCAGGTTATAGATTTTGTAAACATTTGGTACACTATGTATCTATGTTCTTCAATATTGTCTTAATATCTATAGCTATAGTCTAACATATAGGGATTCTCTTGAACACTCTCAATCAACTTACAGCCTTTTAGAAACCCAGTGAAGACTCCAGTAGAATGTTGACTAAAGTCCCCATCATAGCCATTCACCTTTAAGCATCCCATAGCAAAGCCCTCTGTTAAATTCTCTTTAAATATATGATTATCTCTAGGATTAAATTTATCTCAAAAGATAGAAATCATCAATGATTTGGCCTTATCTGCCTAATGAGAGAGGACACAGGCATTGGTATGTAGGGGAAATGATAGATAGAGAATCATGAACCTGGAGAAGGAGCTAAGCTTCCTAAGCCTGATTTAGACCCTAGGGTGCTATAACATAGACCTGTAGTTGATGTTCTTATCTGTCTCAAAGGATGAGTTTCAAACTAACTGCCAGCCATCTCAGCTCCTCCATGCATGACTGAAAATTTCATTAAACATCAAAGAGTTCCTTACTCTATACCTAACCTCTGTGGTTATAGAGATTGCAGTGTGGTCATTGAATGCTTAACATTTTGCATCCACATATAAGCAACTGCATCTTTGGGTGTATTGTGGTGGGGATTTTGGATACCTCACCAAGGATTTTCTTTCTTAACTTCAATTTTCCTGTGAATTTCAAGATTTCACTTTTTTTTTTAATTTTATTTTTCTCATTAGTTACATTTTGTTAATTCTGTATCCCAGCTGTATCCCTCATTCCCTCCCCAATCCCACCCTCCCTCCCTCATCTCCTCCCTGCCCCTTTCCAAGTCCACTGATAGGGGAGGACCTCCTCCCCTTTCATATGACTCCATTTTGTCAGGTATTTTCAGGACTGGCTGCAAAGTCCTCCTCTGTGGCCTAACAGGACTGCTCCTCCCTTGGGAGGTGGGGAGGTCAAAGAGCCTGCCATTGAGTTCCTGTTAGAAATAGTCCTTGTTCCCCTTACTATGGGAAACCAATTGGTTACTGAGCTATCACGGGCCACATCCTAGCAGAGGTTCTAGGTTATATCCACTCATGATCTTTGGTTAACTGTCAGTCTAAGAAAAGAACCTGTGCCCAGATATATTTGGTCCTTGTGGAGCTCCTATCCTTTCTACATCATACTAACTCCCCTTCTTTCATATGATTCCCTGGACTCTGCCGAAGGTTTGGTTATGAGTCTTAGTATCTACTTTGGAGCACTGCTAGGTAGAGTCTTTCAGATGCTTTCTGCGGTAGACTCCTGTCATACGTTCAATGCATATCCCATTTTCTTTCTAAATGAGGATAGAAAGATTTCACTTTTTAACAACTGATTGATATTTCATTGTGTAAATGTACCACAATTAATTTGTTCATTTATCTGTTCACGGGCATCTAGGATCTTTCCAATTTCTGTCTACTATGAATAGAGCAACAATGAAGATGGTTATTTGGTTATTTTTTTCATTCCTTAGACAAATTGCAATGGGTCTATAAAATAATTATATATATTTGAAGTGTGGCATCTTACTGGTTTGTTTATTCTAATTCTAGTCACTTTCATTCTGACAAATTTCTCTAGTTTTATGATGAGATCTCTTCTTTTTAAGAGTTTCTCCGATGGCTCCAAGATGGCTGCAAACACCGCCCACCGTATATGAGGGGCAGAGGATCTGAGACTCAAAAATTGGTGAGTGGAAGTGAAGCTGAAGCCAGAACATTGACACTGAGGCTTTCAGGGAGGGAGGGGACAACCCATGAGCTGATACCATTTGGACATATGTCACCCGCAGACTTTCTCTGGGGACAGCGGTCTGAACATTGGAGCCCCTGTTCTGTGGGTCTACCAGTGAAGTCCAGGCAAACAATTCTTGGAGCCCAGACAGATTTGAACACCAGAAGGACAGTATGGCAGGCCTGAAGGCCACTGAGTTAGTCAGGAAATCTGTGCATGCACATTGTGCCTGCAAACAGCAGCAGTGCCCACACCCCATCCTGAACCTGCCCTCCCAACCCCACATTCCAGGTATCTACATTCTCTAGCACCCTGTCCTTCAAGGCACACTTCCACTTACACGCTTATTCACCTGCACTTTTGCAACTGCACCCATGATCCTTCCTCTCTTAGGTGCAGCTAAAACACCAGCACATACTCTCAAACCAGTGGACCTCTTCCATCCACCTGAAGACTACTCCAGATACCAGAAAAAGACAGATGCAGTCTGAAATACAGACTCCAGGAATAAACAGTGAAGGTAACTGATAAGCAGGTGGCCAGAGGTCAATGTAAGAACACACCCAACACAAATCAGGACACCCTGGCTTCACCAGCAACCCCCAAAATCAAAACATATCTCAATTCATTGGAAACACAGGAAAATGAATTTAAAGCTATGCTTATCCAGTTATTAGAAACAGATAAAGAGGAAACAAACAAATCTTGCAAAGAAATAGTCACACAAACGGAGGCAGATAAAGAGGAAATGAACAAAGCTCTCAAAGAAATACAGGCAACTATAGCCAAACAAATAGAGGCACAAGTAGAGACACAATTAGTAGCATATAAAGAAGAAATGAACAAAAATATAGAAGCTATCATAGAAATACAGAAATCCACATTAAAACAGATGAAGGAAATGGTACAAAACTTGAAAACAGAATTAGAATCATTAAACACACACACACACACACACACACAAAAAAAAAAAAAAAAAAAAAAAAAAAACAGAGAAAACCCTGGATTTGGAAAACTTATAGGAGAGATCAGGAACCACAAAGGTAAGCATCACTAAGCATCACCAACAGAATACAAAAAAAAAAAAAAAATGGAAGAGAGAATCTCAGATGCTAAAGATACACTTCCAGAAAATGATACCTCTCTCAAAGAAAAAGTAAAATCAGAGAAGTTCCAAACACAAAACATCCAAGAAATCAATGACACCATGAAAAGACAAAATCTAAGAATAACAGCAATTGATGAAAAAGAAGATTCCAGGCTCCAAGGTCCAGAAAATATTTTCAAGAAAATCATAGAAGAAATTTTCCCAACTGAAAGAAAGAGATGTCCATAAACATACAAGAGGCCGAAGATGGCGGCGCCGGGAGGAGTCTCATTCTGAGCAGCAGCAGCAGGATCAGCACAGTGACCAGTAATCAGAACTCGCGGCCATAAAACACAGTCATTGTGTTTCCCAGAAAAAGTCTAGCAGACCAGTGGGGCCAAGGCATGATCACTCAGCTGTGCTCCAGACACAGGCACAAACAGTTGCTGCGCGCCTGATGTCCAACTGGGTCGCAGCAGCTTATCATTAAATTCACAACAAGAAACCCAGAAACAGGACAGCTGCCCTCAGGACTTCCCTGGGTGAGAGGAGAACCCTCTCGACTAACAAAGACCACAGATACCACTCAGGTCTATATCCCTGAGGTGAGCAACTCCTGAAAAAACACCAGCCATCCAGGGACTATACTCAAAAAGCTGAGAAGACATCCTTCAGGAAAAACCAGCTTTCTGCAAAGGGGATTCTCTCCCCCACAGGATCCCCAGGAACCACCAGAAAATAACCCCAAACACCAAAGATAGCACAATGGGTAGAGGCCAGAGTAAAAGCTCAAGCAACAAAAGACAGAGCAATATGGCATCTCCAGAACCCAGTTACCCAGGGGCAAGTAGCCCTGGACACCCCAGCATAACTGAAATCCAAGAAGATGACCTAACAACTATGCTCATGAAGATGATAACAGAGGAAACAAATAAGATACGTAAAGACATAGAGGAAGATAAACTCAAACAGAATATTGCCATCCGTAAAGAAATAGAGGAAGCTACAGCCAAACAGTTTATGGCCTTTAGAAAGGAAATGCTTAAAGCACTGAATGAAATAAAAGAAACAGAGTTGAAGGAACTAAAAGAAAAACAGGAAAGTACAATCAGACAGGTGAAGGCAGTAAATAAAACAACTCAAGACCTGAAGATAGAATTGGAAAAATTAAAGAAAACACAAATGGAAGAAATAATGGAAAGGAAGAATCTAGGGAAGAAAACAGGAACTACAGAGGTAAGCATAACCAACAGACTACAAGAGATGGAAGAAAGAATCTCAGGTGTAGAAGATACAATGGAAGAAATTGATGTATCTGTCAAAGAAAATGTTAAATCCGAAAAATTCCTGACACAGACCGTCCAAGAAATGCAAGACAATATGAAAAGACAAAACCTAAGAATAATAGGTATAGAGGAAAAAGAAGACTCCCTTCTCCAAGGCCCAGAAAATATTTTCAAAAAAATCATTGAAGAAAATTTCCCCAAGCTAAAGGAGAGGCCAATTAGAACACATGAGGCCTACAGAACACCCAACAAATTTGACCAGAAAAGAAAATCCTCCCGCCACATAATAATCAAAACAGTAAGTATACAGAACAAAGAAAAAATACTAAAAGCTGCAAGTGAAAAAGGCCAAGTAACATATAATGGCAAACCCATTAGAATCACACCTGACTTTTCAACAGAGACTATGAAAGCCAGAAGGGCCTGGACGGATATCATGCAGACCCTAAGAGAACACAGATGTCAGCCCAGGCTACTATAACCCGCAAAACTCTCAGCCCTCATAGATGGAGAAAACAAGATATTCAATGACAAAAACAAATTTCAACAATACCTACAAACAAATCCAGCATTACAGAAGACACTAGAAGGGAAAATACAACCCAGGAAAACTAGCCACATTCAAGAAAACACAGGAAATAAATAACCTCACTTCAATAAAACAAAAAGCAACCAAGCACACAACCTGATGACCACAGCCAACATCAAAATCAAGGGATCTAGCAGCCACTGGTCATTAATCTCTCTCAACAACAATGGACTCAACTCTCCAATAAAAAGACACAGATTAACAGAATGGATACGTAAACTAAACCCAGCAATCTGTTGCATACAAGAAACACACCTAAGACACAAAGATAGACATTACCTGAGGGTAAAGGGTTGGAAGACGACTTTCCAAGCAAATGGACCCAAGAAGCAAGCAAGACTAGCCATTCTAATATCTGATAAAATAGATTTTCAACCAAAATTAATAAAAAGAGATGGGGAAGGACACTTCATACTCATCAAGGGAAAATTCCACCAGGAAGACATCACAATCCTGAACATCTATGCCCCAAATACAAGGGCACCCACATTTGTGAAAGAAACATTGATAAAATTTAAAGCACATATAGATCTCCACACATTAATAGTGGGAGACTTCAACACCCCACTCTCAACAAAGGACAGGTCAACAAAACAGAAATTAAACAAAGAAACAATGTCTCTGACAGAGGTCATGAGTCAAAAGGACCTAACAGACATCTACAGAACTTTACACCCAAACGCAAAAGAATTTACCTTCTTTTCAGCACCTCATGGAACCTTCTCCAAAATAGACCATATAGTTGGTCACAAAGCAAGCCTCAACAGATACAAGAAGATTGAAATAATCCCTTGTGTCTTGTCTGATCACCATGGAATAAAGCTGGACCTCAACAATAACAGAAATAGCAAAAAGCCTACACACACATGGAAACTGAACAACTTGTTACTAAATGAGAGCTGGGTCAGGGAAGAAATAAAGAAAGAAATTAAAGTCTTTCTAGAAATCAATGAAAATGAAGACACAAAATACCCAAACTTGTGGGACACAATGAAAGCAGTGCTAAGAGGAAAGTTCATAGCACTAAGTGCCTTCAAGAAGAAATTTGAGACAGCTCATTCAAGCACCTTAATGGCTCGCCTTAATGGCTAAACACTGTAGAGGAATACCGAATGGCAGAGAAGCACTTAAAGAAATGCTCAATCTCACTAGCCATTAGGGAAATGCAAATCAAAACAACCCTGAGATTTCACCTTATACCCATGAGAATGGCCAAGATCAAAAACTCAAGTGACAACACATGCTGGAGAGGATGTGGAGAAAGGGGAACCCTTCTCCACTGCTGGTGGGAATGTAAACTGGTACAACCACTCTGGAAATCAATCTGGCGCTTTCTGAGACAACTAGGAATAGCGCTTCCTCAAGATCCAGCCATACCACTCCTGGACATATATCCAAAAGAGGCTCAAGTACACAAAAAGGACATTTGCTCAACCATGTTGTGGCAGCTTTATTTGTAATAGCCAGAAGCTGGAAACAACCCAGATGCCCCTCAACTGAAGAATGGATGCAGAAATTGTGGTACATTTACACAATGGAATATTACTCAGCAATGAAAAATAAGGAAATCATGAAATTTGCAGGTAAATGGTGGGATCTGGAAAGGATCATCCTGAGTGAGTTGTCCCAGAAGCAAAAAGACACACATGGTATATACTCACTCATATAGACATACAACATAGGACAAACCCACTAAAACCTGTGCATCTAAAGAAACTAAGCAAGAGAGAGGACCCTAACTAAAATGTCCAATCCCCATTTTGAAAGGCAAAGAGGATGGACATCAGAAGAAGAAGAAAACAGGAAACAACCAAGGAACCTCCCACAGAGGGCCTCTGAAAGCCTCTGCCCTACAGATTATCAAAGCAGATGCTGAGCCTGATGGGCAACTGTTGGGCAGAGTGAACGGAATTTTAGGTAAGAACTGGGAAATATTAAGAGCTGGAGAGGACAGGGTCTCCACAAGGAGAGCAACAGAACCAGAAAATTTGAACACAGGGAACTTCCCAGAGACTCATACTCCAACCAAGGACTATTCATAGAGATAACCCAGAACCCCTGCACAGATGTAGCCCAGGGCAGTTCAGAGTCCAATTGGGTTACATAGTAATGTGAAGAGGGACTGCCTCTGACATAATCTGATTGGCCTGCTCTTTGATCACCTCCCCCTGGAGGGGAGCAGCCTTACCAGTCCATAGTAGAGGACAATGCAGCCACTTTTGATGTGAATTGATGGACTAGGATCAGAAAGGAGAGGAGAACCTCCCCTATCAGTGGACTTGGGGAGTGGCATGCATGCAGAGGGAGGAGGGAGGGTGGGATCGGGAGGGGAGGAGGGAGGAGTTTATGGGGGGATGCAGAATGAATAAAGTGTAATTGATGAAAAATTTAAAAAAAAACAGAGAGAAATAGAAATAAAAATAGGTACAACTTAAAAAAAAAAAAACATATAAGAGGCCTACAGAACAGCAAATAGAGTAGACCAGAAAAGAAACACATGATATCACATCATAGTCAAAACACTAAACCTACAGATCAAAGAAAAAATATAAAAAAACAGCAAGAGAAAAGGGCCAAGTAACATATAAAGGTAGACCAATCAGAATCATACCAGGCTTCTCAATAGAAACTATGAAAGCCAGAAGGGCCTGGGAAGATGTCATGTAAACTTTAAAGGAACACAGAGGCCAACCCAGACTACTCTATCCAGCAAAGCTTTCAGTCAACATAGTTGGAGAAAACAAAATGTTCCATGTTAAAACTGAACTTAAATAATATCTACACAGCAACCCAGCCCTACAGAAGATACTAGAAGGAAAACTCCAATCCGATGAAAACAACTATGCCCAAGAAAACATTGGATACAGATAACTTCACAACAGAAAATTAAAAGTAAACAAGCAATGAAATACAGTAATAACACCAACCTTACAATAGAAGGAACTAACATTTTATTGGTCACTATTATCTATCAACATCAATGGACTCCACTCTCCAATAAAAAAGAAACAGACTAACAGAATGGTTGCAGAAACAGGATCTGACAATCTGCTGCATCCAAGAAACACATCTCGGCAACAAATAAAACACTACCTCAGAGGAAAGGGCTGGAAAAAATGTTTCTCAAGCAAAGAGACCCAGAAAACAAGCTAGGGTATCTATACTAATATATAATAAAATAGATTTTCAACCAAAATTGATCAAAAAAGATGAGGAGGAGCACTTTATTCACATCAAAGGAAAAATCCAACAGGAGGACAACACAATTCTGAACATCTATGCCCTAAATACAAGAGTAGCAACATTTGTAAATGAAACGTTAATAAAACTGTAATCACACATCAATCCCAATACCTTAATAGTGGGAGACTTCAACACTCCACTCTCACCAAGGGACAGATCATCTAGACAGAAGCTAAATAGGGAAATAAAGGCACTTGCAGAGGTCCTAAATCAAATGGACCTAATAGATGTCTGCAGAATTTTTCACCCAAACTCAAAAGAGTATACCTTCTTATCAGCATGACAGGTAATTGTCTCCAAATTAGACCATATAGTTGGTCACAAAGCAAGCCTCAACACATACAAGAAGATTGAAATAATACCTTGTATCCTATCTGAACACTCTGCACTAAAGCTGCACATCAACAAAAACAGAACTAGCAAAAAGCCTACACAAACATGGAAACTGAACAACTCACTACTCAATGACAACTGTGTTAGAGAAGAAATAATGAAAGAAATTAAAGACTTCCTAGAATTCAAAGAAAATGAAGGCAAAACATATTCAAACTTATGAGACAATGAAAGCAGTGCTAAGAAGAAAATTCATAGCACTAAGTGCCTTTAAGAAAGAAATTTGAAACAACTCATACAAGCAACTTACAGGCTCATATGAAAGCCCTGGGCGGGGGGGAGAAGCAGACACACCAAAGAGGAGCAAACAGTTGGAAATAATCAAACTCAAGGTTGCAATCAATGAATTAGAAACAAAACAATTCAAAGAATCAGTGAAACCAAGACCTGGTTCTTTGAGAAAATCAACAAGATAGACAAACCCTTAGCCAAGCTAACTGAATGGCAGAGAGAAACTATCCAAATCAGCAAAATCAGAAACGAAAAGGGGGATGTAAGAACAGATGCTAAGGAAATCCAAACAAACATTAGGTCTTACTACAAAAGCCTATATGCCACAAAATTTGAAAATCTAAATGAAATGGACAATTTTCTTGATAGACTCCTTCTATCAAGATTAAGTCAAGAGCAGGTAAGTAGATTGAATAGTCCTATAGAGCCCAAGGAAATAGAAGCAGTCGTCAAAAGTCTCCCTGCCAAAAGAAGTCCAGGACCAGATGGTATCAGTGCAGAATTCTACCAGACCTACAGAGAAGAACTAACTCTAACTCTCTTCAAAGTATTTCACAAAATAGAAACAGAAGGAATCTTACCAAATTCATTCTATGAAACCACAGTAACCAGATAACTAAACCACACAAAGACCCAACAAAAAAAACAGAACTTCAGACCTATCTATCTTATGAACATTGATGCAAAAATACTCAATAAAATATTTGCAAACCGAATCCAAGAACACATCAAAGATATTATCCACCATGACCAAGTAGGCTTCATCCTAGGCATGCATGGGTAGTTCAATATATGGAAATCCATCAATGTAATCCACCATATAAACAAACTGAAGGAAAAAAAACCACATGATCATCTCCTTAGATGCCAAAAATATTTAACAAAATCCAACACCTATTCATGTTTAAAGTCTTAGAGAGATCAGGGATACAAGGCACAAACCTAAACATAGTAAAGGCAAAATACAGGAAGCGTTTAGCCAACATCAAACTCAATGGAGAGAAACTTAAATCCAATTGAAATCAGGGACAAGTCAAGCCCACTCTCTCCATATCTCTTCAACATTGTTCTTGAAGTCCTTGCTAGAGCAATAAGACAATTGAAGGAGATCAAGTGGATACAAATAGCAAAAGAAGAAGTCAAAGTATCACTATTTGCAGATGAAATGATAGTATATATGAGCAACCCCCAAAATTCAACCAGAGAATTCCTTCACCTGATAAACACCTTCAGCAAAGTGGCTGGATACAAAATTAAATCAAAAATAACAGAAGCCTTCCTGTATACCAAAGACAAAAGGGCTGAGAAAGATATTAGGGAAACAACACCATTTACAACAGCCACTAATATCATAAAGTACCTTTCTATGACTCTAACCAAGAAAGTAAAAGACCTGTCCAAAAAAATAATAATAATAACTTCAAGTCTCTGAAGAAAGAAATTGAAGATATCAGGAGATAGTTAGATCTCCCATGCCATGGACTGTTAGGATTAACATTGTGAAAATGGCCATCTTGCCAAAAGCAATCTACAGATTCAATGCAATTTCTATCAAAATAGCAACACAATGCTTTACAGAATTTGAAAGAAAAATTCTCAAATTCGTATGTAAAACAAAAATCCCAGAATTGTCAAAACGATCCTGTACAACAACAGATCACCTGAGGGTATCTCCATCCCTGATCTAAAGCTGGACTACAGAGCAATAGTAATAAAAACTTCATGGTATTGGCATAGAAACAGAATGGTGGATCAATGGAATTGAGGGCGCAGAAATAACCCACTCACCTTGATTTTTGACAAAGAAGCCAAGACCATACAATAGAGAAAATACAGCACCTTCAAGAAATGGTGCTGGTCTGACTGAATGTCTACATGTAGAAAAATGTGAATAGATTCATATTTATCACCCAGCACAAAAGTAAAGTCCAAGTGGATCAAAGACATCAACATAAAACCATACACTCTAAATCAGTTACAAGAAAAAGTGGGGAAGAGCCTAGAACTCATTGACATAGGAGATTACTTCCTGAATAGAACACCAACAGCACAGAATCTAAGATCAATAATCAATAAATGGGACCTTATGAAGCTGAAAAGCTTCTGTAAAGCAAAGGACATAGTCATCAAAACAAAATAACAGCCTACAGACTGGGAAAGAATCTTCACCAACCCTACATCTGACAGAGGGCTGATATCCAGAATATATAAAGAACTAAAGAAGTTAAAAAGCAGCAAATCAAGCAATCTGATTAAAAAATGGGGTACAGAGCTAAACAGAGAATTCTCAGTAGAGGAATACAGAATGGCAGAGAAACACTGAAAGAAATGCTCAAAGTCATTAGCCATCAGAGAGATGCAAATCAAAACGACCCTGAGATTTCACCTGACACCCACCAGAATGGCTAAGATCAAAAACTCAAGTGACAACACATGCTGGAGAGGTTGTGGAGAAATGGGAACCCTCCTCCATTGCTGGTGGGAATGCAAACTTGTACAAACACTTTAGAAATCAACGTGGCACTTTCTCAGACAATCAGAAATAGTGCTTCCTCAAGATCCAGCTATACCACTCCTAGGCATATATCCAAAATTTGCTCAAGTACACAACAAGGACATTTGCTCAACCATGTTTATAGCAGCTTTATTCGTAATAGACAGAACCTGGAAACAACCCAGATGTCCCTCAGTTGAGGAATGGATACAGAAATTGTGGTACTTTTACATAGTGGAATACTACTCAGCAATTAAAAATGAGAAAATCATGACATTTGCAGGCAAATGGTGGGACCTAGAAACAATCATCCTGAGTGAGGTATCCCAAGAGCAGAAAGACACACATGGTATATACTCACTTATATAGTCCTATAAGATAGGATAAATATACTGAAATCTATCCACCTAAAGAAGATAAACAAGAAAGAGTACAATGATCAATCCTCACTTAGAAAGACAAATCGGATGGACATTGGATGTAGGAGCAAACAAGTAACGGGAGAGGAGCCTACCACAGAGGGCCTCTGAAAGTCTCTACCTAGCAGTGTATCAAAACAGATATTAAGATTCATAACCAAACCTCTGGCATAATGCAGAGAACCAAAAAGATGGGGGGGGGAGTTAATCCAACCTAGAGAGGACAGGAGTTCCACAAGGACCAAATATATCTGGGCACAGACGTCTTTTATGAGACCGTTTCTCCAAACAAAGACCATGTATGGATGCAACCTAGAGCCCCTGCTCAGATGTAGCTCTTGGTAGCTCAGTATCCAAGTGGGTACCCTAATAAGGGGAACAGGGACTGTTTCTGACATGAACTCGATGGTGGGTTCTTTGACCTCCTCTTCACCCCCTGGGAGAAGCAGCCTTGCTAGGCCACAGAGGAGAACTTTGCAGCCAGTCCTGAAGACACCTGATAAACCAGTATCAGATGGAAGGAGAGGAGGTTCTCCCTTATCAGTGGGCTTGAAAAGGGGCATGGAGGAGATGAGGGCGGGAGGGTGGGATTGGGAGAGAAAGAGGGAGTGAGATAAAGCAGGGATACAAAGTTAACAAACTGTAACTAAAATTAAAAAAATAAAAAATAAAAAAGATGTTATAAATGAAAAAAAAAGAAGTTAAACAGCAACAAATCAAGTAATCCAATTAAAAAATGGAGTACAGAGCTAAACAGAGAGTTCTCTGTAGAGGAATGTAGAAGGGCAGAGAAACACTCAAAGAAATATTCAACATCCTTAGCCATCAGGGAAATGCAAATCAAAACAATCCTGATATTTCACCCTACACCCATCAGAATGGATAAGATCGAAAACTCAAGTGACAATGCATGCTGGGTAGGTTGTGGTGAAAGGTGAACCCTCCTCCATTGCTGGTGGGAATGTAAACTTGTACAACCACTCTGGAAATCAATCTGGCACTTTCTCAGACAATTAGGAATAGCACTTCCTCCAGATTCAGCTATAGCACTCCTAGGCATATATCTAAAATATGCTCATGTACATAACAAGGACATTTGCTCAGCCATGTTCATAGAAGCTTTACTTGTAATAGCTAGAACCTGAAAACAACCAAGATGTCCCTCAACGGAGGAATGGATACAAAAATCATGGTACATTTACACAATGGAATACTACTCAACAATTAAAAACAAGAAAATCATGAAATTTGCAGACAAATGGTGGTATCTAGAAAAGATCATCTTGAGTTAGGAAGCAGAAAGACACACACTGTATATATTCACTTATAAATGGATATTAGACATATAATATAGGATAAACATACTAAAATCTGTACACCTAAAGAAACTAAGCAAGAAGGAGGACCCTGATCAATCCTTACCCAGAAAGACATACAGGATGGACATTGGAAGAAAGAGAAAACAGGAAACAACAGGAGCCTAACACAAAGGGACTCTGAAAGACTCCATTCAGCACTGTATCAAATCAGATTCTAAGACTCATAACCAAGCTTTAAGGAGAGTGCACCGAATCTTATGAAAGAAGAGAGGGATAGTAAGACCTGGAGAGGACAGGAGTTCCACAATGAAAGCAACAGAACAAAAAATTTGGGCATAGGGGTCTTTTCTGAGATTGATACTGCAACGAAGGACCATGCATGGAGATAAGCTAGAACCCCTGCACAGATATAGCCCATGGTAGCTCAGTGTCCATGTGAGTTCCATGGTAATGGGAACATGGACTGTCTCTGACATGAACTCAGTGGCTGGTTCTTTGACCACCTCCCACTACGGTGGGAACAGCCTGGCCAGACCATAGAGGAGGACAGTGCAGCCACTCCTGATGTGACTTGATAAGCTAGACTCAGATGGAAGCGGGGGAAGACTTCTATCAATGGATGTGGAGAAGGGCATGGAAGGAGTTATAAAATCATTAGATGATTTTCTATATTTCTCCACCATCTCAAAGTATTTTCTCTTGTAGAAAATACTATATCATATGAGAAAATTTAAATGAAGAAATTACCTAAGAAACTGCTCAGAGCTTCTCCAAATATTTCTTTGGTGTCTTTTCTATATCTGTACTCCAAGTTTGAGTAAATTAAGAAAAGAGTTGTACATAAAAAATAAACCTCGGGAGGGGCAAGATGGCGGCGCCGGGAGGACTCTCATTCTGAGCAGCAGCACAGCAGGATCAGCACAATGAACAGCAATCAGAACTCTCGGCCATAAAACACAGTCATTGTGTTTCCCAGGTGAGAGGATACCCCACGGTGGGGGATTCAATCAGCTTTTAACTCACCCGGCTAAACCGCGGAAGAGATCCCGGTTCCGCCAGACGCTTGGCTGCCGGCCGCCAGCCCCAGCCCCAGCCCAGAGCCACAAGCCAGTGTCTCTGGTCACGGTCCCAGACTGAACCTTGGGCACCACACTATCAGAGACTGGAATTTTCAGTCGAGAGATAACCCCAGGGTACAGGAAACGATTGGGACCGGCCTTAGGTCACCCAGACATCCCCTGGAAAAGACTCGGGCGGGTTCCACGGGCACAGCCCGGAGCCAGAGCCGGGGACCCAGGTTCCAGCACAGAGCCCTGCCTGCCTGCGCGCCTGATTCGCCGCCAGAGATAGAAACGGCTGGTCTGATCTCAGAGCACTCAGCTCACCCCCAACCGGAAAAGGTTCCCGGAAAATTACCCACCTTAGGGAGCCACTCAGACTCCCAAAAGCCACAAAGGCAGACACAGGCAGTTTCTGCGCACCAGACAGCTGGCAGAGACTGAGCCACCATCACACAGCTCTGCTCCAGGCACAGGCAAATTTCTGTGGCCAGCCAGCTGGCGGACACTGAGCAGTGTGCGCCAGGGCAAAAAAAGACACTAGGAGTCCGTGTCTCCAGAGAATCCACGGGGAAGGAAGGAAACTGTACTGATCTAAATCACCCAATCCTTCCCTAGAAAAAGTCTAGCAGTCTAGTGGGGCCGAGGCGCCAGCACTCAGCTGTGCTCCAGACACAAGCACAAACAGTTGAGGCACGCCTGATGTCCAACTGGGTCACAGCAGCTGATCATTAAATTTGCAACAAGAAACCCAGAAACAGGGCAGCTGCCCTCAGGACTTCCCTGGGTGAGAGGAGAACCCTCTCGACTAACAAAGACCACAGTTACCACTCAGGTCTATATCCCTGAGGTGAGTAACTCCTGAAAAAACACCAGCCATCCAGGGACTATACCCAAAAAGCTGAGAAGACATCCTTCAGGAAAATCCAGCTTTCTGCAAAGGGGATTCTCTCCCCCACAGGATCCCCAGGAACCACCAGAAAATAACCCCAAACTCCTAAGATAACACAATGGGTAGAGGCCAGCGTGAAAGCTCAAGCAACAAAAGACAGAGCAATATGGCATCTCCAGAACCCAGTTACCCAGGGGCAAGTAGCCCTGGACACCCCACCATAACTGAAATCCAAGAAGATGACCTAACAAGTATGCTCATGAAGATGATAACAGAGGAAACAAATAAGATTCGTAAAGACATAGAGGAAGATAAACTCAAACAGAATATTGCCATCCGTAAAGAAATAGAGGAAGCTGCAGCCAAACAGTTTATGGCCTTTAGAAAGGAAATGCTTAAAACACTGAATGAAATGAAAGAAACAGAGTTGAAGGAACTAAAAGAAAAACAGGAAAGTACAATCAGACAGGTGAAGGAAGTAAACAAAACAACTCAAGACCTGAAGATAGAATTGGAAAAATTAAAGAAAACACAAATGGAAGAAATAATGGAAAGGAAGAATCTAGGGAAGAAAACAGGAACTACAGAGGTAAGCATAACCAACAGACTACAAGAGATGGAAGAAAGAATCTCAGGTGTAGAAGATACAATGGAAGAAATCGATGTATCTGTCAAAGAAAATGTTAAATCTGAAAAATTCCTGACACAGACCGTCCAAGAAATGCAAGACAATATGAAAAGACAAAACCTAAGAATAATAGGTATAGAGGAAAAAGAAGACTCCCTTCTCCAAGGCCCAGAAAATATTTTCAACAAAATCATTGAAGAAAATTTCCCCAAGCTAAAGGAGAGGCCAATTAGAATACATGAGGCCTACAGAACACCCAGCAAATTTGACCAGAAAAGAAAATCCTCCCGCCACATAATAATCAAAACAGTAAGTATACAGAACAAAGAAAAAATACTAAAAGCTGCAAGGGAAAAAGGCCAAGTAACATATAATGGCAAACCCATTAGAATCACACCTGACTTTTCAACAGAGACTATGAAAGCCAGAAGGGCCTGGACAGATATCATGCAGACCCTAAGAGAACACATATGTCAGCCCAGGCTACTATACCCAGCAAAACTCTCAGTCCTCATAGATGGAGAAAACAAGATATTCAATGACAAAAACAAATTTCAACAATACCTACAAACAAATCCAGCATTACAGAAGACACTGGAAGGGAAAATACAACCCAAGAAAGCTAGCTACATTCAAGAAAACACAGGAAATAAATAACCTCACTTCAATAAAACAAAAAGCAACCAAACACACAACCTGATGACCACAGCCAACATCAAAATCAAGAGATCTAACAGCCACTGGTCATTAATCTCTCTCAACATCAATGGACTCAACTCTCCAATAAAAAGACACAGATTAACAGAATGGATACGTAAACAAAACCCAGCAATCTGTTGCATACAAGAAACACACCTAAGACACAAAGATAGACATTACCTGAGGGTAAAGGGTTGGAAGACGACTTTCCAAGCAAACGGACCCAAGAAGCAAGCAGGAGTAGCCATTCTAATATCTGATAAAATAGACTTTCAACCAAAATTAATCAAAAGAGATGGGGAAGGACATTTCATACTCATCAAGGGAAAATTCCACCAGGAAGACATCACAATCCTGAACATCTATGCCCCAAATACAAGGGCACCCACATTTGTGAAAGAAACATTGATAAAATTTAAAGCACATATAGATCCACACACATTAATAGTGGGAGACTTCAACACCCCACTCTCAACAAAGGACAGGTCAACCAAACAGAAATTAAACAAAGAAAGAATGTCTCTGACAGAGGTCATGAATCAAATGGACCTAACAGACATTTACAGAACTTTACACCCAAACAAAAAAGAATTTACCTTCTTCTCAGCACCTCATGGAACCTTCTCCAAAATAGACCACATAGTGGGTCACAAAGCAAGCCTCAACAAATACAAGAAGATTGAAATAATCCCATGTGTCTTGTCTGATCACCATGGAATAAAGCTGGACCTCAACAATAACAGAAATAACAAAAAGCCTACACACACATGGAAACTGAACAACTTGTTACTAAATGACAGCTGGGTCAGGGAAGAAATAAAGAAAGAAATTAAAGTCTTTCTAGAAATCAATGAAAATGAAGACACAACATACCCGAACTTATGGGACACAATGAAAGCAGTACTAAGAGGAAAGTTCATAGCACTAAGTGCCTTCAAAAAGAAATTCGAGACAGCTCATTCAAGCACCCTAATGGCTCACTTAAAAACCCTAGAAAAAGAAGAAGCAGACACACCAAGAAGGAGTAGACGGCTGGAAATAATCAAACTCAGGGCTGAAATCAATCAATTGGAAACAAATAAAACAATTCAAAGAATCAATGAAACCAAGAGCTGGTTCTTTGAGAAAATCAACAAGATCGACAAACCCTTAGCCAGGCTAACTAAAAGGCAGAGAGACACCACCCAAATCAACAAAATCAGAAATGAAAAGGGGGATATAACTACAGACACTGAGGAAATCCAAACAATCATTAGGACTTACTTCAAAAGTCTATATGCCACAAAATTTGAAAATCTAAATGAAATGGACAATTTTCTTGATCGATTTGACTTACCAATGCTGAACCAGGACCAGGTAAATCAACTAAATAGACCTATATCCCCCAAAGAAATAGAAGCAGTCATCAAAAGTCTCCCATCCAAAAAAAGCCCAGGACCAGATGGCTTCAGCGCAGAATTCTACCAGACCTTCAAAGAAGAGCTAACACCAATTCTCTTCAAACTATTCCACAAAATAGAAACAGAAGGAATATTACCAAATTCATTCTATGAAGCCACAGTCACCTTGGTACCTAAACCTCACAAAGACTCAACAAAGAAAGAGAATTTCCGGCCAATCTCCCTTATGAACATTGATGCAAAAATACTTAATAAAATACTTGCAAACCGAATCCAAGAACACATCAAAGATATTATCCACTATGACCAAGTAGGCTTCATCCCAGGTATGCAGGGGTGGTTCAATATACGGAAATCCATCAATGTGATCCACCATATTAACAAACTGAAAGAAAAAAACCATATGATAATCTCCCTAGATGCTGAAAAAGCCTTTGACAAAATCCAACATCCATTCATGTTCAAAGTATTGGAGAGATCAGGGATACAAGGCACATATCTAAACATAGTAAAGGCGATATACAGCAAGCCTATAGCCAACATCAAACTGAATGGAGAGAAACTTAAAGCAATCCCACTGAAATCAGGGACAAGACAAGGCTGCCCACTCTCTCCATATCTCTTCAACATAGTGTTGGAAGTCCTTGCTAGAGCAATAAGACAGTTGAAGGAGATCAAGGGGATACAAATTGGAAAGGAAGAAGTCAAATTATCACTATTTGCAGATGATATGATAGTATACGTGAGTGACCCCAAAAACTCTACCAGGGAACTCCTACAGCTGATAAACACCTTCAGCAAAGTGGCAGGATACAAAATTAACTCAAAAAAATCAGTAGCCCTCCTGTATACAAAAGACAAAAGGGCTGAGAAAGAAATTAAGGAAACAACACCCTTCACAATAGCCACAAATGACATAAGGTACCTCGGAGTAACCCTAACCAAGGAAGTCAAAGACTTGTATGAAAAAAATTTCAAATCTCTGAAGAAAGAATTAGAAGAAGATATGAGAAGATGGAAAGATCTCCCATGCTCATGGCTTGGTAGGATTAACATAGTAAAAATGGCCATCTTACCAAAAGCAATCTACAGATTCAATGCAATGCCCATCAAATTACCAACACAATTCTTTACAGACATGGAAAGGAAAATTCTCAACTTCATATGGAATAACAAGAAACCCAGAATTGCTAAAACAATCCTCTACAATAAAAGATCTTCTGGAGGTATCTCCATCCCTGAACTTAAGTTGTACTATAGAGCAACAGTTTTAAAAACTGCATGGTACTGGCATAGAAACAGAATGGTGGATCAATGGAACCGAACAGAGGACCCAGAAATAAATCCACACACTTATGGACACCTGATCTTTGACAAAGACGCCAAAACCATACAATGGAAAAAAGATAGCATCTTCAACAAATGGTGCTGGTCTAACTGGATGTCTACATGTAGAAAAATGAAAATAGATCCATACTTGTCACCCTGCACAAAACTGAAGTCCAAGTGGATCAAAGACCTCAACATAAAACCAGACACATTAAATCGGCTTGAAAAAAAAGTGGGAAATACCCTAGAACTCATTGGTACAGGGGGAAACTTCCTGAACAGAACACCAACAGCACAGACTCTAAGAGCAACAACCAATAAATGGGACCTCATGAAACTGAAAAGCTTCTGTAAAGCAAAGGACACCGTCATCAAAACAAAGCGACCACCTACAGATTGGGAAAGAATCTTCACCAACCCTTTATCTGACAGAGGACTCATATCCAGTATATATAAAGAACTAAAGAAGCTGAAAAGCAGCAAACCAAGTAATCCACTTAAAAAATGGGGAACAGAGCTAAACAGAGAATTCTCTGTAGAGGAATACCGAATGGCAGAGAAGCACTTAAAGAAATGCTCAACCTCATTAGCCATTAGGGAAATGCAAATCAAAACAACCCTGAGATTTCACCTTACACCCATGAGAATGGCCAAGATCAAAAACTCAAGTGACAACACATGCTGGAGAGGTTGTGGAGAAAGGGGAACCCTTCTCCACTGCTGGTGGGAATGTAAACTTGTACAACCACTCTGGAAATCAATCTGGCGCTTTCTCAGACAACTAGGAATAGCGCTTCCTCAAGATCCAGCCATACCACTACTGGGCATATATCCAAAAGAGGCTCAAGTACACAAAAAGGACATTTGCTCAACCATGTTTGTAGCAGCTTTATTTGTAATAGCCAGAAGCTGGAAACAACCCAGATGCCCCTCAACTGAAGAATGGATGCAGAAATTGTGGTACATCTACACAATGGAATATTACTCAGCAATGAAAAATAAGGAAATCATGAAATTTGCAGGTAAATGGTGCGATCTGGAAAGGATCATTCTGAGTGAGTTGTCTCAGAAGCAAAAAGACACACATGGTATATACTCACTCATATAGACATACAACATAGGACAAACCCACTAAAACCTGTGCATCTAAAGAAACTAAGCAAGAGAGAGGACCCTAACTAAAACGTCCAATCCCCATCCAGAAAGGCAAAGAGGATGGACATCAGAAGAAGAAGAAAACAGGAAACAACCTAGGAACCTACCACAGAGGGCCTCTGAAAGCCTCTGCCCTTCAGACTATCAAAGCAGATGCTAAGCCTGATGGGCAACTGTTGGGCAGAGTGAACGGAATTTTAGGTAAGAACTGGGAAATAGTAAGAGCTGGAGAGGACAGGGTCTCCACAAGGAGAGCAACAGAACAAGAAAATTTGAACATAGGGAACTTCCCAGTGACTCATACTCCAACCAAGGACTATTCATGGAGATAACCTAGAACCCCTGCACAGATGTAGCCCAGGGCAGTTCAGAGTCCAATTGGGTTACATAGTAATGTGAAGAGGGACTGCCTCTGACATAATCTGTTTGGCCTGCTCTTTGATCACCTCCCTCTGGGGGGGGGGGGGGTGCAGCCTTACCAGGCCACAGTAGAGGACAATACAGCCACTTTTGATGTGAACTGACAGACTAAGATCAGAAAGGAGAGGAGAACCTCCCCTATTAGTGGACTTGGGGAGTGGCATGCAAGCAGAGGGAGGAGGGAGGGTGGGATTGGGATGGGAGGAGGGAGGGGCTTATAGGGGGATGCAGAATGAATAAAGTGTAATTGATGAAAAATTTAAGAAAAAAAGGGAAAAAAATAATTTAAGAACCTTAAATGACTTTCAAAATTGGAGGAAAACATGGAGTTAGTCAATTGGCATGGAGCACGTCTCGCCCCTGGGGGCAATGGTCTCCTGAACCTACTCAGACCTCGGACACCACCACTGCTAGTTCTAGAACTGACGCAGGATGTTCCAACGAGGGGTTAAGGCTTCTCATAATATTTCCTATAAGCCCACACCTGTTTGTCTATATCCCCCATTTTTATTCATTATTAGCCAGATAGAACCAAGTAATTGTGGTAATGATACTCGCTTTTTTTTAAACCCCAATGCTAGTAAAGTTAGGTATGCCCTGGTTACTCGCATGCCTCACTGGGTGCCTATGCCCATTGATGCCCCTCACGCTATGACTCTCTTCAGACAGAAAAGGGATCTTGGAACTACAGCCACCATTGTTACTACCATCTCATTGACGGCTGTTGGAGCTACCACCAGGGCATTAGCCATGAGTCATACTGGGCAGACTGCTCAGACCCTGAATAATCATTTAGCCAATGTAGCTCATGCCTTAGTTGTACATAAAGGAATTAATGCTCAACTAAAAGGAAGCTTGATGGTGTTCAATCAGAGGATTGACCTCTTGCAGGAGCAAATTGATACCCTATGGCAAATCGCTCAACCTGGCTGTCAATGAAAGTATGCTGGACTTTGTGTCACTAGCATACAACATGAGAATTTTTCCTGCACTGCAAATCTGTCTAAACAATTGTCGAGCTATATTTTAGGTAATTGGACTGGAGAATTCGATACTACGATGGAGCAGCTGAGAGTGGCCATTGTCACAGTAAATTCTACCAGAGTGGACGCAGGACTAGCCACAGGATTATCAAAATGGATTGCTGCAGCCATGAATCATCTGAAGGAATGGGCGGGCATGGGAGTGTTAGCAGGCCTTCTGGTGTTGGTCTCCTTGGTTTGCCTGTGGTATATATGCAAGATTAGAGTCTCACAACAGTGTGATGCAGCCATGATCATTCAGGCCTTTACAGCCATTGAAGCAAGACATTCTCCCCAAGCATGGTTGGATACCATAAAAAGCTAAAATGATACGCTCAGGATGCGAGGCTAAGCACTGCACTCAGGGTCAGCCGCTTTGGACCCAGAGAAGAGCATGTCTGATTGCATGCAGGTTGATGCCCCAGGTCCCGCCTCTGAGAAAAAGGTATCGGACGGGTCCGATGCTCTTTGGGTGGATGACACCTAAATGAACATCGGTACAAAGTCCCAATTTATTTCTAATATCAGAGATCAGACCTCTACTCTTGCCTGATGCGTCTAAAACAAAAAGGGGGAACTGTAGAGAGCTGTGGAATGCTATGCCTTAAAGATGGAGCTGGTTTCCGCCTTCCACCTTCCCGATGGTGAGTGCTCTCTGTCAGGAACAACTCCACATTTGGCTAAGGCCGAGGATCTGGCTTGCTTCCATGTATGTGGACCTATCTGCATTGCCCCCGTGGCATGCCTGGGTTGGCTACCCAGAGGCTATTTAAGCTGTGGGCTGGCTTTCCCCGGGGTCCGAGGATTGTTCAATGTTCCTGAATAAACTGCATTGAAAAATAAAAAAATAAAAAAAAAAATAAAAATAAACCTCATTAGCATGGCTCATAAGACTGGAAAAAAAAAAAAAAAAAAAAGAAAAGAGTTGTATAATACATAAATACTGTTCCATACATATTTATTAACCACTGTTTTCAAAGACAAATAACCAAGAAGAAATGTGTTAGGATGTGGATGCAAGGATATTTGCTTTAAGGTAGTGGCCTATTCAGTTATTAAAAGAAAGACTGCTCTTTATGGATCAGCTCTGTACAGTGGAAACTCAGGCAGGATTTTATTGTTACAGTCTCCAATCAGAATTGGTTTCTCTCTTGAAAACCTTAACTGCTCTTAAAACTTTCAACTGATTGGATAAGACTCATCCACATTGTCAAATATATATATATATATATATATATATATATATATGTATATATATATATATTATATACATTACTTAATACCAAATAAATACACACTCTAAATGTGTTTACAAAATACCTTCTCAGCAACATTGCATAATGCACAAGTTGGCCAAATGTTGGATACTATAAACTACTCAAAATCATTTATTTTTATGTTTATTTATTTATTCATTCATTCATTTACTAGCTCTCTCTCTCTCTCTGTGTAAGCATGTGTGTTTACATGATACAGGCATGCATGCTCTTCTGCACACACATACACTTGCCACAGCATGCATGTGGAGAGCAAAGCTCAACTGACCTGAATTCTTTGTTTTTTCTTTCTGCCCTATGGGTCCATGTAATTAAATTCAGGTTATTATTGTTTTCAGAAAGTGCCATTACATACTACGTCATTTCACCTGACCCTTGACTTGAGAAATTTAACCATAATATGTGATCTTTTAGAGTTAAATTGATGTTTTGTGTTTATCACTTTAGCCTAATTATGATCTGTTACAGATTTCTAAGATTTATATCATAGATATTTAAGTTTTATGAACTCTTAGAGGTGGAGAATTGTTTATTCTTCATGTTATATGTATCATTCTTGAACTAGTATAGCTGTTTTATCATCTTTACTTTTTTCATTAATTACATTTTATTCACTTTGTATCTCCTCATAAACCCCTTCCTCCTCCCCTCCCAATCCTACCCTTCCATCCCCTTCTTCACACATGCCCCTCCCCAAGTCCACTGATAGGGGACGTCCTCCTCTCCTTCCTTCTGATTTTAGTCTATAAGATCTTATCAGGAGTGGCTGCATTGTCATCTTCTGTGGCCTGGTAAGGCTGCTCCCCACTCAGGGGGAGGTGATCAAAGAGCAGGCCAATCATATTATGTCAGAGGCAGTCCCTCTTTCCATTACTATGGAACCCACTTGGACACTAAACTGCCATGGGCTACATCTGTGCAGGGGTTCTAGGTTATCTCCATGCATGGTACTTGGTTGGAGCATGAGTCTCTGGGAAGACCCCTGTGTTCAAATTTCTGGTTCTGTTGCTCTCCTTGTAAAGTTCCTGTCCACTCCAGATCTTAACTATTTCCCACTTCTTACATAAGAATCCATGCACAATGCCCAACAGTTGGCGATAAGTCTCAGCATCTTCTTTCATAGTCTGCAGGTTCCTCTCTCTTGATTAGTTTATTTAGATGTACAGATTTTATTACATGTCTATATGAGTGAGCATATACTGTGTGTGTCTTTCTGATTCTGGGACAGCTCACTCAGGATGATCCTTTCCAGGTCCCACCATTTACCTGCTGGATCTTGAGGAAGCACTATTCCTAGTTGTCTAAGAAAGTGCCAGATTGATTTCCAGAGTGGTTGTACAAGTTTACATTCCCACCAGCAGTGGAGGAGGATTCTCCTTTCTCCACAGCCTCTCCATCATGTGCTGTCACCCAAGTTTTTCATCTTGGCTATTCTGATGGGTGTAAGGTGAAATCTCAGGGTCATTTTGATTTGCATTTCCCTGATGGCTAATGACGTTGAGCATTTCTTTAAATGTTTCTTGGCCATTCTATATTCCTCTACAGAGAGTTCTCTGTTTAGCTCTGTTCCCCATTTTTTAATTGGATCCCTGATCTTAAGCTGTACTCTAGAGCAACAGTAATAAAAACTGCATGGTACTGGCATAGAAACAGAATGGTGTATCAATGGAACCGAACAGAAGACCCAGAGATAAACCCACACACTTATGGACATCTGATCTTTGACAAAGATGCCAAAACAATACAATGGAAAAAAGATAGCATCTTCAACAAATGGTGCTGGTCTAACCGGATGTCTACATGTAGAAAAATGAAAATAGATCCATACTCATCACCCTGCACAAAACTAAAGTCCAAGTGGATCAAAGACCTCAACATAAAACCAGACACATTAAATCAGTTAGGAGAAAAAATGGGGAATACCCTAGAACTCATTAGTACAGGAGACAACTTCCTGAACAGAACACCAACAGCACAGGCTCTAAGAGCAACAATCAATAAATGGGACCTCATGAAACTGAGAAGCTTCTGTAAAGCAAAGGACATAGTCATCAAAACAAAACGACTGCCTACAGATTGGGAAAGAATCTTCACTAACCCTTTTTCTGACAGAGGGCTAATATCCAGTATATATAAAGAAGTAAAGAAGATGAAAAGCAGCAAACCAAGTAACCCAATCATCTTTACTTTTGAATGAAATTATTTGTACCTGCTCTGGAACATTACAATATTCGTGGTTGAAAGAAAGAAAAAAATTGTAATCACAAACTGGCTTTTAAGGCATCTGTGTTCCATATCACTTGTATTTATAATGATTTTTCTATACTGTAACACAAAATTTTGTTGCAGGTCTGCAAGAAGAATGTGGTGTTATATAAATATCCCCCATAGGTTTATATATTTGAAAATGTGGTCTGAAGTTGCTGGTTCCGCTTAGAAAGTTTTGGAACCTACCACAAGGAGTCCTGTAGTAGGAAGTGCATCGCTGGGTGCTAGCTTTCATGTTTAATAGGCTTACTTCCCTTCCTTCTTTCTCTGCTTCCTGGTTATTACTGAGATATGATAGTTCAGGTTTCCATTCCTGATGTCTTGCCTTCCTCTCTATTATAAATTTCTCTTGAATTATAAGCCAAAATAAATTGTTTCTTAAGTTGTTTTGGATCATGGTGCTTATCTCAACAACAGAAAAATAACTAATCCAGAACAGGCCTTATATCCTAACCAGAGCCCAGCAATTTAGTTTATTATGTCATTACCAGGCCAGAAATGTATACACTTACCATAAAAAGATGGAAGTAAATTACCTGAAGAATAAAATTTCTGTCATAAGGACAATTCTCACTATGCAGCCAAATACTTCTAGGCCCCACATGGAGGCTCACAACCATCATCAGTACAGTTCCAGGGCCTCTGAAGCTCTCTTTTGGCCTCCTTGCTACTATGATGCACACAAATGCTACCTCTACCATAACTGGAGGGGTTAGCTTGTTTCTAGAATTTACCCAAATAGATGGAAAGAAGTACTGAAGACATCATTCAAAGGACTGTGGCTACTCTGTGCATCCAGCTCAACCCCCTAGTCCATAGAGGCTTCTCGTCCTACAGATCTTGTAAGAATCTAGTCCTAAAACCTACTCTGAGTTTCTCAGCTCACTGTGATTAATGAATGCTGAGTCTATATTTACTCTTTTGTAAATTCAATTTTAGGTACTTGGTGATTTACATTCATGGTTTCAAATACAGATATAGCTGCACGTGTGCATGCGTGCATGTGTGTTGGATTTAAATGAGAAATAACTATCATTTGTTAAAAGAGAAAGCACATTCTGGGTCAGCCATCTTGACAGAAAGCTGTCAGAATTCTACTACATAGAGATAGTACTAACACACAAAAGACATGTTTGTATGTTTGCTCTCCGTGTATGGAGATTCTGAGTGTACTGAATCTGCTGTCTTTGCCTTTAGGTACCAGCTTTAGTCTCAACTGTAACTTCTAAGATCTTTTTTGAGTTAATTTTATTTCCAAATCTTATTCTCATTTTTAGACAGTGTAGGCGTGTGTGTGTGTGTGCATGTGTGTGTGTGTGTGTGTATGTGTGTGTCTTTTATAGGTCTTTTAGCACAAAAGATTCAAGTGCTGCTTCAAGATTCATGGGTCTTGCAAAAAAGCCTAAAATTTACATTTTAACACAGCTCACAAATTTCTGAAAATAAATTGTAATGCGGACGAAACATTGGGAAAGGGTAGAAAATGAAATATTCAAGCTTTCTAGTTCTGTAAAGAAATATAGCTATCTAAGATGACTGAAATACAATATTAAGTATTGTGGTGGGCTATGGGCAATCTGCTTCAGTGTTTTCTCTAGTGTTTTTTGATAGGTGGAACTGAATTTTCTCACTATATTCATTGTCAAAATATTTGTTGGGTCAATGAAGTAATAATAAGAGTGCAATCAATGGTTTTGTTTTCATATATCATTTGTTGTATACAAAGAGAGCTCATGTGAGCAGGAAATTTATTTTGCAAAATTTATAAGTCACATTGATTTATCTATAAAGAAGATATGTGACTCTATGGAAATGGTTTTTAAAAAATGATAGTCTCTATGTATTCAAGTGTGCCTGACTAATACATTTTGGTCATTATGTAAAAAGTTTTGACTAGAGAAATTCTTGATGTTTTCATAAGTGCTCAATAGTCACTATTTATAGATCTAGATCTAAAAGTTAGAAGACTGTAATTCCTCTGTGTTCCTGCACATTAATGGCACTTCAAAACATTCATGCAATTCCCTGGGTATGAATTTTCCAAATTTCTTGACCACATTTCCATTTACAAAACCCAAATGTTCTAGGTGCACACTGCTGTGCTGCTTGTTTACCCAGACTCTGGGGTGCAGGTCAGGACCTCATGCTAGTGCAACACAGCCCGGGCCATCCCTCCAGCCCATTCTTAATTTATATAAATACGTTTAACATTAGCATAAATTTCAAAACTGGTAATAAAAAAATTAAGTTTTAAATCCCCAAGATATGAAATAGTAACTACTTTAAAATAATTGTTTCATCTTTTATAATAAAAATACAAATCAAATGCCAATTTAAAAAAAGTGATCCTCACGAACAATTCCACATTTGGCTAAGGCTGAGGATCTGGCTTGCTTCCATGTATGTGGACCTATCTGCATTGCCCACGTGGCACACCTGGGTTGGCTACCCAGAGGCTATTTAAGCTGTGGGCTGGCTTTCCCCAGGGTCCGAGGATTGTTCAAGGTTCCTGAATAAATTGCATTGAAAAAAAAAAGTGATCCTAGAACCGATACTCAAATCTCCTCTTGAGAAGGCTAGCTACACATGGTGGGGGCTTGCAAATAATTCCTTCGCTGATCAACCTGGGGCTAGAATTACAGGCAAACGACATCTCCCCCCCCAAAAAAAAACCCTCTAATTTAGAACTTTCTCTGTATGTCTAAACTCATTTTATATATTTTTTCTCATCTTTCATTTTTTTAAAAGTTATTTCAAAACCGCTAAAGGAACCATGATACCCAGCAGCATATCTTTGCTTGCTTACAACTTAACCTTGAACAAACTTCAGCCAATTCTACCCTCACCCCACTTACAGGTATTAAACTGAGTAGTTAGAATGTATTCGCTAACATCTTAAAATGCAGTGTTTCCTCATGTTGACTAGTGTCATGGTAAAACATGACACTAATTACTGCAATTAGATAGGTACAATGAAGCTTGAGAAAATGAGCTATTTATTTAATACGACCTTTGTAAGTAAAACGCTTACAGAAATTATTCAACACAGAAACTCCGTTGTCCCAGGAGAATATCATAACAATCATTCTCTCTTAACCACGTTTAGTAGAAGATACCAGAAGTGATTTGTCTTAAGAAGTTAAACAAAATTTGTTTGAAAATATAGATTGTTTTCATTTTTGAAAGTAGATTGTTGAGAATTTAACAACAAAAACAGTAATATTTTAAATTTTAGTCCCTTGAGAAAAGAATTTCTTTTTTTTTTTTCAGGAAGACAAATATCAAGTGTTTAATCTCATTTGTGGTTCTTTGATTTTTACAGATATATAAAATGATATGCGTATACATGAAATAAAAGGAAAACTGACGAGAAGAAGGGGAATCGATGAAAGGGTGGATTAAGAGGAGGTGACATGGTATGAGAAGAAATGTGATTAACATATACTGTACTGTATCATTAGGTGAAACAGTGTCAACTAGTTACAAACAATGAAAATGTAAAGGCTAATTAACTGAATACACAGGGAAGGCAATATGGCTTTGAAAAGCTTACCCAATGTTCCTGTTACTCAATTTCCTCATTTGTTAAATAAAGAAGTGGTTTGTTGAGTTGTGTGATTCTGAGGAACAATACACAGCTTGGCAGTTTGCAGTTCCACCATAGTCATTCTCATGACATTTCATGCTGGACATTGCTCTCCTCGGAACATTTGTATCTACCTGGGAAAATCAACTCAGTGTTTGGTCTTGCTCAAGCTTCATGAAACATATATAAATTGTATCACAAAATTTCTAGCTTATTTTTTTTTCTCAATGCAGTTTATTCAGGAACCTTGAACAATCTTCTGACCCTGGGGTTTGACTGTGGTGTATATGCAAGATTAGAGTCTCACAACAGCGTAATGCAGCCATGACCATTCAGGCCTTTACAGCCATTGAAGCAGGACAGTCTCCCCAAGCATGGTTGGCTACCATAAAAAGCTAAAATGATACGCTCAGGATGCGAGGCTAAGCACTGCACTCAGGGTCAGCCGCTTTTAACCCAGAGAAGAGCATGTCTGATTGCATGCGGGTTGATGCCCCAGGTCCTGCCTCTGAGAAAAAGGTATCTGATGGGTCTGATGCTCTTTGGGTGGATGACACCTAAATGAACATCGGTACAAAGTCCCAATTTATTTCTAATATCAGAGATCAGACCTCTACTCTTGCCTGATGCGTCCAAAACAAAAAGGGGGAACTGTAGAGAGCTGCGGAATGCTATGCCTTAAAGATGGAGCTGGTTTCTGCCTTCCAACTTCCCGATGGTGAGTGCTCTCTGTCACAAACAACTCCACATTTGGCTAAGGCTGAGGATCTGGCTTGCTTCCGTGTATGTGGACCTATCTGCATTGCCCACGTGACACGCTGGGGTTGGCTACCCAGAGGCTATTTAAGCTGTGAGAAAAGAATTTCAACATATTTGCCTTTAAGGTTTTCAGCTGGCAAAATGAAAACGTGATTGTCAATCAAAGGAAATCACTGAAGAAACCAGGTCAAGTGGGATGAGCTGGTGTTTCTCTTGCTACCACGTTTATATCACTGAAACTGCCAAAGATAAAGAAAGCCTCTGTGCTGGCTCAGGTTCATGCAGTATCTACATGATGCTGTCAAGCACATCAGAGATCTTTAGGATAATGTTTAGCTTCTGCCAAACCTAACCTGCTAATATTTTCCAGGCATCCTGAGAGGTGTAAGTATGAGTCCCATGTTCAGGATGGCTCCCTTGCACATGACAGCTAAAACTATAAGCCATAACAATAATATACAAAACAGTTATTTGCAAATAAACTAAAAGGCCTGTAAAGATAACCGCATGCTTAAATTAGGTGCACTAAGGGTCAAGGAATGGAAGATACCACATCTGCAATGTATCCTGTTAGTTGTATCAATATGGAGACAGTACAATGTATCAAACCTCAGAGTCAGAAATTATCCTGTTAAGGTCAATAGTGCATACAAAGCCAAACCACATACTTGGGTTGAAAATTACATCTAAATGAGCACATGCTATACATGGATGTGTTTTGTGTAACCATTTTACATTGGTTCTTCTCCAAAATGATATCTTCAGTTTTAAAAATTGATCAGATAAAAAAAAAAAATCCGGATTCTTGCACTAGAAACAAATGACGGACAGATTCACAGTTGTGGACAATAATTCAATTAGGTGAACAAAAATGATCTGAAATACAATTCACAAATTCTTAAGCAGAATACAGAAATAATGATAGTACAAGAATTTTATCTGGAGCATAAAAGCATCATTTGCCAGAGAAGTTCAAAAGCAAACATCCACACAATTGACGGAATTAAACATAGCTAAGTTAAGGCCTAGGAAGCAGAGAGCAGACTAATGTTACAGAATGACTGATATGGAAGGCAGCTTAGAGAATTTCCACCTTCAACTGGCTTGCTTTGGACAGGACACATGACAACCATGTGGAGATTCTCCCAAATTAAGCCAGGTTTTCACAACTCTGTGATTTTGAAATTCAAAGTCACTTGGTGTATTTTAAACATGTTCATATATCTTCTTCCAAGATTAAAAAAAAGAGGATAGGTGCTTATTAAAAATGTGCTATGTAGAAAAAGCACAAGGAAAGCAATCTAGTGTTATTAATAAGCCAAAGTTGATTTAAATGGAGTTGCTGATTGTAGCTGCTTCCAAATCAAATCAATAAAAATAACCTGGCTCAATAACTCTACATAGAGATGCAAAATTAAATTTCCCCTTCCCACATTTATGCAAAACACAAGTTGTGAGAATTTGCCTGTATTGGAATTTAATTATTTATTCCGATAAATATATGTGTCTTGAAAAATGAGGCTTCAGGCAGCATCAGATTTCTCCCCATGCAAATAGCGATTGCTCTTCAGAGGGATACACAGCTTGATTATTGTTTCTTTATAATAAAAATAAATTCTCAAAGAATAACTTGAAAGTTTTTTAGTTGAAGATAACACATCAAGCACAAAGAGCTTTGTGGATATTATAGTTCATATTGCAGGTTCAACAAATGCTTGCTAACGATGAACAAAATTATCTTATAAAACTTTTATTAAAATGAGGTTTTTCACATATTAAAGGAGTGATTAGAATTCTTTCTCAGGGTCATTGTTAAGCTCAAATCTTATACATTATTACCTTTTTATGTCTTCAGTTTTTTTATGGCAAACACAAAATAAAACTAAACATTTTCCCATTATATTAAACATTAAATAGCACATGATCTGATAATATAACTTCTGATTAGATGGAAATAATTTGCATAAACTGTAATAATACAGTTTTTTTTCTAATGTTTAGAAAAGATAGGCTGGGTTTTATATAGTAATAATAATTCAGTTTTAAAGCCTGCATCATGGGATGTTAATTCAAATGCTCTCAAAATACAAACAGGTAAATAAGTGAACAAACACTACAGATAGAAAACAACCGGGGTTCATGTTGCGGTAGCATAACGCTGCTTCCTTCTGCTCATCTAGAAACTCTGGTTCTTACAATTTTTTTCTCACCTTCTTTCTCAATGACTCCTAAGCCTTGCCATAACATAGATTGGAGCCAGGCACTCCATAGTCTTTTATTTTCTGCATATTGACCAGTTATGAGTCATTGTGTTAATTCCCATCTAATTCAAAAGGTTTCAAATGAGGGTTGGGAGATGGGCTAATCTACTGACACATATCACATCACTAGGAGTCTGTTTATTACTGTTCAATTAGCAAAATAATAACAGCAGTCTCTCCTCTAGGGTTTATGACCTGTCTACCCGGGAATGGCTTCCATCTTGTGGAATTGTTCTTAAAATGAACAGACATTGGTTGAGCAGTACAAACTGGACTTATGATCTTTACAAAATCTAAAAAGAGAAGAAATTAGGTGAGTAAGGAGGTAGGTAGATTGGGAGGAGTTGGGGGTGGTATGACCAAAATATATTGTCTAAAATTCTCATATAATAAATAAGAATATTTATTTAAAAATGTAACATGCAAATACGATTCATTAACGGCAGAGGACAGGAAGGAGTACAGGATTAGGAGTATCTTAAAATTATTACTTCAAGCATACTAATCCAAAAATTATGCATCTGGAGCAGAGGGCAGCACCGCTATCTGAGGACAGACAGATGGCACTTCCCTGGCAGGCTCAAGGAAGAGACCATCTGCCTCATTACAACTACTTTGAACCAATATTGTTTCTTTCAGTTCGGGAGGGAAACATACCTTGCCAGAGACAGAAGAAAAAAATGAAGGGACCATTAAAACATGTGGTGAGGACCGCTGACCTAACTACATACACTCTGACCACAAGCAGAAAGGAAGAGACATCTACAGAGACCCACACATGGATCTGGGGGTCAAAGGCCAAGAGTTGCATGATCTCCTCCCGCCTAAACTCCACTGACATCTGTCAGTAAATATGTTGCCCTGAAAATATAAATCACAACGAAACAAACCTTTACACCAACTGACAAGGAACAAAGCAGAAATCCCAGCAAATCCAGCAGCTGCATCAGAAGCAAAGGCCCTGATTTTCCAAACACTGGAACCGTGGAACACTGGAACTGTCTGAGTCGCTGGACTCAAACGATAGTTTCTTTTCAGCCAATAACGTACAGAATGCGTGACTTTGAAATAGAAATTATAGAAAAAAAATGATTTACTTACATACATTCTGGAGGCATTACCCAAGTTTGTAAATAACGATAGCACCACAGGTAATTATTCTGTGGTGGGAAAGAAAACATAAATTATAAAAATGACCATAATCATTCTCATGACCACTCAAAATATAGTGCTTCACACCAATATTCTCTTATGAAGTCAAGAACAAAGAGAGTATCTGTTTCACTGTATATCTTCCCGTTTTGGTTTGTATAATAATCTTGGATGTTCACACAGAAAGCAAAAGAATTGATGGAATTATTTTAAACTTATTTGAGAATGCATAGTCTAAAAGAAAAAAAAACAGAATGCTTTTCTTTTCACTATGTAATTAATTTTACGTACTTTATTGTGACAAATGTCTTCAATAAAATGTAAAATCAATACATACAAACAAATTCAAGCTTTTGATCAATAATTTTTATGCAGATAATCAAGCTGATTCCATCTTCCATTTCAGCTGTATGCTGACAGAGGTACATTAATGTTTGATAAATAAAAGATTTATTTTATATGCACAATGAAAGAAACTGTGTTAATTAAAATGAAATTGACTTTTAAAATAAATGCTATATAAATATGTATATATACAATAAAACATATTTATATAGTCACATAAATAATATCTTCATCTAAGAATTACAGTGAAAAGTTATAGGGAAAACTAGAGGATATTTCTATGACAGTGCACTGTATTCTGTAGTGTCATATTCCATACAAAGAGATTTAAAATATAGAAGTCTTCATTTTTAAGATATAAGCATAAAATATTTGGTAATTATATGACTTCAGTTCTTTTATTATTCTCTACCCAAGTGTAACCCAAATCTGATTATATTTAAACAGTTGTTATGATTTTAATCATAATGCTCCATAAAGGTTCATGTGTTGAAGTCTTGCACCCAAATAGATCTTGAAAGATGCAATTAGAAAGTAACATCTATGACAGGTGATGAGAATTTAGGAGATAGCACTGAGTTGTAAGAAATTAATCCATAAAGTTATGCTTTGTTGACAAATCTTCCACCATGCTTTATTCTACACTCTTTCACCAGGTTGTTCCAAAGCCATATGCTTCTCACCATGACATTCTGCCTCAACTCCAGTTCATAGGCATCGGGTCAAGTGGTAATAGACTAAAGTTCCTGAAATTGTGAGTCAAGATAAAACAATCCTCCACTAGGTTATATGAAAGCTTGCATCATGATTTCTCCTCCAAGCTAACCATTTCTCCTGTTACAGAATGAATAGATGGCCAAGGAGTCATGAGCCCCATCCCTGAAACTTATATAGACCATTGATAGTATAGACTAAACATAATAAAAATGAATTCCTGCTAGAAAACTACAGCAGTGTCCTCTGAGAGTAGGTAATGGAGGCTAGAGAGACTAATTTAGTAGTATCTCATCAAAGAAAATACTCATGATTTGGCATACTAGCACGGAGCAAAGAACAGAATTATGAGAGATGGCATCTCAGTATTTGTACCCTTCTAGCATTTGTTATGTTAAAATACAAAGTTGAACAGTATGGTAGTAAAAACAGATGCTTTGTTTAGGAGACTAAATCATGTAGACTCATCTGTCTTATCTTATGGACTAAGGAAAAACAATTATTAAAATAAAATTCTGTTTATCTTTACTTCCTTTTTGGTAAATATGTTGTACTAAGTACTCAGAACCCGACTTTATTTTTTAAGTGATACTTTGGAAAGCAGAAATATGAATATGAAATATGGAACTGGTACACTCAAATTACTGTCCTAATATTAATTAATAATCTAAATATTTTATTGAGAAATACATTAATTTTTGAAGAGAACTTTAAAAATTTTATGTGAGATAACTCAAAAGAAAACACCAACATCAATCCAAGTGTAAACTTCATGAATCTAAAGCATATGTCCCATATAAGAAGAGACAAAGTAATTTGATTTAAAATCAGATTGAGGTTTTTTTTAAAGTTTTTAGAATGTGTCAAAAAAGCCACAAAAGTGGAAAGTGGAAGGCAGTTTTTGGTCTCTTTTCTAAGAATTTTTCTGGATTCTATTATCTTTACAAATTTAAGATGACAAAATAATTTTTTCGAATGTTTTTGTTAATCTTTTTATAAAATAAGAAGAAATTCCTATAATCGATTAAGGATGGTGATTATGGCTGGGTGGTTTGTGGAGTTGTGTGTTTTTTTTTCCTTTTTTCCCCTTTTTAACTTTAAGTTTTGAGTTGAAACATTTTCAGATGTTGGGGATGGGAAGCATCCTCATAAAAGGGTCCTTGTGTTTGGTTTCTGGGGAGGCAGTCCTGAGCAGATGAACCACTGCATCTGTGCTTATGTTCAGTGCCAACTGCACACACCTCTTCTCCCAGCTCTTTGCTCTTAGGTTGTTGTGCTTACTTTCCCTTTCTTTGCAAATTTCTATAGATGAGTTGGTTTTACTTGAAGGATTCATCTTTAGGGAAGAAAAGAAAAACAACCTTAAATTTTTCTTTCATCTCTTCCTGCAAATAAAAATAAATGAAGTGGAAGGTGTAAAAGCAAAAAAGAGCACAAAAGGACATACAATATAAGTATAATCCCTAAAAGAGAATTATACTAGGTGATAGTATAATATTGAAACTGCTGAAGACAGAGTATTTGACACGGAATGTCTTTGAAAGGAAATGGTTCAGTACAAATAGAAGAAAAGGGCAGATGAATGAAAATTATCAGATGGAATGTTTTATAAATGTCTCACACTAATATGTAGAGTATTGGAGGGAAACAAATAGATCAGAAACACTAATTAAAAGTTGATAAGAGGATACAATTCTGAAAGAAAATGAGTGTCAATGCATGAAATTATGGTGACAGGCGCTCAGTGAAAAACAATTTAGTGGGTATCTGTTTTAGAAAAGTTAAATTTTGCAAAGAATCATAAGAACATGTGAGAAAATGAAATGCGTCAATTGTGGTACAAAAGCAAATATGTCTTACATGTATCCTTTTCAACATCTTCTACAATTCATCAGAGACATAATGCAAACGACTTTCACCACGAGTTGAGGGGAAGATTGTCTGTTTATTCACATAAACATTCATGTGATGGTAACAGCAATGAATTTTCCAGTTAACTATGGTTTAGTCTTTTGGCATCTCTCCCCATGTTTCCACTTCCCTTTAAAAAAGGAGCTAGAAACCTGAACACAGTGATCATCCTACTGACAGTTATAGAACCCTCAGGTTGAACTCTTCAAATGTTTATGTATCTGTTAGCATGTTGAGGAAAAAACTGAACAGGATAACAGATAGAAAGTACAGTGTCTCATAAGTGTAAAAACAAAGAAGATACATATTTTTAAAAGATTCTTGGGGCCGGAGAGATGGCTCAGTGGTTAAGAGCACTTCTTCTCTTGCAGAGGACTTGATTTCCATTCCCAGTACTCTCGCAGCAGCTCACAACCATACATAACTCTAGTTCCAGGGGTTCTTCTTCTGATCTTCCTTGGGAACTAGTCTTACACACGGTACACATGAATAGATGCCAGATAACACTCATAAATGTAATTTTTAATTAAAAATATGCTTACATATGTCATACAGAAATATTATGCTAATATGTATTATTTATTACAGACCTTTCTAAAACAAAGCTTGAGACTAATGTCTGTGGTGGCCTAAATATGCTCACCCAATCCAAAGATATCCATATATCAATTCTATAAAATACAGACATACAGCATATAGATTTTCAGATATTGTTAAGTCCATGAAACTTGAGCTGGGTGATTGCTTGCATAATCCCCTGGATCCAGAAATGCATAGAGCATTTCAGAACTGTAAAAAGAGAGAATAAGGCTGGCACAGCCTGAAGTGTTGCCATACATCAGGCTGTGAAAGTAGGAGAGGGAAGTCATAAGCCCAGGAGTACAGATGATCTATCTCAACAGACAAAAAGACATTAGATTCTCTCTGTTTGTCTTCTTCTCTGTCTGTTTGACCAAGATCCTGAGAATAAAATTTATTATGCATTCACAATCCCAAATGCAGCAATTCCAGACTGCTGAAGAATCAGTTAAGGAAAGAGGTTTAGTGATTCAAAGAGAATACAAACCAATGAGGAAAAAAATCAAAAGTCAATAAAGGACATGTGCAGGAATTCAATATGTAGATGAAATATGTAAGATAAAATAAAATGGAAATATAGAATTCAAAAGCTCAATAAGCCTGATTTCAGTAAAGAAGACTCAGTGGAAACACCACCAGTAGAATGGGACAGGGAAAGTCATAATAGCAGGGAGGGAAGATGAGATAGACAATTTAAAATATTCAAACACTGACAGGACAAAAATAATGAAAGGATATAATTTGAACATGTGAGTCCTGTAAACACAAACAATTGTATTTGAGTTATGAATCATGGGGTCAGTAGTAGAAGGAAATTAAAACAAGTTAAAGACATCAACAATGTAGCCACTAAAAATCAGAGCAGAAAACTTCTCAAATCGGACAAAGTCCCAGGAAGCATTTCAAACACCAAACAAGACAAGAAAAGAACCTCCTCAATGTCAAATAGCAACTAAGACAGTAATTATAGATTAATAATTTTAAAATGTGTTGAAAGAGACAAAAAAGTGTCAGGTCACAAATACAGCCAAACCTATCAGAATTATGGAATATTTTCCAATAAAAGATTAAAGTCAAGAGTATATGGTGCAGCCTTGCCAGGCCACAGAGGAAGACGATGCAACCAGCCCTGATGAGACCTGATAGACTAGAGTCAGATAGGAAAGGAGTTCCTCCCCTATCAGGGGACTAGGGCAGGGAAGAGGGAGAGAGGGTGGGATTGGGAGGAGACAAAGGAGGGGAATACAGTGGGGATACAAAGTGAATAAATTGAAATAAATAAATAATAACAGTACATGGAATGGTGAATTATGAGTGCTAAAAGACTATAGTTGCAAATATAGACTATTACAACAGATAAAACATATATACGTATATATGTACACATATATAAAACCATTTGTCATATGTGTGTTATATAAACATTTATCATATATATTACTGTTTGTCATGTTCAAAGGAGAAATCCACATGATAGAATCAAACTGAAGGAATTAGCGACCACTAAACAAGAACTACAGATGACACTTGAGAGAATTCTTCAGATTTAAGAGAAAAATTAACAAATGAATAACACAAAGAACAGTAAACTCTGCTAGAAGAATACTGTATCACTGTGTATAGGGAGATATCAGATATTTTAATAGCTACACAATAATAACAAGTAATACACTCCTTTACATTACAGCTGAACGTTAGTGGACTAATTTTTTAAGTTAGAAGACATAAACGAACAGACGGGATTTCAAATGGGATCCATCTGCGTGCTGCCTCAAATAATGAGCCTTACCATCAAAGATGAGTGCAGCTTTAGAGTGAAAAGATGGAAAAGGTATTGCAAGCAAATGGAACTGGAAAAGTCAGTATCTGTCCCAATAGACTAAAACCAAACATTACAAAGAAGAGCTAGGTGCTGAAAAGATGAATCAGTCATCAGGAAAGTGATTGCTATACAAGCATGATGACCTATGTCCTGTCTGATCCCAGAACACATGCACATCGATGGGTGTGGTGGCACGTATCTGTAACTCCAGGGCATACGGGCTGATAAACAGATACTGTGAGGAAGGACATACAAGCAGAGTCCTGGCACCTACTGGACAGCCAATATAACCAAATCAATGAATTCCAGATTCAGTGAGAGACCTTGTCTCAAAAATAAGATAGAATGTTACTAAGGAAAATATCTGATATCAACCCCAGTCCTTTCCCCAAAGCAAATACATTCTTGTGAACATGTGAACAACACCCCCCCACACACACAAAAAAAACTTGTATACATGCCACAAATAACATGCACACACAGAAAAAAAAAAGACAAAAAAAAAAAAACAGAATAAAGACAAACTAAATGAAGACATAAGAAACAGGGGCTGGGATGACGGTTCAGTGAGGAGGAGGACTTTCTACAGAAGGATGTGGGAAACCATCAGAACCTGTGTATTGTTAAAAAGCTAGCTTGGTTGTGTGTTGGGGCAACTTTTTTGTGGACTGTATGAAGGTTGTCTGTGTATATTCAGCTGCTCATTGCTGTAGGAGCAGAGAGCTGAGTACTGGCCAGACCCTGGAATTGCTATTCTATGGCCCATCACTGGCCTCAGGCATCATATTTTGTAAACATACCCTTTTCTCACTGCTGTTTGGCTTATCAAAGAGCTGCCGAGATCCAAGCAGAAGAGGAAAGGCAGGACTTCCAGGCTGAGAGAAGGTATCTGAAAGACGAAGCAGGTGTGGGAAGATTCACAGGAGGGACATTGAGGTGGATGGACGTGAATATTGGCAAAGAGGTAGAGCTGGCTCATCCTGCTTAAAAAGCCAGGATAAGTTTAGAGTAGCTGAGAGTCTGCCCAGCTAAGGCCTAAGCCTTTATAAATACTCGTAAGTCTCCACGTCTTTATTCACTCTTGTTGGGAGCTCAAAGAAAGGCTCTGAGGGGGAACAACAGTATCACTAGGGTTTGCTTGCTGTCATCTTGAGTATCTCCAGGTTCACTGAGAGACACCATCTCAGGCGACCAGTGGAGAAAGTACCAGAAGAAGACTTCTGGTGTCCTCCCATGGGCCTCCAGACATGCACTCGTACACCCATGTGTGCATTCACTCAAATTCACACGTACAAAATAGGAATAACCTAGGAACATAAAAAGAATTGTAAAATGGTGGATCAAGAAGTAAAGGCACAGCCAGGTGGTGGCGGTGCATGCCTTTAATCCCAGCAACTGGGAAGCAGAGGCAGGTGGATCTCTGATCTCTGTGAGTTCAGTGCCATCCTGATCTACAGAGTGAGTTCCAGGACAACCAAGGCTACACAGAGAAACACTGTCAAAAAAAAAAAAGAAAAAGAAAGAAAGAAAGAAAGAAAAAGAAAAAGAAAAAAAGAAAAGAAAAAAGAAAGTAGAAGAAGGAGGGGGAGGAAGGCGAAGAGGAGTTGGTGGAGGAGAAGACGAAAACAAAGACAACGATGATGAAAATGAAGAAGTAGAAGAAGAAGAAGAGCACCATTGTCAAAGCTGCCCACCTGAGTCAACTCCCAAGACCAGCATGTTTGAAGGAGAGAGCCAGCTTCTTCAAGTTGCCCTCAGATCTCCACCTATGTTTCATAGCATGCACGCACACACAAACACACTATAAATAAATAAATAAATAAATAAACAAATAAATAAATAAATGGGAAATATTTTTTAATTATAAATAAAGAAGGTAATTTCATATTGATAACAAAAACAATCTTTGAAGATTTACAATCTTAAACTGTATACACTAAATATTGGTGCAACCAATTTTATGAAACAATCACTATTAGATGTAAAAACACAAATCAACCCCAACTTAATAATAGCAGGTGATTTTTGATCCTTCACTCATATCAATAGATTTGTGTTATCTGAGAGAAAACTTAATATTTGCTGTAAATGAAAAATTGAAAAATATCCCAATATCAGTGGTATAAAATGAAAGCAATACTAATTTGGAATGAAGGCAGTACCAATATTTACATTCATACTTATAAGTACCTACTTTATAAAATCAGCAGCAATCAAACAAATAGCTTAATAATATACTTCAGGACCATCAAGTAACAAACAAGCCATTTCTAAATCATCATATGGAAAAATTAATCAATACCAGGGCAGAAATTAATGAAATTAAAATGAAAAAAGGAATCAATGAAACAGTTAGTTGTTTAAAAATATACAAGAATGTCAAACTCACCTAAGCTAAAAAAAAGGAAAGAAAAAATTAAAAATTAACAAAGTTAGAGCTAAAATGACATATTACAGCAAATATATAAATAGAATATATTTCAATTTTATTACGCTAAATTAAAAAATATGAACAAAAGAATTAATTTCTGCTTTCAAATGACCCACTAAAGTTAAACCCTAATAAGATGAACAAATTAAATTCTAACAAACAATGAGACTGGAGTGGTAATAAAAAATAAAAAAAACAATTGAAAATAATCCAGGTCCAGAGTGAGTCACTGCTGAGTTCTAACAGACCTTTACAGAAGAATCAATAACAATCTTTCCCAAGTTATTTCATAAGACAAAAATTACAAGAATGATGCCAGAATTTTGTGTGAATCCATTATTATCCTTGTATTAAATTCAGATAGACAAGACCAAAAAATATAGACCCATTTCCTGATAAAAATAGATACCAAAATATGCAATAAAATATTGTGAAAAAATTTAAGAGCACATGAAAATACAATTCACCCTGATGAAGCTGGCTTTATTCCTAAGAGGCTGAGATGATTCAACACACACAAATGAGCTAATGTAACACATCACAAAAAATGAACTCAAAGACAGAAACTACATGATGGTCTCGATGAATGCAAAAAAGGCTTTTGACAAGGTTCTTAGCCTTTCATAACAAAAACTGAAGAAACTGAGATAAAAGGGAAAAATGTCAACAAAATAAAGTGTATAAATATAAAACCTATGAACACCATTATATTAAAATCAGAAATAAGACAAGAATGTCAACTCCCTCCATCCTTATTCAATGTAGTGCCTGAAATATTGCTTAGGACAATATAATGAGAGAAGAAAATAAAATGAGTACAGAGAGAAAAAGAAGATTCCCAAATATTCTGATTTGTAGACATAATTTTCTTTTTTTATATTTTTTTTATTTTATTATTTTTTTTATCAGTTACATTTTATTAACTCTGTATCCCAGCCGTGTCCCGATCCCTCATTCCCTCCCAGTCCCTCCCTCCCTCCCTCCCTCATCTCCACCGTGCCCCTTTCCAAGTCCACTGAAAGGGGGTCCTCCTCCCCATTCATCTGATCCTGTTTTATCAGATATCTTCAGGACTGGCTGCAAAGCCTTCCTCTGTGGCCTAACAGGACTGCTCCTCCCTTCGGGGGTGGGGAGACCAAAGAGCCAGTCATTGAGTTCCTGTTAGAAATAGTCTTTGTTCCCCTCACTTTGGGAAACCAATTGGTTACTGAGCTACCACAGGCTACATCTGAGTGGAGGTTCTAGGTTATATCCATACATGGTCCTTGGTTGAATGTCAGTCTCAGAAAAGGCCCCTGTGCCCAGATATATTTGGTCCTTGTGGAGCTCCTATCCTTTCCCCATCAGACTAACTCCCTTTCTTTCTTATGATTCCCTGTACTCTGCCAAAGGTTTGGTCATGAGTCTTTGCTTTGAAAACACTACTAGTTAGAGTCTTTCAGATGCGCTCAGTAGACTCCTGTCATACTTTCAATGCACATCCCATCTGTCTTTCTAAACGAGGATTGATCATCTTACCCCATGTCCGCTCAATTGATTATCTTTTTTAGGTGTATAGATTTCATTATGTTTATCATATCTTATAGGTCTATATAAGTGAGTATATCCCATGTTTGTCTTTCTCCTTCTGGGATATTTCACTCAGAATGATCTTTTCTAGATCCCACCATTTGCCTGCAAATTTCATGAAAAACTCAAGCGATAACACATGCTGGAGAGGTTGTGGAGAAAGGGGAACCCTCCTCCACTGCTGGTGGGAATGTAAACTGGTACAACCACTCTGGAAAGCTATCTGGCACTTTCTAAGACAATTAGGAATAGTGCTTCCTCAAGACCCAGCTATACCACAGCTAGGTATATACCCAAAGTTCGTTCAAGTACACAAAAGGGATACTTGCTCAACCATGTTTATAGCAGCTTTATTTGTAATAGCCAGAACCTGGAAACAACCCAGATGTCCATCAACGGAGGAATGGGTACAGAATTTTGGTATTTTTATACAATGGAATACTAGACATAATTTTCTATCCATAAAACACCTTAAAGATTCTACCAGAGAACACTGGGTGCTTAAAAAACACTTCCAAAAAGTGGCAAGTTTCTAAATTAAAATCAGTAGCCTATGTATATACCAATAACAGACATAGTAAAAAATAATTCAGGGTGGAAATCTTATTCAAAATAACTTCCAAAGCATAAAACACAATGGAAAAAAAATTAACCTAGGAAGTAAAAGACCTCTAATGTATACTTTAAAGCATTAAATAAAGAAATCAGTGATATTAGACGTTAAAAAGATTTCCATCTTTATAAATTAGATGATTTAATATTATAAAATTTTCCTGACTTCTACTGATTGACCCAATGAAATCTCCATAAAAATTTAAATGTCATTCTTTTATTATTATAGAAGATATAATATTAAAACACATGGATGCACAAAGTACAGCATGAGCCAAGGCAATTCTGAACAAAAGGAATAATTCTCTAAGTATAAACCTACCTGATTTTAAGTTATTCTACAGAGACACCATTACAAAACATTTTGGCTCTGGCAACAAAACAGATGAACAGTGGGACAGAATAAAATTCACAGATACCAAGTGATATAAAGTTACTACTGCCTGGTGATGGAAAATGAGAGCATCTTCAATAAGCAATGTTGGAAAACACACTCAGACTTATCAAACTAGATCCATGTCTTTAGTTTGTATGAAAATCAACCCAAAATGGATGAGGGCATAAGGAGCACTAGAAAGAAAAAGGATATAAGTGACACAAAAGGGTAAATGGGGGAAGGAGAGAAACTTTAATAGGAGACGATGGAGGGAAGTTAATACAGAAGAGAAGGAGGAGTGTGCTGTACAAGCTACCAAAGAAGAAAAGCAACTTCAACAGGAGGGAAACTTGGCCAACTACCTGAGGCTAGCAAGTTCACAACTCTTAGAAGAGAGCCTACTACCATCACTGTATTAGACCAGTATATTTTGTAAGTGTATTCTAAGTTCTTATCATTATACCCACAGATAAATGTGTTCCTCACTGCTCATCAAAGAAACTTTACTTTTCAGCAGATGCAGAAAGCCACTACTGGCTTTAAAAAAAAGCAATCATGGGTGCCCATACCCAGTGGATACATCTATAATAAAACTAATACACCTGAGGCTCAAGGAACACTGAGGAAGATTGAACAGAAAGATTTTAAGAGGCAGAGGACCATGGATTCTGCTGTGAGCCTGTGTTTCTTTTTTATTTTTATTTTTTTATTTTTATCAACTACAGTTTATTCACTTTGTATCCCCCCTGTAGCTCCCTCCTTCCCTCCCAAACTCACCCTCCCTCCCCCTTCTTCACCCATGTCCCTCCCCAAGTCTACTGATGAGGGAGGTCCTCCTCCCTTTCCTTCTGATCCTAGTCTATCAGATGTGGCTGCATCAGGAGTGGCTGTATTGTCTTCCTCTGTGGCCTGGTAAGGTTGCTCCCACCTCATGGGGCAGGTGATCAAAGAGCAGGCCAATCAGTTCATGTCACAGACAGTCCCTATTCCCATTAGTATGGAACCTACTTGGACACTGAACTGCCATGGGCTACATCTGTGCAGGGGTTCTAGGTTATCTCCATGAATGAACCTTGGTTGGAGTATCAATCTCAGAAAAGACCCTTATGCCCAGATTTTTTGGTTCTGTTGCTGTCCTTGTGGAGCTCCTGTCCTCTCCAGGTCTTACTATCTCCTCCTTTTTCATAGGATTTCCTGAACTCTGCCCAAAGTTTGGCTATGAGTCTCAGCATCTGCTCTGATACCCTGCAGGGTAGAGCCTTTATCCAAAAGATGATCAAGTATACAACAAGGACATTTGTTTAACCGTATTTGTAGCAGCTTTATTTGTAATAGCCAGAACCTGGAAACAACCCAGATGCCCCTCAGTTAAAGAATGGATACAGAAATTGTGGTACATCTACACAATAGAATATTACTTGGTAATAAAAAAACAAGGAAATCATGAAATCTGAGGGCAAATGGTGGGAACTGGAAAAGATCATCCTGAGTGAGGTATCCCAGAAGCAGAAAGACACACAGGGTATATACTCACTCATAAGTGGATGTTAGATATATAATACAGGATAAACATACTAAAATCTGTACACCTAAAGAAACTAATCAAGAAGGAAGACTCTGGCTAAGATGCTCAATCCTCATTCAGAAAGGCAAGGAGGATGGACATCAGATGAGGGAGAAAACAGAGAACAGGACAGGAGCCTACCACAGAGGGCCTCTGAGACTGTGTTTCTACTGGAAGGTATACTTACAATACATCAACAATATGGCTGCCTAAACAAGACCAGAAGAATGGCTGCACTAACAGACGTGATAATACGGGAGGGTTAATTTTACAGGGCCCTACCCACTACACAAGAATTGTAAGCAACTAATGACTGCTCAGTGAGGGAGAATTGTGTTTCCCCAAGGATGAATCCTCTAATTTGTTACTCAGTACAAGTGATAATCACTGAAATGATATACATAACAAACAACAGTGGATAGACTCACCAGGTTTCATTTATACATTTATACATATATTTGTAACAACAGTAACTGAAGAAAAACATGCGATCAGTTTGAGAGCACGTGAGAGGACAGACATGGCACTCTCATTTGGTATACCAACCATAGTTAAGGAAGGTTCCATGCCCACCAGGAGATGGCCAACACAAACTCAAATTTTCGGAGTTGCTTTGACTCATAAGGCTGTATTACGGCATTTTTTTTTAACCTTACTTGTCCCTTGTTTGTTTTTTACCTTACTTGTCATTACGACTTCTGATTTTATGTTTTTATGGGTTTTGTGTGTGAGTATGCATGTACACGCACACATGCTTATAGGAGGTGCATGCATGTGTGCACATTCTGTAGCTATATGTGCATGAGTGTGCACATGTGTGTTTCTCATGCTTTTTCTTTGTTTTTTTTTTCCTGTTTTTATGCTTTGTTTTATTTAGGTTATATTTTTTAATTGGCCAATTTGTTTTCTAAAGAGAATAGACATTGAATTGGGTATGTGGAGTGACAGGAAGATCTAGGAGGAGATGAGGGAGGGGAAGTGATTAGAATATGCTATATTTAAAAATGATATTTTCAACATAAAAAGAAAGAAAAATGGTTGCACTCAAGATAATCAGATTAAGTGAATTAAAATCTCAAAAAGAGAAATATGCATGTGCTCTCTCATTTTAGGTCTTAGATTTTTTTTTCTAGATGCATAAAATCATGTATTTATAGGTGACATGAAAGTAAAAGTGAAATCTCAAGACAAAGACACATGGAATGAAGGAGTGATAAAGAAAAGTACTTGAGGGTAGACAGGGGAATTTGCCCCAAGAACATTAACTACTTGTGTGAAAATGCCCTTATGGAAACCAGTATAATAAAATTTTAAAACTAGAGGGAAAAAGTTTAGTGAATGTACATGCATTGACCTCTGTTCAAATATCATCTGTTGGTTCTCACCTTTCACATATTTGTGTGGGGTCGAGCCCTGCCTCTGTCTCCTTTTTGACTCAGAAAAGGGTCTCTGTTTTATCAGGGAGAAAGAAATATCTCTCATTCTCACATCCTATTAAGGATCAAGGTTAAAGATGGGAATAACCACACATCTGTCCCAAGGTCTGCTGTAGGCTCACATTTCTTCATATTAGTTTGTATCTTAGCAGTTTGCTTAGAAGTATCCCGATACTTTCAAGCAACACAAATTGCTCAGGAATGGGAAGTGGCCTTAACTCCAGAGATTTTCTTTATGTTAGAATTGGCCTTCAGACCAATTTTAGTGCCATTCCATATTAGAATTAGTAAAGTCTTTATTTAAAATTCTCACTTCATTTCAGTTATATTTGCATTTTTCTGTCATTCAGAACTCCATGATCCTTCTAAGAAACTGTTCCTTTATTCCTAAGATATTTAGATGCCTTAGCAGGACAGCTGAGTGTGGGCAGGAGGCCTACAGCCCAGAGGTAGACAGACTACCTTCGCAGCAGCATCGGCACATCACCATACAGTGCTAGCTAGCCAGCTGGGGTGCAAAGACTCCATAGAAAAGCACCAATGACAACCTTACAGAGCTCACGTTCGATGGATTCTGCAGCCTGCGCTCATTGCACTTTATATGAACCCCTATGCTACCAGTGTCCCGGTAACTAGGTGGCAGAATGTGCTGCCTTATCTGAAACAGTAACAGCTTTCTCACTGCACACAGAAAAACCGCAGGAGCAAGACACTTCTTCCTGCTCGGGGAAAATGAAGGATGGAGAAGTGTAGTTAAATGAAGTAGTAATAAAACTGTAGGCTCAACCTGGAGCACTAAACAGATGTCTGGGCATTTACCAACCTGGTAGAATCACCTTTGCGGCGATCTGTGGTGACTAATAAGCAGAGCCAGCTGAGGGATCCAATCCCAGGGTAATACAAGATTGATTCCAGAGCCTTGCAAATAAGTGCAGTCCTTCCTTGAATGAAATCACCTTATGCCATACTTGAAAATATTGGACATTCAAGAAATGAGGCAGCTGTGAAAATCCTGAAATAGAGCAAAGAGTAGACATTATTTTAGGAATGGTTGTTAAGAAAGAAAAGCATATTCTGTCTTGATATTTACTTTACATTAAGTAAACCTGCAATCATCTTATTGTTAGAAAACATAGGCATGAACTTCCAAAAGGAAACAATTAAAATCATAATTTTGGTAAAAGCCAGAATTTTTTCCAGCACATTTGCATAAAATTTCACTGCATGGATTTTGCACTGGATGCTTTTGCCATGCAACCATATGTTGCAAGAGAACTTACTAAAGAGGGAGGTGGAGTTCAGAATGATCACAGTTCTCCTCTGCAAAGTAAACTGTAAAACTGAGTCATGAACCTTGCTAGTTTATTCAACTGAAACAAGCCTACAATTTTTAATTTATTCATTGAGGTTGATAAATATTTATTAGGTGTGCATTTACTCTAAGATCTCTCTAGGAGTTTGGGATACAGAATGGAATTTTTAAAAAAAAAGAAAAAAAGAAAACAAAAACCTGTCACCATAGATGGAAGCAATTATTATAAGCACCAAAAATTACAAAAAAAATGGAGCGATAGCTGCCTCAGGCTATGAAGTGGAGCTTTGCAGGTGTGACATATAGCATTGCACAGTGAGTTCTTATAGTTTGGCCTTGCCTTAGTATCCATTTTTAATGTGAATTTCATGACAGAAGCAGGGCTAAGCCACTACACAGAGTTGGCAGGTTTACCAACTGGTCAGGCCACATGTTGGCCTCTTGTGCTTCTTGGTTAGTATTGCTTGAAGGACAGATAGAAGATGCCTGGGTAGCTTCGCTGATCCTCTCACTCTTACTAGGCTACTCAAAGGTGTCTCGGTGGCTACCTCTCAGACAGTATGAGCAGCTGCAATTTTTCGCTTCATTGCTTTACAGCTACCCATTAAAATCCCCATGAGGAATATCTTTGGACAATGCTTTGGGCTTTCATAAAAGTATGGAACAAAAGACTCCATCTCCTATACCATCTTTCCTCGTGTTAAATGTCAAAACCTAAATACACTTATGCTAAATAGTGTCATGTAGACTTTAGTTTTGTAGTATGTGAGGATGAAAGCAAAAAAGCTTAACTTTAGATTTGGGAGAAAATTATCTAATGTAAATATAATAAAACTTTTTTTATTTGTAAATCATAAACAGTTAATATTTAAATTGATTTTCTAAAGTCAAAATACCTGTCCTTTACATCTAAATTTGTCACTTCATATTCTCCAGATGAATGTGAAACACATACCAACAATGAACAAATTTAGCTTTTCAGTATTAACTAGATAATACTGATTTTGACTTCTCTGAAAAGATTTTAGAATCTCCACTTATAATGAAATCCTTTACTTGTTCAATAATTGTTGAAGAATACCTTTTTAACCTTGGGTAAAATACAAGGAGTTTTCTGTATTTGTGTTATATGATCAAAATTTGAAAGCATATCAATAGTTCCTTAGATAAAAATGATATAAGTAGATAGACGGGTGCTCTGGAAAGCACCACTTAGAAGAGTCCACTGAAAGGCTGGCTGTCTCTCCATTAAAAATTCTCCTCTAACTCTATTTGACTTCCATTTTTCCCAAAATAGCTTTTCAACTTACAGGAAGCAATACATAATCATCAGAGTGATGCAATTCAGTTGCACTGAATAGAAAACAATGATCTCATCCCACCTGCCTTAACTCTACTACTAAGACAATCAATACAAACCCAGAGTTTGAAGTTGTTTTTCTAATTTTGTCCAAAACATTTGTTCAGATACCTAAGCTAATCACAGTAGATGGAATAGACAGGTAGCTTTTTCTTAAAAATGACACAAATAAAAACTGTACAGTTCATCTGGGCTGGTTGGTCTAGTGTTACCTTAGAGAAATAGTTCTTAATAATGTTATGGGACAGTGCCATGACTTGCCTTTCTCCTCCTCTGAGGAAAGAGCAGAGAACTGCTTCTTCCCTGTATCAATAATAAAATAGAGGAGGTTCCAAGAACGACTGAGAATTCTTGCAAGAAAGGAATTTTGAACCCACTTTTCACAGAGACTAAGAAACATTTATATCCTCCACTGTTTCGAATCCAGGGATGTTCTTTGGTGAATAAGATGCACCTCTCCAGACTTGAGCATCAAAAAGTTGTCTTCTTTCTTCCTAGATTTTTTTCAGGTAAATCATAGCCGAATCAGCTGTATGTTACATGAGGAGGGACTAGGAACATCATAAAAGCAATTGTCTTCTAGCATTTGAGAGATTTCAAAGGCCTAGTGACCTCTGAGATAGATGGTCTAGTTTCAGCTTTTTTGTTGGTTTGTTTTTTGGCATCCAACTTCAAGGATTGTTGCTGATAGCAGAATCCCAGAAATGTGGATGAAGGGAGGCTGCTCCATCAAGAACAGACATTGATGCAAGAGCAGCAAGGAGTTCACAGCTATCAGCCAGAGAATGTTTTCACCAGTTTCGGAGATCTGTGCTGAGGGGAGCAAACTGCATAATTTGAAAGGTGGTTGGGGGTGGGTGATAATTCGTACCTCAATGTAAAACCACACTACAGTCTCAGTAACAGAATGAATCAAATTCAGAAGACTATATATACCCAAGACTCTTTTATAACGATTGAAATTGAAGCAACACTGAGCAAGATTTATAACAGTTGCGTGGACAATCACTCATTAAAAACAAATAAACAAAGAGGAGCTGGAAAGACGGCATGGAGGCTAAAGAACTGGCTGCTCTTCCAGAGGACCCAGGTTTGACCCCCAGAACCCACATGGTGGCTTACAGCTCTCGGTAACTCCAGTCCCAAGGGATCTGACACCCTCTCCTGACTTCTGTAGACACCAATCACATGTGTGATGCAGAGACATACTTGCAGGCAAAATATTATATTCATTAAGAAGTATTTTTTAAAAAATAAGAGGCAAAAAATAATATAATTTTTTAAATAAAAACAAAAAGGAGCAAAATAATGTTGAGCATAAAATTTTATGTATCAATCACCTTTGAGAGATAAAGGGAACAAACAGAATTAACACATGGTGAGGGTAATTAATAAAATTAAGATTTTTTTACCTGGATTTGAGTTTAATAATATTTATTATATTACTAACAAAAATCATCAAATAACTAAAAAAAGATCCTTGAATATGACAACATAGCACGGATATGGGATTACTGTAGGCTTAGATTTTTCACCAATCTCACTTTATTTAGGTTCTTAAGTACCTTTACCTCCTTTCTAACACCTCCACACACAACCTTAGGTAGGAGATTAGTAGGGAAAATGGTGTGAGCCTCTTTTATCTACTTCCTGCTGATTAGGGTCAATGGGTCTTTAGGGGATTACCAACTCAGTTGTGAGGATACCAGCAGCCCAATCCAAAAGCCAACACCAAGCAGCAACAGGATTCAGACCAGGCAGGACAAATCAGCAAAAGCCAAAAGACTCAGTTGGATTGTCCTAAGAAATTATCTGGGATGTCTCTCTCTGTGAAATCAAGTGTCTGTGAAGTCAGGCATGAAGATCAACACAACAATGTCAATCCAAATAGTGATGTCTCCTGTGAGTGGACCTCTATGTATGTCCTCTCCTCAGAGTCCACCACAGCTGTTCTTAGTCGGCCAAAGCCATGCCCCTCGCATGTGAGAGCTCACAGCAATACATCATATGCCCTGTCACAAGCCAACCTGGGCAAAACATCACATGCCCAGCTTGCAACAAAACATCACATGACAAAACTCAGTCTTCAAAGAAACCAGAAACTTCCCCTTTAGATCACTATTTCTCTTCTTAAAACCATCATATTTAGAAATGGGAAAGAAGACTCTCAGCGAGGTATTATGCCCCCTAATGTAGCAGTCTGAACTAATAATAGATGTCAATCTATTACAAAAAAAAATGGTAGACTCATAGCTGTCCATTCCAGGTACAATACTGAACACTGAAATGATACAGTGTCCACCAGATTCCCTAAACCTGCCTTTTCACTGAGTTCCTGTCCAAATATAAAGGTATAAGCGGAAAATACCACTTTTGCTTACTAGCATGTGTTAATTTTCCATTTGGAGGATGAGTTTACTGATTCTTTCTGTAAACTAATGTTACCTAAGAGAACTAAAGGTCCTGTGAGCCTCTGACTTGGATTCCGGGCCAACAGATATATTCACAAGTCTTCAATCACATACTGATGCTTTAGAAGCTGGAACAAACTGAAACTGCAGGCTAACACCATATTTAGCAAAACTCACCTCATCTCAGAAAGGATTAATTAAATAAATCTAAAGTCTAATCAGTTACTGAATTCTTATTGAGTGAAAACCATAAATATTCCATTTCTTTCTTTCTCTCAGTGAATGTATTTCAAAGAAGTTTTAAAAAATAAATTTACTTCATTCTCTTTTGATCCTACTGTTGAAACCCTGAAGCTATTCAGAGCTGGGTCTCTTCTAGTTTTCCTCATTGTTAATATCCAAGCACTTAGACCAGAAGTTGGCTTATAAAGGGCACACAGCAAATCAAAGCACATAGAGTTTGTAATAGTGTGTTTGTGACACCTTTGCCTCTTTCATGTGACTATTATATACTGAATCATTATTTCACAAGAACTTTGAAGTAGGAGTTACATATTCGTTACCTTCTTTTTAGCAGATTAGTTAGCATAACTTAGATTTTTTTCATCTCTCTTAGTCCCTGTTACCACCTTTATGTCCTGGCTGTGAGAGTTTGTGTCTCTATATATGTACGTGTGTGTTTAAGCTTAAATTATTATGAAAAGAAAAAAAAATGTACTATTTGTCAGGAAAACAAATACTGCAAATATATACTTTTTATGTTATATATATTTAATAGAAGATTTTTTTATTGACATCTTACCAAAATGTCTCATATTTATCACTTCTAGGGAAACTGAACCACATGCTTGCTAAGAATCTTGTTTTCCCATTGGATTTAGACAGGCCAACCCAACTCAAAACTGAAATGGTAATTCAACTGTTAGTGTAGAAGCAGAGAAAGTCATATAAGTGATGATGATTTTAGCTGTTTGTGGCATCAAATACGGTTAATCTGCCTGAAGAGAGAAATTCAGATAAATATGTGTTGGAAGTCTCATAAGGACAGAATCACATAATCATGCTGTGAATTTCTAATCTCATAATACTGTTTTATGAATATCTTATAGACCTCCAACCTGTTATCACAGACCTTTCTTCATTAAAATGACATTCAAGTCACATGTAGCATGTGCAAGCAAAGAACCTTTATTAAACTTTTATGTTTTCTAAGTCCTTGGTAACAGAATTAGAGGCGGTACCTGGATTGCTTCATTTCCTTAGCAAGGTGATTTCCTCCATTGCATTGACATTCTCCCTAATTTCACTTTCAGAAAGTAACCTTCTGCTAAATTGACATAATATTAAACTGATTTCTAATGACTTATCACCACACCCATAGACGAAGACATCTTTCAACTCTCACTACATAAGCTTCTCTTTTCAGTGGATGGTAACCAATACAGAGTTGCAAAACTGGTTGAGGTGCAGTGAATAAAAGACCAGAAGAACTTCTTTCCTAAATGGAACAGATACAGACCGAATGGTAATTACAGAAAAGGGAGCAAAAAGGGTGTAAGAGCCAGAGGTGGTAGATGAAAGAAGAAGAAGAAGAAGAAGAAGAAGAAGAAGAAGAAGAAGAAGAAGAAGAAGAAGAGGAGGAGGAGGAGGAGGAGGAGGAGGAGGAGGAGGAGGAGGAGGAAGAAGAAGAAGAAGAAGAAGAAGAAGAAGAAGAAGAAGAAGAAGAAGAAGAAGAAGAAGAAGAAGAAGAAGAAGAAGAAGCGTCTTCTGGACACATCAGGGAAACTGCACATTAAATTTCATGCTATGCAGAGACTTATACTCCAACCAAGGACCATGCATAGAGATGACCTAAAAACCCTTGCTCAGATGTAGTCCATAGACTCATCTCCATGTGGGTTCCCTAGTAAGGGGAGCAAGTGTTATCTCTGGCATGAACTCCAGTGGCAGGATCGCTGATCACTTCTACCTGGGGGTTGCAGCCTTGCCAGGTCACAGAGGAAGACAATGCAGCCAGTCCTGATGAGACCTGATAGGCTAGGGTCAGATGGAAGGGGAGGAGGACCTCCCCTTTCAGTGGATAGGGGAAGGGCATAGGAGTAGAAGGGGGAGGGAGGGTGGGATTGGAAGGAAATGAGGGAGAGAGCCACAGCAGGGATACAAACTAAATACATTGTAATAAATAATAATAATTAATAAAAAAGAGAAAAATATTCACACTTTGACAGCATGCCTAAGATCTATGCTATGCAAACCCAAACCAGACTAAATCCCAGCATTGGAGGGATGGGGAAGGAGGAACATTAAGTTCTACTCCTACCTGAGGAGCCTTCAGCAAATGTCAACAACTAGGAAAGGAAAGGAGGAAAGGGTGGCTCTCTAAGACTATATAGCCCTTAATCAATTGACCACACTCAAGTGTAAGGCTACACATCCAAGACTATTTGAGCAGTACAAATTAGCCTTAATAAGGCGAAAAGACACAGCATTGGGTGGGAATAGAAGTGGGATGAATCTGGTAAGTGCTGGGAGAAAAAGGGCAAATACTATCCAAACCCACTACATAAAATTCTAATAAAGAACTAATAAAATATATTTTAGAAGACAGAAGAACCCATCACTAAGCTAAGGAAGAATCACCTAATTGTGAATAATCGCTTGAAAAATTAGAGTTTAAAAACCACACGGTGTTGTGCTTTTAGTTATTGATACTGTCTCCAAATTCTGTGAAAACACTTCACTAAACTCATACAAGTTGACAAATGTTTTGTGGAGTCTTGGCTAATTTAGCTTTATAAATTCCATAACATCTATGTGAATAATTTTAATAAAAAATTAGAGTGTTTATCATTCAAGCAAGTTGTTTTGTATTTGGAAGTCATTATCATCAAATAATAATTCATTTTATAATAATCTGTGTATCTGATATTGATCAAGTACATTGCTGACCAAATGAAAGACTGTATAATCTTAAATGTTCTCTTTTCTGAAAAAAAAATCTTAATTTTTATTCTCTCTTACTAAAATCAAGTTTGAAAAACGAATCTCCATACTTTAATACTTTTAGGCTATTTATTACTTCTCATTATTTTTATATTAGCACTGAGATCACCAAACCATAAGCAGACTTAGAACATATAAATGAGATAATATAAATTTAATAATTTTATGAGGTCTAAAAATAATTGGTTCATGTGTAAATTTATAAATCAGCTTTTTACAATAATACATTTTTTAAAAAGCCTTCCATAACAAAATGGAGAACTTTTTTTTTCTTATTTCAGCAACTGAAATCCCCAAGGCATTAGAGAGTAAAGGCATTGAAAGTTTTCCTAATAGCTAAAAAAGTAGCTTGAAAAATCAAGAATCATTTATGAAGCTGAGTGGAAAGATCTTCATCCGTGCTGGGAGAAATGATGGAAAGATGTGATTTCTCTCAAACTGTGAATATATGAAAATGATCAAAGGTATTTAGCAAATTATTTTTGCAATCTGAACTGTGGACCTCAATAACACATCCTGAGATATAAAAATCGCTATGAGCAATATTCTGTATACCTCACTGAATAAGCCGACATCAAAGATGTGTCTTAGGTTTTGATCCCTGAGTAAAAGTGGTTAGCTGAGCTCTGTGCTGTGCTGTTGCTTCAGGTCAGAAAGCTTGAACCTCTCCATTTCAGATATTCTGAAGTGTGAAGTCATTAATAAAAATGTAGGAAGTTATTCCCATCATAGTTTCCGTTAAACCTCATGAGAAGAAATATGCACAAATATAAATACTTCTTTCTAATAAAATGAAGCTGTGGATATGACTTTTCCTATAATCACAATTTGTTATAACTAGATTCACATGTGGGACAACACCCTTGTGGGTACATCACACACAGGATTAAAAGAATGACCCCAATTCTGAAAGAGGCACAGAGCATTAATTTCTAAAGGGAAGCAATTATAGGTGTAACCGTGCACACCCACAGAAAAAACAATTTAACTTTATTTTGTACCCTTTCAGACCAGAAATATCCTAGCTATTTTATGGCTATGTTCTTAAAATTGTAAGCAATATTAGACTTGAGCAGTGCAAACTTTAAAAATACTATTACATTTATGGCCTGTGTAGCTGTAAACACAGGAGACAAAAATTACACACAAGTGTTATTACAGTCCCAAACAACTTAAATATGGTTTCCTTGATATATGCATCTTGAGGGTCATGTAACTATCCTTCTTTGTCTCTTTTGCCTGATCTGCTTCTACATAATTTTAGTTTTAAGTGTTAAGTGGAGAAATGAGTTTCGCTGTAGATAAGAGTAAAAATTAGGCTAAGGAATTAAAAATAAGACACGTATAAGACCATAAAATATGATAAGCTAACAATCTGGAGACTGAGGTTTTAAATCCCACTTCTATAATAATTAGTTGTTTGAAAAACAGTTTACTGAATTGAACTTCCTCAATCTTGACATATGTTAATTAAGATAAGGTGTTACAAAAAGGCTCCTTTAAAATGCCACAAGATGGGATCCATACTTGATACTATTAATGAGGTCAATAACCTCAGACTAGATAGGTTATAGGCCCCAGAGGAAAGCCTACTGTTATTAATCTACTAAATGAACATGGCAGTAAAACAACTCCTAATGGCATAGTACTATTCACATGGATCAGTACATCATTCAGTCCTCATCAGAGTAGATGATAATTAATACGGAGACCCGAATTTAGAGAACACATAGAAAAATGAGAGATTTTGGAGTGCTTAACCCTCAATTGGATGTCTTTAACACACCTCCACCATCAAGGCTCACAGATCCATGCAGAAGAGAGTAGAAAGAGTATGAGCCTGATGTGATGGACAACTCTAAGGAAAAACTTTTCCAGACACCACAGGGCAGATGAACATGTGAACTCATAGAGACGGTGACAGCATGCACAAGACCCTCACACCCTCAGGCCAGACAAAATCCCAGCATGGTAATGAGGAAGTAGGAAAAAAGTATCATCCATAGCCAAGAAACTACTTACATATAACAGCTATCTGGAGGGGAAAATTTGTTTTTTCCAATGGTATAACATTGACATATTAGTCAAACTCCAGAACAGAACCCATGTTCAGTAACACCTGGCCAACAAAAATCAGACTCTATGTTTTTAGTGACTTTTTCTATTTCTTTAAGAGTGAGAAAGAACATGAAATTAGAGGAATAAAGAGGGGAAGAACTGGAAGAAGTTGGTGGGTAGAAGAAAATATGATTTAAAAAAAAGTACTGTATGAAATTCTCAAAGAATAAGTACATTTTTAAAATTACAAATACAAGAATCTCTTAGTTCTCAAATTCTTAATATTTCTATTTTTGTTTTTATCTCTACAGACAAATATGCAGCAATTTATAATTCACAAAGGTGTGTAATGCATTGTTTTAAAATATATTATTTAGAAACGGAAAAACCCAACCAAAAAGTACAGCTGAATGATGCATTTTTGACAACATAATGAAGGTGCTTTTTTATTAAGAGTTGTCCTGGCTAGTTTTATGTCAACTTGACACAAGCTAGAGTCGTCATTGAGGAGGGAGCCTGAACTGAGGAAATTTCTCCGTAAGATCAGACCGCAGGCAAGCCTGTAGGGCATTTATTAATTAATGAATGATGGGGGAGGGACCAGCCCATTTCTGGTGTGGTCACCCCTAACCGGGTGGTCCTAGGTTCTATAAGAAGACAGGGTGAGGAAGGTAGGCAAGCCATGAGTGCAAACTAGTAAGAAGTACTGCTCCATGGCCTCTGACTCAGCACCTGCCTCCAGGTCCCAGCACTGCTTGAGTTCCTGTCCTGACTCCCTTCAATGATGAGCAGTAATGTGGAGGTATGAGCCAAATAAGCCCTTTTCACCCCAAGTTTTGTTATTGTTGTTGGTACAGTGTTTTATCACAGAATAGTAACCCTGAGACAAAGTGTAAAAACAAAATTTTAAAGAAAAACTGAATGTCTTCTTGTTCACTGGGTAAACCCACATCCTGTGCATTCTCCCAGGGCATTCTGAGTAAATGTGAGAAGAGAATAGAGCATAGAGGAAGCCCAATGAGCAAGAGTTAGCAGGAAACAGTGCCAAGGCTATAGTAATCTGTAGAGATTCATACCTCCTAAGAAGCAATTAGTGAGATTGAAGCCACTGGGAAAATATTCTCCAGGGCCTCTGAAGAGCTGCTGACCAAAGACAGAGCAACAAGTTCCACTAGGCATTTTTCTTGGGACAGAATACAGACACTGCATACAGAAAAATGTAAACCCTTTGTTATATGTCTAATATCCACTTAAAAGTGAGCATATAGCACCTGTGTCTTTCTGCTTCTGGATACCTCACTCAGGATTATGTTTTCTAGTTCCGTCCATCTGCCTGCAAATTTCATGATTTCCTTGTTTTTAATTGCTGAGTAGTATTCCATTGTGTAAATGTACCACAGTTTCTGTATTCATTCCTCCTTTGAGGGACATATGTGTTGTTTCCAGATTCTGGCTATTACAAATAAAGCTGCTATGAACATGGTTGAGCAAATGTCCTTGTTATACACTTGAGAATCTTTTGAATATATGCCCAGGAGTAGTATAGATGGATCTTGAGGTAGCACTATTCCTAATTGTCTAAGAAAGCATCAGATTGATTTCCAAAGTGGTTGTACAAGTTTACATTCCCATCAGCAATAGAGGAGGGTTCACCTTTCTCTACATCCTCTCCAGCATGTGTTGTCACTTGAGGTTTTGATCTTATGGATGTAGGGTTAAATCTCAGGGTCATTTTGATTTTCATTTCTCTAGAAGCCCTGCACAGATGTAGCTCATGCAGCTCAGCTTCTAAGTGACTTCCCTAGTAATGGGAAGAGGGACCATCTCTGACATGAACTCAGTGGCTGGCTCTTTGACCACCAACCCCCTGAGGTGAGGAGCAGCCTTACCAGGCCACAGAGGAAAACAATGCAGCCAATCCTGATGAGACCTGATAGACTAGGGTCAGATGGAAGGGGATGAGGACCTCCCCTATCAGTGGACTGGGAGAGGGGCATGGGAAGAGAAGAGGGAAGCAGGGCAGGCTTGGGAGGGGTCTAAGGAGGGGGCTACAGCTGGAATACAAAGTGAATAAACTATAATTAACAAAAAATAAATAAATTATACATAAATAGAGATAAATAAATAAATAAATAATATGAACCTGCAAATGTCTGTTACCCAGACCAAAAAAAAAAAAAAAAAATCATAGAAACAGACTCATTGCAAACACTGTATGCTGAGCTTCAGGTCACCCTGCTGTGATCACAAAGATTTTTATCAGCACTCCTGGGTTCTGTTTTAGACAACTCTCACTTTTACTTCTTAATTTGGGTGACCTATTTATGAACTGCATAAAGATTGTCCTTGTATTTGGAGAGGGGTACTTTTTGGTCTCCTTGGGTGACTCCTGTCCCCTTCAGGTCCTTTTATATCTCCCTTCTTCCATAAGACTCCCAATGCTCTGTCCAAAGTATGGCTATGAGTCTCTGCATATGCTCCAATCCCCTGCTGGTTTGAGTCTTTTAGAGGACATCTGTGGTAGGCTCCAGTCCTGTTCCCTCTCTTCTACTACTTCCAATGGCTACCCTGTTTTTCCTACTGAATGAGAATCAAGCATCTTCCCTAGAGTCCTCCTTGTTGTTTAACTTCTTTAGGTTTGTAGATTTTCGTATGTTTATCCTATATTATATGGCTAATAGCCACTTATAAGTAAGTATATAGCACATGTGTCTCTCTGCTTCTGAGATACCTCACTCAGGATGATCTTTTCTAGTTCCATCATTTGCCTGCAAATTTCATGATTTCCTTGTTTTTAATAGCTGAGTAGTATTACATTTTGTAAATGTAAAAGCAGGGCCTGGTGGGGATGGGTGTGCAGAAACTCCATTGAGGGACATCTGGGTTGTTTCCAGGTTCTGGCTATTACAAATAAAGCTGCTATGAACATAGCTGAGCAAATGTTCTTCTTGTGTACTTGAGCATCACTTGGATATATGCCTAGGAGTGGTATTGCTGGATTTTGAGTTAGCACTATTCCTAATTGTCTGAGAAAACAATAGATTGATTTCCAAAGTGGTTGTACAAGTTTACAGTCCCAACAGCAATGGAAGAGGGTTCCCCTTTCTCCACATCCTCTCCAGCATGTGTTGTCACTTGAGATTTTGATCTTAGCCATTCTGATGGGTGTAAGGTGAAATCTCAGGGTCGTTTTGATTACAGAGCAATAATAATAAAAACTGCATGGTTTTGGTGTAGAAACAGAAAGGAGGATCAATGGAACTAAATAGAAGACCCAGAAATAAACCCACATGCCTAAGGATACTTGATTTTTGACAAAGAAACCAAAACCATTCAATGGAAAAAGGACAGCATCTTCAACAAATGGTGCTGGTCCAACTGGATGTCCACATGCAGAAAAATGTGAATAGATCCATATTTATTACCCTGCACAAAACTAAAGTTCAAGCGGATCAAAGACCTCAACATAAAATTAGACACACTAAATCGGTTAGAAGAAAGAGAGGGGAAGAGCCTAAAACTCATTGGCACAGGAGACTACTTCCTGAACAAAACACCAACAGCACAGGCTCTAAGATCAACAATCAATAAATGGGATCTCATAAAACTGAAAAGCTTCTGTAAAGCAATACACTGTGATCAAAACAAAATGACAGCCTACACACTGGTAAAGGATCTTCACCAACCCTATATCTGACAGAGGGCTGATATCCAGAATATATAAAGAACGAAAGAAGTTAAAAAGCAACAAATCAAGCAATCCAATTAAAAAATGGGGTACGGTGCTATACAGAGAATTCTCTGTAGAAGAATATAGAATGGCAGAGAAACACTTAAAGATATGCTCAGCGTCCATAGCCATCAGGGAGATGTCTCAGTATTTTGTAAACATTATTCTTAATTGTCTTCTGAGTAGTAGAATAAAGAGCTGAATGGTCTATAGCAAAGGCAGGGGAGAATAGGTAGGACCTTGGGAAAGAAAAGAACTTTGGAAAAGGATGAGAAGATTTGCCTATAAGAAAAGAAATTGGATATATGAAACTGAGAAGAGGTAAGGAGCCATGTGATAGCCAAAACATAGATTAACATAAATGGGTTAACATAGGTTAGAAGAGCTAGTTGGGAACAAGAATAAGCTATGGTCTAAAGCTATTATAAATAAATAGAAGTCTCCTTGTCATTATTCAGATCTGTGGCGGGTCTAGAAAGTCCATACAGTTTTAGTTTCCTTTCCTCTTCATCAATTTTTTAAAAAGTGTACATATTGGCCCTTTCCATCATTCCTCTGTCAATTCAGCAAGTTTTGAAATTCAGTATTCAGAGTAGTCTCTCTTGCTCATATGGAAGAGAGCACTGAGTTATTTTGTAGAATTGAAGCAATTACCAGTTCTTCTGCAGAACCATCATTGTGAAGGTAAATTATGCACAATAATGTGTAGCAGGCTGTTAAAGGGGATATCGTTGCATAATTGAAAAAAAGCATGGATGTCAGGTTGGAAAATGGCTTTTGTGTCCCCAGAGATATCTTAGTATGACCACCTGATCATTCTATCACAACTGCTCTATACTCAAGATAGAGTGCACAGTGCTTTCTCCTTAAGATATCCGACTTTCAAAGAAAACCTTTAAAGTAAGAAGAATTTCGGGAATAAAATAAGTAAGTAAATAAAGCAATAAAGTTTCAGGAATAATTTTTAAAACGATTTAAAATAAAAATCCTAAATGTAAATGTTCTTAATAATAGAGTATCAATACACACAACACAAAAATAATAGCTAAAAGTAAAACTCTACAGTTATTAAAGATGTCAGCACCTCTCTCAGTCATCATAAAAGAAGGAGAGATAAAAATCTGTAACATAAACAAGATCAGAAATCACTGTCGCCCGATTTGACCAAGCTGATATTTTCCCTGAACAAAGGTATATATGTATAATCTTTAAATAAACATAAAAAAATTGTAAACACACCAAAATATCCCAAACTCCAGGCCAGAAAGCAACCTCATGAAATTTAAAATAATTTGAACCATACAAAATATGTTCCCTGGTCTTTTGTGAGACTAATACGCCAACCACGGACCATGCATGGATATAACCTAGAACCCCTGCACAGACGTAGCCCACAATAGCTCAGTGTCCAAGAGGGTTCCCTAGTAATAGGAACAGGGACTATCTCTGACAAGAAATCATGGGCTGGATCTTTGACCACCTCCACCTGAGAGGGGAGCAGCCTTACCAGGCCATAGAGGAAGACAATGCAGCCAGTCCTGATGAGACCTGATTTGATAGACTAGGGTCAGATGGAAGAGGAGGAGGACCTACCCTATCTTTGGACTGGGGGAGGGGCATAAGAGAAGAGGGAGGGAGGGTGGGATTAGGAGGAAATAGGGGAGGGGACTACAGCTGGGATACAAAGTGAATAAACTGTAATTAATAAAAATAAAATTAAAAAAGAAATGTGTACATTTATGTATCAAGTAAAAATAAAGAGGAAAATATGTTCCCTGACAAAACAAAATTAAAATAAAATCCAATGACAGAAAATATTAGACATTCCTCCTTGTTTTGATCTGCAGAATTTTTTCCTTTTATTGAAAATTGTTTTTTTTTTCTCACATACTATATCCTGATTATGGCTCCCCCTACCTGTACTCCTCCCAGTTTCTCCCTACTTCCCCTCCAGTGAGGATCCACTCATTTCTAGCTTTCCTTAGAAAACAAACAGCCTTTGAGGAGATAATAAATAGTACAGAATATATTAAGATAAAACAACAATGACAAATATAATATATAAAGATTGGACAAGACAAACAAAGGAAATGTGACCAAAAGAAGGCACAAGAATCAGAGACCCACCCACTCCAGAATCCCTCCCCCACACACAAAAAAAAAGGAAGCCAGAGGACTTGGTGCAGATCCATGTAAGCCCTGTGTATGTTTCTTCAGCCTCTCTGAGTTCATATGATCTATTATCATGTTGATCTAGAGGGCCTTGGGTTTTGGTGACCTCCATCCCTTCTGGCTCTTACACTCTTTCTACCTTCACTTCTACAGGAATCCCTAAACCCAGAGGAGAGGAATTTGATGGAGACATCTCTTTTAGGGCTGAGTGTTTAAAGGTCTTTCACTCGCTGCATAATATCTGGCTGTGTATCTTTGAATTTGTTTAGTTTTCTGGAGAAGAAAGCTTTGCTGATCATGGCTGAGCAATGTATTGACCTTTGAATAGAGCAGAAAATCATTAGGAGTAAGATATTTTTTGGATTATTATTTATTTATTTATTTAGAAAAGTAAAATTTGGTTTTACCCTAGGTCCCCAGGCTATCTAGTCTCAGGTACTTTGTCACCCAAGGACTGTCCAGTATGGATTGTCTAATGGAATGGGCTTTAGATCAAACCTGATATTGGCTGGTTACTACAAGAATTGTGCTACCTCTGAACTAGCATACTTTGCAGGCAGGACACCACTGTGGATCACAGTGTTTGTAGCTGCATTTTTGTTTCCTTTTCTCTTTTTATAGGCTACTGAGTAGCTTCCTGTACCAAAGACACTAAAACATAGAGATGCAGGCTCTGCAAATGCAACAGGAAATTTCTCCAGGTTCTGAGCTCTGTAGGTGTTGCCTTCAGCAATGAAGCCTTGCTATCACTTTGTGAAGAGCAATCCGTAGTCTTGGCCATCATTTATATAAACGCTAATGTCCAAATATAAGCAAATGCATACCATATTTATCTTTCTGGATCTGGGGTGCCTAACTCAGGATGAATTTTTCTGGTTCCATCCACTTACCTGAAAATTTCATACTTTCATTTTCTTAATAGTTGAGTAACATTTTCTTGTGTAAATATTCCACATTTTCTTTACCCATTATTCTCTTGAGGAAAATCTAGGTTGCTTCCAATTTCTGGCTGTATTATTAAAGAAGATTTCAACAAGTTTGAACAAGTATCTCTGTGAGAGGTTATAACATCCTTCAGGTACATGCCTAATAGTGGCATAGCTGGATCTTGAGGTAGCTCAATTTCCAGATTTCTGAGAAACTGCCTTTCTGGTTTCCATAGTGGCTGTACAAGTTTCTACTTTCTCTGCATCCTCACCAGCATAAGCTTTCACTTGTGGTTTTGATTTTAGCCATTCTGACAAGTGTAAGATAAAATCTTAAAGTACTTTTTTTTTTTGGTTTGCATTTCCCTGATGGCTAAGAATGTTGAAAATTTCTTTAAATGTTTCTCAGCTTTTTTGAGTTTCCTATATTGAGAATTCTCTGTTTAAATATGTACCACATATTTTACTTAAGGTTTTTGGTTTGTTTCTTTGATTGTTTTGTTTTATTGATACCTACTTTTTTGAGTTCTTTATATATTTTGGATATTAGCCCTTTATCAGATGTGTGTTTAGTAAATATCTTTTACCATTCTGTTTTGCCCTATGGATGGTGTCCTTTGCTTTATAGAATCTTTTCAGGAGAATGGGGCTGTGGTTGAAATCTGAAATTTCTTGGCTGAAAAAATACATCCTCAGGGTTCGGATGAGGACAGTGTTGCTTGTTCTCCTCTCAAGTCCAGAAGGATGAATTAATCCTTGAAGGAAATGATATGAACTTGTTATAAATTCAGCAAGCCACAACAGTTAAAAACAAGGATAGCATAAAGTTTTTGGATGTTTTCTATGTGTCTGAAAAGGAAACAGTACAGCAGGCTGATGAATAAGATCTAAGTTACCCAGCTCCAGAAACAAGATCCTGAATTAAAATCATAACTTGGGGTGTCTTTGGGAACAATAAAAGCCTTATAATGAAAAATAAATTAGATTAATTTAAAGAGAAGGACTCAAGTATCCCCAGCTGCTCTTGAATTTTGTTCATAGTCAAGGATGATCTTCAAGTTCTGTTCCTCTTGGCTTATAAGCTCTGCCACCTGAGGGCTGGATTAAGAGCATGTGGAACCATTCCCAGTTCACACAATGCTAGGGAACAGACTCAAGGCTTTATGTATGCTAGGCAATCACTAAACCTACTGAACAACATACCTAGCCTGTGTGTGTGTGTGTGTGTGTGTGTGTGTGTGATGATGATGATACTAAAAAGGAGATTATAAAACATGGACAACAGATCTTAATAAAAAGGCAAAAGAGCAAAGCGAATGAGATGTAGATGATTTAAAAAAAAGTGGTGACTACTGGGTGGGAGAAAGAAACAGCTACAGACACAGGGGAAGGAGATAGTGGAGGGAGGCAAATAAGAGAAAGGTTTTTAAAATCCATAGTAAAATACATATTTTGTTTGATAACCTAGTTAACTTTGAAACAAGATATTTTTAGAAAAAGTACTACAGAAATCAACATTTTACAACCATGATGTTGCTGAAAGAACAAAAGGATTGCAAATGTGACTGTAAGTTAAGGTAGCACTGCTCCTTCCAAAGGATTCTATATCCTACTGCAGAGAGACTTGTTTAACGAGCTTCATTGCTTCTCTATTCGTAACAGTCACTAATTGGAAACAGAGTATATGTCGGTCAAGAAAGGATGTGAATTTGAGTGGTTGGGTCCATGGGAGGACCTGGGGGGTGTTGGAGGAGGGACAACCATAATCAGGACACATTGTATAAAAAAAAATCTATTTTCCAAAAATGTGTGTGTGCATGCACATGTGTAAATAGATATATTCACAAAAAAAGTAATCCTGCTCATTCTTTACACTCAGAGAAGTAAAACAGAGTTCCATTGGGTGTAAATATTTTGCTGGTCTTGAGGAGGCAAACCACTTATGTGAGATAATAAGGCATTTGACTAGAGTTCAAATGTATCAATCCATTATAGCTGATATTTCAGCATAAGTAAATAAAACACTGAGTAAGCAGCCAACCAAAGAGCTATGGCCTGAAGAGGAGAAGACTACAGGATATTCTATCATTTGACACAGGAAGGACAGGGGATACTATAAAGTCACTTCGACCCCTCGCAAACATACAATAGTAACTGTGGGAACCACTAATCATTATTAAAATATTTCCACATTACTATGTTTGTGTTCATATTCTCAAAAACTCTTCTTTTTTTTCAAATTTTATACTAGCCATATTTTTATTATTTTTATTATTTTTTTCTTTTTTTTACTATTAATTACACTTTATTCATTTTGTATTTCTCCATAAGCCCCCCTCCTCCCATCCCGATCCCACCTTCCCCCCCCTCATGCATGTCCCTCCCCAATTCCACTGATAGGGGAGGTCCTCTTCGCCTTCCTTCTGATCTTAGTCTATCAGATCACATCAGGAGTGGCTGCATTGTCATCTTCTGTGGCCTGGTAAGGCTGCTCTCCCCTCAGGGGGAGGTGATCAAAGAGCAGGCCAATCAGATTATGTCACAGGCAGTCCCTCTTCCCTTTACTATGTAACCCACTTGGACACTGAACTATCATGTGTTACATCTGTGCAGGGGTTCTATGTTATCTCCATGAATAGTCCTTGGTTGAAGTATGAGTCTCTGGGAAGTTCCCTGTGTTCAAGTTTTCTGGTTCTGTGGCTCTCCTTGTGTGGTTCCCATCCTCTCCAGCTCTCACTATTTCCCACTTCTTACATAAGATTCCATGCACTCTGCCCAACAGTTGGCCATAAGTCTCAGCAGCTGCTTTGATTGTCTGAAGGACAGAGGCTTTCAGAGACCCTCTGTGGCAGGTTCCTAGGTTGTTTCCTGTTTTGTTCATCTTCTGATGTCCGGCCTCTTTGCCTTTCAGGATGGGGATTGACCATTTTAGTCAAGGTCCTCTCTCTTGCTTAGTTTCTTTAGATGCACAGTTTTTAGTAGGTGTATACTATGTTATGTATATATGAGTGAGTATATACCATGTGTGTCTTTCTGCTTCTGGGACAGCTCACTCAGGATGATCCTTTTTAGGTCCCACCATTTACCTACAAATTTCATGATTTCCTTATTTTTCATTGCTGAGTATTACTCCATTGTATAGATGTACCACAATTCCTGCATCCATTCTTCAGTTGAGGGGCATCTGGGCTCTTTCTAGCTTCTGGCTATTACAAATAAAGCTGCTACAAACATGGTTGAGCAAATGTCCTTATTGTGTACTTGAGCCTCTTTTGGATATATGCCAGGAGTGGTACGGCTGGGTCTTGAGGAAGTGCTATTCCTAGTTGTCTGAGAAAGCACCAGATTGCTTTCCAGAGTGGTTGTACAAGTTTACATTCCCACCAGCAGTGGGAATGGAGGGTTCTCCTTTCTCCACAACCTCTCCAGCATATGTTGTCACTTGAGTTTTTCATCTTGGCCATTCTGATGGGTGTAAGGTGAAATCTCAGGGTTGTTTTGATTTGCATTTCCCTAATGGTTAATGACATTGAGCATCTTTTTAAGTGTTTCTCTGCCATTCGATATTACTCTGCAGAGAATTCTCTGTTTAGCTCTGTTCCCCATTTTTTAATTGGATTAATTGGTTTGCTGCTTTTTAGCTTCTTTAGTTCTTTATATATGCTGGATATTAGTCCTTTATCAGATAGAGGGTTGGCGAAGATTCTTTCCCCATCTGTAGGCAGTTGTTTTGTTTTGATGACAGTATCCTTTGATTTACAGAAGCTTTTCAGCTTCATGAGGTCCCATTTATTGATTGTTGCTCTTAGAGCCTGTGCTGTTGGTGTTCTGTTCAGGAAGTTGTTTCCTGTGCCAATGAGTTCAAGGGTATTCCTCCTTTTTTTCTAACTGATTTAATGTGTCTGGTTTTATGTTGAAGTCTTTGATCCACTTGGACTTCAGTTTTGTGCAGGGTGATAAGTATGGATCTATTTTCATTTTTCTACATGTAGACATCCAGTTGGACCAGCACCATTTGTTGAAGATGCTGTCTTTTCTCCATTGTATGTTTTTGGCATCTTTGTCAAAGATCAGGTATTCATAAGTGTGTGGGTTTACCTCTGGATCCTCTGTTCGGTTCCATTGATCCACCATTCTGTTTCTATGCCAGTACCATGCAGTTTTTAATACTGTTGCTCTAGAGTACAGCTTAAGATCAGGGATGGAGATACCTCCAGAAGATCTTTTATTGTAGAGGATTGTTTTAGCCATTCTGGGTTTCTTGTTATTACATATGAAGTTGAGAATTTTTCTTTCCAGGTCTGTAAAGAATTGTGTTGGTAATTTTATGGGAATTGCATTAAATCTGTAGATTGCTTTTGGTAAGATGGCCATTTTTACTATGTTAATCCTGCCAAGCCATGAGCATGGGAGACCTTTCCATCTTCTGATATCTTCTTCTAATTATTTCTTCAGAGACTTGAAATTTTTTTCATACAAGTCTTTGATTTGCTTAGTTAGGATTACTCCAAGGTATTTTATGTCATTTGTGACTATTGTGAAGGATGTTGTTTCTCTAATTTCTTTCTCAGCCCTTTTGTCCTTTGTATACAGGAGTGCTACTGATTTTTTTTTTTTTAGTTAATTTTGTATCTGGCCACTTTGCTGAAGGTGTTTATCAGCTGTAGGAGTTCCCTGGTAGAGTTTTTGGGGTCACTCACCTATACTATCATATCATCTGCAAATAGTGATAATTTGACTTCTTCTTTTCCAATTTGTATCCCCTTGATCTCCTTCAACTGTCTTATTGCTCTAGCCAGGACTTCCAGAACTATTTTGAAGAGCTATGGAGAGAGTGGGCAGCCTTGTCTTATCCCTGATTTCAGAGGGATTGCTTTAAGTTTCTCTCCATTCAGTTTGATGTTGGCTATAGGCTTGCTGTATATCGCCTTTACTAACTTTAGGTATGTGCTTTGTATCCCTGATCTCTCCAATACTTTAAACATGAATGGATGTTGGATTTTTGTCAAATGCCTTTTTAGCATCTAGGGAGATTATCATGTGGTTTTTTTCTTTCAGTTTTTTAATATGGTGGATTACATTGATGGATTTTTGTATTTTGAACCACCCCTGCATACCTGGGATGAAGCTTACTTGCTCATAGTGGATGGTGTCTTTGATGTATTCTTGTATTCGGTTTGCAAGTATTTTGTTGAGTATTTTTGCATCAATGTTCATAAGGGAGATTGGCCTGAAATTCTCTTTATTTGTTGGGTCTTTGTGAGATTTAGGTACCAAGGTGACTGTGGCTTCATAGAATGAGTTTGGTAGTGTTCTTCTTATTCACAGCCTTTTTGCTGAGAATGTGCCAGGCGGGAGACCATTTAGCTAGCATCACAAATCCTTGTGTTTGTTTCCCAAGTACCACAAGCACTAGGCATAGTAATTACATACCTGTAACCTCAGCACTCTGGGACTGGAAGAAGAAAGTCCAGAAATGCAAGCAAATGTTCAACTACACAGAGCGGTTGAGGCCTGCCTGCAATATATGAGAGCCTGTCTCAAGAATAAACAATGAAAACCTGGCTGCTGGAAAAGGGATAGCAATTTTCTCTAAAAATGTATTCCTTGGTTAGTCAACCATATTCTAGTGGAAGGCCACACATAAAAATATATAAGCAGCATGAACTCGACTTTATAGGTGTGCAAAAGCTAAAACAATAGGACACAAGTTGGGTGGGTAGAGGAGGCTGGATCTGGGAGAGCTTAGAGGAGGTGTGGCAAATATGGTTAAAACACACGGCACAGCATCCTCAAAGAACTAGTAAAAACTTTAAAAACATCTTCTGGAACAAATTATCTGTAGCTATTACTAAAATATGAGTTTTATCTCATTCCTCCTGAAAATTGAGTCAGCAGCAAAGAGCAATGTGCATGGGTCAGCAGGTGCTCTTAGATTTTAATGTATTCATTAGCAAAAGTGCACACTGTGCCTACAATTAGCTTAGCATATAACTGTCCTTTTGCTCAGAGTTCCCCAGGGAAAAGGGAAAAGAAAGCAATAGCTTCAGTGTGCTGGTCCTGATTAGGCACAGAGTTATGGGCCTATTCTTGTGGGTGTGTAATTATTTCTATCACTGTCCAGTAATGCAAATGAAAAGAAACCTCACAGGTGAGATATGTCAGCCAGGGTGACCACTGGTTTGCTTTTCTGCACCATGCCTAAGAGTAAAATAAACAGAAATTTTAAATAGGTGCAACAGATAAGATTATCCATAAAAAATACATCTTTAATAATGTAATTCTCCAACTAGAATTCCCAGCCACGTAATAGATTTATTATGAAGTCAATTTTGTACACTGAAAACAGGAACATCATAAAATACTTTCAAGAAAATGGAACACTTGGACAAATACATCCAGATCATCCACCTGGAAGAATATGATACCTTTAGAGTACATCTTTCCAGTCACCCACAGTTTTAAGTTAGACCAGTGAAGAAATTTGAGAAAATGTTTCTAATTTTACCTCCCAGAATAAAACTCTAAATATAGGAGAGAAAGATTTCAGTGTATGTGTTACAAGATTATACATTTTTGCAATTTCCCACAGAGCTATAGCAAAATCACTAAAAGGTAATTTTCTTTCCACTTTACAAAAAGAGAGATGTTGGCTATAATTAGGTTTGTACATTTTATTATTGTAAGAGCTGCATTGGGAGAGTTGTGCTAGGAGAAATTCTTAACCTTTTCCTAGCTACAAAGGTATGGATGGAAATGTTACCATTATGAATGTTTCAAGAGTGGCAGGTACAGAGAGAAATTCTGAAAGATTTCAAAGCCCATAGCAAACTTGTGGTTTAGGTAACTATTCACCAACCATACCATAATATAGGTATTTTAATAGGAACTTTTATTGAACCAAATAAATATCTAATCTTTAAATGCTGATACTATAATTACAGTAAAAATTAATGTCAGTAATTACATTTATACCATGTACAACATTTCTCTCTTTTTTTTTGTACACAGGTGATTTATTTAGATCTTAATATTCCAACATTCTCTGCAAATAGGGGGTGAGACTTTTGAAAATAAAAAAGCTGGATGGTGTGGACTAACTGAACATATGAATAACATTACCTTAAAGTAAGAATAAAGAACTTGAAAAAAAACAACCAAAATTCTTCCTTGTGTAACATGACTTTTGTTTGTAGAAATAAAAACATTAGTTTGTGGTTGTACTTACTTTTACACTGCCACATTTTTTTAGAAATCATATTTTAATTGCATATTCCTTCTTCCATATTAAACAAAAATTGTTTCCTTGTTTTAGGATATTCTAACATAGTATATTACCAACCTTTGATAACACCATCTTTATACTATGGCTATGTGAATGCAAGTAATTAATTCACAGCCTTACACTGTTTAGGTCAATAAATGGCATGAGAGATTACTAACATCTGGATAGGAAATCTAAATTCTTCGAATCAAAGTGATTAGTTTCGCTCGATGCAAATCTCAATAAATAAGAACTGTCGGCTATTTGCACAAGTGACATGTCTTGGAACAAATTGATGGCATATGTGTGATAAACTGTGAATGCATAAAAGTTGTTGATATTTACTGGAATTAGGTATACCAGATGTCACATTAACATTTGGCAAGTGGCAACCCATATGAGTGATTGGAGAAAGTAAATAGTCTACAGGGTTTTAATGTAATGTGTGTATACTCCAGACACTTGTGAACCTATTAAACATTTAAATGTATATACTGACATTGTACCAGGTGGATGTGTTTAAAGCAAGGTGCCAAAGCAGAAATCAATGATTCATAGAGGTGAGAATTTTCTTCTTTCCATAAATCTTAGAAACGTATGCTTCAGGAAAGAGATATGGATCAATGTCACCTAAAGATTTGTAGAAAATGTTAAAAGGAAAGTAATAGGAAGACTAGAGAAATGTATTAGATATCACAGAAGGCATGAGATGCATGTTAATACCATATTCTCTCAATCATCAGAAATATATGATCACTGAGTGTCCTCCATGTTCTTTGTATGGCTAAGATAAGTTAATGTCAACACTTAAAATACATAGAAGTTAGGTTAGCAACATCAGATCAAACAACACTGGAAAATGGTGAGAATAAGTCACTGAAAAGTGAGGAAGCAAATGTCCAAGTGAAAAGACCCTTCTAATGGGACCAGGTTTCACTATGATATAGCTGCCTTTTCAACTGTAAGTTACTGTATGTATATAAATTCTCACAAAAACAAAAAATGTGAGGTACTTAACAAGAGTTTTGACAAATTAATAAAAGTTGAACCTCAATATTTAGATATCAGAGAGAAATATTTAAAAAAAAAACAAACAATCTCTTCCATGGGACTGTGAAATTGAAGGCCAAGAGAGAAAAATCAAAATGTAAAGCTTTAATTAACAATTACTCTCCAAAACTGATTAAATACATAAAGAAAGCAATGTTTTTAAGGAATACTGTGAAATAAAAGAGACAATGTTAAAAGCAGCCAGAATAGCTATGGAAGCCATAACTCATTGGAATGAAATTTCTAATATTCTTAGAAAAAGTAGCTACCAACTTTGTGACATATCTTCCTAAAACAAAAGCATGATATATATTATCTTAAGTAAAGAAAAACAAAGAGGAACAGGTTGATGCAAGAAGAAAGACAATAAATAAGATATAATCTAAATCCAAAGAGCAACAAACCTGAAGGATGTCTACAAAGAACATGAAGTCACAATAAAGTAGGGAACATAAATGTGCTGAACATTCAAAACAATAAAATATTTTGATATACATTTACATATATAGTGTGCATTTATTTATCAATGTATAAATATCACTATTATTTATAATGCAAGTTTTCACATAGCATAATATGATTATTTTACATCAATAATCATATGTGAAAAGATATTTAAATATTTACTTTTAATTATGAGTATGTGTCTTAGTATCTACTTTGGAATACTGCTAGGTAGAGTCTTTCAGATGCTTTCTGCGGTAGACTCCTGTCATACGTTCAATGCATATCCCATTTGTCTTTCTAAATGAGGATTGATCATCATACCTCACGTCCGCTTCCTTGATTATCTTCTTTAGGTGTATAGATTTCATTATGTTTATCATATCTTTTAGGTCTATATAAGCGAGTATATTCCATGTTTGTCTTTCTCCTTCTGGGATACTTCACTCAGAATGATCTTTTCTAGATCCCACCATTTGCCTGCAAAATTCATGATTTCCTCATTTTTGATTGCTGAGTAGTATTCCATTGTATAAAAATTCCACAGCTTCTGTACCCATTCCTCCGTTGATGGACATCTGGGTTGTTTCCAGGTTCTGGCTATTACAAATAAAGCTGCTACAAATATGGTTGAGCAAATTTCCTTGTGTGTACTTGAGCAAATTTTGGGTATATGCCTAGCAGTGGTATAGCTGGGTCTTGAGGAAGCACTATTCCTAATTGTCTGAGAAAGTGCCAGATTGACTACCAAAGTGGTTGTACCAGTTTACATTCCCACCAGCAATGGAGGAGGGTTCCCCTTTCTCCACAACCTCTCCAGCATGTGTTGTCACTTGAGTTTTTCATCTTGACCATTCTGATGGGTGTAAGGTGAAATCTCAGGGTCGTTTTGATTTGCATTTCCCTAATGGTTAATGACACTGAGCATTTCTTTAAGTGTTTCTCTGCCATTCTATATTCCTCTACAGAGAATTCTCTGTTTAGCTCTGTTCCCCATTTTTTAATTGGATTACTTGGTTTGTTGCTTTTCAGCTTCTTTAGTTCTTTATATATACTGGATATTAGCCCTCTGACAGATAAAGGGTTAATGAAGATTCTTTCCCAATCTGTAGGCTGTCGTTTTGTTTTGATGACAGTGTCCTTTGCTTTACAGAAGCTTTTCAGTTTCATGAGGTCCCACTTATTGATTGTTGCTCTTAGAGCCTGTGCTATTAGAGTTCTGTTCAGGAAGTTGTCTTCTGTGCCAATGAGTTCTAGGCTTTTTCTTCTAACCGATTTAACATATCTGGTTTTATGTTGAGGTCTTTGATCCACTTAGACTTTAGTTTTGTGCAGGGTGATAAATGTGCATCTATTTTCATTTTTCTGCATGTAGACATCCAATTAGACCAGCACCATTTGTTGAAGATGCTATCTTTTTTCCATTGAATGGTTTTGGCTGCTTTGTCAAAAATCCAGTATTCATAGGTATATGGGTTTATTTCTGGGTCTTCTATTCAGTTCCATTGATTCTCCTTTCTGTTTCTATGCCAATACCATGCAGTTTTTATTACTATTGCTCTGTAGTACAGCTTGAGATCGGGGATGGAGATACTTCCAGATGATTTGTTGTTGTATAGGGTTGTTTTGGAGATTCTGGGTTTTTTGTTTCTCCATATGAAGCTGAGAATCTTTGTTTTTAAAGGTCTAAAAAGAATTGAGTTGGTATTTTGATGGGAATTGCATTGAATCTGTAGATTGCTTTTGCAGGATGGCCATTTTCACAATATTAATCCTACCAATCCATGAGCACGGGAGATCTTTCCATCTTCTGAGATCTTCTTCAATTTCTTTATTCGGAGACTTGAAGTTTTTCTCAAACAGGTCTTTCACTTGTTTGGTTAATGTCACCCCAAGGTACTTTATGTTATTAGTGGCTATTGTGAAGGGTGTTGTTTCCCTAATTTCTTTCTCAGCCCTTTTGTCTTTTGTGTACAGGAGGGCTTCTGATATTTTTGAGTTGATTGTGTATCCTGCCACTTTGCTGAAGGTGTTTATCAGCTGAAGGAGTTCTCTGGTTGAATTTTTGGGATCACTCATGTATACTATCATGTATACTATTATATCATCTGCGAATAGTAACACTTTGACCTCTTCCTTTCCAATTTGTATCCCCTTGATCTCCTTTAGTTGTCTTATTGCTCTGGCTAGGACTTCAAGTACTATGTTGAAGAGATATGGAGAGAGTGGGCAGCCCTGTCTTGTCCCTGATTTCAGTGGGATTGATTTAAGTTTCTCTCCATTGAGTTTGATGTTAGCTATAGGCTTGCTATATATTGCCTTTACTATGTTTAAGTATGTGCCTTGTATCCCTGATCTCTCCAAGACTTTAAACATGAATGGGTGTTGGACTTTGTCAAATGCTTTTTTAGCGTCCAAGGAGATGATCATGTGGTTTTTCTTCTTCAGTTTGTTTATGTGGTGGATTACATTAATGGATTTCCGTATGTTGAACCACCCTTGCATGCCTGAGATGAGTGCAGGGAATCATATGAAAGAAGGGGAGTTTGATGTGGAAAAGATGGGAGCTCCACAAGGACCAAACATATCTGGGCACAAGGTCTTTTCTGAGATGGACACTCAACCAAAGACCATGAGAGGATAAAACCTAGAACCTCTGCTTGGATGTGACCCATGATAGCTCAGTAATCAATTGGTTTCCCGTAGTAAGGGTAACAAGGACTATTTTTAACAGAAACTCAATGACTGGCTCTTTGACCTCCCCACCTCCCAAGGGAGGAGCAGTACTGTTAGGCCACAGAGGAGGACTTTGCAGCCAATCCTGAAGATACCTGATAAAAGGGAGTCATATGAAAGGGAGGACGTCCTCCCCTATCAGTGGACTTGGAAAGGGGCAGGGAGGAGATGAGGGAGGGAGGGTGGGATTGGGGAGGGAATGAGAGATACAGCTGGGATACAGAATTAACAAAATGTAACTAATGAGAAAAATAAAATTAAAAAAAGAATTATGAGTATGTTTCTGTATCTGTGTGGGAGAAGTGTGTACAAATGGGTGCAGGTAGACATGGATGCTGGAACAAGTCTATGAATCACCCAGTGCTGGAGTTTCAAATGACTATCAGCCTCCTGACAGGAGTTAGGAACTGAACTCAGATCCTCCCCAAGATCAATACATGTTCCTAATCACTTCCCATTCCACAGCCCTGTCTACTTGTACTGCACAACCAACATTTCATCAAACAGTTCTACCCTGGGTAAGTCTGGGGGAATTTTAATTCATTGATTACTTAAGAGAGACCCCTACAGATTTTGACAAATATTTTCACGATGTGTGCTAATTTAGACAACATTTATTTCGAAATGTTCTAAGTGAGTGTATTTTGTATTTTCCATTGTTTATGTGGTTCTAGTCAAAGGTTGAAATAGTAAATATTTTTATAACTGTTATGGGTGGCATTTTTGGACCTTATATGTGATTTACTCATTATTATGTCATAGACTACAGAAAATCCTAACTTTTTTCTAAAAAACAGGAAGTTCACTTATCATAAATTGTCCAAACCAAGGCCCTATAGCTTTGCCATATAATCAGCTACCCAGAATTTTCAGAGAAGAGGAGGTTAACTGCCTCAACTTTCTGTGGAACACAACCACTCCATGAGTCACTATGTAAATTAGGAAGTGAATAATTAGAAGTTAGCCTGTCCTGAGGAAACTCTAACAAGTAGGAACTTAATGCCCCAGAAAGCATTAATTCTTTCAAAGCAGAATCTTTCTCATGGGTATTTTTTTTTTTCCAATGCAGTTTATTCAGGAACATTGAACAATCCTCGGACCCCGGGGAAAGCCAGCCCCCACAGCTTAAATAGCCTCTAGGTAGCCAACCCAGGCGTGCCACGGGAGCAATGCAGATAGGTCCACATACATGGAAACAAGCCAGATCCTCGGCCTTAGCCAAATGTGGAGTTGTTCGTGACAGAGAGCACTCACCATCGGGAAGGTGGAAGGCGGAAACCAGCTCCATCTTTAAGGCATAGCATTCCGCAGCTCTCTACAGTTCCCCCTTTTTGTTTTAGACGCATCAGGCAAGAGTAGAGGTCTGATCTCTGATATTAGAAATAAATTGGGACTTTGTACAGATGTTCATTTAGGTGTCATCCACCCAAAGAGCATCAGACCCGTCCGATACCTTTTTCTCAGAGGCGGGACCTGGGGCATCAACCCGCATGCAATCAGACATGCTCTTCTCTGGGTCCAAAGCGGCTGACCCTGAGTGCAGTGCTTAGCCTCGCATCCTGAGCGTATCATTTTAGCTTTTTATGGTATCCAACCATGCTTGGGGAGAATGTCCTGCTTCAATGGCTGTAAAGGCCTGAATGATCATGGCTGCATCACACTGTTGTATTTTTTAAGTTTATCCAAACAGCCATTGGGATTCAAATAATTTTCTGGGAAGACTAAATTTATCATAAAGTTAGTGCTCGATTTCATATACACTTCTGTGTACTGTGTGTATATATTTGTGTGTGTATGCATGCCCACACAAGTGTGCTCTCAGTACAAAAATAAAACCTGTTAATATATTCTGTATGTGTTCATTAATTTACATATGTTTACTCTAGTTAAAGTATTTAAGGATGTCTTAAGATTATTAAAGATAAAAATTCAGAAAACTTTAAGTCGAAGTATAATCATTAGAGGTATATGAAACAAAGGTTAAAGAGCTGCTATAAATGAATTTGGTATTATTAATTTACTCTGGAAAATTTTACCTTGAAAGAGTAGGTATTACAATATTAAAAGGAAGCAGAGGCACTCACAGTAAAGTAAGCAACTGTATGTTGAACAAGAATATTATATATATTTAAGATTCATTTTTCCACTCAATAATTTATTTGCTTGTCCTTAAATGAGAATGAGAAGATTTTATTGTTGGGTAATCATCATCTAGGTAGTGTTTTGCCAGCTCACATGAGGGTTGTAAAGTGCCTTTACTGCCAAGAAGCAAGGCAAATTCTTATTGTCTCACTTTTCTTGTTTTACTCGTAAGGTAAATACCATCATACTAGAAAAACAATGGAACAATAGTGTTTTAAGAGAATGCAAGGACTACGATTTGACGAATTCTTTATAATAACCTCTTAGATTGCTAGTTCAGTCTTTTGGTTTTGTGAGACAAGTAATCTGGAATAAATACTGCTTTGTAGACAGAACTAATTTTAGTGGACTTCTGTTACTTCATAAGGAGCCCTGAGGGATACAGATTCTACAGAGTTGAATAGTTAACATAGAAACTGAAGGAAAAATTAAAAGTCACTTATTATAACTCAAACCATCTGAATGATTTTTTCTTTTTTAATTAATTTTTATTAATTGCAGTTTATTCACTTTGTATCCCAGTTGTAGCCCCCTCCTTGCTCCCCTCCCAATCCTACCAGCTCTCCCTCATCTCCTCCCATGCCCCTCCCCAACTCCCCTGATAGAGGAGGTCCTCTTCCCCTTCCCTCTGACCCTAGCCTACCTGGTCTCATCAGGACTGGCAGCATTGTCATCCTCTGTGGCCTGGTAAGGCTGCTCCCCCATCACGGGGGAGGTGATCAAAGAGCCAGCCACTGAGTTCATATCAGAGACAGTCCCTGTTCCCATTACTAGGGAACTCACATGGACACTGAACTGCCATGGGCTACATCTGTGCAGGGATTCTAGGTTATCTATATGTATGGTCCATGGTTGAAGTATCAGTCTCAGAAAAGACCCCTGTGCCCAGATTTTTTTGTTCTGTTGCTCTCGTTGTAAAGCTCCTGTCTTATCCAAGTCTTTCTATCTCCCCCTTCTTTCATAAGATTTCCTGCACTCTGCCCAAAGTTTGGCTATGAGTCTCAGCATCTTCTTTGATATCCTGCTGGGTAGAGTCTTTCAGAGGCCCTCTGTGGAAGGTCCTGTCCTGTTCCCTGTTTTCTCCCTCTTCTGTTGTCTATCCTGTTTGCCTTTTTGAATGAGGATTGAGCATCTTACCCAGGGTCCTCCTTCTTGCTTAGCTTCTGTAGGTGTACAGATTTTAGTATTTTTAATCCTATATTCTATGTCTAATATCCACTGATAAGTGAACTTGTACAACTGCTTTGGAAATTGTCTGGTGCTTTCTCAGACAATTAGGAATAGTGCTAACTCAAATTCCAGCTATGCCACTCCTAGGCATATATCCAAAATATGCTCAAGTATACAACAAGGACATTTGCTCAACCATGTTTGTAGCTGCTTTATCCCTAATATCCAGAATCTGGAAACAACCCAGATGTCCCTCAGTTGAGGAATGGATGAAGAAATTGTGGTACATTTACACAATGAACTACTACTCAGCAATTAAAAACAAGGAAATCACGAAATGTGTAGGCAAACGGTGGGAACTTGAAAGGATCATCCTGAGTGAGGTATCCCAGGAGCAGAAATGGTATATACTCACAAATAAATTTTTCAAATGACTAGGGTTTTAGTCACCATCTCTTGATGCTGACAACTGGTATTTTGACGAGAAACAAAATTCATGCTTGTATCTTAAATTTGTCCCTTTGTGCACTCCATTGTTGAGTTAATACACGTTTTTCTTATAGGCGGCGGCAGTGTTGAAGCCATAGGCAGCCTTAATGACTGAGTGCGGTGCCCTGGGTGCTGCTGAATGAGAACCGCAAGGGTTTAGCAGACATCTGTCATGGGTGTAAGGAGGAGAGAAAAACAAGTAACTGGTTCACAAACAAAGGTTTAAAATTGTAAAGGAAGGAAACACAGCCATTTATAATAATCATGAATCTTAGCTAAGCTGGGTATCAAACCCAGGGCCCTGCATATGCTTGGAAAGAACTCAATCCCAAGCTATATACCCAGCCTGTATAGAAGTTTAGTTAACATTTTTTTCAGTAGATCTTGTTGAGTCTGCATGGAAGTACTTAAGGGTATAATTAAAGTGCTTTTCATAACATATTTCTAGACGTTCTGGTAGAGAGGGGCATAGTGGCATAGCACAATTTATTTTAGAAAATGAAAGATTGCCTCCAACACAAACAATTACAAGAGCACAGTCAATTTGCAAACTCAAAATAAAGGACTCCAACAGTAATATGTGGGTCAATGTTAAGTCATCCCTTCCCTTCTACTCACTGTGGTAATACAAAAATCAAGTAAGAAGAAAAAGCAACACAGAACACAACTAGTCACATAGACTTTAGTACAGCCAGAAGATAACTCATACAGTCTGGATGCAACTGTTAATCTCTTTTCTAGAATAAATATCCATATTTTTTAAATTCCTATGTCTATGTTGGTTTTAAAAGAAAGTTAGTTTGCAGAACAAATTACAAGAGTTAAATGGAACAAGATAATATTATTTTTAATAGGTTCGTGGAACTTGGTCTAAAAATGATCTATTTAAAATCTCTTGGCTGGAAGATTTTAACTGGAAACTGTGGAAAACATAACCTAAATAGAACAGGAATAAAATAGCAATATGTTAAGGACTGACTTTTTGATGAATTACAGAGCCAGTACTCCACCTTATTATATTCAGACTTACAAATTAAAATCTCAGCTCATATTTCTCATTTTCACCTTTTCTATTTTTCCAGGAGGACTCTCTGGCATTTTCTTTCATTTTGTCTCATTAATAGTAATGAGTCAAAGTGAAAAGGATTGAATTTTGAGCCATTCATTACTGTTAATCGTAACATTGGTGGAGGGCATGTTCCATGCCTAATGATGTCAGCTTTCTTATTTTTTGAAGACATAATTTTCAGGGCTTCTTTAAGAAAACGTACCTTTGAAAAATAATTTTTGACAAATATGAAGATTTCTTCCATAATAAACTATGGGATTTTCTTGGTTTCTCAAATGAAAATTAATTGATTTACATGCTAAAACATCTTGGTCTAATTTTGCTCATTGTACTTTTAGTTCTAATACATCCACACCTAGATCTTATAGTGACTTTTCTCCACAGCAAAATAGTCAGAACATGAAATAAATATTTTAAATGAAGGTAAATAAAATGAAAATTATGTAGTACTTTAAAACTGTTAAATAAAATTTAATACTCTACACAGTTTACAGAATCCAATATATGCATGTAGATATAACATAAGAATTAAGTACATTATGAAATGGGAAAATATATTGAACCTTAGGGATACATGAAAGAACAGGGTATGCTAGAATATTAAGTATCAGATCAGGAGTTTCTTATTCCTAAGAAAATGTAAACCAAATATCCCAGAGAAAATAACAGACATAGTAAGTGTGATTATGTTGAGAAAAACAGCAAAAATTATATAAATGATGTAATCATTGATAGTAAGTGCTATTTTCTTTTCTGAAAGAAGATAAACAAGAAAGCAGACATGGGGTAAGATGATCAATCCTCACTTAGAAAGACAAATGGGATGTACATTGGATGTATGACAGGAGTCTACCGCAGAAAGACTCTACTTATCAGTGTTTCAAAACAGATACTAAGACTTATAACCAAACCTTCGGCAGAAGGGGAGTTAGTATGACATGGAAAGGACAGGAGCTCCACAAGGACCAAATATAACTGGGCACAGAGGTCTTTTCTGAGACTGACACTTCACCAAGGACCATGTATAGATATAACCTAGAACCGTTACTCAGATGAAGCCTGTGGTAGCTCAGTAACCAATGGGTTTCCCATAGTAAGGGGAACAGGGACTATTTCTGACAGGAACTCAATGGCAGGCTCTTTGACCTTCCCACCCCCCCAAGGGAGGAGCAGTCCTGCTAGGCCACAGAGAAAGACTCTGGAGACACCTGATAAAACAGGGTCAGATGAAAGGGGAGGAGGTCCTCCTCAAATAGTGGACTTGGAAAGGGGAAGGGAGGAGATGAGGGAGGGAGGGTGGCATTGGGAGGGAATAAGGGAGGGGGATACACAGGGATACAGAGTTAATAAAATGTAACTAACAATAAAAAATAAAATTAAATTAAAAAAATAAAATAAAATAAAACAAAGCTATTGACTATCTACCACATGTTAAATCTTGTGGTACCAGAATATAACAAAAAAAAAAAAAAAAAAAAAGAGAGAGAGAGATCCCAGGGAAGTTTTGAGCTAAATGCTAGTGGAACTAAAGACCATGAAAACCTTAGGCTGAGATGTGAAACAAAATGTTGAGAGGTCACTGGGAGAGACTATATTGTAAAACTGTGACAAGGAGATAGAGATTCATTAAAACACCACGATGCATACAGGTAATGATGCAACCTCAAAGGGCACAGAGCTACAAGAATCTTCAGAATACAGCACAAAGCAAAGCCTTTGCTGCCTGTTCTATTTTATTTTATTTAAATTTTAATTAAAATGTAATTAAATCACTTTTCTCATCCCCTTTCCTCTCTTCTTTTTCAGGCACCCCCTCAAACTGATGGCATCATTATCTTCATATATGTGCATAAATATATAAATACAACCTTCTGAATAACTTTAGCATCACTGCGTGTATGTGATTTCAGGACTGACCACTCTGAATGGGATAACCAGTTAGGCGGCTCATTCTAGGGAATATGAATTCTCATTCCTGTTAGCAGACATTAGTTTCCTATAGTTATTTGTCTAGAGGTGGTACTCTGTAAGATTTCTCTCTTCTATCTTAGCATGTCTATTATTATTATTTGCATTTTGTTTGGGCAGTCATAGGGTTGAAGTACCATTGAGTATAGCGTGAAGAGGTTAGAGAGGGGACTAGCAGGATACAAATGAAATGAAGGGAGAAATGGGAAAAATGAGGAATGGGTCTGTAATTTGGGAGGAAGAGGGAGCTCAACGCAAAAAGAGAAGGCGGAAAGAGGGACCTCCTTTGATGCTTTGATAAAGCCTCAAAAATATTTTTATATTAACCTGTAACTAAATTAATAAATACAAGAAGATTTGATCTGGATTTAACCCGGAAGCCTTCTCCCTGCAGTCTGGCTTTCATATTACCAGAAGGTGTTACGCACGCTAACAAGGCAAGGAAGCAGTCAAAGTCCTATGTTGCTGTGATGTCTGTGAGCCGGAACAACAACCAGCATGGAAAGATATTCCTAAGGACGCAATAGGGCCACTCATATTCTGGCGGTAACCTACAGCTGTCTCCTGATGACAGCAATCAACATAAGAGAAATCGTGTCTGCTTTCTAACCAGCGACTGAGAGCTGGTGAGATCTTAAAGAGGAACCAACTACCCCCATTTTAATGCATAATTTCTAGCTGCATTCTAAAGCCTATCTTTCTGTCCACAACTAGGTGTAGCAATCATCCCACACTGAATAAGCTTCTTTTCTCAGCAACCAGAGACCATTTCAGAGAACTAGAACTAGACACTTGCAGTGACTGACTTTGGGGGAGCCCAGTCCCAGCGTATACACCTACAAGCTCTACATCCAAGGCTCAGGGAACACAGAGGAAGAGAAGGCAGAAAGATTGTAAGAGACTGACAACCAGGAAATCTACTGATATTATGTCTCCTACGAATGACAGAGAAGCTGCCATTATAAGTTTTACTTCCTTAATATATATATTAGTATGAGTAAAGGAAAGATATCACTGAAAGCATAGTTGGAGAGTTTGTCTTGTCCATGACACCTCACTCACTCTATCTATCTATCTATCTTTCCATCTATCTATCTATCTATCTATCTATCTATCTATCTATCTCTATCTTTTATCATCTGTCATATATATATATATATATATATATATATGTATATCCCCTTCCTCTTTCTCCCTGCCTCTTCTTTTCTTCATGTTCTTTTTTTGTCTCTCCTAGCTTCCATGAAGTGACCAGTTTTCCTCTCCCTCCTGCCATGATGTTCCTGCGCTTCCAACTTATAGCAATGGCACTAGTTCATCATTTACTGAACTTCTGAAATCATGAGCCCAATTAATTTTTCTTCCTGAAAGCTGATATTCTTGTCACAGTGATAGAAACCTACTAATCCATCTGCTTTTAAAAAGATATTTTATCATCTTACAAAGAAAGCATAAAACTAGATCAGAAAAGAAAATGAATATATCGATAAGTGTATATAAAATCTTTTATACATTTACAAGTAAACTCTGTATATATTTGTTTCTGCGGGCCTGAGAAACTGTTTTATACCTACTGCCAAAATTTCCTCTATATCTTTGAAACATCTCAATTTGATAGCGAAACTGAGGAAACGTGAGCATTTGCCTGCCAGAGAAGTTAGAGTATTGCCTTCCGAAAAATACTTCTCAAAACATTCTTTCTCATAATTCCTTGGTTACAAATATGAGAGAAAACAGAAGCAGGTCCTAAGACTTTTCAATTCTGGGTATGGGCAGCACGTAGATCATGACCAAAAGTTCTGAATATTCACTCCTTGCTTGACTCCTTATATCACACTTCTAAAATGCCAACATTATATATTCCTACTGAAATAATACAGTCTCATCTGGAATAAATGTTAAGGATATAAAAATATACAAAATAAGCACCTCTAAAAATGTGCCTATTCATCACAACTTAAAAATAAGATATATGGTCTACTCCACAAATATTTCTATATGAATAATTATTTGATATAATTATTTTCTCAGCACATAAATTCTTTTAGATTTTATAAAGTGCTTCCTGGTTTGCTTGGTTGTTGTTCATTTGTTTTAAGTTTCCATTTAAAATTGTACTAAACTGTTTTTAACTATGATCGATATCTAAATGGATAATGTAGCCTGTTATTCAGAGCCCATCCTTATTCTCAGAACTGAGTAAGCCAAAGGAGTGTCTGTGGAATTGTGCATCCTTGACAAAGCAGGTGTTTGTTTAACACAATGTCCTTCCCTGACATTTATGGCTTCACAAGGAGTCTGGCTCTGAAGTCACCAATCTACACTTTGAACAACATCTGAAAGCAGAAATGACCCAAAACAAAACCCCTTCCAAAAAGTGATGATGTGAAAATCATCAAGTTAGGTTCTATATCTGAACTGTGAATGTGAAACAGAAATAAAAGCAGAGCAGTAAAACTGACTGGGAAAGATGCAGAAAGCCTGTGAGGCTGACAGACTCCAGAATAAAAGTTAGTTTTGAAAAACCTATTCAACTTGTTTCTTCACGTCTGAAAAAAAAATGAAGATGCGATTTTTATAAATGTTCACTTCATGATTTTGTTTTGATACAAACAGTGAAACTCTAACCAAAGGTCTGACATACTGTAAGCACTCATCTGAGTCAAATACTGTTAGTAATACAAATGTTTGTTTTAACATCTGCTTCTACCATAGGACGTGGCTGCATGAGGGCAAAGGGCACAGACTTTCTTCCTTTGTTGGTTAGTTTCTAACATAGCAACAGTACAGTCTTTTTCATACACTATAGATATTTCAGTAAATTCTAATCAGATGAAAAAAGCATTAACATGTTAATCAAATGAGATAAGCATTATGTTTCTCCTGCCACCATCTTCCTCATTTTTCCTTTCATACTCTTCCATTTACTATATCATATTTAAACCACCTTTGGAAAACTCATGTGTTTAAATAACAAACTCAAATTTTGTTCATTGCTAATAGGATAAGAATCAACCCCACTCAGATTTTTTTTTCTGTCCTAAAAATTACTTGTATTTCAACATGTCCCGATAGAAAAGTCTCATGAGTGCATTACAGTCATTTCTGTACCTGCTATTCAGTATTAAGATCAGACGGAGTTAGGGAAGTAATGGTATTAATGAAAAGAGAAAGAACAGTTTCTAATTCTTGGTTGAATTTGGGTAAAGATTTGATTAAAAACACAAAATACGTTCATTTTAGTACTAAAAAGTCCTTTGCTACCTAGACCAAAGTATCTGCCTTATACATGAGAAAATTAAGATCTCGATAAGACAAATAATCAACAGTGCATAAGATGCTAGCTTTGACAGAGCTGTGACTGATTGTGTAATTTCCCGTGGCTATAATGGTCTCTCCTTTACATCACAACCTAGAATAGTATATGATGCACGGTGGTACGGTGAACTAACATGAGGTATTTATGCTATTTTATTGTGGAACAACATGCAGCCTTGTGACATTAGATTTAACTTTATTAGAGATAAGCATCTGTGTAATCCATCCTTAGGGGAAAAAGCAGTTCCAGCAGTAACGGTGTTGACTTCATCACTGTCAACAAATGTACTAAATTATTAACAGATATCACAGATGCCAACTAAAGTGAAAGACTAATGGCTTATGGTACTTTCATTTATTTGATTTACACATATTGTCGGAGACAACCTTTATGGAAGAACATAGAATAATTAAGCACTTGTCAGAATGGCTAAATGTCACTGTAAAATAAACTAGTAATCTAAATCCCTTGGGACAATTTTCATATGTCACTGACTCTCCTGGGAAGGGAGAGGATTTGAAGCACCATTTTGTAAAACGTAGCCAGTACGGCAGGTTAAAAGAATCAATAGATTTCATTTATGGATCTAAGAGTAATGGGCCGGCAAAAATCCAAGTTGTAATGGGAAATAAGTAACTAAATTTTAGAAAAAAATATGAATAAGAGTAGGTTACATTGATGAAGGGTCAAATATAGTTAAATTGATTTTCCCAAGCTTTTTCCTTCATCTGTTCCCTCCTCTGATTTTCTCTCCATTATTTTATTTTCTCCTTATTTCACTCTTTTTAGTCCTCATAAAGACTCCAAGCATAGGAATGGAGACATGGCTCAGGGGTTAAGAACATTTATTTATTACTGCATCAGAGGAACAGAGTTCAGATTTTAGTACTCATATTGGCCAACTCACAACCACTGATAACTCCAGCTCCAAGCAAGGAATCTGACACCCTCTTCTGGCTTCCGCAGGCATCTACATGCACATCTGAGTACACATGGACACACACACACACACACACACACACACACACACACACACACACGGACACACATGTTTATAATAGAAATAATAATAATTAATAACAAAATAGAACCCTAAAGATTGATAACCCTAAGCATTAATTAACCATTAGTGATAATTTATGCATCCTCTGTGTCCCTTTCTTTTCTCCACATCACAGCAATTTAGTAGATGATCATCAATTTTATAAAATTAGATGTTTTCATTTTTTGCTTTTTGTAATGTACCATTAATATTCTGCTTAAACTGAATATAGCCTGAGAAACTAAATAGTCAACTTCCTTTCATTCTAAGGCTACTCATGAAATTCTAGACATTTCTTTTTTTGACCCAAGTACATAGTATAATATTAACTACAATCCTCATGCTGTCCATTAGCTCCCAGAATTCATTTATATGACCATTAAACTTGTATATCCTTTGACTAGTATGTCCCATTTTTTTTCACTCTCAGCCTGTGGCAACCATTATTCCTCTTTTCATGAGTCCTTTTTTTTTTAAGTATGCATTGGCCATAACTGAAATCACAGAAATTTGAGTAAATATAAAATAATTTAAAATACAAAATAAGTTTTAAAATGAGGTCAGAGGTGTTTTCTGACCTGACCTTACAAAAACAAACCCTAAATCAAGCAAGAAGGGCAACCATAAAATCACAGTTAAAAAGCAACATGGTTCATGCAGCTAAGGAATTCATGAGTCAAAGAAGAAAGTGTAAAGAAAATTAAAAATTTCTGTGTAGTAACATTCTGCTTGCATGACCTACAAGAAATTACTCAACCACACAGTTTGAATTTATCCTAAGCCTTCAGATCTGGGGTTTTCTTCTTGGCTGCTTTACATAATTACTGCACTCCAAGCTTCCTGCACTTTCTCCAGGCCATGAGGTGTTATAATTTAATTAACCAACATCACTGCTGTGTTTGGTGCCCTGAGATTGGCAAAGTACTTGGTCAGAGAGCTGTAACTCTAGTTATCTGTCATTCTTCCTCATGCTTATGTTGAAGAGGTCCTGTTTCTCACTCTAGATATAGCCCTCCAAGAAGCACTTTGGCATGCAATGTCCCTCAAGGTTCAAATAAGTCAGCATAAAGCACAGCAAAGGCCTTTCTCACGTTAATACACAAACAACAGCTTCTGTGTGAAGTGAGAAGGATGTCTTTGTTCTCTTGGCTATGTAATGAACCTTGCTAGTGCCAAAGAAACTAAGCACAGATTTCAAGGAGCCTTTCACTTGGGGGCTGAGTCCAATGAGGGTTCTCTCACTCTGATGGCCCATCTGACTGTGTGGTGATGAAGGCATCATACCAGGGTGCTTTATTCTCTCTGAAAGTGGAAATTAAATTTCAGATGTGACATTATAAAATATTCATGTCTCAAAGCTGCCTTTCAAATTTAATGGTTGCATACAAAAGAAGTTTAATTTGCTTCAGAATTTTACATCACAAAGTGACCAAAATTGTTCTTTTCCTCTCTTAAGAACGGAACCTTTTAGATTTGACCTGAATTGAATTTTCAGTTTGTGTTTGATTAAACAATTTGGCATGTATATTACTGCCATTCATATTCTGTTAGCTCCCCAATGTTGTACAAAACTCCATGGTAGGACCCCATAAATAAGTCTTCAGATATGTCTATGTTAATATTTTTTAAATTTAGTTTTGAAACATTGTGTCACAAGGAAAGAAACAGAAAATCATTTGAATATGACTAATATATCTTATTATATATAAATTATGTTTATATTATATATAAATGAGATATATACATATCATTTATATATAAATTGTTTCTTTCAAATACAGAAAATCATAAAACACTGTCAGTTTTAGCAGACTACCTGATTATTTTCCTTGAACATTTTAAAGAACCTAAAATAAATGTCTTCAGAAGAAATAGACTTTGAAAGGCCAAGAGATAAGCATATATAAAACTCAATGTATTTCTGTATTTGGAACAATAAAACACTAGAGCTTTAAAAAACCACCTCACATAAAGTATTACAGAAGTCAGCAGTTGGGAGACTGCTCTAGACAGGCTTTCTTCCACATCTGTAGATCAAAGCAAGAGACATCAAACAGTTAAATCAGAAATCCTTCCAAGATAAAAAAAAAATCCCTCCAATCAAAACTTCAGCAAGCTTTTTGAAGAATTTGACAACTGCATTCTAAAATGTATATGGAAATTCATGAAATACACCTTTTTTTTCATCCCTTTGTAACTGGTTGTGGATATCTAGACAGTAGAGAGTTGGCATTATAATGCATGCTTTCAATAGAAAATAATATAAAATGCACTATATACAAGCAATTGATTTATATGTTCTTAAAATATAATCTATAATTACATATTAATTAAATTTGCTCCTGAGAATTTCATATATATATTCTGATTACTCTCATTCCCATTCTTTTTATCGTCCTTATTCCTGACACCATGTAGTTTCCTTTCACATTTTTTGTCTCTTTTTTTCTGTGTTTTTGACCTACTGAGTTTCGCCAGAGCCCTCTGTGCAGCTATGAATGTGTAGGCTGCTCAGTGAGTAACTTTTAATGTTTTAAAGATGATATTTGAAGTATATTAACACTAGAATTCACAACCAAGCATAAATTAGTTCTCTTTCCAAAAGTAATTGAGATTGCTTTTCCATCACATTAACATCAAGATAACACCAAGGAGCAAATGAAAACAGAGTTTCACTGTTGTGGCCTCACACTCGGGCTCTTCCAGCCTTTTCCTCGGGAACAGTAAGATCTTAACCACCACCAGGTTCACTTTGTGTTTCCTGCAATGATCAGTGTCTGTCATGGTAGCCCAGTCTATAAATCAGCATTGAGAGACAAAGGCCAGAGGATTACAAACTCAAACAGGAGTTCTAGGTCAGCTTGGGCTATAGAGTAAAGCTTTCTTTACGTCATTTTTCTAGGCAGACAGTGGAGGCCATTTAACTATTAAGCTACATATTCTATGTGATGTTTACATGATACCTAAAAGTAAGTAACTCCGTGTTTTCTGAGTCAAACTCCATGTCTGTGCTGTGTATAGAATTACACTCACACATAGAAAGAAAGGATACATCAGCCAGGAATATACAACAATTAGTTTATGCACAATTATGAGAACCTGAGTTTGAGCATCCAGAACCCATGTAAAACCAAGATCTACAGAGCATGTCTATAGTCCCAATCCTCCACAGAGCCGTTATCTTTGTAGGCCTACATAATCTGCCTATAAAAGAGATCCTGACAGAACAAAGACCAGGTGTGTGTTTGTGCGTCTGTGTGCACATGTCTGTGTGTGTGTCTATGTATCATAGATTTTTAGAGCATGGCAGCTCAGTATCGAAGTGGGCTCCCTAGTAAGGGGAACAGGTACTGTCTCTGACATGAACTCAGTGGCTGGCTCTTTGCTGCCGCTCCCAACCCCCGTCCCAGAGGGAGGAGCAGCCTTGCTAGGCCACAGAGGAAGACAATGCAGCCAGCCCAGGTGAGACCTGATAAACTAGGGTAAGATGGAAGGGGAGGACTTCCCCTATCAGTGGGCTTAGAGAGAAGAAGGGAGGAGATGAGGAAAAGTGGGTGGGGATTCGGAGGGAATGAAGGAGGGGTTACAGCTGTGATACAAAGTGAATAAACTGTAATTAATACAAAAAATAAAAATTTGGAAAAAAGAATTATCAACCCAAACCACGCAAACAAATATGGTTATTTCAGAACTGTCATAACTTTCTACTTCCATGGACAGTGCCAGCCAGAAGTCCAACCAAGAGAACAGTAAGAAACTCATGTGTTTGCCAGCCTACTGCAGAAAACACTTTACTTTCCTGATTGTTTAACGTGCAAACTGGAGGTAGACTTCAGAACGTCTCCCTGATATCACAGTAACTTACAATGTAAGTTGTAGATTGTCAAATATTAGTTTATTATTGCCTCACTTTATGAGGAAGGGAAATAAAACAATTTAAAATTCAAACTCCACTGACAGGATTCCACCATGCAGTCCTAACAGCTGTTTATAACAGTTCATCTTATGTAAAGCCAATCATCATAGTGAATCCAGATACTGAAGATCTTATAATAGCCTTACTTCAAGCATTGAAAGAATCCAAAGTTATTTTGCATTAGCTGCAGAAAATTCTTCTTATACAAGTAACAACAGCTGCTCACACATCTACCTGGCTAAAGTCATAGTTCATTGGTCTTCATATGAACATACTTCTTCAGCCTGGCTAATAAATTATCTCATTTATAATCAGGTACATAAAGATCCAGAATTAGGGAAATGGGAAGTGTACTGCAAAAGGGCAAAAGGAAGTCTTCATTAAAATTAAAAGAAATAAGCTACTAAGTAAGAGAGATAAAGAAACAGGTCTTAACTTTGATTCCCACTATGTCTATAAAGAGAATTGTGAATGGACAGGAGTAATTTTATTTTCATAAGCACATTTGGCAGAAATCCCGTGGGCACATTGGACATCCCAGATCAACTAAACATTGCCTCTTCTCTTAGTAAAGACTTTGAAGCCATTGGCACGGTGCCACATGTACTATGCATGACAATGCACCATAGAATAGAAAATCTTCATCAGAATAAAAGTCATTCTGGCAGTAACAACCCTTTCACCTGAAGCTAGTCCATCATCTAGTGATAGCTCTGCCTGTCTATAAGGGAAGCAAATAGTGAAAGGGTGCTTTATTTGTCTAAATTTTAGCATGTCTGTGTGCCTCTGTGTATATATACATATACACACACATATATATATATTGCTTTTTCATATTTTTAACCTACTACTTACAGAAAAACAGACCCTCTGTATTTTTGTACTACTATACCATATTTAAAATGTTATAGGCATATAAACACCCAATAGGCATTGTGATAGAAAACAATTAAGAATCATCATCTTAGATGAAAAATATTACATGGGTGAAGGCATTAACAAATGTCTAAATGTATTTTATTTATACTCTAATATACATTATTACTAGGTAATTTAATTTACTTTCCTTGTTTTACCAATTTATATCTTATGCTTAGTCCTATGGCAAGATCTTTAACCCCAAAAGAAACTTTTTAGAAGAGACAAACAGAGGAGAGAGAGACAGAGACAGAGATGAGAAAATGTGAATTGGGCTTTGGCTCCCATAATTACAGACGCTGAAAAGCCCTAAGACCTGCAGCAGACAGAGAGACCCAAGAGTTGAAGATATGAACTCCACTCCACGTATTAACACGGAGGTATTAAGAAAGTTCCATTTTGAGAGCAGAAGAATGGTATTCCAGGTCAACTGAATTTTCTTCTTTTTTTAATTTTTATTTTTATTATTAGTTACATTTTATTAACTCTGTATCCCAGTTCTATCCCACTCCCTTATTCACTCCCAATCCCACCCTTCCTTCCTCATCTCCTCCCTGCCTCTTTCCAACTCCACTGACTGGGGAGGACCTCCTCCCCTTTCATCTGACCCTGTTGTATCAGGTATCTTCAGGACTGGCTGCAATGTCCTCCTCTGTGGCCTAGCAGAACTGCTCCTCCCTTGGGGGAGGGGAGATCAAAGAGCCTTCCATTGAGTTCATGTCAGAAAAATAGTCCCTGTTATGCTTACTAGGGTACCCACTTGGATACTGAACTACTACGGGCTACATTCAAGCAGAGGTTCTAGGTTATATCCATACACAGCCCTTGGTTGGAGAAACAGTCTCATATAAGACCCCTATGCCCAGATATATTTGGTCCTTCTGGAGCTCCTATACTCTCCCAGTCATACTAACTCCCCCTTCTTTCATATGATTCCCAGAACTCTGCCGAAGGTTTGGTTAAGAGTCTTAGTATCTGCTTTGATACACTGCTAGGTAGAGTCTTTCAGAAGCCCTCTGTAGTAGGCTCCTGTCCTGTTACTTGTTTTCTTCTACATCCAATGTCCATCCAATTTGTCTTTCTAAGTGAGGATTGATCATCTTAACCTGGGTCCTCTTTCTTGTTTATCTTCTTTAGGTGTACAGATTTTAGTATGTTTATCATATCTTATAGGTCTATATAAGTGAGTATATACCATGTGTGTTTTTCTCCTTCTGGGATACCTCACTCAGAATGATCTTTTCTAGATCCCACCATTTGCCTGCAAATTTCATGATTTCCTCATTTTTGATTGCTGAGTATTATTCCATTGTGTAAAAATACCACAATTCCTGTATCCATTCCTCCGTTGATGGACATCTGGGTTGTTTACAGGTTCTGGCTATTACAAATAAAGCTGCTACAAATATGGTTGAGCAAATGTCCTTGTGTGTACTTGAGAAACTTTTGGTTATATGTCTAGGAGTGGTATAGCTGGATCTTGAGGAATAACTATTCCTAATTGTCTGAGAAAAGGCCAGATGGATTTCCAAAGTGGTTGTACTATTTTACATTACCACCAGCAATGGAGGAGGGTTCCCCTTTCTCCACAAACTCTCCAGCATGTGTTGTCATTTGAGTTTTTGATTTTAGCCATTTTGATGGGTGTAGGTGAGATCTCAGAGTCATTTTGATTTGCATCTCTCTGATGGCTAAGGATGTTGAGCATCTCTTTAAGTGTTTCTCTGCCATTCTACATTCTTCTACAGAGAATTCTCTGTTTAGCTCTGTATCCCATATTTTTTAATTGGATTACTTGATTTATTGCTTTTTAACTTCTTTAGTTCTTTATATATTCTGGATATCAGCCCTCTGTCAGATAAAGGGTTGGTGAAGATCCTTTCCCAGTCTGGAGGCTGTCATTTTGTTCTGACAACAAATTTGCTTTACAGAAGCTTTTCAGCTTCATAGCGTCCCATTTATTGATTGTTGCTCTTAGAGCCTGTGCTGTTGCTGTTCTGTTCAGGAAGTCGTCTCCTGTGCCAATGAGTTCTAGGCTGTTCCCCACTTTTTCTTCTAACCGATTTAGATTATCTGGTTTATGTTGAAGTCTTTGATCCACTTAGTCTTTAGTTTTGTGCAGGGTGATAAATATGGATCTATTTTCATTTTTCTGCATGTAGACATCCAGTTGGACCAACACCATTTGTTGAAGATGCTGTCTTTTTTCCATCAAATGATTTTGGCTGCTTTGTCAAAAATTAAATATTCATAGGTGTGTGGGTTTATTTCTGGGTCTTATATTCAGTTCCATTGATCCACTATTCTGTTTCTATGCCAGTACCATGAAGTTTTTATTACTGTTGCTCTGTAGTACAGCTTGAGATCGGGGATGGAGATACCTCCAGATGATCTGTTGTTGTACAGGGTTGTATTGGAGATTCTGGATTTTTTGTTTTTCCATATGAAGCTGAGAATCTTTCTTTCAAGGTCTGTAAAGAATTGTGTTGGTAATTTGATGGAAATTGCATTGAATCTGTAGATTGCTTTTGCAGGATGGCTATTTTCACTATGTTAATTGTACTGATCCATGAGCACTGGAGATCTTTCCATCTTCTGATATCTTCAATTTCTTTCTTCAGACACTTGAAGTTTTTCTCAAACAGGTCTTTCACTTGCTTGGTTAGAGTCACCCCAAGGTACTTTATGTTATTAGTGGCTATTGTGAAGGGTGTTGTTTCCCTGATTTCTTTCTCAGCCCTTTTGTCTTTGGTATACAGGAGGGCTTTTGATTTTTTTTTTTTAGTTGATTGTGTATCCAGCCACTTTGCTGAAGGTGTTTATCAGCTGAAGGAGTTCTCTGGTTGAATTTTTGGGGTCGCTCATGTATACTATCATATCATCTGTGAATAGTGAAACTGACCTCTTCCTTTCTGATTTGTATCCCCTTGATCTCTTCTAATTGTCTTATTGCTTTAACTAGGACTTCAAGTACTATGTTGAAGAAATATGGAGAGAGTGGGCAGCCTTGCCTTGTCCCTGGTTTCAGTGGGATTGGTTTAAGTTTCTTTCCATTGAGTTTGATGTTGGCTATTTAACTCATACATTTTATCTGGTTAGGTTATGGAAAGTCACACATTAATCTTCTCTACTCTATCAACTCATTTCTATTTTACTTTCACTACAAAATATTCCTACCAATACAGGTCAACACTTAATAAGATATTTATGCAGCCTGTAGCACAATCAATCAAATAGATAACCACGTATTTGTAACTTTACATTTGTTACTGGATTTGTACAGAAACCCACGGTGAGGTACAATTTTCTAAGAGAATTATTTTTTCCTGAATTCTCTCAGTTCTCTTTCCCTCATGTGAAACTGAGAATGACTGAGTCACGGTGGGTTCCATAAGTCAATGGCCTCCTGTGGAGTGACTGAGGCAAGCTGGCGCTTGACAATAATGTCTGAAATGCACAGTGCTGTGGAAAAGGTAACTTAAAAAAGCTAATTGCGCTTAATCAGGCCATATCTAAATAATTCTAAAATACTTTAGAATGTTTACACTCACTTTTAAAACGCTGATAGTTCTTTGAAAAGAAAAAAGTCAGTGCATAAAAATATAGGTAGTTTCTTGTGGCTGCAATGTACATCAGGCTAAAGAGAAAGGAAGTGTGGCCTAAATGCCCTTTTCAAGTAGACACTTGTGAAAATTAAGCTTCTTAAACTCAGATGGAACAGCAGACATAAAAGAAATCACCACCCCATTGTCAGTAGCTATCTCTTCCTGCTCCACCCTGCACCGTCCACAACTATTAACCTACTTTAGTTCAGTGGCTTGTTTATATTTACCATCATAGGTTTATGCACAGTGCAACCTTTTCCATTTGGGAGCAATTTGGAACAAGTGCTTCTGTGAACACAGGTGTGCAAGTTTCTATTTGAACTTAAAATAAATTGCCATCAGACACAATCATAGCTAATCACTTTCTTTTTAATACATAACTATTCTTACTCTCTTATCTTTTGGCATTCCTGCTCTGAAGATCAGTTGTGAGCTATAAATTATAACTAACACAAATTACTATTGTTTGTTTAAAAATGGTTTTCAAGCTGTCTCACATGAGTTAATAGATGTAAGAAATGTAGAAAAACGCAACAACAAACTCTGACAGCTGACAGCCGTTAGCTGACATTACTGCCAATAGCTGTATTATGTTCTTGCTGGACATAAACAACAGTGCAGAATATCAGCATCGGGAAAGATTAATCTGTGACTCTGTTAGAACAAGACAAAAAGCAGAGATCCCGAAATGGTTAAGAAGAGGGGCCCCAAACTCATGCCTTCCTCAAGAAGGTGAAATAAAGAATCAAGTGTATAATTACATTTTGAGATGCATAACTGAAAAATCTGAATCTGAGGAAAGGACTACAACCATGGCAAGCATAGAGAACTGGACAACATAGAAAATCAATTGTACCACTACATCTGTGACTCCTGTTCCCCAGCCAGTAAAAGAACTCACCATAATAAGACAAATGATGGCATGGTTAGTGTAACTATGTGTTACACTCACTGCGTTAGTGTAACTCTTGGCAATGCAAAACACCGGAAAGCTTCAGTCTGCTACCAACCAGTTAGGGAATCAACCTTAAGTCCATTAAGCAGGCTTGTTTTGGGATAAAACATCACCTATTCATAAGACTTCAGAACTCTGCCTAATGTAGTTTGATACCATCTTGAGAAGGTAGGTAATAACTTAATCTACGTGGCATTCAAAACCTCCCATGCCCTTATGTCTGGGAATCCCATGGCATTCTACCACACAAGCTGACAAAACATTTCCATAGAAGCCCTATTGGAGCAGGGAATGCTGGAAATCACATCCAGGTCCTCATCAAAGACAGGTCTTTCTAACTAAATTGCATGCTTACCTTCTGAAAACTTCCATGCAATAATTTTATCCTTTTCTTTTGTACCAGAGCAAGTGTGTGAGTTCTTTCCTTCATGATACTAATTAGCTAGTAAGCACAACCACTTTCTGCAGCCTGTCTTTATTTTTTTTTATTTTTATTTTTTCAATGCAGTTTATTCAGGAACATTGAACAATCCTCGGACCCCGGGGAAAGCCAGCCCACAGCTTAAATAGCCTCTGGGTAGCCAACCCAGGCATGCCACGGGGGCAATGCAGATAGGTCCACATACATGGAAGCAAGCCAGATCCTCGGCCTTAGCCAAATGTGGAGTTGTTCGTGACAGAGAGCACTCACCATCGGGAAGGTGGAAGGCGGAAACCAGCTCCATCTTTAAGGCATAGCATTCCGCAGCTCTCTACAGTTCCCCCTTTTTGTTTTAGGCGCATCAGGCAAGAGTAGAGGTCTGATCGCTGATATTAGAAATAAATTGGGACTTTGTACAGATGTTCATTTAGGTGTCATCCACCCAAAGAGCATCAGACCCGACCGATACCTTTTTCTCAGAGGCGGGACCTGGGGCATCAACCCGCATGCAATCAGACATGCTCTTCTCTGGGTCCAAAGCGGCTGACCCTGAGTGCAGTGCTTAGCCTCGCATCCTGAGCGTATCATTTTAGCTTTTTATGGTATCCAACCATGCTTGGGGAGAATGTCCTGCTTCAATGGCTGTAAAGGCCTGAATGATCATGGCTGCATCACACTGTTGTGAGACTCTAATCTTGCATATATACCACAGGCAAACCAAGGAGACCAACACCAGAAGGCCTGCTAACACTCCCATGCCCGCCCATTCCTTCAGATGATTCATGGCTGCAGCAATCCATGTTGATAATCCTGTGGCTAGTCCTGCGTCCACTCCGGTAGAATTTACTGTGACAATGGCCACTCTCAGCTGCTCCATCGTAGTATCGAATTCTCCAGTCCAATTACCTGTCTAAACAATTGTCGAGCAGCCTGTCTTTAGATGCATCTATTCTCCTGTCTTTACCAAAACTTCTCATGTTTTATAGTTTTCTGCTCTGCATTTTGCACTTGACTCTCAGAGCAACAAAGTATTTCCCTTAGACTGGATATTAACAGTGTGCTCAAGTATCCTCAGTAAAACAAATTAGCTGATGACTTGCATTTAGCCATTTTTTTGTTTTCAGGGTAGGAGCAATACGTAGCCAGATTCTTCACCAGAATGTAACACAAATGAATTTCCAGGTCAGTTTCTAGGTGTTCCTCAAGCCCCTCCTCAGCCTTGTGCAGTCAGTCTATACTATTCACATCTCTACAGGTTCAGAATGGTCTACTGAATTCCCAGAAGAATGGTCCATTAATCTCTGTTTACAGCATGCCCCCAAAGCAAACCCACTGTCTGGAGACCAAGTGATCAAATACCTGAGTGTGTTGGAACTATTTCAGACCCAAGCCATGAACAGAGACCACTTTAAAAATGTCTGATCAGTTCTACCATCCCTTTGCTGATAACATGAAATGTTTTTGCTCTTCTCATGAGTTGTAAACTAGCTTGACTCTCCAAAAAACTCTCCAAAAACGAAAAGAATCAGGACAATATGCAATTGCATTCCTTTCTCAGATATAATGAGTTGCTAATCCTTACAAGTGACAGCCCTGATTTATTATTCCTATCTGTTGAATTTAAGTATAACTAATATGATTAATTACCAAATAGCCCCAGTGTTCTGACAATGCAATCAAGAAAAGACATGCAAATCTTACAGTGTTGCTGAGCCCATACATGAAGCCAGTACTGATTCATATGACTGTATTATTTTCCACAGAGAACACAGTTTTTCTCACTGCATTATGCACTGAAATTGAAGTATAATTGTGTTCTCTGTGGTCCTTGGCAGTGGCTTTATTAAGACTAAAAAGTGTTATAGAAAATGTGTTGAGATGTAGAATATCTTGATATTATGGGAGTCGTGCTTGATGCTGGTACTGTTTGCAATGGAGCCATATTTGGTGGAAGAGATACTTCAGTTTGACTCCATTTTTCTTCCTTGAGATCTGCTGAGACTGGTTGTCCTTTTTACCAATATTAGTCCCAAACCTCCAATGTTAATACAGGTTTTAATACAGTTATCAGCATTGTATTTTTTTGGTCAAGTACAACTGTACCATCTAAGTTCTGATCTAATAAATAAAATCCCATCAACGAGATATGTGTCAAATAATACTGACAAGAGTCTAGAGATTATGACCGAAGCATGGTTGATTGCCAGTGTTCTCTGTTCGCCTTATTTCAGTATAGATTTTGGGAAACTCTGCCACAGAAAAAGTTTAGCTGTCAGGTACTATAGAACTACTGAGAATGTCTTTCTCTTACTAGTAAAAACCAAAAAAAAAAAAACAGTGAGTGACAGAGGCAAGATTCTTAGCACTTATGAATGTGTTAACAGATTATCTAGTGTAATTCAAAACATAAAGCATAATGTCTCATGAATGCTGAAGTTAACCTCTACACTGAAGACGCCCCTATTTGCAAATGTGTAGTCTACTTTAGTGACTCTCCTTAACATCCAGAGAATTACTTGATTATGGCCATCCTCTTTGTCAGGGAACAGGGGCAGTCACCTTTTCATGTTCATGTGATCACCTCTTCAATACCAATGATTGCTTGCTTTGTGGATACCATTTATAGCATAGAAATAATAGATGTTTGCCACTCAGATACATGAAAATGAGAAAGATCACTGTGCTTAGTTAATAAATTCTAACATAGCACATATTTTGAAATATATATTGATCATCTTACCTAGGGTCCTCCTTCTTGCTTAACTTCTTTAGCTGTACAGAATTTTGTAGGTTTATCTATATTATATGTCTAGTATCCGCTTATAAGTGAGTATATACTGTGCGTATCTTTCTGTTTCTGGGATACCTGAATCAAGATGATCCTTTCTAGTTCCCATGATTTGCCTGCAAATTTCATGATTTCCTTGTTTTTAATTGATGGAATGGACATTGGAAGAAGAAGAAAACAGGCAACAGGCCAGGAACTTACCACAAAGGGTCTCTGAAATAATCTACTCAGCAGTTTATCAAAGCAGATGCTGAGACTCATAACCAAACTTTGGGCAGAGTGCAGGAAATCCTGGGAAAGAAGGGGGAGAAAGTAAGACCTGGAGAGGCCAATAGCTCCACAAGGAGAGCAACAGAACAAAAATATCTGAGCAGAGGGTTTTTTTCTGAGAGTGATACTCCAACCGAGGACCATTTATGGATATAACCTAGAACACCTGCTCAGTTGTAGCACATGGCAGCTCAGTCTCCAAGTGGGTTTTCTAGTAATGGGAACAGGGATTGTCTCTGACATGAACTCAGCGGCTAGCTCTTCAACTGCCTCCCCCTGATGGAGGAGCAGACTTGCCAGACCACAGAGGAAGACAATGCAGCCAGTTCTGAGACCTGATAAGCTAGGGTCAGATGGAAGGGGAAGAGGACTTCCCTATCAGTGGACTTAGAGAGGGGTATGGGGGAGATGAGGGAGGGTAGAATTAGAAGGGAATGAGGGAGGGGGCTACAGCTGGGATACAAAGTGAATAAACTGTAATTAATACAAAAATATATATAAATATATATAATAAATATAAATAAATATATATATTGAAAAGCCATTCCTTCTAGTTATATCCAGCTATATTAGGACTCTACAATGATATAAATGACAACAGTAATAAAGCCTAGTAAGAAGTTATAACATCAAATTGTCCAGGGCTGAATGTAAACTCTTCCCACTATTAAATTTCTGAGGAAATGGTCAAATATAATGTGTTTGTGGTTATATGCAATACAATATAATATATTTTAATGTTATATAATATGTAATATAATGAATATAGCACATAATTAATATAAATATAACAAGTCTACACTACCTTATTTCAACCTTTGCTTTAACACTGAGTATGTTTGTAATCATCCCCAACTTAACTTCCCTGAGCCTCAGTTTCCTAATCTGATAAATAAGAATAGCAATTAGATATATTTCTGCTGTGAAAAACAAGTGGTTAATATAGGTAAATTTGCAACAGCATTGTGGAGTTACCATTACTTACTACTATACTTATAACTTTAAGTTAAACATTTTTTAAAGCCTGAAACACTCCTACTTTTTGCTCAGTGCTGATGGACATTTCAGTACCTCTCACTAGAAAATTTTATGCCTCTATTGTTTTTTCTTTAGAATCTCTGTTGTTAACTCATTCTGCTTTCAACATTGCCATAATTTTTAGCTATATTTATAACCAATAAACACATTATTTGATGAGTTCTGAGAACTATGCTTTTGTAATCATCATTACAATTATGACAGAACATTTCTGTCTCTCCCAAAAGTTCATGCATGCTCCATTTCAGCTAACATCATCAATCCAACCCCCAGGTCCTGACAACTACCAAATTATTTTTTTATAACTATATCTTTGCATTTTCTGGAATTTCATATAAATGGAAACATACATCATCTTTTTTTTTTCTCTCAGGCTACTTTCCCTTAGCAAAATACATTTGAGATTCATCCCTTTTCTTGCATGTCTCAATAGTTCGTTTCTTTTTATTATTAAGTAATATTTCATTGTATGGGTGAACTAATCGTTTTCACTTCATGGGTAAAAATGGGAGAATGATTCATTTTCTCAAGCAAGTTGGAATAAAAGATAAAATTTCTCCAAAGTCATGTTTGGCCATTTTAAGGTCAGAGAAAATCAATGTTATGTCATAACTTTGGCCCTTTTGCAAATACAAATTTCTTGCCCACAACATCTACATTTCTGCCTTCATTAAATGAACTGAGCCCTGTAATGTATGCCCATCTTCTATTTACCCAAAAGAATCCGCTGGTATCCTCAGTGCAATAAAGACAGGTACCTCCACCCTCCCCTTGTTATTATGTTCTATTTGCCCAGAATCCCATCCCCCTCCTTGTCAATCTATCACATTCTCTCCTGCATGTTATCCTTTACAACTCAGCTGAGATTCCACTTTCCACATCATGTCTTTCCTGTCTCTTCAAGTAGAATTAATTACCTCTTTCTTTTTGGTGCCCCAAAACACCAAGTATATAACTCTACTAAATTATTCATTTGATAATAATTCATGACCAAACCCAGGGATGCCTCTCTTATGAAAAAGGCTGTTCTGTTTAACTTTGTTCCCTCCCACAAGAGTGAGTTCAGCTCTCTGCATCAAAGTAGATATCCAATGGATTTTTTTTAACAAAAGAAAGAAAATAAATAAATGCATGCATAAAAGTGCTCTCCCGTTGGTGCACATCTGTCATGGATAATGCATGAACATAAGCACAACTCACTGCTCTAATTGCCTGGAAACCTACTTCTTTTCAGCCCATCAGTTTTTCACCAGGACAGAGAAGTCTGTTAAGACTCTGATAAATCTTGCTGAATTTTAAGGAAACAACTGCTCTCCACAGAAAAGAGTGCTTAATTATTCACAGTGCATCGGGATTCCTGTGACATGACTAGCAACCAGCTTCTGGCCCTTCAGAAAGGAAGGATGCATCCGTAATTAAAATGTGACCCATGCTGTCTCCTGCTGCCAGATTCCCTTGAGTAGTCACTGGGGATAAAATTCTAATTATGACATTTGGAGAAATAAAATCCTCTAGGGGAAGAAGCCTCCAAAGACATACTGGATGTCGACAGCTGCTGTGGAAATAGCTTATTTTAACCTTTGCCATAAAAATTGTAAAACCAACCCAGCTCCTTCTCTGTAGCAGACATTTTGGGAGATGGATTTGTAGGTGTGTTTTGAGGATTAGCCTAAAGCCAAGACAGCATCATTTTTACAACAGAAGTTCCATTAAAGTTTCTTGAATTTCTGTGAACTTCTGTTCAGGAAGTCCTTTTAAATTCTGATGAGCTGACATTTGAATGTTTCAGTAGCAGATGGCTATCAGCTAAAAGAAGTACACAATATTTTACTCTTACTAGCTGAAATCAAATTTGAAAGTTATGATAGATTTTTCTAAATTAAAACTCTTAGAATCTCGGGTCAGACATTTAAGACACTTATAAGGAAGGAAACACAAACTTAGAATTAAATGTCTCTGTGACTTTGAAAACCAGATGTAAACTTCTGCAAGCTACTTACTCAATAGGCACTTAGAATATATTTGAAGATCATTGTTTCTGATTAAACACTAATTATTAAAGTTCAATGTGATGATAGCATGATCTGAAAGTTTAATCATTTATCACTTAAACTTATGAAGATTTTAATCAAGGGATTCTTTTTTATGTAGATAGCTAATCTGACTGGAATTCTGTATTCTGGGAGATTAAAGAGTTGTCTAAGATTTATGACCAAAAGAGAGGCCATTTGTCCTCTGGTCCAAAGCTATATCCATTTTCTTCCTTAAAGTTATAAATTAAACTTCTGCATTGCCTTGGCTCCTTAATCTGTAGATGATGCTACCTAATAGTTCCCATCTGAGGTCTGCCTTACATAAATGCATCCAATCCAGACAAGTGAAGCACATGTAGAAAGTGCTATAGTTTGGATCTTATATACCCCTTAAATCCATCTCTATGCAGGAGTTGCTGGGTAGGATTTAACTCTTAAGAAGAAGGGCCTGGCGAGAAGTCTTTAGGGAGTCATGTTCTAGAAGAGGATTGTGAAACACTGAGTAGTTTTCTCCCATAATATGCTCCCTCCATAATATGCTGCTTCACTACAGGCCCAAAAGCAATGGTTCTAATTGACAAGGGACTGAAATTTGTCATAATTCAAAATTATGACAAAATCAATATTTTACGTTTGTTGGTTGATTATCTCAAGTTATAAACAGATGACAGAAAGCTACCAAACATGACCATACTTCGAGACACTTTATCATATCTCTGTATGTATAGATGATGACTGAGGATGGAGATTTTAGATTTTTTTTACTCAAAGATTTAAATCTAATTAAGAGGAAATTTTAATATAGGTTTTCACAATGTTTTATCAGTACTAAATGATGTATATGTTCTAATGGCTACATTTTTCTACTCTAACACAAAATGATACAAAATTTGATTTTTTTAAGTAACACAGGACAAAACCTTTCCCACAAACATTGACATTTTAGTGCTGTTTTACCACATTAACCAAAGTTTGGATTAGGATGTGCCTAAGGACTTACCATATTCTCTTTCAAAATGACCTTCTCACCAGAACAGAAAGTCAAGAAGTTTCATAAGCTCCGGCCTCACTCAACTGTGTCATCATCAACCACTAGTAAATAACTCCAGACAAGTAAAGTGCTAGCTATTTCAGAGCTTGATGAATGGCTTTATAGGCCCCTTCTCCTAGCTGTCATTGTCTCGACAGTGTGATTGAATACAACGCTTTCACCATACCAATGGGAGATGGCCACAAAGGGCCCTATATATTTTTCAGTGCTGTGGTCATATGCTTCTAGGACAGCCCTGCTGTGCTCAAACCAGCAACCTGTTACTCCAAGGGGAAAATAAAATGTCATCTTTCAGAGCCCCACTGAGTAAAAGTCATGGATCAAAACTCCTCTCTTCAGTAGCACATTCATATATCCTTGCAGAACTAGATATTATCCTAGCTCTGAAATTTGATCAAACAAAGTGGATGCTAAGCAATGTTCTAATTCATTCCAGCTAAGCTCTGAAAATGCAAGGAGAATACAGCTGCAAATGTCAGATTCCTTTCAATTCAAAAGGTTAGCTATCAGTCTCCGTTTCCTCTGTATCTGTGTTAATCTGTAATAGATTGTTGAAATGGCATTCATACTTCCACTGAAGTTTCAGGGCTAATTCTGACAGATGTGCAACATATATTGGTTCTTACCACCCTTTTTTGCATTCTTGTTTAAATTAGCTCTCTCATCCACGGAGAATCGAAGTCCACCATGCCAGCCAAACTTGTTGTTGACCACATTGCTCTGAGATAGTTCTCCTAGCAAAGCAATTTGTGTTCAATGTCCTACCTTTGAGATCTTGTTTTGCTTTCTACTTTAAATCTCTCTTCTTTTCAGTTTGCTTCAATTTATAAAGCAAAATTTTGCACAGGTCTAGCTCATAACCACCACCAACAACAACACCAACACCCATGATATTACCTAATGTTCTTCTCCCTTTTTGATGATTGTCCTACACATTCCTTTGAAAAGTATTGGCTAATCCTGGTGTTAACTTTCAGTGGTCAAGGTGAGTTCTAGTCTTTGACATCTTAATATTCAGTTACAGATCTACTGCACTTGCACATGAGAATTTATTTCTTTTTTAATTTATTATCTCAAATCTTAGATCCCCACTGCAGTTTCCTGTCCCTCTCCTTTCCTTAGTCTTTTCCCCTACCACCTCTGTTTCCAGATCCATGCTCCCCCAACCTCCCCTCAAAAAAGAGCAGACCTCCCAGGGACACCAACCAAATATGGCATAACAAGCTACTACAAGACTAGGCACATATTTTCACATCAAGGCTAGATGAGGCAACCCAATAGAAGGAGAAGAGTCCCAAAGGCAGGGAAAAGTGTCAGAGACAGCCCCTGCTTCCACTGTTAAGAATCTCACAAGAACACCAAGTTATGCAACTGTAACATTTATGTAGAGGACCTAGGTCAGACCTGTCAACTTTCCTTGATCTCTGTAGGCCACTTGGTTCCCAGTCAGTTGATCATCTGGGCCACATTCTTGTGGTATCCATGACCCCTCTGATTCCTTCAATCCTTCTTCTTCCTCCTTCTTAGGACTCCCCAAGCTCCACCTAATATTTGACTCTGGAACTCTGCATCTGCTCCTATCAGTTGCTGGATGAAGTGTCTCAGATGATGATTCTGCTAGGCTCCGGTCTTAGCACATCTTGCAGGCATAACAAACTATCAGTCAAAGGTTTTATGGATGGGTTGGTGGCCCAGTCTCTCCAATAATTTACTAACTCAGTATAATCCCTAATAATAATCTATAAACATTTCTTTTTATACCCGCAAATAAATGTAGTCTTCACCCTTTATCAAGGATATACTTCTCTTTGTAACAGAAAGAGAACACTACAGAAAAACACAACCAATCAAAGAGCACATTTTGGAGCCAGTCTCCTTGGATACATCCATGAAACACTTCCACACCTAAGAGTCAGGGAATTTTGCAGAAGAGGGGGCAGGAAGATTTCAGAATTAGGGACTTTGATCTGAGATTGCGTCTCTTGGAAAAATTGGAAGGTATACCTGTAATGGCTCACCAAAATGACTTTTTAAACATGAGATGAATAAAGAGGAACCAATAAACATGAGAAACCATGAGGCCTCAACTCTACATGGAATTGGAGGAACTACGAGCAACTGAGTAAATCTAGGAAAAAGATAAGTGACGCTCCCCACAGAAGAACACACCAATTGATTGTCCAATGACAAACGCTCAACCTGAAAGCATACATTTAACATTATATGGATCCAAAAGTTTATATTTAGAAATGCATTTGTTTATACATGTACATATGTGCATGAAGTAACAATTAGTGAAAAAGCAGCCACATGAATTTGAAGGAGAGTGGGAAGCGGTAAATGAGAGGATTTTGAGGAAGGAAAGGGAAAAGGAAATATTGAAATTAAATTATCATTTCAAAAGTGAACTTAAAAACACAAATAAAAGATGTGTGCAGAACGGTGTGTTGAATGTGTGTCAATGAGCAGAAGGGCCTAGGAGCAGGTCATCTGGCCTCGCAGGGTCCGTGTGTGCAGGGACTCACTCGCCTGCTTCCTGCAGGTGACTGAGCAGTGGAGGAGCCTGGCTTCTGCAGTCAAGTCCTAGCTCAGACATTGAGGCACGTGTGCAGATACTGCAAAGAAGGGATCATGCTAACAGTTTCTAATAACTAACAGATGGAAATTAGTGGGATGACTTGATGAATGGTTGATGCCATAGCCTGCCATGCCTGACTGTAGTTTCCTAGTATTCACACTAGGAAATATATGGGAATGTTTTTAAGTATTTAAAACCAGCTTCACTTACGGTTTTAGGATTTGAAACAGTGCAATTCCTGATCGGTGCTCCTCTGTAAACTTCCATGAGTCAAGGAGGTTTCGATATTTTGTGTAACATATTTTAAATTAAAACTAGAAACCTGATTCATGATTCCTACATTTAGTATGTACAAAGGAATGATGGATTGATTTAGAATGCTGGGATTTTCCTAGTTTCAGCAATTAAAGTGTTTTGCATAAATTAAACAAAAAGATGTGTGCAGAAGATGAATAGGTCAGAAATATACATTTTCCAGATAAAAGTACCCGATCACATAATTCCACACTATATCCACAGAGTCTTTATGCAGTGTTAGGTTCATTTCTGGAAGAGAGGATAGCCACACACTTTCCTGTGTCATAGTCCACAGCACTCTACTTAAGTGGAAACTCACAAACCATATGAAACCACCACCATCTTTCTCTTTAGGGATTTAACAGCCACTCGAATACTTCCCTCAAAGTTATGTGAAACTCCATGTTCTGGTTAGTTTCTCTTGTTAGTTTCTTCTGATCTTGATGAATGTCACCATCAAAAGCAACTTGAGGAGGAAAGGCTTTGTTTTACCTCATGACCCCCAGAACATAAGCCATCAGAGTGAAATCAGGCAGAAACCTGGAGGCAGAAACTGAAGCAAGAATTCTGCTTAGTCTTGCTTCCTCTGGCTCACTGAACTGCCTTTCTTCAACAGATGAGGCCTGCTTGGCCAGAGATAGCTATTCCCAAAGTGGGATGGAACCTCCTTCATCAATTAGCAGTTTAAAATTATAATAATAACATCCAGATATGCTCACAGCTCAAACTGAAGGAGTAACTCTTCTATTGAAATTCCCTCTAGTGAGGTATGAAATCTATCACCTGACCAAAATTAACCATCCCATCCGAGATTGCTAAAATGCAATGTATTTTCTTTCTTCTCTTTCACTTAAGCTTAAGTGTGATTCTTTGCACTATCAACAATAATTTTAATAGCATGAATTCCAGCAGCTGACGCTGGTGTCATCAAAAGTCCTAGATCTTAAGACAGCCAAATATAAAGATTAGGACGATCTACACTGGTGCTAATTATCAACAGCACAATTGGTTACGTGCATAGTTAGATATATGTTCTTATGTATGCCCATTGGACCTTTCATTTTCCCTTGGAACACTGTGTCTAGTGTACAAAAAAAAATAGATAAGCAAGTAAATAAATAAATAAACATAAACTAGCACTGATAAGAATTCTAAGATATTGGGTTTTTTTTTAAAGAAAAATTTACACTTAGAGACAATTTTGTAAGAGGGGGAAAAAGAGGGCAGGCATGATGTAAATCTCAACACATGCCCCATAGAGAAGAATGGAGATTGGAAAAGACTATGCTGTTCAAATTATGCCATGATGGAGGACAGACACACCATAGTAGGAAGATACAGGGCAGGGAGAAGATCTCTAGAGAAAGAGTAAGGAAGCCCAAAGTATTAGGAAACCCATTGTCGGGGGGGGGGGGGGGAAATGTTTAGAAAAGAGACAGGAAGAAGAAAAAGAGTAACTCAGGAAAGAAGATGGAGCTTTATATCTGTGATCCTGTAAGACTGTACGAGGGGATGGGAATTGTGGGAAGGAAGTGTTTATGAGCTCATTAAAGGGTTAATTAGCTCACTGATCTCCTCATCATGATTTAAGAGCATCCCCTCTTCCTACAGATGCCTTAACAAGGTCATAGACCTCACCCAACTAGAATATTAGACCAGAGATTTTATCTTTTGACCAGAAGATTTCCTTTGCTGGACATTCAATGTTATTTTGTCACTCTCCCCTCTGAAGAAATAACCTAAAATCATTTGGGAAAGGGGCCATAATAGGAGAACAGAAAATATGCATTTTTTATAAAATAACACAGACTTACTGACCTTCCATTAGCTCGATTCGCGTGTTGCGGGATCCCCATTTCAAGCTAACCTTCAACATGGCGCTTGTGCCCTGACACCACGCAAGGCTACACTCTTCCTGAGAAATAAGTGACCAGGTCTTGGTGTTTCAGCAACAATGCTGGGAACCATATGGAAGACTCACAGCTTGTGTACAAGAGAGTGAAGTTAAATTATAGAAAGAGGAAGACAGAGGAGCCCTAGGGAGAGCCTTGGCTTCATGAACTTTCTTCTGTGGACTTGGTATCTGATGTCCAGCTGTACTTCTGCCTTCTCTTCAGTTACTCAACTCTATGCTAAGGTAATGTAGGTATCTTCCTTCTCTTGCTTAAGATAACTGAAATAGAGTGACTACCACTTTCATTTGAAGAAAGCAGGAAGGGTTCTCTTCAAAAAGAGGTATTTGTACCCTGTCAGTATAAGCTCTGTGCCCACCCCATTTCTTTTAGGCAGATAGAACACACTAACCAGAGAAGCCTGGGCTTTCAAATTTACTGACATTTCTATATACTTTTAGAGAGCTAATGTTATTACTGCTAAATGCTGGGCTTTTGATTCCTAACTATATTTTTTTTCTTCAATGTTCGTATTAAGACATTTTTATTCTCCTCACTCTAAGTGTCAGCTACGATTCTGTGCAAGTTGTGCTATATTCTGAATCACGTGCCATTTTCTTTCATCCAAGCCTAGCCACAGCACAAAGACCCATGCTTTCATTCTTTCTTACTTAGGATCAGTTGTGTCTTACAAACCTTTTGGCTTCCATTAAAAATTTCTGAAATTTCTATATAATTCCTAACAGTTTGGTTCCCAGAAGCATAGAGTAGAATGGAGCCAGGTAGGGTTTTGCAGGGGATATTCAGGGAGATGAACCATGAGGAATGACTTGATTTTGTGCACACACAGATAGATAGATAGATAGATAGATAGATAGATAGATAGATAGATAGATAGATAGACAGATAGACAGATAGAAGATAGTAGATACATACATACATACATACATAAATCTGAAGTTTTAAAGTCTAAATAATGTTGAGAATATGTAGAGTCCCATAACATGTATCAGGATCATCTAGAACAAAAACAAAATAAAAGCATGTCTTAAACCTAGAAACTTAGACAAAATTCAATGAAACTTTTCTCATTGTTTCGTTTATGTTACTTGATAGTTTGGCCCATTTTTGCAATAAATAAGTTATGTTTTGCCAGAGAATAAATAACAAAATAAAAAATTGAAATTGGCAGATTTTTCTGCTAAACCAGGAGGTTTTATCTATGTTATAGATTTCCTGTAATATTCTCCTCTCATACAGTTTTCACTACATCTTTATTTCATTTGCTGGAACAGAAAGTGGAATATAGATCTGTCTGTAGCTCCAGAGTAGATGGATGGACAAGCGAAAATAATCTGTCACTGTGTCTTTTTGTGAATAAATCGTTGATATAAAACAGGTCAACCCTGAAAAGAAATGTGCAAATTGAGTCAAATTATAAAAGATGTATTGCAAGAACTACAGCCAATCCCTTTTCAGGACAATAACTAAAAAATAGAAATAACAGAAGCTTCACCTTCATGTGGAGGGCTGACAATGACAGTTGTATCTCTAAAGACTTCTTGTTCATATTTAACATCTTGGTTTCTGAATATTCTCTCCTGAGGAAAGTTTTAGAAATGTGCTACTGAGAGAAAATGTAGACTGAGGTGTGTAGCATTCTGTTGTTAAAGAGAAGAGGATGGGGTGGATAAATAGCTCAGCAGTTACACTGACTACTCTTCCAGAGAAACTCTTCCAGAGATGTTGATTTCCAGCATCTACATCACAATTAATAACTGTCTATAGTTACAGTTCTGAGGCATCCACCTCCCTCTTCAGACCTCCATGGGCATCAGTGATGAGTTATAATAATTTGTGCAAAAGACATAAAATAAAAACAACAAATCAAATGAAAATAACCCTGAGATTTCACCTGACACCCATCAGAATGGCTAAGATCAAAAACTCAAGTGACAGCACATGCTGGAAAGGTTGTGGAGAAAAGGGGAACCCTCCTCCACTGCTGGTGGGAATGTAAACTTGTGCAACCACTCTGGAAAGCAATCTGGAGCTTTCTCAGACAATTAGGAATAGCTCTTTCTCAGGATCCAGCTATACCACTCCTAGGCATATACCCAAAAGAGGCTCAAATTCACAATAAGGACATTTGCTCAACCATGTTTGTAGCAGCTTTATTTGTAATAGCCAGAAGCTGGAAATTACCAAGATGCCCCTCAACTGAAGAATGTATACAAAAAGTATGGTACATCTACACAATGGAATACTACTCAGCAATTAAAAAAAAAAAAAAAAAAAAAAACAAGGAAATCATGAAATCTGCAGGTAAATGGTGGGAACTGGAAAAGATCATCCTGAGTGAGCTATCCCAGAAGCAGAAAGACACACAGGGTATATACTCACTTATATAGACATATAAGATAAACCTACTAAAATCTGTACACCTAAAGAAAATAATCAAGAGGGAGAACTCTGACTAAATTGATCAATCCCCATCCTGAAAGGCAAAAAGGATGGACATCAGAAGAAGGAGAAAACAGGAAACAAGTTAGGAGCCTGCCACAGAGGACCTCTGAAAGGCTCTGCCCTGCAGACTATCAAAGCAGATGCTGAGACTTATGGCCAACCTTTGAGGAGATTGCAGGGAATCTTATGAAAGAAGTGGGAGTTAGTAAGACCTAGAGGGGACAGGAGCTCCACAAGGAGAGCTACAGATTCAAAAAATCTGGGCACATGGGTCTTCCCTGAGACTGATAGTCCAACCAAGTAGCATGCATGGAGATAACCCAGAACCCCTGCACAGATGTAGCCCATGGCAGTTCAGTGTCCAAGTGGGTTCCATAGTAATGGGAACAGGGACTGTCTCTGACATTGGCCTGCTCTTTGATCACCTCTCCCTAAGGGGAGAGCAGCCTTACCAGGCAACAGAGGAAGACAATGCAGCCACTCCTGATGAGTCCTAACAGACTAGGATCAGAAGGAAGGAAAAGAAGACCTCCCCTACCAGTGGACTTGGGGAGGGGCATGTGTGGAGAAGGAGGAAGAAGGGAAAGATTGGGAGGGGAAGTGGGAGGGAGGGAACTACAGGGGGGATACAAAATAAATAAAGTGTAATTAATAAAAAATAAAAATTAATATGCCTGAAAGATTAAAAAAAACAAATCTAAATAAAACAAAATAAGATAAAACGTGGGGACAGCACAGTTGGCAAGGTGCCTGCTGAGTAACGATGCAGCCCTGAGTTAGGATCTCCCGAACACAGAGAAGAGTCACGCAATGTGGCACAGGTCTATAAGTGCTAGTGTGAACACACATGGGTTCCTGCCGCTCAGCGGGCAGCCACTCTAGCCAGTCAGTGAGTGCTAGATTCAATGAAAGATACCGTCTCAAAACTAAAACAGAAAGCAATAGAGCAGGGCATAAAACACCAGCCTCTGGCCTCCACATGAACAGACACACACCGACATCTGTGTATGCACAGAGTGTATGAAATCTAAATGAATTTTATATTTAAACTTGAGTCTCCACTGCAAGATAATTTATGCAAATATTTGAAAATATATAAAGTCCTAAATCTGAAATTTCTCTATTCAAAACAATTTGGATAATATATACTTGACCAGTACACCTTAACAGACAATGCTTTCGTACTTTTATCTTCTAAAACACACTTTCAAGTCACTATACATCCACTTTATCGAATGGGGGATAGGAATAATGTATATCTTTCCTTCAAATATCAACACATAAGTGTTTTATATGAATAATTTTTAGGGGGATGGCAAAATGTCTCAGAGCTAAAAGAACACAATGCTCTTTTAAATGATCTGAGTTCCGTTCCCAGTACCACCTGTCACATGGCTCACAACCACCTGTCACTCCAGCTTTAAGGGATATGAAGCCTATGGTTTCTGCGGCTACTCGCACTCATGTACACATCAGTTCACATAGACACACGCATACACATAATTTTAGAATAACAAAGATGTAAAAGATGAGTAAATAACCAATTCCACAGAATATTTGGACCATTCCCACTGCCTCCATGGCCATTCTATCCATCCCCCTTTACAGTTTACGTTCCTCTTCCTTGTTATTGGATTTGCCCTCTTCGTTCATTTATTTCTCCTTCTTTGTTTGAGCACACCATTCGAATTTTTGTTCTCTTATACATATAGCACTGATAAGATGTAACTCATTTATTTGTCTCCTTCCTGGCCCTAGCTCTCTGTCACAAGTTCACAGCATGGTGTTTTCTTAAACAAACACAGTCTGTCTTCCAAGGCTGGTTCTGAATACAGCAAACCAATTTTATGACTCCACACGCATGTGGTTGGTTTTTGATAATCAAGCCTGAGCACTTACTCAGTAGTGACTCAGTAGTGAATAAAACAGTACCTGCTCACAAGGTTCTGCAAACCCAACAGAGTGCTATTCATGTTTGCTTGCCATGGTAATTGGCACACAGTAGGATCCTGATAGAAAGCGATAAAGGAAATAATGAAGAAATGGAGTCCTCCTTCCAGGCGATGATTCGTGTGGATTTTCTCTGATAGGAAGTGAGACGTAATTTAAGGCAGAATAGAATGATTAATAAACTGTGAAAGATCCTGCCTAACTTTTAATCTGGTTATTTTTTTTTCCAATTCTAGAAAAAAATTGAAGTTCGTGAATATACAATAGATTTGAGATTTGCAACACTTTCTGTAGCGAGTTACATATCAATAAAGTGGGACTAGAAGGAAAGGTATGGATGAGAAACATTTAAATCATCTTATTAAACAATTAGTAAAGTCGTTTTAAATATTACTTTCTCCTAAATGATTAAGACTCATTGATTAAATGGCTTTCTAAAATGAGAGTGAAAGAGGGCCATATAAAGTGTAAGCTGATACTTATATTATTTAGTAACAGTATAAATCAATTTGGAAAGGCTTTATGTTTTTGAAAAAAAGACTGAAGAGAAAATGAATGAAGTCATAAGTGAGCTAAATTGATTTAAGAAACATTTAATGATCTTGTGTAGCCATATATGTGAGAACAGTTGTAGATTTCCATTCTCAGTGTTTCATTAAGTTTTTTATTATTGCTGCCATCACACTAAATGCCTCTTTTGTGTCTCACATCCTTCACAGAAGAGTGGGATTCATATTTAAAGACTGAAGGTGTGTGTGTGCCTTTGTCCTTGATGCACTATTCATCCAGCACTAGGCTTTCTTAACCTTCCCTTGCCTGCATTGTGATTTTTAAAACACAGGAGTTTATTTGCTAAAAGCTAAACAACTTTGAGCCTCAGTTCCACTCAGCTGAAAGGACCCAATCCTTATCCATTAGTGAGAGCCTGATAATAAATTCACAAGGTGATGAAAGTTTTACACGAGTAACACATTCTAGCTACAGAGAAACATTTTATTTTAAATGTCATTTCTCAGACATGCTTTCTGTCACCCAAACAACTTTGGACTTGAGATACAAGGAGGTTAAATTAGAAATATAAATATATATTTATTGGGGTATGTATATTATATATGTAGATATATGTTTATGTATGTAGTGTGGACATGTCTGTATTTGTTATATAGCCAGAGCCACACTGTTTATAGTTAAGCCATTAGTCCTATAGAAGGGCATGATAAAGAGCTAAAAGATTTCTAATTTTCAACAAACTAATTCAGCCAACTTGTACTATGAAGATTCAGGACCAGAGAATACTGCAATATGACTACATCCTGTAACATTCATTAACAGGTCTGCACATAAGTAGCAGAAAAATGAAATATCGGAGTCATAATTGAGTCTCATGAAAGAAAATTTTTCAACCAATATTTGTGCAAAATTATGAAGAGAGGATTAAGTTCATATCGAAGTTGAACGCAAACACGAGTCTTCAGTTATTATGAATAATCTGACTAACTTGAACATAGTTTATCATTGTTTTATTTATTATGGGAATCAGGTGAACTGCACTACGTTAGAATCCCCACGTTTGTAAATACGTCTCTGTAGCAGTGAAGAACAGTGAACGCTTCAAACCATTATCTGAAACTCAATAGGCCTTTCCCAAACTGTGAAAATAATGCTGAAATCTTTACATTACTAATGATTTGTTTGAATCTGAAACTTTTCAAAATGTATTAATAATAGAGAAAAATTCAAAATATTGTTACAGACAGGTTTAATCTCATTTGAAAAAAATAATTTCTTAAAATTATTGAAGTTTAAGCTGATTTCAAAAAGTTAAGAAAAGACATTATGAAAGTGTAGAGCCGTTAAATAACAAAAATACCTGGTTTATTTTCATTCTATGAAAGATACATCATTTGTCAGCCTTTGAAAATCATCATACTCAAAATAAATGTTAGTTGCCCAACCTGATACTATACCATTTTACTCAAAGAAAGACTCCCAACCCTGTATCAGTATATTTAAAAATGTTTCCGTGGCACATATGAGGAGACAGCTCTGGGAGATCTCTAAGACATTTATTCAGGAATAGTTATGTACATACCCACTGTACGCTTATCGGCCTCCTGCACTTAGTAAAAGAAGAAAAGTAAATATCTGGGTTGATTTGGCCAATTTCATACCTAACCTCTTAACATTCCTTTCTCCTAGGACACTGAGTCTATCCTTTGCTCATTTAAAGGTAGAAATTCTAGAAAATATGGAGGAGAAAATAGGAATAGAAATTGAAAGGAAGCTTCAAAAACAATGTGACCTAGCTCTTAATCTAGTTTAAGCTTCATCTGATGAGACAGGCTCCCTTACAAGACATGAACGTAAATTCAGTCAGTTGTGATATTGAGGTTCTGTCATTGGCTATATGCAAACAGGATTATTACTTTCTCTCACTGAATTGATCTCTTTCTAATTACATAGGGATCCTCCTGGTTTATTTGCATGTGTTCATTTTCATGTTTCTGTAGGTCTGAATGTACTTGTGTAAACGTGTGTGTGTAGGCCTGAAAGTCAACCTTGCATGCTGTTTTTCAGAAATCATCTACTCCCCCCCCCCTTTTTTTAAGCCAGGCTCTCTCCCTGACCTGGAACTTGGAACTTGTCAATAGGCTAAACTGGCTGCCAAGAAAGCCCAGAGAAACACCTGCCTCTGCTTCTCAGAACTGGGATTACAGAAAAGATGCTGACATGATTAGCTTTCTTTATGTGTTCTGGGAAATGAACTCAGGTCCTCACTCTTACAATCAACCGCTTTAGTGACTGAGATATTTCCCAGTCCTTCTCTGTCTCTTCACTGTCTCTGAAGTCTATTTTACCTTATTGCCTCGGCCCACAGGAACCAGAAGAGGGTGTTACATCTCTAGAACTGGAGTACAAACGGTTGTGAGTTGACTACTCTTGCTTTCTTTTGAATTCAATTTACATGTAATATTTCATTATATTATAATTTCAGCTTAAATATGCCTTAGGAGGTAAAGTATTTTTGGAAGCCATGTGTAATTGGAAAAAAATCCAATCTATGTATCATAAAATAAATAATTTATTTAATCACTGTATTTCAAGTGATTATTAATAATTGAGATCTTAAATATTTATTGTATAACTTTCTACTTTTATTGTATTTATTCTCTTTGCTACAGTTTTTCTTTGTGTTTAAGTGATTTACTCTCATATTTTGTGACATTTTGTTTAAGATCCTGGTTTGTCTGTTATAGATTTTACTTTGTAGCTACTGTGAAGCTTGAAATAAAATCTTTTTGATTATAACAGGTTGTTTTGAGATAATAACAACTTGACAGGGCTGCAAAACAAGAAGTGCCTAACAAAAAAAAGACACAGGAAAATAAACTACATGTCAAAATAGCATGATGATTTTTAGCTTTTTGTATAGTCGCTGTAGATGAACCAGCCCCGTTGGCCATGTGATACACTGCTTTTCAAATGGATCAAAGCCTGAGCTTAAAACCCTGCCAGCTCTAGCAGAACACCAAGAGCTACACTCCTCTCGACTCCCTGATGCTGATGAGGATTATTGCTGGTGACTGACTGTGCAAGCATCCACAAAGGTGATGCTAACTGGAATGGAAATCACATAGATTGAAGCTATCTCTTTTGCTAGCACTTGAGCTCTTCTACAGACTGCACTACAAGAAAACCTGGAGAATCTAACAAGTATTAAGTTTCACCATTCCAGCATCAAGGTCTAGGGAGTTTTATGCTTATTCTCCTGTCCTACTCCTCCCCCCTAACAAAGAGTCCCTATCTCAGACTATTAAGCACAACAACACACCTGACACTGAAATCCAACACAAAAACTTAATGTCCTAATTTCCAGAGGGAATTTTCACTCCCTGTTCTGAAGCCTAAAGTCTGGAACAGGGGAGTGGTTGCAACCAATCTCCTGGCCTAAGGTAGACTCAGAGACTCATGGTAATCAGGACATAAGACCTCTTCTTGGCACTGGGTTGAACTGTGTATTGTCTGGTGTAAGAATAGCTAATGGACCTGTGGTGCCCACATGAAGAACATCACCAGAAAGTTTCATTCCAAGGACATCATGATCCATCCACCCAGAGGAATGAAAAGTTTAAGTGCATTTATTTGGTCAAGATTGAAGACTGTCAATCTAAAATAATGAGTCTTAGATATTGATCTTCCATCTTATAATTTCCCGACTCTATGGTGGTATGAAAGAGACATGAAGTAAGTAGAAACTTTAAATTTGAATTTCAGCTCTTTCCCAGCTTAGGATATATGATAGACTATTCTCTCATTATTCTCAGTATTGGCTTCAAGCTAGACTTGCAATCATAACCATAAACAACCAGTACTCTATAGTGACATTAAACCATGGTTTCCAGTTATTTACCCATATAAAATTCATTTGTAATTTATGCTATTTTCATCACACTATGCTTTCTGGAGATGTAACTCCATCATCAATCAAAAACTGTCTATGGGAATGTTTTTATATGTATGTCTCAAGCTACTGTTTGTAAAGATACAGTTTTAGAATTTACTAAGGGCAAATGTGCTCATCAGTAGCCTCTTGTACAAAACTGGTATAGAATTTTACCAATACACCAGTTTGGTAGAATCATCTTATCCTGTTCTTGTACTCTTTATTGCACTGGATATTTTCCCAACTTCTATCTCCTTTCCAATGAACTGCTAGCTTATGTTCCATTCCTATCATTCCTACTAGATGTTTTTAGTATCTTAAAAAATCATTTAAGACACTTCTAACATGGTTATACTGCATGGTATTGGCATAAAAGCAGAAATGTCTATCAATGAAATCGAATTGAAGACTCAGACGTAAATCCACACACCTACAGATACCTGAATTTTAGAAAGATGCTAGAAAGACAGAGTAGAAGACAGAACATACAAATGGTACAAGCAAACTGGATTGTTGACCTTGATTTTTTACCAAACTACTTTACTTAGGGTTATTAAATGCTTCTACTGCCCTTCTAACCCCCAACACTAGGTAGAAGGTAAAGAAGTTTAGTGGAGACAGGGGGCAGAGTTCTCTCTGTTAGTTCCCACTGGGTAGGGTTGTAGGAATCTTTGGGGGGGAGCAATACCAATATCAGTCTTCCAGAAATCCAGAAGTCCAGGTACAGCAAATCAGCAAACAGCAAAGGCAGAAGCAGTCTTCCTCCCAGCAGCTGCGCCTTCTGCCTGTGGGCTGTATTTCTACCCCTCAGAGTCCTCAGAATTCAATTAATTCCACCTGAAAAGACCATGCTCCACACAAGACACTTAACAGGCGTGGAAAAACTAAAATACCCAAACAAAAACATGTTTACATATCATAAACCAAAACATCCACAACACTGGATGTCGGTATTTAGAAGAATACAAATAGATCCATATCTATCACCTTGCAGAAACTCAAGTCCAAATGGATCAAATACCGCAACATAAAACCAGAAGCATTGAATCTGATAAAAGAGAAAGTGGAGAATAGTTTTGAATGCTTTGGCACAGAAGACAACCTTCTAAACAGAACACCAATAGTGCAGCCACTGAGATCAACAATTAATAAATAGAACCTCAAGAAACTGAAAAGCTTCCGTAAGGCAAAGAATATTATCAATTAGAAAAAGTGACAGCCTATAGAAGGGGAAAAACAGAAAAAAATGAAACTAGATATCAAAAACTCCAAGTAGTCCAATCTAAAAATGATGTACAGATATAAATGGAAAATTATCAATAAAGGAATCATAAACGGCTAAGAAACATTTAAAGAAATGGTGAACATCCTTAGCAATCAGGCAAATACAAATCAAAACTACTTTGAGATTCCATCTTACACATGTCATAATAGCTAAGACACAAGTGACAGCTCATGCTGGCAAGGATTTGGAGCAAGGAAAACACTTCTCCATTGCTGGTGGGAGTGCAATCTTGTCCAGCCACTATGGAAATCAATATAGATGTTCCTCAGGAAATTGAGATTCAATCTACCTGAAGAGCTAGATATTCCACTCTTGGGCACGTACCCAAAGGGGACTCTGTCCTACCACAAGGACACTTGCTCAACTATATTTTTTGTGGCATTATTCACAGTAGGCAAAAACTGGAAAGAGCCTAGAAGAATGTAAAAGATTCTGTGGTACATTTACACAATGGGGTATTATTTAGATGATTAAAAAAAATGACACCATGAAATTTGAAGGCAAAGGAAGTGCAACCAAAAAAAAAAAAAAACCATGCTGAGTGAGGTAACTCACACCCAGAAAGACAAATATGGTATGTTTTTTAACATTGGCTGTTAAATAAATGATAATAAAGCTACAGTACAGAGACCCAGAGAGGTTAGGTAAAGAGGGCGGCTCTAGTGGGAAAGCATGGTTCTCCCTGGAAGGGAAAATAGAATAGATTTTGTTGGACTGAAGGGGTGTAGTCACCAGCAGGAGTGATGGGGCAAAGGGGTGGAGGGAAAGAGTGTGGAAGAAAGATCTGGGGACATTTGGTGGTAGTTTGGAACCCTACTATAGTGGAAACTACCTGAAATCTGTTAGGGTGACCCTAGTGAGGACTTGTACCAATGGAGGATATGGAGTCATCTTATACAGCCAGGCAAGGCTTCCAAGAGTAGGCCAGGGTGGCATTTGGTCAAGTTGTTGGCTGAGGGAGTGCATGGAGATTCCTAAACAACCCAGGCTGATGCTAGGCACCTAGGCAGAGGTTCACTCTCCTGGACAGGTGACAGAGATGCTTCGTTGCTGAGGACAACAACCACACAGCTCATTGAAAGTAAAGAGGTTGTGCTGGTGTCTGCACGGAGTCTTCACCCCTCCATTCTAATCTGTGGAATGTAAAGGTACTCTGCAGTCTACCAAACTATGAAGCCTGGACACTGACCCAGTTATGAAACCTTCTACCTACAAGATATTCTGGGGGCAATGCCAGCACAGAACTCATGTGGGGGCCCAGTGGATGTGTGGTTTAACTTAAAGCCTATGCCACAAGAGAGAGCCTATGCCCTGTACTTCCTGGCTGGCCAGAAACTGGAGAATGAATAGCCCAGAAACCTAGAGCAGAGTCAAACTAAAAGAAAAATCAATAAAATGATTCCTAATGATACTTGCTATACTCACAGATCAGTGCCTTGTCCAGTCTTCATCAGAGAGGCTTCCTTCAGCAGCAAATGGGAGCAGGTGTAGAGAGCCCACAGCTAGACATTATGCAGACAGAGAGTCTAAATTGGAGATGTCCACTGAGTCCCTCCTCTCAGAGCTCAGGGAACCCCTCAGAAGAGAGGGAGGAAAGATTGCAGGCCAGGTGGGGAAGGACGACAGTGGGAGAACTTGGCCCACTGAACCAACTAAAGAGGGCTCCTGTGGGCTCACAGAGACTGAAATGGCAAGCATCAGGCCTACATGGTACCACACCAGGTCCTCTTAATAAAGCTTGGTGTTTTTATATAACTCCTAAAAGTGAAGTAGATATGTTTCTGCTGTCTGCTTTTGGGACTCTTCCTCCTACTGGGTTGCCTTGTCCAGCCTCAATATGACGGCTCTTGCCTTGTCTTGCTGTATCTTGATTTGTTTTGCTGTTTGTTTGTTGTCTCTGGCTCCTATTAGAAGGGAAACAGACTGGAGTATATCTGGAAGAAAGGGGATGTGGGGGAGGAGCTGGGAGGAGTGGGGGTAGAGGAAATTGTCTTTGGGATGTATTCTATGATAGAAGAATCTATTTTTAATTTAAACAAAAATGAACTCTACCCAGCTTTGTTAATGTTAGTGCAGTTTTTCATAACTGTGAGAAAAGCTTCAAGAATGGACCTCTGATACTATTTTAATTTCTTAGACTATCTTCTCTTATGGTAGATTTCTTGCTTCTCTGTGTTCTTTTGATGAAATGGCACTCATCTCAACTGAATGGGAAAGGGCTTGTCCTGAATCCTTTTGATATACCTGCATTGAAAAATTAAGGTGTAATTAGTCTTTACTAAACACTTCTTAAAATATCATCTTTACCCTTTTCAGTAATGCAAACATAAACAGACTGGCATCTGGGTGAGGGGGAAGTTCATATATTATGTCTCACCTGCATTTAATTTTTGAACTGTAGGGGAATTGCTCACTCTTCACATAAACAGGAAGAAGGCTCTTGAATTTGTTGAAAGGTGTAATAGCTCTTAGAAGGACAGATACATATGAAGCAATTAAACTTAATTTCAACATTATGTATGTGATTCCTTCACAAAAGGATTTAATTACTATTTTACTCTACTATTTATCTCAGGATAAAAATGTTGTCCATAATTAGTATTGGGTCCTCTAACGGTGTCATCTGTCCTGCAAATGAACATTTATTCTGGGAGACAGAAGACTTCAGTACGGTAGGAAGCATTTGTTTTCCAGATAGCCCGTTTGCACATTGGAACAAAGAAAACAAAACTTTAACAGTCCTACACAGCGCGCTTCTGATTTACTATGCATATACGTTACATGGCTGGAAAAAATGCTTTTTCCTCTACTGCATGACCAGGAACATGTGGTCAAAAATTTTGTTTTCAGAAACATGTCTTGGCTAAATCTTTCCATTTTCTAATCAGTTTTGTCACATCTGTCCTATGTCAAAATGATATACTTGAGCACTAAGCTATAGCAAAGAAAATGTATTTTTTTAATCGTTAAACAGTTCTTCACAGGTGATGGGATCTGCCTCAGGCAGGCTGAGTGTGGATAATGGATTCATTTCTATTATCAACACAAGTATACACCCAGCAGATGAAAGTCAGCACCAAATCACTTGACCTCTTCATCCTGTTTGATTAGAGCAGCTTTTCAATAAATTTGTTACATGAATAACCTTTTCACCAGAATGGGATCCTCCCATATTCTCAAGTTTGTATATTTATCTTAGAAGCATCAATAAAAAAGACCCTTGAATGAATGTCAAGTTTTGATCATCAGGTTTGTATTCTGACTTAGGTGGAAAGTTGAGAGTTACAGAAAAAAAAATTGAATTTTAACTAAGGAATGGCAGAGAAAAAAAAAACACTAAATTAAGAACTTGACAACAGAAAGCTGAATAACATATAGGTCTATATTAGAAAATAATCAATGAAATTATTCTTAATGATTCTGCTATACTCATATACCAGTGCCTAGCCCAGTCATCATCAGAGAGGTTTTGTCCAGCAGCTGATGAGAGCATACAGAGCATTTTTAATCCAGCAATATGACTGTTCTGGGAAAGGAGGACATCCAAATACTTTCTAGGTCTATGTGATATGGCTGGAATGCAGACACGCTCTGCATTACAGTATGATCTGTTTGGAATACAGATACACCCTTAGTACATTCCTTTAATCCCAAACAATGAAAGTAGGGTTAGTTTATAGAAGGTAGCAGGCATGTTTGAAAGTGACATCAGTTGAGGGGCAGACAAAATGTTTAATCAGAGAAAGATTTGACAGAATGAGACAGAGATAGGATACGCCTAAATTGCATGAGAACAGGACAGGAAAGACAGGTTACTTAAGAGCAGCTCAGAGAGAGAGGGGGGAAGGAGAGGTTTTTTTACCAAGAGTTTTTTACCAAAGAATTTTTACCAGTATAGTTTTACAGAAACAGGTTGCAGAGAGAACAAGCTAGACACAGGTGAAGACAGAACAAGCCAGAAAATGAGAAGGAGCCAGAAGATTAAAGTATATCACCAGAATCAGTTTGAGGCCAGGCAGAATAATTTAGTCAGAATCCAAGAGAAGCCAGTTTGAATCAGTCAGCGTGGAGAGGAATTTGGGCCAGAACACCTGAGTTTAACCAGCCAGGTAGAGTTCAGAAAGAGCTAGAAAGGCTTGTGAATGGCTCTCATCTCATTCCCTCATATCAGGAAATAAAAACAACATTTACAGAGCAGATGCAGATACCAATAGCAATTAGGTAGAGCTCAGGGAATCATGAAGAAGAGAGGGAGAAAGCACTGTAGGAGACAGAGGGGCCAAGGACACCGGGAGAACATGGCCCACAGAATCAACTAAGAAGGGCTTGTAGGGGCTCAGAGAGACTGAAGTGACAATCTCAGAGCCTTCACAGGTCTGCACTAGGTTCTCTGGTGGGACTTTAACAGTGGGAGTGGAGGACGCCCTTGGAATCTTTTTCCTTCTCTTACATTGCCTTTATCAGCACTAGTATGAGGATTTCTGCCTCACAGTATTATATCTTGTTATGTTGTGTTGATTAAGAACTTGACAACAGAAGACTGGATAACCTATAGGCCATTATTAGAAAATAATCAATGAAATTATTCTTAATGATTCTGCTATACTCATATACCAGTGCCTAGTCCAGTCATCATCCAGTACTCCTGTGAGGCCTACTCGTTTTGAAGGGAAACAAAAGGAGTGGCTCTTGGGGAGAAGGATCATCGGGTTGGGGTGTTGGAAGGAGGGCACCGGGAAAACCTGTGGTCAGGATATATTTTATGAGAAAAGAATTTAAAACAAAAAAGAATTGGACAACACATTGAGGAAAACATTTGGCAGCACCGAGTATGGGGCTTTGAGGACTAGCAGTCAGACATACACACCCACACCTAAGGTTACCTCAGGGAAAGGAGTGACATGAAGCGGTGGATGGAGCTGAGCTGAGAAAGTGCTTGGCTAGTGTGCGCCATGTTCACTGCCTGGAGTCTCAAGTCCTGAGCAGTTTAAAATTACAGAACATTATAATAACATAATTATTCTAACCACATAAACTGCAAAGAAAGGTCTGCAAATGAAAGACAACTCACATATGGTAAATATGTGTATGCAAATTTTATTTTTCTCACAAGGACTTTCCTCCCACACTGTTTGCAGCATACTGTTTTGTCCTGGGCATAACCTACTAAAAAGGGAAGAAGAAGTGGAGCTTACCAGTTAGCCTATAAACTCAAAATTAATAGAATAATGAATTATTCATCTACATTTATAGCCTATGTATAAGTATCTGGCCTTTGTCATCATAGCTGTTTTTCTTATGTGAATTAATAATTGATAAGAAACTAGTTGCTTTCAAATACCAAAAATATCCTTTGCTCCTTTTTCTCAATACCATTTTTTTTTCTAAATATTATAATCCTGGTGTAGCCTTTCTCATTTCTAACAACATGGGGCTATAGATTCTCAAAACTTTTCATCTTTAACACCATTATGGATCAGGACCATTAAGGGTTGCAAAGACGCTAACAACCTGCTTTGATGCAATGCCCTCTGGACCAGAAGTGCTTTTGTTCATGATACAGGAGTAGAAATAAAATATTTTGACAGGGATTCATTAAGAATAATAATGGAGGCTGAAGAGATGGCCCAGCAGTTAAGAGCACTGACTGTTCTTCCAGAGGACCAGGGTTCAATTCCCAGCACCCACATGGCAGCTTGCAACTGTCTGTAGCTCCAAGATCTGACACTCTAACACAGACATACATGCAGGCAAAACACCAACACAGTAAATACATAAACTTTAAAAAATAACCATGAGGGATATAATCCATCATTTCCAAATATGGCCTCAAGATTCAAGTGACAGAACAAAGTTGCAAGTGAGCTCACACTGCAGATAAGTAGTCCCTTGGGAAAGCACAGCGAGTCCAAATCACTATCCTTTAAATGTACTGAGATGCATTTAATCTTGAATTTATTTTTCCAACGGTTAGATAATATACAAGTACAGATTACAATAAGTACTCAGGCAGAAATTTTGCAAATAGCCTGTAATATAGGGTTTAAATGTGATTACTATTAAACCTCACTTTAGGTCCTTTCTTTTGTTCTTTCTATTTCTTCATTTGGAACGTTCATCTCTTTTTTTTTTTTTTCCCCTTTTTTTCTTAAATTTTTCATCAATTACACTTTATTCATTCTGCATCCCCCTATATGCCCCTCCCTCCTCCCATCCCAATCCCACCCTCCCTCCTCCCTCTGCTTGCATGCCACTCCCCAAGTCCACCTATAGGGGAAGTTCTCCTCTCCTTTCTGATCTTAGTCTGTCAGTTCACATCAAAAGTGGCTGTATTGTCCTCTACTGTGGCCTGGTAAGGCTGCAAACCCCCCCCCCCCCAGAGGGAGGTGATCAAAGAGCAGGCCAATCAGATTATGTCAGAGGCAGTCCCTCTTCACATTACTATGTAACCCAATTGGACTCTGAACTGCCCTGGGCTACATCTGTGCAGGGGTTCTAGGTTATCTCCATGAATAGTCCTTGGTTGGAGTATGAGTCACTGGGAAGTTCCCTATGTTCAAATTTTCTTGTTCTGTTGCTCTCCTTGTGGAGACCCTGTCCTCTCCAGCTCTTACTATTTCCCAGTTCTTACCTAAAATTCCGTTCACTCTGCCCAACAGTTGCCCATCAGGCTCAGCATCTGCTTTGATAGTCTGAAGGGCAGAGGCTTTCAGAGGCCCTCTGTGGTAGGTTCCTAGGTTGTTTCCTGTTTTCTTCTTCTTCTGATGTCCATCCTCTTTGCCTTTCTGGATCGGGATTGGACGTTTTAGTTAGGGTCCTCTCTCTTGCTTAGTTTCTTTAGATGCACAGGTTTTAGTGGGTTTGTCCTATGTTGTATGTCTATATGAGTGAGTATATACCATGTGTGTCTTTTTGCTTCTTTTAAACAGTTAAAAAAATCATTTTTTACTTAAATTTCTGTTTTGTTTTATCTGAGATGGGGTCTTATGTAGTTCGTGCTGGCCTAGAACTCACTATGAAGCTCAGGTTGGCCTTAAAGTCATTCCTTATTTTTTTTTGCCTCCACCTCTCAAGTACTAGGATTATAGGTGTATGCTCTGACACAGTGGCTTTAAAATGGTTCTTACTCTATATAATTTTATATTTAAGGAACTTTATAAATTAGTATGCACTTGCCATCAGAGAATGTATTCATTAGTTATTATTGAGAATATGCTCATCAGATTATGCAGTGTGTCTTCTATGAATATTTATAACAGAATTTTGTGTACTTTCCAAAAATGATTCATTCTTGTGTTTGTTTTTGTTTTCATGTCTATTATTATTATTATTATTATTATTATTATTATTATTTACTCACATTGTATTCCAGTTGTAACCTCCTCCCTCATCTTCTTTTGGTCCTTCCTTCCTCTTCCTCCCTATCCCTCTTCCCTAGTCCACTGATAGGCAAGTCCTCCCATCCTACTCTCTGACCCTAGCCTATTAGGTACCATCAGGACTGCCTGGATCCTCTTCCTCTGTAGGCTGTCTAGGTTGCCACAACAGGGAGAAGTGATCAAGGAGCAGGCGACTGAGTTCATGGCAGAGAGTTCTTTTTATATACCCCATCTTCCACAAGATTCCCTCCACTCTATCCAAACTTTGGCTGTGAGTTTCTGCATCTGCTTCAATTCCCCTGCTGGTTGGAGTCTTTAGAGGACAGATGTGTCATGTCCTATTCCCTCCATTCTACCTATTTTGATGTCTATTCTGTTTTTCCTTCTGAATGAGAATGAAGCATCTTCCCTAGGGTCCTCCTTGTTATTTAGCTTCTTTAAGTCTGTAGATTTTATTATTTTTATCCTATATTATAAGGCTAAAACCCAAATATAAGTGAGTATATACTATGCATGTCTTTCTGCTTCTGGGTTACCTCACTCTGGATGATCTTTTCTAGTTTCATCCATTTGCCTGAAAATTTCATGATTCCCTTGTTTTTAATAGCTAGGAAAGACTTACGTTTATTGATGTTATGATATATAATATCAAAAGAGACCAATGGATCTTGATTGATCCTTGGTATGTGAAATCTAACAAGAAAATCATACATTTCCTAAACATTTTTTTTTCAATATTGTGGAATATAGGCTTTTGAAATAGGACCTAATGATATTTTGGATTTCTTCATTGTCTGTTGAGATAAACAGTTTAAACAGTACTATAACTCCTAAGGAAATAGAAGCAGTTATCAAAAGTCTCCCAACCAAAAATATCCCAGGACCAGATGGTTTTAGCTCAGAATTCTACCAGACATCCAAAGAATATCTAATATCAATACTCCTCAAACTATTCTTCAAAAGAGAAACTGAAGGAACATCATCAAACTCACTCTACAAAGTCAAGTCACTCTGTTACAAAAATCACTCACTCATATAAATATATAATATAGGATAAACCTACTAAAATCTGTACACCTGAAGAAACTAATCAAGAGGGAGGACTCTTGCTAACATGCTCAATTCCTATCCAGAAAGGCAAAGAGGCTGGACAGCAGAAGAAGGAGAAAAGAGGGAACAAGTCAGGCGCCTGTCCCAGAGGACCTCTGAAAAGCTCCGCCCTGCAGACTATCAATGCAGATGCTGAGACTTATGGGCAACCTTTGGGCAGAATGCAGGGAATCTTAGGAAAGAAGTGGGAAATAGTAAGACCTGGAAAGGACAGGAACTCCATAAGGAGAGCAACAGAACCAAAAAAATCTGAGCACAGGGGTCTTTCCTGAGACTGATACTCCAACCAAGGGCTATGCATGGAGATAACCTAAGACACCTGCACAGATGTATCCCAAGTCAGTTCAGTATCCAAGTGGGTTCCATTGTAATAGGAACAGGGACTGTCTCTGACATGAACTGATTGGCCTGCTCTTTAATTACCTCCCCCTGAGAGGGAAGCAGCATTACCAGGCCACAGAAGAAGACAACAGCAGCCAACCCTGATGAGACCTAATTAACTAGGATCAGAAGGAAGGAAAAGAAGTCCTCCCCTATCAGTGGACTTGGGGAGGGACATGCATGCAGAGGGTGGAGGAAGGGAGGGATTGGGACGGGAGGAGGGAGAGAACCACAGGGGGGATACAAAGTGAATAAAGTGTAATTAATAAAGAAAAAAAATAAAAAAACTACTTACAAAAAAATACTCAATAAAATATTTGCAGACTGAATCCAAGAAGGCATGAAATAAATCATCCCCCCATGATAAAGTAGGCTTCATAACTGGAATGGTTCAATGTAGAAAAATCCATCAGTGTAATTCATAATATAAACAAACTCGAAGAAAAAAAATCACATGATTACATTTTTAGATGCAAAAAGAGTCTGACAAAATACAACACCCCTTTATGATAAAAGTCTTAAAGAGATCACGGATACAAGTCCCATACCTAAACATAATAAAGGCTATAAACAACAAGCTGATAGCCAACAACAAATTAAATGGAGAGAAATTCAAAGCAATTCCATTACAATCAGAGACAAGACAAGGCTGTCTCTGCTCTCCATACCTTTTCAATATAGTACTTGAGTTGTAGCTAGAGCAATAAGACAACTAAAGTAGATCAAACAAAAACAAATTGGGAAGGAAGAAATCAAAGTATCACTATTTGCAGATGATGTGATAGTATATGTAAGTGAACACAAAAATTCCACCAGAGCACTCCTACCACTGATAAACATCCTCAGCATAGTGAATGGATACAAGATTAATTTTTTAAAAAAATCAGTAGCTGTCCTGTACACAAAGGACAAATGGACTGAGAAAGAAATTAAGGAAAGTATATCCTTCACAGTAGACACAAATAATATAAAGTAACTTGGTGTAATTCTAACCAAATAAGTGAAAAACTGGTGACAAGAACTTCAAGTCACTGAAAGAAATTGAAAAAAAAAAATTCTGAAGATGGAAAGATTTCCCATGCTCATGGATTGGTAGGATTAACATAGTAAAAATAGACATCTTGCCAAAAGTAATCTACAGATTCAATGTAATTCTCATCAAAATACCAACACTCAGCAATCAAAAATGAGGAAATCATGAAATTTGCAGGCAAATGGTGGGATCTAGAAAAGATCATTCTGAGTGAAGTATCCCAGAAGGAGAAAGACAAACATGGTATATACTCACTTATATAGACCTACAAGATATGATAAACATAATGAAGTCTATACACCTAAAGAAGATAAACAAGAAAGCAAACACAGGGTAAAATGATCAATCCTCACTTAGAAAGACAAATGAGATGTTCATTGGACGTATGACAGGAGTCTACCACAGAAGGCATCTGAAAGACTCTACCAAGCAGTGTTTCAAAATAGATACTAAATAGATACTAAGACTCATAACCAAACCTTCAGCAGAAGGGGAGTTAGTATGACGTGGAAAGGATAGGAGCCCCACAAGGACCAAATATATCTAGGCACAGGGGTTTTTTCTGAAACTGTTTCTCCAACCAAGGACCATGTATGGATATAACCTACAACCTTTGCTTGGACAAAGCTCGTGGTAGCTCAATAACCAAGTGGTTTCCCATAGTAAGGGGAACAGGGACTATCTCTGACAGGAACTAAATGGCAGGCTCTTTGACCTCCCCACCCCCCAAGGGAGGAGCAGTACTGCTAGGCCACAGAAGAGGAATTTGCAGCCAGTCCTGAAGATACCTGATAAAACAGGGTCAGACGAAAGGGGAGGAGGTCCTCCCCAATCCGTGGACTTAGAAAGGGGTAGGGAGAAGCTGAGGGAGAGAGGGTGGGATTGGGAGGGAACAAGGGAGCAAGATACAGCTGGGATACAGAGTTAATAAAATGTAACTAATAATAATAAACAATAATAATAAAAAAGAAAATGCATCAAAAAAACAACAAAATACCAACATAGTTTTTTATAGACCTTGAAAGAACAATTCTCAACTTCATATGGAAGAATTAAAAACCCAGAATAGCTAAAACAATCTTACACAATAAAAGATTTTCTCCATCATAGTATCGAATTCTCTAGTCCAATTACCTAAAATATAGCTAGACATTTGTTTAGACAGATTTGCAGCACAGGAAAAATTCTCATGTTGTATGCTAGTGACTCAAAGTCCAGCATATTTTCATTGATAGCCAAGTTGAGTGATTTGCCATAGGGTATCAATTTGCCCCTGCACGAGGTCAATCCTCTGATTGAACACCATCAAACTTCCTTTTAGTTGAGCATTAATTCCTTTTTGTACAACTAAGGCATGAGCTACATTGGCTAAAAGATTATTCAGGGTCTGAGCAGTCTGCCCAGTATGACTCATGGCTAATGACCCGGTGGTAGCTCCAACAGCCGCCAATGAGATGGCAGTAACAATGGTGGCTGTAGTTCCAAGATCCCTTTTCTGTCTGAAGAGAGTCATAGCGTGAGGGGCATCAACACGCACAGGCACCCAACGAGGCATGCGAGTAACCAGGGCATACCTAAATTCACTAGCATTCCAGCATTGGGCAAAAAAACAAGTATCATTACCACAATTACTTGGCTCTATCTGGCTAACAATGAATAAAAATGGGGGATATAAAAAAACAGGTGTGGGTTTATAGGAAATATTATGAGAAGCCTTAAGCCCCTCGTTGGAACATCCTTCGATACTACGATGGAGCAGCTGAGAATGGCCATTGTCACGGTAAATTCTACAAGAGTGGACGCAGGACTAGCCACAGGATTATCATCATGGATTGCTGCAGCCATGAATCATCTGAAGGAATGGGCGGGCATGGGAGCGTTAGCAGGCCTTCTGGTGTTGGTCTACTTGGTTTGCCTGTGGTGTATATGCAAGAGTCTCACAACAGCGTAATGCAGCCATGACCATTCAGGCCTTTACAGCCATTGAAGCAGGACAGTCTCCCCAAGCATGGTTGGCTACCATAAAAAGCTAAAATGTTATGCTCAGGATGCGAGGCTAAGCACTGCACTCAGGGTCAGCCACTTTCGACCCAGAGAAGAGCATGTCTGATTGCATGCGGGTTGATGCCCCAGGTCCCGCCTCTGAGAAAAAGGTATCGGACGGGTCTGATGCTCTTTGGGTGGATGACATCTAAATTAACATCAGTACAAAGTCCCAATTTATTTCTAATATCAGAGATCAGACCTCTACTCTTGCCTGAGGCGTCTAAAACAAAAAGGGGGAACTGTAGAGAGCTTCGGAATGCTGCGCCTTAAAGATGGAGCTGGTTTCCGCCTTCCACTTTCCCGATGGTGAGTGCTCTCTGTCACAAACAACTCCACATTTGGCTAAGGCTGAGGATCTGGCTTGCTTCCATGTATGTGGACCTATCTGCATTGCCCATGTGGCATGCTGGGGTTGGCTACCCAGAGGCTATTTAAGCTGTGGGTTGGCTTTCCCTAGGGTCAGATGATTGTTCATCTGAATAAACTGGTTCCTGAATAAACTGCATTGGAAAAAAAAAAGGATTTTTCTCGAAGTAGCTCTATCCCTGACTTCAAGCTATACTACATAGCGATAGTAATAAAAACTGCATGGTCCTGGCATAGAAATAGACTGTTTGATCATGGAATGAAATTGAAGACCCAGAAATAAACCTACATACTTATGTACACTTGATTTTTTGACAAAGGAGTCCTAAATATACAATGAAAAAAAAAAGAGCATCCTCAACAAATGGTGCTGGTCTAACTGGATGTTGACATGTAGAAAAATGACTGTATATCCATATTTATCTCCCTGCACAAAACTCAAGACCAAGTGGATCAAAGACCTCAATATAACACCAGATACACTAAATCTATTAGAAAAGAAAGTGGAGAAAAGCCTGAATATATTGGCACAGGAGAGAACTTCCTGAACAGAACACCAAAAGCTCAGGCTCTAAGATCAACAATTATGAGACCTTTGAAATTGAGGCAAAGGACACTGTCAATAGAATGAAATGACAGTCTGCAGACTGGAAAAAGATCTTCCATCATCCTACATCTAATGAAGGGCTAATATCCAAAATATATAATAAACTCAAGAAATCAGACAGCAGTTAACAATTAAAAAAATGGAGCACAGGACTAAACAAAGAATTTTCAACAGAGGAATCTCAAATGACAGAGAAACACTTAAAGAATTGCCCAACTTCCTTAGTCATCAGGAAAATGCAAATCAAAACTACTCTGAGATTCTATATCACACTTGTCAAAATAGCTAAATGAAAATCTCAAGCCACAGCACGTGTTGTGCTGGAGGAAGAGTGTGGAGAAAGGGGAACACTCCTCCATACTGGTGAGAGTGCAAACTTATAAAACCACTTTGGAAAACAATCTGACTCTTTCTCCAAAAATTGGGAATAGCTTTACATCAAGACCCAGGGAGATAGCCAAAAGATGCTCTGCCATACAACAAGGACACTTGCTCAACTATGTTCATAACAGCTTTATTCACAATAGCCAGAATCTGTAATCAACCTAAATGTCCCTCAACAGAAGAATGGATAAAGAAACTCTGGCACATTTACACAATGGAATACTACTCAGCTATTAAAAACAAAGAAATCATGAATTTTGCAGGCAAATGGATGGAAATAGAAAAGATCATCCTGTGTGAGGTGAACCGAACCCAGAAAGACCAGCATGGTATGTGTTTACTTATAAGTGGATTTTAGCCATATAATACAGGATAAGCATACTAAGAAGCATAGACTCAAAGAAAATAAATAGCAAGGACAATCCAAGGAAAGATGCATAAATTGCACTTGGAAGGGAGACTAGACAGAGATAGTAGTTGAAGAGAAGGAACAAGGTAGGAGAAGGGGAGCAGAGAGTTAAGAGGATAGAGATCAGATCTGGGGAGAGTGAGGGCAAGAGGACAGAAGGCCTGTAGAGAAAACAGAAACTGAAGGTAGGGGTATCTCTGTGACAAGCTGAAGACCTAAGACCTGGGAGGATATGAGATGTATTCAAGAGACTCCCAGTAGCAGAGAGTGAAGAGGATGCCCTCTAATTAGACTAGCCTCCTATTAGAGGAGCTGGAACACCAACCCACCCACAAAAACTTTGACACAAAATTTACCCTGCTTATGACATGTGCAGGGATGAAGATAGAGCAGATAGAGATTGAGGGAATGCCCAACAGAAGCCTGGTCCAACCAAAGACACTCCATATTGGAGAATGCCAACCTCTGACACAAAGAATGATATTCTGTTCTAAACTTACACACCAGACAGGAGCCTGACAGAGTCTCTGAGAGACTCTACCCAGAAGTGCCTCAGAACACAGGCTGGGGGATACATGGGTGATATTGGGGAGTAGTGGAAAGAGAAAACGACCTGGAGGTGACAGGAGATCCACAAGGAAAACAACAGATCCAACTAACTAGGGCCCAGAGGGGCTTGCTGAGACTGAAGCATCAACCAAGGACCATGCAGGAACTGGACATAGGCCCCCTACAAAGATGTAACATATGGGCAGCTTTGGCCTCAAGGGGGACTGCATCAGACAAGGACTCACTTTCTAGCTCTTTGATCACTTCCCACTTGCAGAACTACCTTGCCAGGCCACAGAGAAAGAATAAACTCTCAGTCCTGATAAAACTTGTTGAGCTAAAGTGGATGAGAAAGGAAACTCCCCTTTTCTGAGGACTAGGCCAGGAGCGGGGATGCTGGATCAGGAAGGTGAGACTGGGAAGGGTAGGACTGGGAGGGAAGGAGGGATGGGGCTACAACCAGGATGTAAAGTGAATAAAAAATAAAATAATCTAAAAAAGAAATCAATGCAAATACAAAGCATGCTGGCTTAATAAAGTAATTTTTGTGGAATTAAACAAACAAAGAAACAAAAGAAGAGCAACAGAGCCAACAAATCTGAGTCCACAGGGGGCCTGCAGAGACTGATGCACCAACCAAAGACCATGCATAGAGAGGACCTAGACCTCCTTATCAGAGGTAGCCTATAGACAGATCAGTCTCCATGTGAGTCCACTAGTAAGGAAAGCAGGGGCTGTCCCTGACACGGCTCCGTTGCAGGCTCTTTCATCACTTCCTTCTAGTAGGGCTACCTTTGTCTGTTCCTGGCCACAGAGAAAGAGGATGCAGGCAGTCCTGAAGAGACTTGATAGGGGAGGAGGACTCCCTTTTAATGAAGACTAAGGTAGAGGAATGGAGGGGGGGAGACTGGAGGTGAGGGAAAGGGCCACAATCAGGATGTAAGGTGAATAAATTAAAAAATAAATTTAAATTAAAAGTTAGTTCAACTAAGGTAATCAGCTAGAGTCATATTCGTCTCCATCTTCTTGCAAATATCTGTAAGTTCTGCTGTGTATCCTAGGTACTAACTTCATCTTCAAGTCTTCTTATTTCCAAGTCTCCCATCTTCTCTGTTGAGCAGCAGTCTGTGCACTAAGTATTCACACTGTCATGAAGTGCAAAGCTTATCTGTGTTATAAAAGGCAGAAGCGCTGACAGTTCATGACCAGTGTCATGTGGCAACAAATTAACATCCAGGGGGTGAAAGCCTTTAAATCATTGCCATCAGGAACACACTATAATTGCTCTGATTGCTGACGTCAGCACATCCCCAAACAAAATTTTCTCTTCACTAATATCAAAGAAAGAGTCAAAAATGATTTTATTAATGTCTAAAGTCTATATCATCAAATGACTACCACTCCCATTTAGGTACATGAAATGTGTGTACAAGAGACAAAGAAATGAGACACACACACACAGAATGAGAATGGGGTTTGTTTTTGTTGGGTTTTTTTTTGGGGGGGGGTTGTGTTTTGTTTTTTGTTTTTTTTGTTTGTTTTTTTTTTTTTTTTTTGAGTACAAAATCTACTCAGTGCTATACCAGTTTGGTGCAATAGTTATTTAAAAAGAAAGAATAAAAAAAAAGAAAGAATGTATAAAAACAATATTGTTTTAGATATAATTTGATATGTAGAAGCCTAAGGAATGTTTAAACAGCTTTCATCTAGCATTTGACATTTCATCTCGCATTTTAATAATTGAAATCCTATGGTCCAATTACGTAGCCAAAGACTAAGTAAATAAGGAATGCTCCCTGAAGTGGGTATCATTAGTTACTGCTTCTAACTTGTGGTACCAGTTGATAACAGGCGTATTTATATGATTTGACACATGAAATATTTTAACTTTTAATTCTAGGCTTGCTGTAACTCACGTATATGTTAATAAAATGACAATGTTTTGTTTGTTTTTTTTTTGAGACAGAGAAGTCTGTTAAGCTGTTAATTTACCTTGATAAGGATTTATTTTTATAATTATCAGTTATCCATACAAAAGGCTAATTTCTGGGAAAACTGGGTCAACACTTTCAAATATTTACTCAGCCCCACAAGTATTCACTACACATATCAGAAGACTTGAGGAAAAGAAAACTCAAGGTCATTCTGCCCACAAATACCAGAGCAGCGTGGAAACGAAAAATTGATGCTGCTTAGTTCAAACAAAACTTTCTGAAGTAACAAATTTTTCTGTTCCCTCAAGAAAACAAACAATTTATTCTTGGACAGTGAAAATAATTCCTGAGTAAGTTTATTATAAAATCCATATGCTTTTAGAAGGGTGCAGTTCATACTAAATTTTGAGTGTTAACAGGGTACATTTAGAAATCACCCTCAGATCAGGAGAAATAAATCTGCTTTGACCAACAGGGCATTATCAATGTGATATCATTCAGCATGGTCAGAGCTGACTGTGGATTCAGCTACCCTATATACAACTCTCTGTGCAATGATGTTATCAACGGCAGTGCTCGTGAATGCATCATGAAACTAGGAGGGTAAGATGATGAGGTGTTCCTTTCTCTTCTGGTTTTCAAAGTAATAGGATTTGCTATTTTAGTGCAGAAGAAAACCTCTGGGCCTTTTGGTATTTGACTGAACTTTAAATACTAAATCTATGCTGCATTGCTGATCCAGTCAGTTCAATCTATATTCTCAGAGCCATGTCTACAATGGATCAATGAAAACATAACATTTATGGTTAAGAAAACTCAAAAGCCTGCTACTGTCCCCCTTCATCACGTACAATAATGTTAAATTCACAGCTCTGAAATGATAGTTTGCCATAATGAATTGAGATTGTACTAAAGTGTGTAATGTTATGGATAGCTCTGCCATGCAGATCAATTATTGTAACAGAATCACCAAGGCAAGTTTTAGATGACTTCAAAAATAAAACTACTTTCAAAGTTTCAAAACTGCAGGTTTACATGCAAAGCGCTAAACTGTCAGCCTTTAATTAGCTGGTGTCAAATAGTTATGTTGTCCATGTATAGATAAATACAAAATAAGCACTGGGAAATATTCGAATGTTGACTTTTATATGTGAAAAAAATAAAATAAAAATAAACGTTATTATTGAAGCCAAATTTTCCGAAAATGATTAAGTAAATTCAAAAGACTTCCATAATAGTAATAATTGGTCATTAGGTGTAGGATCAACAAACAAAAATATCATAGAGAAGTAAAAAGCATTGATACTTAGTTCATACCAGAGAAATTAATAAGATGCTTCTCAAAGAACTGGAGTATCTCATAGCAAAAGCAAGCTTTGGTGACAGTGATTTTTGGAAATTTCCCAGGAAATACTTCAATGAAAGCTATAAAACATATTTGCACAGAAAAGTCCGTGTCATCTTCTGAACAGCGAAGTGCTTACTCAACAGGAGGAAAAAGCTGGCTAAATTATGATGGATTAATATATGGATGTTGCACAGTGAAGAAAAATAATCATTATGAAGAAAAATTGTAGACAATCAATTATAATATCATCTCAAGAGGCAAAAGAGAAACCAAAATATTGTGTGAAGTTCATATTTCACATAATATGCAAAACAATCCATTTTCAAATAACCCCATGTAAATAATAAGAAGAAACAAAACCACCCGGTACTTTAGTATTGAGACCAGTTTTGTTTATATTCTAGTAGCAGTAAATATGTTTAAATATGAAAATAAAAATAAAAACACCTTTATTTTACCCAAAGTGAAAAGCCACAGCATGGACAGAAAAGCTGAAACAAATTTTAATTTTAGAATAGTTTTACTCCCAGAGTAGTTTCAGGTCCACAGCAAATGTGCAATGCTCATGTGTGTCTGTCCACATTCTCATATACAGAATCCTCTAACATCAATATCGCCAGGGGAGCAATTATTCTAACTGATGAACTTGCAGGGACACATCACTACCACCAAGAGGACATACTTCACATTAGGAATTGCTCTTGGTTTTTCACATGCTATGAATGTAAGTACAAATGAGCAAAGACATGTTTCTACCTATGATGTATGAATAGTTTTATGATTCTCCAACTCTCTTTCCACTATCTATTCATCTTTCCCATTCTCCATCCTCACAATCATTGGTTCACCAAAACCTTTTTTACTATATACAACTCAGAATGGCCAAAATGGGAAACATGAGGGAAAATTTTTTAACTTAAAAATAATTTACTGATCTTACTGTTTTGGTTGGTTGGTTAATGGTTGTGTTGTCTAGTTTTATTTGTTTGCTTCTTACAGAATTTCAAGGTTTTTTTTTCCTATTTTGGATAATTTCTTCTTCCCTTTAAACTTTTTTGACACAGGATCATGTGCCTTTGTAAAATAGCTTTCTGTGATGCCTAACAGTTCACAGCACTGTTGGCATGATTCCTATAAACTGTTGTGTGCAGAGACCAGTTACGTTCCCTGTGGGCTGCGGGCTCTTTTCCTCTGTTGAGACAGAAAATCTCTAACATGCAAAATGCAGCTCCTTCCTGCCAGTAGCTTTGAGCTGGGAGTGTCAGTGGCCCTGGACTCCTTCCTAGGCTTGAGTCCCCCTGGGCCAGCACCTGGCAACTAGTGTTAATAATTGTGTCAGCCACCCTCGGTGGCTGCTCAGTTGGGGCAATGCTCTGAGATGGTTTCTTCTACCCTCCTATTTCATAGCTTTTCACCTTCTGCAATCTAAGGGCCTCTTGCTGCCACAAACTCAGGTCTCCTTTGCCTCTTACCCATGGCTCCCTACAGCCTCTCCTCTTAGGAGCACTTCCAACTACTCAGTTTCAATTTGCTAGGTCTCTGCTCTCAGCTGTTCTCTGGAACTCTTCAGTCCCCTTCCTCCTGCTGTGTGTGCCAAGGGTTAACAGAACCACAAGTTCCTGTTCGGGTTATACTAGGTCCCTCTGCTTTATTTTGATAAAGATAACAAGTAGGCGATTTAAAAAGAAAAAGAAAAAAAATCTCCTTGGAGAGGCTTTACTGGACCCTAGACTGCAGCATGCAAGCCTGACATTAATCAGCAGGGAGCTATCCCACATCACATAGAGGAGAATAAAAGAAGGGATGCCTTATTGAGCCAGGCACACAGGCACACAGTTGGAACACGCATGCCTCCGTAGACTGTGTGCTCCTGGTATATGTAAATATTCATGCCACTGTCAATGTATGCAGAAGTGTATGGAGGAGCACATGGATATGAAGGTATACATTTGTTTACAAGAGAACATGCATGTGTGTGCAATGTGTTTCTTAAAACTCTTAATTTATTGTGCTTAATTTGTTGTCCCAAATTCATTATAATATGTGTATATGTTTTTTTTTATTTTAGCTAAAATTGCCTAAATAATTTGAAGGAATTTGTAATATTTGGGTATTGTTCTATGAAATTTAAAAGACACAATACAACCTGATTTATATAACTGAGAAGTTAAAATAAGTCACTGCAACCACTGCCATATGAAAAAAAAATTAACTATTTGGGGGGGGGTTAAAAAAATACACTGAGTGGGGTAACACAGAACCAGAAAAACAAACATGGTATATACTCACTTATAAGAGGATATTAGCCATATAATATAGGAATACCATACTAAAATCTATAGTCCTAAAGAAGCTAAACAATAGGAGGACCCAAAGGAAGATGCTCAGTCCTCATTCAGAAGGGCAAACAGGATAGACATCGGAAGTAGAAGACAGGGAACAAGACAGGAGCCTACCACAGATGGCCTCTGACCTCTGAAAGACTATCTCTCTGGCAAGGTGGCCTTACTAAAGCCACAGAAAAAGAGGATCCAGACAGTCCTGATGGGACCTGATAGACTAGGGTCAGAGAGGAAGACCTCTCCTATCAGTGGACTAGAGGAGGGACATGGTCGGGGAGAAGGAGGGAGGGTGGGATTGAGGAGTGATGAGGGAGGAGGCTACACAGGCTCATCCCTTTCTATGAGGGATACAAAGCGAATAAATTGTAAATAATAATAATAATGAAGAGAGAAGCTTGAACCTAACTATTTTATGTTAGACACTGGATGTTCTTGGCCATTGCTGCGGCTTCCATATAGTGTCTCTGTTTTGTGAGAGTATTTACCACACAACCTGTGAAAATTATTTGAAATAAAGCCACCAAGAACATCAGTTAATGAAATTCAGTTAATGAAATATACATTAAACATGAGGCATGGAGAATTTTCTTCCAACAGACCTTAAGTATCAAAAGTCTAAACACAAATCTGATACTATACACACACACACACACACACACACACACATAAATAAACTTTTGTCAGACTCAAGTGAGTCAAAGATCTCATTTGATACAGAAATTTCCATATTATACCAACTTTAAAATTGTACTCACATATATACCTCTAAAAACAATAAATCCTGTTTTAATATTCATTGAGATAAAGAAAGACCTGTTTTCTTTATTATGATGCTAACATTTTTTTTTTTTACTTTCCGTAAGAAAAAAATGACCTGTAACATTTACCACAGGAAAGTAACACTTCAATTAAGATGAGATTTTAGAATGGGGTATGCAGACCTTATGAACCAAGACTGATTCAACCTCTAATCAAAATCTTTTTTCTAACACTTCTGTAAAATTAAAAAACAACCTGTTGAGGATGAAAATTATTTACAATGTATTATAGTGTTTCTACTTTTTCAAATGTTTTGAAATGCCTAAATGCCTATTTAGTTCTTCAGTTTATAATGCTTGCAGGATATACCAGATTTATATTTCCTATATACCATTGGAGAGATTTATTTGTAGAATAGAAGGAGATATTTATTTGTATATTTTCTTCATCTGCCAGCTGGAATTTTGAGTGACATGCTAAATAGAAGCTTAAAAGTAGCACCATATACAAAGCCACAGACTCCTTATTAATTACAGTGTTGATTATATGAAAATAAGCTTGGCTAGAAAACCAACCCATTGAATTCATACTACAACAGTTGCTGCTCTGACTTTCTATTTTCCTAACGAAAGACAATGAGTTGTTGATTTGTTTGGAACTGAAGGACGTGTTAGGAATGATGTAACAAACTCAAAATTTGGGTCAGTCCAGGCAACCAAGCAATTAAATTCAGCTGACCTGACTCAGCAGCATGTTCTTTCTTTGTGGTAAGATGCATTTCCGTTGTGAATCAGAGTCAGAAGTTATGGAAAGACATACTCCCCTTACAGAATGATATTTTTTTGGTTATTTTAGAGTAGAATACTAAAGTGATAAATTTTTCTGTGTCTTCTGAACACAAGCCCATTCTCTTTGTTTCAAATTTTAGAAACTGAAATGCAGAGTAGTGGTGTGTTTGCTGCAGATAATATCATTAATTTCAATGTTATTAATTAACAATCAGAATAAACATGCTAAAGTAAACAGGAAAAAGCCAATGAGTTCTTAACCCTACACAACCAACTATAAGCAAGTAAGAAATGCTGAGAGTGGAAGAAATAGTCTCCAGTGGGTTTTCCAACACCAAATGGTCAGCCCTGAAAACATATATGCAAGTAACATTATACAGACAGAGCAGGTTGTAGTCAGAAATGCATATATACATATATATATGTGTGTGTGTGTATATATATGCATACATATGTATATGCACATGTATGTAACAACAATTAATGAAAAGAGGATCATGATTTTGAAAAAGAGCAAGAAGAGATTTTTTAAGAGGGTTTGGAGGAAGGAAAAGGAAGGGGTAAATTATGTAATTATATTACTATCTTAACAATAAATATTTAAAATAAAAGAATGGGATCAAGGACTGAGGCTTCTACACACACTGAAATCTTAGTTACAGTAAATTAACCTAATTCGTTTTTGAGCCACTGCCTTTCAAAGGAGCCATTTTAACAAATACTCACATAGAAATTTTGGTCTGGAAAAGTTCTCTTGATTGAGGTGAAGTGTTACAAATAATAACATAAAGGAGTAGATTAGTTTTTATGAAAATAGAAATTAGTTTTATGTAAATAGAAATTCTGAAGCTGAAATCAGCGCATAAGTGAATCAACACATGTGACCAAGGATGGGAAATACTGAAACACTAACACAAGTAGACTGAGAACTCATCTACACACATTGTATATTGAGTCTTCTAGGAGAAAATACGGCCCAGGTCTGGCTGAATGATAAAGGAGACAGACATGACTGATGCCAGGTTATAGTTGAGTCAGGGATGCCTAACCTGTAAGAGTAGGAAAAGCAGAAAATGACCATGCCATCAACAAAATAACAATAATAAATGACAAAATACAGTCTCAATAATAATGTTTTCATAGATTTCATTGATTATATTAATGAGTAATATACAAATATACATACATGTTTTATCCGGAGTTCGAGAAAAATAATTGAAAATATTTCTTTAGAAGATTTTGATAGGCTATCCACTTGGTCTCAATAACAAAGGGTAAAAAATGACATTGCCTGTGGGCTTTCTCTATTCAGATAGGAAAAAAATCTGAAAATGAAGCCAGCTGCCAGATGGAAGATGTGTTTGCATAGCTCAGAAAAATGATGCAGACCTAACACTGCTGAACAACAGCAACTGGGGCCTGCCTTGGCACTTGTTATCTGTTTGCATTCATTCATAAAATCTTAATGTCTAGACATTAAACAGAACACAGAATCTGTACGGCTATGGTCGGCTAAGTGTTAGTGCCAGATGAGGGCCCATTGCTGTTGTAAAAAACACAATAGCAGAAGCTTCTCTAATGATTTAAGAAAACACAACTGTGGCTGCTCTCTAACCCAAGAGGAGAGAGCTAAGTCATAAACATAACAATTACTTCATGTTACTTATTTATGATCAATATGGAATCCTACATGTCTTGCACTAATGTGTGCAATCATTAGCTAGGTTCGTAGTAATCAAAGAATCAAACTTTCTTGGGGGTGCTGATTTATAATAAGGTAGGACCTTTGTTCAAGCTCAGCTTGCCTAATTATCATTAAATTACTTGATTATTATTGAGTATTTCTAAAGGCAATTTAGATAGAAGTACACAGGTATATTAAAATAAGATCAGTGTATAAGAAGAGACTAGAACTTGGATTCAAATGGAGGAAAAGTGTTTTATCTTCCATAAATCTTTGCTTCGTCTATGAAAACTGATAACTACTCACTTCATTTTGAGAGTAATTTAATTCTCATTAAATTATTGATGACAATATGTGCTCTGATCACAGTCTACTTTCTAACAAGGTCACAAACATATAATTATTTTGCTGTGGCAGGTGGTTTTCTTAAGTTCTGAAGTTACAAACAATAATGAGAGACTATAACAATCTGGAAGGAAACTAGTTCTTTATCTCTGTGTCCTACATTCTAAATCCTCAGCTTCCTTCAGTGTTAGTTATGGTTTATCTTGTCCAACATGAGGATTGATCTATGTATACCTACAGGCTAGAGCCTAACTCAGAAAATAATTAGATGTCCTGAAAATATTAATAGTTCTTTTCCTGGCAAGTTGTATTTGGATATAGCTCATGTCTGTCATGGCTGATGAATGAGTTTCTAAATGTGTTCAAAATTTCAGCTACCCATAAGAGTATCTGAAACTTCTTGACCTGTGCTAATGCTGTGCAGCAGCTCTTCTGGGATGCCTACAGAGTGACCTCTCCGCAATTGGACTGGGAATACTGAGCTTTTGGCCTCAGCTCCAGGTCATTAGTCACACTCATCACCAGCATCCTCTCTGTTGCTCTCAAATTGACAGTAGCACACAAAATCCCTACCCCACTGAGAGCTACAGTCTTTGGAGAGAGATATCTCCCCAACTTGAACTTGATCATGCCCTGTGTTCCTAGTACTTAAGACATAGATTTATACACGCTTCCTTCCTGCCTGCCCTCCCTCCCTCCATCCTTCCTTCCTTCCTTCCTTCCTTCCTTCCTTCCTTCCTTCCATCATGGTTTCATCTTATGACCTGGTTGAATACTGAAACCCACATGAACGGGTTCCACTTCATATCTATCTAGTTTGCCTTCCCCTTCTCTGGAAAAGCGTCTATCATCAATAACATACATGAGTGCTTAAGGCACTCTTGGTTGTTTTACAAAGGCTCATTTAGAATAAAACTCCTAAAATGAGATGTTAATCTGTGAATACTGTTTTTATGAGTATGGTAGACAAGAGTTTGCCTGTGTGAACAAACTGGCTTTCTACTGAATTTATTTCCTGATCTTCAATATATGCCCCATATAAAAAAAATTACATTAAATAAGAATAGCAACTTATACCATATATAATACAAAAATTCTCCCTAGATTTTGTAAAAAGAGAATATTGCAATTTACAATAAAATGTCCTAGAAAAATAGGAAAATAAATTACAAAAAAAAAATTAATGGAAGGAGAGATGGCTCAACAGTTAAGAGCATTGCTTACCTTGCAGAGAAACCAGGCTTGGTTTCCAGCACCTATATTATGGGTCTTTCAACTGCCTGTAGTTGTAGTTCCATGGGATCTCAACAGCATGCATATGCTATACATGCACACATGCAGGCACTCACATATACTCATAAAATAAAAATAAATTAACAAATAAATACAACTTTCAAAAAATACTTTAAATGATCCATACCCTACCTCACAGAACATTATGTAAAAAGCTGAACTCTTCAGATGGCTTTATTTTTAGAATTCTATGTTTAATTTCTTTGCTTATTTATTTTAATCTAATTAAAATACAATTTTATCACTTCCTTTTCTCTCTCCTACCTCCTAACACACCCCTAGATTAAGGGGTAAAAGCATTACGTGCATATGTGCCACCTTTTTATCCTTTTATTTGTTGATTGGGTGTCTAGGCTGGTTCTTCCCTTGTACTGCAACAATGAATATACATGTGCAAGTGTCTGTGCAAGTGTCTGTAGGTTTTGTTGGGTAAATATGCTGAAGAGTAGTATAGGTGGCTCATATAGCAGCACTATCCACAGATTTTAAGAGTCCCCAAGAACAATTTCCACAAATGCTGCACACATTTACATTTTTTTTCTCTTCCTTTGTGGCCTGGGAAGGTCATCTCTTCGGGGAAAAGTGATAGAGGAGCAGGCAACAGACTCCATATCAGAGACAGTCCCTGCTCCTCTTACTAGGGAACCCACATGGAAACTGAGCTGCCTATCTGCTACAGCTGAGCAGGAGGCCTATGTCCTCTCCATGCATGGTCTTTGGTTGGTACATCGCTCTCTACCTGCCCTGCTGGGCCAAGATTTGTTGGCTGTGTTGGCCTTCTTGTGGAGCTCCTGTTCCCTCCTGGTCCTTATGATCCCCAGACCTTCCATAAGACTCTCTGTGCTCTGCCTAAAGTTTGACTGTGAGTCTCAGCATCTGCTTTCTTTCCTGGTAGATGGGAAGGGGGGAAGGGATCAGAGGTCATTTCTACCATGAGGATAGGAGGAATATCTGGAGTCATTGTCACTGTCCCCAGGTGGACTGGAGGATATATTTCCCAGCATAATGTGTTGGATTATTTCTTAATCTTAGTAATTTAATTTATTTATTTACTTACTTACTTACTTATTCATTTGAGACAGAATTTCTTTCGGTCGCCTGGGCCGTCCAGGACTCTCTTTGTAAACATAGCTGGCCTTGAACTCATAGAAAGCCACTTGGCCTCTGCTTCCCTGAGTGTTGCATTAAAGGTGTGCACCACCATGCTTGACTTAAATTTAATTTTTTTTAAATGTAGTTTTTCTTTTACTGAAATTAGGCTGTTGTCTCCCATAATATATCTTGATTATGGTTTCCCCTCTCTTTTCCTCCTAGTTCCTCCCATTTCCCCTTCAATTTGGTTCTACTTCCTTTCTGTCTTTCATTAGAAAACGACAGGCTTCTATGAGGTTATATTAAAATATAAAATAAAGTATTATTTTATTTTGTTATCAAACAGCTTTTGACATGCTCTATGTTCTATCAAACTCTTTTTGGTTGACTGTTTTGGATCAAAAGCATAAATTCAGTGAGGTCTTTAATAAATTCCATCACATTTAAAAGTTATACCCTTTATGTATTATCACAATAAAAGGTGAATTACTTTTAGCAGAAGACAAGTAAGACTTTTGCCTATTAGTAGATGCTGTGTATTCCCTGAATTTAATGATAATAAGTTAAGATACAGAACATGTGGCTCTTTTATATGCAAACAATGTGAGCAAGGACATGCATGTGAGAAAAACACTCATACACATGAAATAAAATAATAAATCTAAAATAATTTTAAAAGAAGTATAATTGATCATCCCTCCCCCAATTTTATATGCTGTCTTGACTATCCTAAACATTTCCTGGCTGTGGACAACCATTTTAACGTCAGGCCTTCCCATTTGTTGAGCCTTGAGATAATGCTCTGCTTTGTTGGAGTTCCTTTCAATTCCTTCCCTTCATCTAATGTTGAGTGTTTTCCCAATGCTTTATTTTGGCAGTTTCAGAGTTTCTGATTTGGTATTGTTGTTCCACATCTCATTTGTGGAGCTGGTACGGGTGATATAACAACAGATTGCAATATAAGGCCAAGAGAGAACAATTCTTGTGTTCCCTCCAAGGGTCCAGCTGTGTGGTAGAAACACCTGTAAGTTTTCCAAAGTAGCCATCTGTCACTGGGCAAGCTGGTTCTGGAGCTAGAGGTTGGCATACATGCATTCTATGAGTCGTAGGCATTTCTTGGGCTTCTGACCAACTCCTTTTCCATTAGTAGGATTACGAGTATGCTGCTCCAGCTCAACAGCAACAAGTATGGTGCATCTGCTCAGGCAGCATGTGTCTGTCCTTAAATTTTCACGGGCCCAGAGTTTGTGAGGTGAGAAAGATCTGGAACTAGTTTCACTTTTCTACATTTTCCACATTTCCAGCACCATTTGTTGAAGAGGCTCTTTTCTATACCATGTACTTTCATGTACCATGAATTTTTGTCAAAAATTCGATGGCTATGTGGGTTTATTTGATGTTTCTGTTTTTGTTATCAATACTGTGCTGTTTTGTTATCATATCTCCAAAGTGTGATTTGAGAAAAAGGTGGACTGATCTGGCTGATGGGCTTCCATATGAATTTAATGACTCTCTTTCTCTAGTTCTGTGAAGAATGTTGTTAACATTTAATGGGAATTGTGATATCTAATCTTCACTGTTGACTACGCTTAGAATCACCTACAAAAGTACCTCTAGGAATGTCTGCCAATATATATTTCTGGTAAGACTTAAAAGAAAAGGAGAGAGAAACTTGAAGGGAACCACAGGCTAAGGTGTCTTACCAAATAAGAAGTGTGCTGGGCAGCAGTGTCCACCTCTCTCAACTTCCAGAGTGTGGCTGCAGTGTGGCTGCTTGGCACTCATGCCTCCATGCTGCTCCTCAAAGGTGGACCATGTCCTCTCTTAAAATGAGACAGAAACTAAATTATTTTTCATTTAAGAAATATTTTTCTGGCATTTTGTCAAAACAGAAAGAAAATTTATAGATTTCTTTCAGTAACATAGCCATTTTCTCATTAATTCTGCAAACACATGAGCATGTGAAGACTTTCCAACTGGTAGCATCTTCCTCAATTTCTTTTCCTCATGTTAGTTTCGATTGTAGACAGTTCACTCCTTAGGGTTATACTTGGATTTAAAATATATATGTATATTGTAAATGAAATTTTTGTTCAAATCTTTCTTGGTGGATTATTTTTATTTTTTTATTTTATTTTATGTGTATGAAGTGTTTTGCCTGTACATATGTATGTGCGTCATTACTTGGTGCCTGCCTGGAGGTGGTTGGATCCCCCGTAACTGGAATTATGGACCATTGTGAGCCACTGTGTGAGTACTGGGAACCCAATACAGGTCATCTGCAAGAGTAACAAGTGCTCTTATACTCAGCCATCTCTCCAGCCTTTTTGGTTAGTTTTTAATTATATATTGAAAAGTTAATTACTTTGGTATACTGATTTTTATAACTTGCCACTTCGCTGAAAATAGGATCAATCCTAAGAGTTTCTTGTTGGAATCTCAGTAGACTTTTAAAATTATAGGGTTAAAATTATATGTTGTCTGCAAACAGGGACAGTTTGACTTCTTCCATTTCTACTTCTCCTTTATTTCTTCCTTTTGTCTTGTGATTGTAAGTAAGCTTTCAAATAGTCTATTGAACTAGATTGTCTTATCATGTGCCTGATTTTAGAAAACAATGCTTTATTTTTTTTTCTCCATTTAGCTATAGTTCTGAAATTTATAGTCATTGCTTTGTTGAGATATGTTTCTTTTATTCTGGGTTCTCAAGGCCTTTATCTGAAAGGAGGTTAAACTTACTAAGGCTCTTTAATTCACCAGTCGGGATGGCTATGTGATTTATATCCTTCAGTCTGTTTAGATGATATGTTACATTTGTTGAGTTAAACTGACAATAATCCTCAAAGTGTCCTCATTATATGGAAAGGTACAGAAATATTAGGAGAGTGTTCTGGATTTTTTTTAATTAATATATGTAAATCAATGGGTTTCTGTTTGGTTTTTTTTAACTTTTTCACAATTTATTCATTATATATTCCAATTTAAGGCCCCTCCCTCAACTCCTCCCAGTCCAACCTTCTCTCCCTCTTCCCCCCTTTTCCCTTCCTATAGTCCACTGAAAAAGGAGCTCTCCTCCTCTGCCATCTGCCCATAGCTTATCAGGTCTCATCAGGATCCTCTTCCCCCTTGGCCTGGCAAGACCGCATCACCAGGGTTGAGGATCAAAGAGCAAGCAACTGAGTTCATGACAGAAGCAGCCCCTGCTCCCCTCACTTAGAGATCCACATGGAAAGTGAACTGCCAATAGGCCACATCAGAGCAGGTGGTCTAGATCCTCTCTATGAATGGTCATCTCTATGAATGGTCTCTGTAGGACCCCCTTGGCTCAGATCCTTTAGCTTTGTTGGTCTCCTTGTGGGGCTCCTATCCCCTCCATGTCCCTCTAACCCCAAGGCCCTCTTCTTCTATAAGACTCCCTGTGCTCTGTCCATGGAACTAGAAAAGATCATCCTGAGTGAGGTAACTGAGAAACAAAAAGACAGGCAAGGTATACACTTACTTATAAGCGATATTAACTATATAATATAGAACAGCCATCTATAGACCTAAAGAAGCTAAACACTAAGGAGGACCCTAGGGAGGATGCTTAATTTCATTCAGAATGGTAAATAGGACAGACATTTGTGAAGATGCTGACTCAAAATAATATCATCCTACATTTCTGGATAAATTAGGAGCTGTATATGTTCTATTCATCAGTGTTTCTGAGGATAACAGAAACTCTATTTAAACAAACAGACTGAGAGTAATATTCCTTAGCAGGCAAACATATATGGGGCTATAATTTGATGAAAATTAAAACCCAAGCTACAGTCAGTCACTCAACCTCTTCTCTCCTGAGCTCTGCTTTTCTGTGGATCACATCCATCCAAAACTCCTTCTTGCTCTGTCATTGTCTTTTGTCATTAATGGGGACCACCTGAAAACCTCTCTCTCATAGGGGACCTCTGACCACTATGACAGTGGAACCAAATTTCATTATAATCTTCATCAGTCCTTTTTTCCTTTTTTTTCAATATTTCTTTCTCCCTGGATAACTGCAAACACAATTTTAAAGCCTTTATTGGTAAGTAGAATTAGTTTTCTTATAAAGACTATGAAAGAAACTATTAGTCCACCAGATCTAGGTTCAATAACCTAACGGAAGCAGAGATTAAAACCCCGATAGGCTCACAGAGTCCCAACTGGAGAAAGTTAAAGAAAGTTTAGTACCAAAAAAGGTTGAAAATAGATCTCTCACAATAGTAATTGGTTAAGATTTGGAAAACGTTATGACATGTCATTTGGGATTGGTTTACCACCAAAATGAGAACCTTGATAAATTATTACCCAACTAAGCAAGCTGTGTGTCCACATGAATAAACAGTCTAACTTAGTCACATAGATAAATTAAATCACTAAGTGTTCTAAGCAAAAATGGGATGTTTATTCCTTAGTAGGTTATCTTACTGGTTTTAAAAAAAAATCCTGAACAAAAAGTTAAATCACTGATGGATGTGGACTCACTTTTCAGTTCGGATGGCTAAAATATGTGAAAGAAGAAGCCATGGTTCTTAAACAGGCAGAGGATGTAGTTTAACACAGAGAAATTTTTCACCAAAGTATTGATTAAATTTTCCCTTGATGTAGTCTAGAAAGACAGGAAATTTTAGGCTGTATCAGTTTTCTACCAGAAAAAGTACTTTTCTTTGAACTTACGAGACACTGTCTAGGGATCCTAAATAACACAAGACAGTCCCATTCTACTGGGAATCACCCACCCTACCTAAACTGCCAATAGAGTCTTAATTCAAAAAACAGTAGCTATATAAAATAATTTTAAGGAGAAAACTAGTTGTCCAAGACCTCAGCTGAAATAGATAGATACATACATAGATAGATAGATAGATAGATAGATAGATAGATAGATAGATAATTAGAAATGTTTTATATGGTATTCAGTTCCACAAAGGCCTGTTCATCATTTTCATCACTCAAAAATAGATGAATGGATAACATGTAAAGATGAAAGTATGCTGAAAAAGATGATTAGTATTGTAAGAGAGCAATTAGGATTAATCTTTCCTCAAAGAAAAATCAAAATGGAAAATTTTACAATGATGAGCTATGGAGTTTAATATATAACTACCAAAATTAAATTGAATTGGCTTCCAGATGACTATACTTACCTGTCACTTAAGCAAGAAAGATTTAGATTGGTAAACAGGTTGCAGTTTTCTGTATTCTAAAGATTATAAAAATTGGATTAAATTATTAGAACAAGACTTGAATACAAATTTTAACATTTGTACAAGATTGTATGCATTATTGTCCATGAGAAAAATTAACAAGTCAAGATGAATTCAAAAGAAATTAAGATAATGAAGGTTTTGGGGAAATGCAATATTCATACTGCATAGGAAGTTACTAAAGTAATCAAGAATATTTAGTAGAAAATAATGAAAGATTGTTTTCATTGTGATATTTTAAGGATTCTCTTAAAAGTGTGATATGCCATTCTTCAAGAGTCTTACTATCCAACGTGTGGTTGACAGACAAGAAACATTAGCATGACCTGGAAACACACTAAGAATACAGAAGAGCAGCCACCATCTCACACACATGCAATTATTGTGTTTCGTAATGTGTTCATTAGTTGATTCACCTACACATTCATGTCTAGGAAATGCTTGTCAAAGTATTTCCAAGCATGAAAGCAGTAGCCACCAGCTGTAGGAATGAGGATGCAGATTCTCAGGTTAATGGTCAGACTTGCTGGTTCAGAATTCCAGGGGATACAAATCAAGTACGTTTGAGAAATTTCAATCCAGACAGACTATTACAACACCTGGAATTTGACTACATGTCCTAAAATTTTGTGCTATGAAGAAATACCCTGGTTTGAGAGAAAATGAAGCCTAATCATGAAGGCTATGGGAGGCAGAATTCAATGATTCTTTTTCCTTCTAAATATAAAACATAGATTCTTTTAAATCCAGCTGTGAATTCTTGAGCCAATTTGCAAGGATGCATTCACTAGTAAAAGCCAGAAGCAAATCCACATGTAAAAAGCATGAATCCATTTTTTGGCAATTCCTACAAATAATACTTCTCAAGAGCATTTGCTCAAATAAACTGTGATTCCAATGACACAATGAACTGAAAACAAGACCACAGGTTCTAGGAAGTAATTAAGGATTTTTCTACTGAGCTCAGCTTGAATTAACTTCAAGAAGTCTTGCAACTGCCTAGATTTTCACACCAAGCCATGTCATGGTGCATAATTTGATACTGTAATTTATTCACAGTTAATGCTTATTAAATGAAGCCCAGTGGCAGTTTCACCATAATAAGGAAAGAAAGTACTGCTTGTTTTATTGCTAGAAAAAAAAAAATGTTCACTGAGGTGAAAAATCAAGACTCACCTATGATCTGTTAATACACAGGTAATTGTTATGTGGAGTTCTCAAATTGAGCAGCTACAAGGGTTCTCAAATTGGACTGCTATGAAATTCCACTCTTATTTCTTTTTTATTGCTCCGGTTGTTTGACGATGAGATTCGATTATAGTTTCACCCTTCTATTCCAAACTCAGGTACAAAGTTGCACGTACAATCGGGATTGTTCGGTAGAGAGTGTAAAAACTTCAGGCAGCCATCATTTCATCTAGCCTTGCTATCTCTCTCTTTTTTCTATATTAATGATATCATGAAGGAAAAAAGTATGGCTCTGACTACAAATGGAGAGTGAAGCAAAAGGGAAAGAATCTTTCAGATGTTAAAATTATATTTGCCAGTCTAAGACATGGACCTTAAATCTATGGCCCATTTCTTTTTTTAATTTTTTATTAAGTACAGTTTTTTTCACTTTATATCCCCACTGTAGCCCCTTCCCTCATCCCCTCTGAATTCTGCTCTCCTTCCCTCTTCTCTTCCCATGCCCATCCCCAAGTCCACTGGTAGGGGAGGTCCTCCTCCCCTTCCATCTGATCCTAGCTTATCAGGTCTCATCAGGACTGGCTGCATTGTCTTCCTCTGTGGCCTGGTAAGGCTGCCCTCCCCTCAAGGGGGAGAGGGTGTGATCAAAGAGCCAACCACTGAGTTCATGTCAGAGACAGCCCATGTTCCCCTTACTAGCGAACCCACTTGGAGATTGAGCTGCCATGGGCTACATCTGTGCAGGGGTTCTAGGTTATCTCTATGCATGGTCCTTGATTGGAGTATCAGTCTCAGAAAAGACCTCTGCTCCCTGTTCTGTTGCTCTTCTTGTGGAACTCCTGTCCCTGCCATGTCTTTCATCTCCCCCTTCTGTAGCCAAACTTTCTGCAGAGTGCAGGGAACCTGATGACCCATTTCTTGATGCAAGTGTCCACTGTGTGGCTCACCTTCCATTCATAGTAGAAATTTTTAATTACTGCTCAGCTTCCTTCCTGAATCCCAATTCCTAATTTGACACCAATCCTTCTTTGTTTTACCTTTAGAAATATTCTTTCTGTGCATCCCTTGTGAATTGATGAAATAATAATTCATCTTCTCATATAACACAATACAAACAACTATTACATTGGATACTCTCTCTTAAGCGTTGATAGTTGAACTAAAGTCTTTACTAATAACATAGTTCCCGAATTATAGGGCAGGTGTCCATCTCCTCTCCCTCATTCATAGAGTTTCCCTTTCCCCAAGCAGTTCATTTCTATCGCCATCACCTATAGAGCCATCAGACTCTAAATTGAGTTTAAATGTCCCCTAGTGGCTAAAACTAATAACAGTCCCCTATGCAAGTAGTAATAAAAACCACCTCATTGTTTTAATAAAGACTAAAGAAAATAGGAGATAGGATCGAAGATAGAAATGTATGAAAAAAAGAACAGAGGGGAGGGGGAAAAGGAGTGCTGGGAAGGAAGCAAAAAAGGAGGGAGAAAAGAAGGGAAGAAGAAAAGATGGAAGGAAGAGAGGAGAACACGGAGAAAGGAAGAAAAGAGAAGCTAAACAGGCAATCGAACTTTCAAATTATGACAGAGCAAGGATGGAGGGACAAGATGAGGGGTAAAAGGAATAACAGAAGCAAGAGTATTCTCTAGTGCCCTTCCATTAACTTGCAGGTTTGAAACAGGGGGAAAAAAAACCAACAAAAAAAAAAAAAAAACAACAACAACAAAAAGAAAAACTGAGTTTTGATTAGGCTTCCTAGGATTAAACAAGTTCCAAAAGCACCAAGCTACAGAATACAAAGAGCACAGCCCCAAATACATATTTAGCATTCAAAATCCTCATTTTGTGCTGTGATCCAACACGTCTGTACTTTATCACATTGTCTAAGGTGTGATATCCTCTATTTGGGTCATTTACCATTCTGTCTACACACCAAAATTATGAAGCTCTGTGAATAATCCACACACATTGGTTGCATTCTTGGATTCCTGAAGAGCAAGAATTTGTAAATCAAAGTACGTTCTATGAACAGACCAATAAGTGACCCTAGCTGACATACATCAGAAGATGAAGTCTTAGCCGAAATCATGCTGAATTAGACAGACAGCCTTTTCTCAGGCGGCCAACCTTTCTTTTCCCTATCACACTGCTGATACCTTTCTTTTGACAACAATACCTTACTTTTCTCCCTTTTTTAACTCGAGGCAGTATTTTTCAAACACCCTCATTTTCTGTCTGTGATGACCTCTGTTTGTTCCACTTCAGCTCAAAGGTGTAAGTCTCCCTCTCTTGGGGTTCCACAACAAGTTACCTATATCCTAACCTCTGAATGTACAGTCTGGCATTGGCATGAAGGTCTCCTCCTCGGCTAGGCCGAAAGAGCCTTATGTTCGAGGACTACGGCACCTTCTTTAAATAGCTGTTCTAATGCCACAGCTTTTGGAAAAGCAATGAAAAATAAAATGGAAGAAATAGAGGCATTTGGGGCTGTAAGAGTAAGAGTATTTAGGATTCTGGCAATATTTTTTTCATGACCTACATGGCAGTTACAAAGATGTATTTATGGCTACGCATTAAATTGTTCATTTATAGTATTGTTCAATTATTTTTGTATTATAACCTCAATGAAACTTTTTGAAGAGACAATAAAAGTATCATCAGCCATAGGAGATCCAGCCACAGCACAAACAGAAAACAAGTCTCTAGTAGGTTCTTGTTTAGAGGAAGATAGATCTAAGCTTCTTTGTCACATAGGGCATTAAAAAGTCCTTCTAGTTAGTGAAATAATAGGGCTGTTTAAATAGTTATTGGTGGTCTACTACATCCTTTAAAATGGAAAATGAGAATTCTGTTAAGTAATTGCAAAGAATTTCTTTTCAAATCTGATTCAGAAATTCTGATTTCTAATCTGGTTTACTTCCCCCTTCCCCTCCACACCCAACAATTTAACACTTAGAAACTTAAAATCTGTAATTCTGCATTTTTGATGCTTGAGTCCTATAAAACAAAATAGTTAATTCATTGACTGTACACTATACTAAACTAGGATAAACCCCAGAAACCAGACAAACTCACTGCCCTTCAGATGACCCAAGGGTGTTAAGGAGGAGGAGAGTGACAGTGAAGTTGAGAAGAACCAGAAAGTTCCTCGGAGAGCACCTGTGTATCAGGAAGGATTATCACTCCTGACACCAGCCTTACTCAGAAGTCCCGTTATAAAGCTCTAGTGAATCATATGTCATGTAGACCCACCTGGGTGGCTGGGAAGATATGGAGTAATTTATAGAATGGAAAAGAAATTGTGATAACTAAAGCCTTGGGCAAGTTATGGTATTACCCTCACAATGTTGACTTGGTTGAAGCATGACTAGAGGTCATCCACCCACTTTACTAAACACACAACTCTTCCAAATCAGATGTAAAATACATTAAAGACGGGAGTAGTGGACAGAAGAGGCAAAAATGAAGGGCATTTGTTTTTAGGTCTCCAATATATATAAGTGTTACACAGATAACACACACACACACACACACACACACACACACCATTTAACTTAAGTTGCAAGTGCTACAATAGAGAAATCAAGATTGGTCTTAAACATCTCTGAGGGAAAGAGACGTAATAAACTGACTTGGGCTTGGTAAGCTGGAAGTCGGAAGGCGGTATCCAAGAAGAGGGCCTGAGAAACAAGAAGGGGATGCAGCACAGGCTAACCAAAAGAAAGGAAAGAAGTTTGGTGTTCGAGAAAGCCTCTGAAGGCAATGAAGAAATGCACGAGAATAAGTGTGACTCTGTAGAGCTGGTCAATGGACAGTGTATGGCACACTCTCCACTACAGTTTGGCTTACGCGGGGGAGTGAGCAGAAGACTCCGAAGACTCTCAAACACAGAAGCGCGAGCGTGTCATGAAACGGAAACACAGCCACTTTGATTGCAATTTGAAAAACTCATTGCAGGGAAAGCCAGATGGAGCCGTGAAGTATGCTAGACTTCGCGGCAGGACACACTCCCCACCGGGGAATCGTGTGCTGGTGCAGACGGAAAGAGTATGCATGATGATTTTGGAAAAAGAACATTTTACAGAGAATTTGGAATAAAAACAAATTTTGTTATTCTTAAAAAGGTTTTTAACACATACCTGTGCAAACAAAGCCAGCAGCCAATCTCATGATTTTATCAGAAAAGCTCAGAGAAGAGAAGCATTTTATTTGTAGCAGATAGAAGCCTTGGCACTTTCACCAAGTTCCCGAGGCTCTGCACACAAAACGGGAAGGCAAAGACAATAGCTCTGCTCACTGACAATTAGCCACAGCACTAAGCATAAGCCATCAGAATAAAAGGCACTGTGTGTATTTAGATGTTTATTTAAAGTGCTGGCTTTATTATTGGAGGGATGCGAATTCTCCTACATTTCAGTATCTTTTGTGTGGAAGAAAAGAAATGAACGATTACTGCTTGAAACTTCCACTTTAAGCCACAATAAAAGCTAATCATGCAAATTTTGAAGAAAATCATCAGAAGTTTTAGAGCTAAAATAAGAGATGTCTTCACAAGGGGCAAAACGATAAAAAGAACAATCAAACAAGCAAATGAAAAATTGTTTGATACTCCCTTCCAGGTCAGCTTCAAACCTGTTCTGAAGGAGAGTCTTCACACTTAGAAGGGAATTTAGGAAACCACTATGCTACTAAAGCCAAAGCTATTTAAATAAGAGAGAGCTGTAGGAAGGGGTTGCCTTAGAGATTTCACTAACATACATTTTTAATACATTCTGAACATAGGGTTGATTTATGAGGTAAACCCAATTACTGTTTGCAATTGTATAAAAACATATACCATAATGACTGGCTATATAATTGTCCTTGGAAGATTAAGTACATTAAAGAAGATTTGCCAAAAAAAAAAAAACAAACAAACAGAATATAGTCAAACTATGTGTGTGTGTGTGTGTGTAGATACAAAATATATGTATGTACATCTGTATAGAAAGTGTACTATATATATATGTATTTTCATGTGTGTCTAATGTATACACTTATATATGCCAATATACAGACACTGTCTACATTCTGAATACACTCACATATGTAATTAATTAATTAACTCATTAATTATAAGAGCATAGAAAGATGGATTAGTTGTTAGAAGTATTTGCTACTCTTGCAGAGGACTTGGGCTCAGTTCACAATATAGTGGCTCAAACTGAAGTTTGTAACTCCAGTTTCATGGGGATCTGTCACTCTAATCTGTCCTCCAATGACACCAAGCACATAAGTGGTACACGCGCATACATGTAGACAAATCCTCTTAAAGATAAAATTTATATTAAAAAGAAAAACTTTAATGTGCTTGCTAAAAATAAATGATATGTGTGTGAGGAGATGAATGTATTTGACCTTAATTAAATATTAAACAATATATCATACACATCAAATGCATCAAAACATTAATGGTCACATTACTAAGATATTTGTTACGTTTCATGTATCAGTTAACATATTTTAAAATGCCTTGAACATTAAGTTCATAACACAAACACATAAGCGTTTATAAACCCGAATTATTCCACATAAACCTTAGAGTTTCTGTTTCTTTACACTCATATAATGTCTCTAAAAATCTACTTCAAAATGAGTGTTACAATAAAGCAAGCAAAACAAAAAAGTGATAAGAGCCAGCCATAGCCAAGTGGGCACTGTTTTAGAACAGCAAGGCAATTCTAGCAGAAGTTATAATTGGAAAGTGTAGGTGGTGACATTTAGGTGTACATAAAAAGACATTCACGATTTGGACCCATAGACAGTGTTATGGCTCAGATGTGAATGTCTTTAACAGGCTTGTGTGTTTGAACAGTTGGTCCCCGGCTGGTGGAAATGCTTTGTAAGCTTGTAGAACCTTTAGGAGGCTGTTGGAGGAAGTGGGTCAATGGGCTAGGCCTGAGGCTTTATAGCCTGCTCCTCTCTGCTCTGCTGAGTGATTATGGGTGCAATATGACCAACCAGCCACCTTGAGCTTCTGCCCCCCAAGCCTACATCATCCCTAATGACCTGTGCTTCCTCCAACTGTAAGCCCAATAAACCCTCATCTCTTAAGTTGACCATTTTCAATTATTTTGTCACAACACAAGACAGGTAATGACTACAGAGGGTTTCTCTCATTTTTTAACTATATGACAGGGAGGTGTATTAGAATCTAAACAAATCTGAAAGACCCCAGTGCTGATGTAGCTCGGAGACACTCTGTGGAGTTGAAGTGATATCTTTTGAGCAAGGAAAAGATGGGCATTTCTATTAATCTCCTCCATTTTCATTATCAGCTTTTTTTCCTTTCTTATGCTCTTGTGTCATGGGACTCTGGGACAGCTTAACCTTGCAGACTTGGCGACATTTTGGCCATTTGCTATATGTCATTCCTTTCTCAACTGCAAAGCCCCACCATGAAACTGAAACTAGAATGTACTATGTCATGACTTACACAATTTAATTTGGGAAGAATTTGTGTGTGTGTGTGTGTGTGTGTGTGTGTTTAAGAAAGAAAGGGAAGAAGGATCAACCCAGCTGAAAGGCTGACAAATATCTTATAATACTGCTACTAAATGCCATGAGAAAGATGTAATTAACTTGCTTGCAGGTAACCTCTAAGCAGGGTGGTGGGGCAGGGATAGCTGTAAAAGTGTTCATTGCTCATTTGTAATACCTGGAGAGAGGGGGGAGGGAGGGAAGGAGGATGAAAAACCAGACTCTATTACCACAGTTTTAGAAAACGTGAAAGAAAACTGCTTTTCATGGGCCCGCATTTTAACTGTCTCATTTCCTCTGCTATTCAGATCTCATCGGGGTAGGAGAAATGTGTAATTTTGGTTGTTTTGTTTTTCTGGAGGTGGTAGCTTTCTGAAGCAAGGTCTTACATGGCCCAGGCTGGCCTTTATGTCTTTATATAACTCAGGAAATCCTCAAATTCCTGATTCTCTTGCCTTAATTCTCAAGTGTCAGGATTACAGACATAAACCGTGTCACCCAAACAGTAAAACAAATTTCAGTATTTACAGGGTAAACTAAAAATAGGCCATATTTCTGCTATAGGAAATCATAAATTAGGAGCAAAAACTTGGGCTACCTTATCTGAAATTATGAATACAAAATTTTGATTAAATATGATGGATTTTAAATGAAGGGTAAAGCAAGCTTTCTAATTATACAGCATATTTTAATTAGATAACATTTAATCTTTCAAATACAAATATATTTAAAATATATGTGATGCATATATGACTCCACATGTACATATATGTATAAGCATAGATGATTTCTCTATCATATACATCAAGAGCATGACTCCTAGAAAAGTCATCTGAACGTCATAAAACTGTTTCAGGAAGCTAAGATAGAAGTAGCAGTGATACAGGGTTGAGGAGAGGGTACTCAGTAAGTACTTACCTCTCAAGTGTAAAGACCTAATCTCTAGAGTTCAAGTGCTAGACACATGCAGTCTCCACACTGGCGGGGGGACAGAAACAGGCATGTGTGGGGCTTTCTGACAAGCCTAGTCAACTTGATGAGTTTCAGGCCATTCTGGGACCCTGACTTGAAAAATTAAAGAGGGACAAATAACATCCAAAGCTGTCCTCTGTCCTTAACACGCACACGCCTACACATGTACCCCTACAAACACACTATGACCGAAGCGGAAGTTTCTTGATTGTCTGAAAACTCAGTTCTCTCACGTGATGTTTCGCTGCGCGCTGTCTTGTGCTGGCGGTGTGACTTTGGCCAGCTGGAAACATCTGTGGGTGGACCTTGAGGAGAGGAGATATATAGAAGCCCAGGAACAATGAGAGAGTGCTTTTTGGATCGACATCACTTCGCTGGTCTTCATTTTTAGTTACTGCTCAGAGAGAAACGTTCCAGAGAGCTTCCTGGAGCAATCTGAGTTTGGCGGCTTTCGCTGACTCCTTCCCGTTTGGCGGAGTCTCGCTGTTCCTGCTGAGTCACGCTCATTCGTGCTGCTCTTTGGTGTCGGCATTTGGACTAGACTGGTGGTATCTGGACAACGAAGAGTAGACTTGCACCGAGGAACTACTTCTAAAGAGGTCTACAACCCCTTTTCCTAATAATCTTTCTCCCCTACCTCTGGTCAGTTGGTTAGAAGGGGGATAGAAACGGTTTAAGAACCTTAAATAAAGTAGGTTTGTTGAAAAATGGAAGCCTTCATCTGACACTACACATACCACACACACAAAGTAAGACACTGTTCACGTATTAAATGTCAGAAAAAAAAATGACTATGAAAACAATTAAATTAGTTACTCACCCACATGGAGCCAAGTCTCAGGCAGCAGCCTAGCTACAGTCACATAATAAAACGACCTCAGTTTCCTTGTTCTGAGCCCACCTGTTTCTCTGCCTTTGATGCACCTCCGCTGGGTCACAATGCCGGGCCTTCGCCGGTGTGTTTATCATCTCGCCTACAACAATTTCTCACAGGCATCAGAAACTTTCCTGATGCGCTGACCTTCCAGAATGGCACCAGGACAGTACAGCTCGATCATTTTCACTCTCTGGCTTAGGGTGCAAAGTGCGTCTGCCACTGAACGAAGTTGGTGGCTTCCTCGCTTTAAGCAGCTGAGTAGAAACAAAGGACCCGGTGTTCCAACCAACCTCGTCAGAGGATGTGGTAATGGGAGGATGCTTCTCGGCTCCACTCTGCAGAAATGTGCACACACACGGGCTCGAAGTCATTGGACTGGGACTTGTCAGGGAAACAGGCCTGGAGGTGATGCTCTCATACAGCCTGGAACCCCGTGCGCTGCGTTTAAGTGAGGATAGCCCCCATAGGCTCATGTGTTTGGCCACTTGGTCCCTGGTTGGTGGAAATGTCTAGGGAAGGATTGGTAGGTGCGGCTGTGTTGGAGAAGGTGTATTGTGCGGGGTAAAAGGAGGGGGAGGCATCATATTGAGCCCAGTCTCTTACACCACCTGCTTCTGGCTCAGATGTGCCTTCTCAGTCATTGCTCCAGTGTCAGGCCTACCCACCTGCCGCCATGCTTCCACCACGATGGTCATAGACCCACCCTCTGGAACTGTAAGCAAGTCCCCAATTAGAGGCCTTCTTTTGTAAGCTGCCTTGATCATGTTCTCCACAGCCGCAGAAAAGCAACTAATACAACCAGAATGGTCATTGATTAACTGCCCTGCTTCTCGGTTCCCAACAAGGAATAGCAAAACTCAAGAAGTCACAAATGTGTACGGGGTGGGGCTCAGGGTGGAATCATTGTGTAATAGTACAAGTATATTTGCTAAGTTGCTTTGCCCCTACTGTGTTGCTATTACCTTTAACTTTGGAGACACTGACCTTCAGCCCAGAGGGAGACTTTCAACCTTCCTGCTACAGACAGACCATGACTGACAGGCCATGACAGTCCCAGAAGCATGGTAGATCTTCAATAATTAATTGTGTCACTTCTTCCTCAAAGAACCCACAGTGAATCTTCAGAAGAGAAATTATAATTCTCAAGATCTCACAGACAAGGGAAGTAAGCTTCAGAGAAATTACAAGGGATGCATAGTAGACCCTGGGCTTAGCAGTAGACAGTTTGATTCTAGCTCTGAGGCTCAGGAATTCATGAAGTTAAAGACTCGGGCAAAGGACATTCTACCTGAATGTGCTGTGTTCTGACACCCTCTGGTTCAGTCAGGGCCTCAGGCTGAGTAGCTGCTTCCGCCACCCCCTCAATCCCTGTCTTTTTCCCAGAGGCTAGAGTTGAGTGACTGAGAGTTAAATACACCCCCAATGATGACAAAAAGCACCAAGGCAACATTTGGGTGATTTTTAACGTTAGTCATTTCAGTCCTGGTGACATTTTATGGAATCACAAAGACAGCAATCACTCCTCAAGGAGCTCAGAATCGTGAGCCCGCTGTAGAAATTCCAACTCTCCCTTCTTTTTTGGGAAACTCAAACATTTCTGACAGAGTTTTTCAGAAGCAGAGTGAGGTCTGTACTTCCCAATTACCCAAAGGCCTTGCTCTCCACTATGACCTCTGAGGCTCTTTGCTCTGCCTCTCTCACCTCTCCTCCCTCAATTGTCACCTCAGTCCCTTCAACCACACAGTGCTATAATGAGAATCTACAGTCCACAAAAAAGCCAACCTCCTTTCTTATATTTAGGCCTTCCCTAACGTTCTCATTTCTCTTATTCCACTTTCCCTCATGTTTTATCATTTTCCACATACAAGCTTAGCAGTAATAACAGGCAGAAAAAAAAATTTTTTTCAGAATGCCCATCATCAAGTGTGTGCTATCCAAGTGTTGTATGGTACTCTTTCTGTAAAACTATCATTCCTTCACTAAAATGTAATAAATTCCCGGAAGGTGCAGTAATTTCCCAACTGCTAGAATGCAGTTGGGAATGCAGTATAAGCTGCAAAAATACTCATCAACATTATGTTGAGAACGTCCTGGTAAAAGAATTCATAGTTGCTGAATTAACTACTTTCACAGGAACAGGAAACTAACTTAAAAAAAAAAAAAAAGATGGAAATGCGCCATGTTCTCTGACCCTTTGACTTCAATTCGGTTCTGACAACGATCGCATTGGAAGGAGGCTGTAAGAGAATTAGGCTGTGCCCTTGATTGTGCTTGCTTCTACTTTCCAGACACAACCAAAGCTTCCTAACACAGACGCCCTGCAGGGGGCGCTCCACGACCTGCCGCTCTCACTTGGCTCAGGGATAGAGAGCACACTGTGCTATTATTCATTTCCTTTGATCCTCCTCCCATGCACCTTTCTATATAGGTGGCTGGGAGGGTGTTATCACTGCATAGGATCTTAGTCCGTACAGTCTTACATTTTTGTGAGCCTCGGACTTAATTCTCTTGTAAACGGAAAGAAAAGCTTTTTGAATCTCAATAAATCCATTCAGATCAATAGGTTACTGGTAAACTACGTGTTTTACCGGAAGTTCCCGAGGATTCATGCCTCATCTGGGGCCGTCACCAGTTCACAAAAGAAGATACAGAAGGGATGATATGCATAGTCCAAAATATGTACTTTTGTTGTTCTCTCTCTTTCTTTCTCTGTGTGTGTTATGGGTGTATGTGTGTGTTTGTGCCTTTGTGTGTCTGCGTGTGCATATGTATGTGTGCATGTAGAAGCATGTTTTGTGAAGTGCACAATGTACATGCAATGACGTGTCTATGGAGATAGGAGGGCATTCTGGAGTGTTGGTTCCCACCTTCCCTCTTGTTGGACTCAGGCTCTCTGTTGCTTTGCCTCTGTGTACGCCAGGCTAGATAGACCATGGCCTTCTGGAGAGTCTCCTGCTTCCATTTCCCATCTTGCCATAGTAGCACTGGACTATAGACATGTGCTACTGCATTCAGCTATATGCGGGTTCTGGGGATTCAGATTCAGGTTTTCATGCTTACGCAGCTGGCACTTTTCACCCACTGATCTATCTTTCCAGCCCTTACATATTTGCTAAGTAATAAGTAGACTTAAGAAATCAATTACAAATGTATGGACCAGGGTCCTGTTGTGCAAGCATGAGGACTTAACTTCAATCTCCAGCAAGTACCTAAAAGCTAAGCACGGTAGTGTGTATTTGTTTGGCAGTTGTTTGGCAGAGACAGCTGGCTTCCAGTGACTTGCCAGCCACAAAGCCTAGCCAAGTCAGGGAACCCCAGGTCCCACTGGGAGACCCTGTATAAACAACAACAGCAAACAAATAAACAAACAAAATCCAAGGTGGAAAAGCTCATGAGGAGCACCACCACCAGGAGCTGACCTCTGTCCTCTGTCCACCCATATGTGCACACTAGCATATACATGAACACACACACACACAGAGAAACTATATAACTTAAAGATGAACTTTAAGCAATCCTAATCAAAATGAAGCATGTTCTAGAAGAGCCCGTGGCTATGAGAATCACAGTGATGACGATGAGCTTAACAAAACCGGGAGATTCCAAAGGAATCTTATTAGCTTAGAATGTATCGTGCAGATAAGTAATTCCCTGAAAAAGTAAGCCCTTGATGGATCTCTGCAGTGAATAGGTGCTGTGCTAACACCAGACACTGTCCTGTCACCACTACTAAGTCCTTCTTGGTGATAAATACGTTCCCAGACTGCAGGGGTGAGCAAACTATTGCTTTCAAATCCTGAAGAGTAGACGTGGGATTCGAGACAGTTAAGCTCCACTTCCCTCACCCTGCAGGCATCATCAGTCTGATATTAAAGGTGATTAACGTCAATAAAATTTCCATGTATAGGGCCTATGTGGGTATTTTTAGAATCAGGAAGCCTGCAAGACAGGTTTCAGATTCTGAATAAAACTGCAGAGTAAGGGAGAGGGAATAAATGGAGAAATTAGATAAGAAACCCTCTGCTGTTTCCTGAGACAGTTCCTCTACTTCCCCCTTGTGGCCAAATTCCCTTAGTTAGCATTTTTTTCACCACCCTCACCTCCAAAAGTACTTGATTTGATTGCACTCTAGAAATAAGGCTTCTCCACTATAGAATGTATTAAAAAGCACGCTTATAGGATAGGGAATATGTAAATTCTAAAAATGGGTTTTATAAGTGATTTAGGTTTTGTAAAACAGGCCAACAAAAAAACTAAGCCACCGAATAGTCCAGAGTAGTGAACTCCCTGCTTCTGCCCAAGAGCCTCAGCTACACAGGAAGTGAACTCGGAAACCTGGATTCATCCAAGAGCCTGGCAGAGAACTCTCCCTGCATCCGTCCCAGGGCCTCAGCTATATAGAGTGGTGCGCCCCACCCACATCAATCCAAAAGCCTAAGCGGTTCAGGCAGGTGAACTCTACCTCATCCAAACACATCTGCTTCCTGTGATCGCCCTGTAAGGTAAATGCCACTGACCTCATGAGAGTACTCTAAAGTGGACTGGAAAGCTCTTGAACTGTGTGAAGTTTACCACTTTCTACACTTCTACGATGGATAAACATTTGTCCCTATGCCCACTGACAAGAGTGGTCTTCACCCCTCATCACAGAAACTTCTCTATGCAACAGAGGAAGACCACCACAGAAACCTACAGCCAGTCAAAGTGCAGAGCTGTGTGATTAGGTTTTATCGGCCTTGAAGCCTATTTCTATTCAATTTCTGAAAGCAATATCATTCTCTGCTACTTACTCTTGATTTCTTTCTAAACTGTGCTCTTTAAATTTTTCACCAGTCATTTCTCATTTTGGTGATGAATGGTTTTAATTGCTCACCTTGAATTTTTGACAATGTATATAATATATTGTGATCATGCTCAGCTCCTTCTTACCCTTCTCACCACCCCCTCCCCACTGTTGCTGAACTTCTCTGTCCTCCCTCCTTCCCTTTTTCCTTTCCTTCCTGCCTTCCTTCCCTCCTCCATCCCCCTCCTGCTCCTCCTGCGCCTCCTTCTTCTTCATCTTCATCTCAACTAATCCTCTTCTAATTTCCATAGATTTTTAAATGTCAGTGACCACAGGTGCTGAGTGTTCATGATTGCAAAAGCTGTATCATACCCAAAAGGCAGCATTCATCTTTGTCCTTTGCCTCTGACAAACTTTGCATGCGTCTTGTATAGTCCCTTCTCCACGGGGATGACAGAAACCTCTCATTTAGGGCTGCCCATCCAGTAGTCACTTATTCTCAGAATTTTTACCAGTTATGAGTGTTTTGATAATAATCGCCCAATCAAACAAGAAGCCTCTCTAACTCAGGCTGAGAACGGTGCTAGCCCTTGAGTATTATCGTTTAATTTCACTTCTATTCAACAAAGCTTTCGTAAGGATTATTCCCCACTAAGGCCCGGCCTCCCCAGCAATAGGTTTTGTCCAGGTTTGTTGTACCAAGGACGTTATTCCCTTCCAGTGGGGTGGATCTCAAATTCAATCAGAAAGCAATTGAGTACCCTCAGAACAATCTTCACACTGCTGCACCAGGGAGCCCGGCACGTCTGGTAGGCCGATAATGTAGCACTAAAGGTACACAGTTGGGTGGAACCAGTTCATCCTTAAAGTTGGTCTTCTTAAAAATGGAAGAGACTCTGCAGAAACAGAACAAGGCTGTTTTCTTTAAATTTAACGTAGCCACATTTGGATTGGTGCATATTTAGGAAAAAAAAATTGCATCATCACATGAACCTGTTTGTTGTGTACAAGAGAGGAAAGACAAAGGACGTTGAAACTGTGTATTTAGCTGTTTGTCTACACCACACAATCTTGATTCTTTTCCCTTTGTGCTACTAGGTGTATTTAATTCTCCACAATTGTCTCATAGTATTTAAATAGTGATTACAACATAAATTGATTATCAAGTTTAAAATACATTGTATAAGGCATCAGGAGGGTCCTTCAGGGCAAGGTGGATGACAGTAGAAACAGAAGACAAGGAGAAATCATTATCAAATTCCAATGCCTAATTTTTTTTTAAATGTAAAGGGCCATCTAGTAAGTAAGTGAGTCCATTTAATTAGATCTCGCATATGCAGCACCCCCATAGGGTAGCTAAGAACTACAACTCAAGAAAAAGATTGCTCAGACTCTTAACATCTAGAAAACTTCTCTGTCTTCTTGCTGAAAAACACAGGGCCAAAGGCTTGCTCTATCTGACAACATAATCCAACTATGAAAAAGTTTGTGCATAGTAAATGATCAGTAAATATTACCTTTTATTGTCTTTATAGATACAGAGCCTAAAATAAACATATCATTCAGCCAAAATCATTTCTTAAGATCTGCCACCCATGTATACTGTTGAAATCCAAAAGAACTGATAGAGGCATGTCACAGATGACTTGTAGACAAAATCCTCCGGATTTTTACTTTCTCAGCTATAGTATGGGCAAAAATGAGCGTGTCCATCCTCAAATTCCAATGATGACTACAGAAAGACTACGATCAAGCGCTCTGAGCTGACTTTATCTACATGTCCACCCTGCAAAAGCAGCACTGGCGAAGACTCTGAATGATGATGCGGATTTGTGAACACACTTGCCTCTCTCTTTTCCAGAAGGACCACACCAACTTTCATATCCAATAAAAGAATTTTTGTTTTACTCTCACCAACATGAGGACAGTGATTTTGTAAGTGGCTTTGAACTGTTTGCTGTTCTGTTTAGTGATAATTCTTCCGTAATGCTGCATTTTGGTGGCACTGTCATTGCCTGGGTTACCTATCTAATGCCAATTTGGAAACTGTTTCTGTTTTTGTATTTCATCATTCTTTCCTAGATCAGTCTCCATAGAACCATCCAAAAATCTCTTGATAATTATGTAATACTGCATTATATATAAACCAGTGATTCTCAACCTGTGGGTCACAACCCCTCTGGCAAATCTTTATCTCTAAAACGTTTACATTACAATTCATAGCAGTAGAAAAGTTCTTATGAATTTTTATTATTGTTATAAAGTAACAGTGAAAATAATTCTATGATTGGGGGTTACCGCAACATGAGGAACTGTGCTAAATGGTTGCAGCATTAAGAAGGTTAAGAACCACTAATATAAACCATATTAGCATAATATTAGACATTTTTATAATTTCTTTAAGAGACTGACTTAAAAATGATTATAAAATAATGTAAAAAGGCTAGCCAACTCTAAAACTCTTAACAAAAATAAGCTTTGTTGTGACTTTTCAAAATAATCTCTAAAACACAAACTTAAAACTTAGAAATTTATTTCTACGAGACATGTTTTATAGAGCTTATGGACTTCTATTTATAAGCATTATCTCATTAGAAAAATGCAAAAAAACTTCACAAGCACTCATGAAAAACTGTGTGAAGAAGAGCTTTAAAAGTTTCAAATTGTCACATTACTTAAAAATAGCCTGTTTCTGCTGTTAGAAGCTTGAGTGAATTCACACTGATTAAAGTTTAGACCCTCTTAAAAAATGTAATGAACCAAAACAGTTTTTCTAATATTAAGTACCGTCTCAGTAAATCTAGAAGTTAAGTATTAAATTGAATGACTTTTTCACTAAATTAAAAACACCAGCTACTTTCCTAAATATTAAAAGGTGTTGAAACATTTTGGCAAATAGGATTAGTTTCCTTTTTCTCATTAGAAAAAAAAAAACCTTTAAAAAAACAATCTAGACTTAACTTATAACATATTTTAAAGACACCCATTTGAATGGTATTGCCCATATACTCATTGAAAAATGGTTATACTCCCAGTGGCCAATTCCTTGTATTTTTCTTGGAAAGTAGAGAGCACAAGGGTAGGAGGGTGGGACTGAGAGAAATGTAAGGCCAGTGTAACTGGGGTGTATTTTACAACATTCCCAAATAATTATGTTGGGAGAAAAATACCTTGACAAAAAAAAAAAAAAAAAAAAGGAGAGAGAGAGACCCTCTTACCAACGCAATACCACTCAGGAAAGGCCTTTTTGGACACTGCATTCTTCTGTAGCCTTTGGGTTAATACTCTGAGTGTTGCTTCTCTGGCTTTGAGGCTTTGTTTCTCTGTCACCAGAACACTGTGCTCGTTTACCACTTACTCCACAGAGTGGCTCTTTTTTTATTTTTTTCTTTATTATTATTATTTATTACAATTTATTCATTTTGTATCCCAGCTGTAACACCCTCCCTCATCTCCTCCTGGTCCCACCCTCCCTCCGTCTTCTCCCCCTATGCCAGGCCCCTAGTCTATTAGTAGGATCCTCTTTCCCTACTATCTGACCCTAGCCTCTCAGGCCTCATCAGTGCTGTCAGGATCCTCTTCCTCTGTGGCCTAGTTAGGCCACCTCACCAGAGGGAGGTGATCAAAGAGCCGGCCACTGTCTTCATGTCAGAGACAGTTGCTGCTGCCCTTACTAGGAAACCCCCATGGAAACTGAGCAACCTATGGGCTTTATCTGAGCAGAGATTCTTGGTTCTCTCCATGCATGGTTCTTGGTTGAAGCATCAGTCTCTGCAGGACCCCCTGAGCCCAGAATTTTTGGTTCTGTTGGTCTCCTAGCAGCTTTACTCATAATAGCCAGAATCTGGAAACAACCCAGATGCCCCTCAACCAAAGAATGGAAACAGAAATTGTGGTACATTTACACAACGGAATTCTACTCAGCAAGTAAAAACAAGCATGAAATTTGCAGGCAAATGGATGGAACTAGAAAAGATCATTCTAAGTGAGGTAACCAAGAAGCAGAAAGACATACATGATATATACTCACTTATAAATGGGTATCAGCCATATAATATAGGATGAACATACTAAAATCTATAGTCCTAAAGAAGCTAAACAACAAGGAGGACCCTAGGAAAGATGCTCAATCCTCATTCAGAAGGACAAACATCAGACATCAAACAGGACAGATATCAGAAGTGGAAGAAGACAGGGAACAGGACCAGATCTTTCCAGAGGGGCCTCTGAAAGACTCTACCCATCAGGTTATTGAAGCAGATGCTGAGATTCAGAGCAAAACTTTTGGCAGAATGCAGGGAATCTTATGGAAGAAGGGAGGCGGATAGAAAGACCTGAAGGGGACAGAAACTCAACAAGGAGACCAACATAAAGTACTTTTGAGCTGAGAAAAATAGCATCTTTGCATCTTCAAAGCCATCGGATATGAGATGGCTTGGATACGAGATCAAAAGCATAATCACTTCTTTCTGATTTGGGCAAAAGACAGTAATTTCAAAAACTTCTGGAATATTTTTTCAAATTGAGGGTTACTGAAGAAGACATTTGTAGGTCTCCATATAATCATGGTGGAGAAGAATGTCAAGAAACATTGCTCTCTCTAGGATATAGATAATACTCTGTTGTACCTACGAAGCCTCTGAAGAGACTGCTGCAGTATAGTGGGTAAGGAAAATTCATACATGCTCTTTTAGCTTCCAAAATATGGAAAGCAAGGAACCCAGATTATGTTACAATTACAACATAAAGCCTTTAAAAAAAGAACAAAGCTAAAATTTCAGAGTCATTCAAAAGGTGTATAGGCTACACAACAAAACAGCCATTCTTCCATATCCAGGCACTGTAAATCTAAATATGCCTTAAAATCTATGTACCAAACATGAACAGATTTTTCATGTTGTTATTCCATACACAGTACAACTGCTTATACAGGGGTCATGTGGTAGGTAGTGTAATAATCTAAAGGTTAAAGCATTACAGGTTATATGAATCTGAACAAAAGTTGAAATCAGTAAGAGACCATTTGATATCTTGATCATTGTTCAGCAATTTTGAAATCCTTTGTGTGATCTAGAAACAATCCTTTTGAATATCAAGGAGCAAAGATAGTAACCATTTACATATAAAAATTTTTTAAACCTTTTCAAAGAAGCGAAAAGATTTCTGTCCTATGACTCATTACATCACTTCAATGCACAGCAAGATACCCTAGAGTCTAGTAGAGAGTAGAACACCTGTCCAGTGACATCTAGAAAGAGACCTTACACTTTAAGGGTATTTGATGCGGGTGAAATGAATGAATGAAGGAGTGATATAGATTCTCCCAGAGCTGGTGTCTGTGCCTCAAGTCTGTTTGATCCACTGGACTTGACCAGTGATGCCAACACTAACATGAGCTTCTCCGTAAAAAAAATATAATAATAGTAACAGGTCTTCCATTTTTCCTATTGCTCAGCTTACAAACTTGTTTCCAGAGTCTCAATATTTGTACATGCATTTCTTAGGTAAAATGAGATTCCTGTTCCTATTGTGCAGACTGTTTTTCAAACCTATGGACCAAAAAAGACCTTCTGAAAACCAGGTCGACTTGAGAAAGGAGGCTTTCCCAAACTGGCTGAGCAAAATGACTTTAAAAAATTTTAACAATGCTTTTATGCTAAATGCTAATCAGAAAGGTTCCACTTTCGTTAAGCTTAACAAAAGGTCATGTTTTGCTTAACAAAAGGTCACGAGGGACCTGTATAAGAATTCCCCTGCTGCAGCTTAGCCACTGCTCTTCTACTCCTGTGGGAACAAGCTGGCCCAGCCATGGTGAAAACTTCTCTCTTAAACACTGCTGTCCCTGACCGCGTTTGGCTCTCAACTCAGACACTGCGACAATTACCGTGTGTTAACAGGTAGTAAACACAGAGAAAAGAGTAAGCTGTAAGTTCTTTGGGTCACATCCACAATTCTCACTGCAAAGCTCTTAAAATGACTCCATCTAAAAAGTTAAATTGAAGTATGTGAGTACTATCAGCATTTGTTATTTCTATTTTTATTGGGTTGTAGAATTACATAAATTTCCAAATTTGAACATTGGGGCAAGTCTGATTATGAACCAAAGTTACAAAGGCATGGTCCTTTCTCACATCTTTCAAACAGTATTTGTCGCCTTAGTTTCAGTTCTAATTGCTTGAGGAGATAAAATAAAATCACTGCAAAAAAGATTTTCTGGGAATCAAGGCTGGAAAGCAGAGCTGTTCAACAACATTTTTCATGGTCAACACACACTGTCATATTTCATTTTCCATGAAACAATCTTTTCTGAATGCTTTAGTTCATCATCTAAGTGTACCTTGGCATTTCTTAGAAGACTGGTACAAGTTTGTTTGGTTTTTCTTTTTTTTTTCATTCTTTTTTAAATTTTTTTTATATTAATCACAGGTTATTTACTTTGTATCCCAGCCATAGCTCCCTCCCTCAGCCCCTCCCAATCCCACCCTCTCTCCCTTATCTCCTCCCTGCTCCTTTCCAAGTCTACTGCTAGGGGGTGTCCTCCTGCCCTTCCATCTGACCCTAGCTTATCAGGTATCTTCAGGACCAGCTGCCATGTTCTCCTCTGTGGCCTAGCAAGGCTGCTCCTCCCTCAGGAGAGAGTCGGAAGTGAAGGAGCCAGTCGTTGAGTTCATGTCAGAAATAGTTCCTGTTTCCCCTTACTAGGGAAACCCACTTGGTTACTGAGTGGTACAAGTTTTAATGTATCTTCATAAAAGAGATGTCATTATCTATACCTTTAGAAATACTCCCGAGCCCTTTTAGGCATGCTCACGGTTTATCTGCTGAGGCAGTTGGTACCTGGGCACCAAGCTCAGGCATTCTTTAGAGCTCTCAAGAATGTAAGTGTTCCTTAAAAACCTGCATACCAGCTTGGAGTCACTCTAATGCATAACAGCCTAGACTCCTGAGATCCTACCAGGCAGCAAATAACCAGAGCTTGCCCCTTCTCTCATCTAACACATCAGTATTTAGATAAGTGGAACCTAGGCTCTTTACTACACTTCACGTCTAAATTATGGAAGTCCACTTTAAGCTACTTATAATTTTCCAAATGTTAACTAAGTGTTTCCTATTTTGTTGTTGCTTTTATTTTTATTGGGTTTTTTTTGGGGGGGTTGTTTTGTTTTGCTTCTTTGCTTGTTTTTGTTTTCACAGCCATAGAATCTAAGATTTTCATATCATTCCTTATCACATTCTTTTGGTATTGCCTTGTTTTGTTTTGTTTTGTTTATAATTTTCTATGTCCATCCTTGGTATATTACTTTTTGAGCCTACTTTATCTAAAATTAAAATCCATGAAAGAGTATAATTTTTTGTGACTTTACTTCACATTGAAGAGTGTTGATATTTATAGTTTACTAAAAGTCAAAATTGGTCAACACATACACATGGTCCTCCAACTCTCCCAAATCCCCATAGGCTGCATCTGTCCCTAACAGATAGTACCCATGCCTATTTGGAGATAAATGATTTTCCAAACAGGTAGTTCTGCTACAAAATAAAACTGTATTGTTAAAAAGAAATACAAAAAAACATTATCTGTGATGAAAAGGAGATGTCAGCTCGACACCTGCAGAATCACAATAAAAATATTTTTCACCAGAAATTTTCAATAGTTACGTTTTTATATCCAAAAGCATGGGTGTAAAACTTAGGTACCTAGAATAAAATATTCTCTCAGGATAAATGTAGGTCATAATATGCAGAGATTTCTTTAGAGGCAGCACAAAGGGTTAGGTTTTCTGCCCCCAATGGCAAGTTATTACAGTTTTATATGGCAGCAAAACTATACAATTTTTCATGTTATAAATAAGATCACTCTTGCTTCTCTCTAAAAATAGACTAAGAGGGAAAGTGCTACAGTTGGGAGTTCACTCAAGAGCTGGAAATGATAGATAATGGGAGAGGAGAGGTCCAGGTCATCTGTTTCTTCCCTTATCAAGCATTCTTCGGATTTTTGACTTGTCTGCTTTCATGAGCAGCAAACATTAAAACAAAAATGTGACTGCTTTAAGATGCAGCTATACCCAAAGAATCCTATATCCTACTACAGAGATACTTGCTCACCCATTTTCATTACTCTACTACTCACAATAGCCAGGAAATAAAACCAGCTTAAATGTCCATCCACTGTTGAGAATTAAATGTGGTACATACATATAATGAAATTTTATTCAGACATTAATCAAACTCGAACTTTCAGAAAAACTGATGGAACTGAAAATATTTCATTCAAGGTGACTCGGGCTCAAGAAGACAAACGTTATGATCTCTCTAATATGCAAGTTCTAGTTTTAATTGTTATATATGTGTCTATGTGGGGTTTAGTGTAGACAGATGTCATGAAACTAGAAAGGGTCTCCTGAGACGGCCGGAAAAGGCTTTGAATAAGGGAACGTGGCAAGCAGTAGAACACTCATGGCAAGAAAGTTGAAAGGGTGGAACTCGGGGGAAGAATGGTACAGTCAGGGCAGGGGGCAGAGATGGGAAAGAAGATTGGGTTGTGGAGGGATTTGGCCAAAGCTAAGCACTGTGAAAATGTCGTAAGAAAATTAAAGGAATAATGTCATAAAACTAAAATAAATAGTAAAATGTACATTTAAAATGTATTTTCTCTTAAATTAATATATCAGTTTTATATCGTATACATTTTGATAAAGTTAGTTACTGTAGTTCTATTTATATAAAAAGGAAATATATATATTCTTTATGCATTCTTTATGCAGCTAAACAGACTTGAAGTACTTAAGAATCTAAAAATATATAGTGTAGAAACTATAAGTTGTATGGAAACCAACAGATACCAGCCTTTTTTCCCTGCAGTTCTGCTTCATTCTTCACTCTAATTCTTAGCATCATCAATGTTTTTACCAGCTACCAATAATAGCTACCAAGTCATAGATCACTTAAAATACTACTTTTAATAGCATTTTATTACAAACAATAATTATTTAATTTGTGTATTATAGTTTTTATTGTGTGGTATATGTTATCTTTATACTGCCCTATACTTGCAGAGCAGTTAAAATTCACCTTTTGGCTTATTTCACTGAAAACACCTGTATATCAATCTGATTCTGTTTTTTTTTGTTTTGTTTTGTTTTGTTTTGTTTTGTTTTGTTTTTATTAAAAGCACACCAGCAAGACATTATAAGTTGATACAAAAGCTTCTGTTCTGTGGTATCATCTCATGGCCCCCGGAACCTTGAGAAAGGGACTGATAAAGAAAGGACAGACACAGATGTATACAAACAGTGCAACATAAGTCAGGCTTGAGTTTGTTATTTCCGCAACCCAGAACCTCAAGCTGTTTATTGGGTACAGAATAGAAGGAGGGGTCAGCTACGTTGGTAGGAGACCTCTATAGGTGAGCAATCTCAGGCTGTAAACCCTTGGGGGAAGAAATTGCAGTTACCAGTATTTACACATTCTATACAATCATCCATAAACACTCACACTCAGACTCCTGAGAAAAGCTTTGCCATTCTTCTTGAGCCTAGCCCATATCATAATGTCAAAAAAAAAAAATGCACAGTCACTTAGGGCTTCACTCACACAGAGCTTCCTCCACTGCCTACAATCATCCTCGCTCCTGTATTATCTTACCACATACATATTCTTGGATTTGTTTCCCATGTTTGACGTTGTTGATCTGAAATCTAGAGCAACCTCCTTCTGAACTGTGTCCAAATTTGTGTCATAGACCATGAGAGTCCAACTCCGGTCCTACCTGAAAAGACAGAAAAGGGTGATGAAATCATTTTAAGCATCTAAGCCTGAGGAATAGCCATAACACTATTCACAGTTCTAAACTGGAGCAAGTCAGGAGTTGGACACAGACTCACTGAGACAGACTGACATGGCCATCCTACCTTAGCACGTGGAAGATGCAAATGATGCTTCTCTTCACTGAGTATCTAAATCAGTCAAAACTGAGACAAGAAGTCAGCCAAAGAATATCAAATTACTTGTATTATTACTAGCAAAATTAGAATTTGATGAGGTAGCTTGCTTTCTGAGACACCTGGATTATTTCTGCACACACAAATTCTTTCTGTCACACACAAATATATCAGTGAGCCGGGCGTGGTGAGCATGCCTGTAATCCCAGCACTCAGGGAAGCAGAGGCAGGTGGATCTCTGTATGTTGCTTTGTATTTCTTTTTAACAATGCAGTTTTATTTTGTAGCAGAACTACCTGTTGGGAAAAATCATACTTTAGCATATTGTTTTCAGTTACTTCAGGGGTAGGTACCATCTGAATATATGAAAATGGCATGGCTGTTTATAAAGTTGTATTAAAGCAAGTCCCAGGGGAGGTGGGATGTTATAAAGAAGCAGAAAAAAAAAATAATCCTTCTCTATTCAGACACAATTAGCAAAGAATTTTAAATTGTTCCATTATATTCTTTAAAAAGAATTAGGACCTTATATTAACACATTTATGCAGTAAATATAGTTTTACAAGAGTCTTTTTATTTTACCATTAAAGACCTTAGCCATTACAAATTCTTTCCAAGCATTATTTAAGACTATAGATTAATACAGTATGTCAAAATCAATTCAACTGCCATATTTAAGAGGTAGTTTGTTTTTTCTATTTATAATGCTTAAACAAACATTTTCATAAAATGTAACAGAAGAAAAATTTTATTGGAACCAGAACACCTTGTCATGTTGTATGAAAAACTTTAAACTTTTTGACACATAATAACTAAAACTTTTCCCCAAGATTTATAGTCTGTAACGCATCACCTTATTATGAAAATGTCTGTCTCACTGTATCCTTCCCAAGAGTCAGTGCATTAGAAATGGGGACTGATGCTAATTTACAATGGATGGACTGTGCTGGAACAACCCAGGAGAGTTAAAACTGTGCTCCTCCACATGAAAACTGAGAAGCCATAAATGTGTGTTGTCCTAAAATTCTACACTAAATTCCAGGTCAATTTATCATGCAGCAGTAAACACTTACTCCACATGCTTTTCCCTGGCTCTTATTAACATCACCGTAAATAAGACATTCATTTTTGTTATATGTCAAGCCTATTTCAAGAGTCTGTTTTCAGAACATAGACATATAAAATGTAAGAATACTTGGTTTTCTTATCTATACATCTTTAACATCTACAATAACAACAGATACCCAATAAACACTGACGTAAGAAAATGGAAGACTTGCTACACATAAATAATAAATTCAAATGGACACATAGATAAACATACATAGAGTTGCTGAGGAAGCCTTTCCTAGATATTTGGACTTGGGAGTCATCAGCTTCACAAGAACAATACTGGGATGAAATAGCATTATAGAAAGAAAACTAAAAGTCTCTGTCATGGTGAGGGTACCAATTGTAGTAATATAATTCCATGGCCAAATCAGCATGTGGAGGAAAGGGTTTATCTGGCTTATAGTTCCATATCATGGCACCACTTGCAATGGGTTGGGTCTTCCTCTGTCAATCACTGGACAAGGGATTGAGTTCCCCCCCCACACACAGATGACTTTGGCTTGTGTCAAGTTGACATAAAACTATCTGGCACAGTATTATATACCAAGAAAAGAAAATTTAAAAATGCACTACATCCTCTGCAGCAAGCCTTGAATCAAATGGGACCATTGTTTCATATATATGTGTGTGTATAGTACATAGATTTTATATATATATATATATATATATATATATATATATATATATATGAAGCTACTGTTGCTACTGTCTCTCTATATATATGTCTATATATTGAATAAACATTCTATACATATATATATTTAAGTTTAATTGTAAGTTAACTTACACAGGAGATAATGCTCTCCCAGAAGCCAAGGGCTGCCAAATTAACTTTTTTCCCCAAAAATCAGCTTTAAAAAGCAAAATGTAGAGCTGGGTCAGATGGCTCAGATAATAAAGGCATTTACTCCCAGTCCTGAAGATCTGCGGTTGATCCCTAGAACCACTTGGTAAAAGGAGAGAAGAGACTCCTGTAAGTTGAGCTCTGACCTCCACAAGTGGCACATGCATGCAACACACACATGCATGCACACACACACATTTGCATATATAAACACATGCCACAGGCACACACACATACATGCATAAGCCCGCATACACACATACGTATGTATACACAAAAATAAATAAATAAAGTAAAAGAAAACACAAAAATAAAACATTGAAGGATAGATTTTATTACTTTGTAATAAATATGTATTTTCCTAAGGTAACATGTCAAAATCTATTAGAGCTATGAGTCTATTGCAGACTATCAATCCTGAGTCTCTATTGAACTGCTCTGTAACTTGGTGCTTAATGCTAATTTCCTGTGAAGATGGAACACTTATGCTTTCCTTTGTAAAAATCAAACTCAATTTTTTAAACTAATATAATACAATCACACACAGGACAGTACCAAGGCAGAATGAAGTCACTGCTTACCAGCAAAAAGAAAATGTTACACCTCAAAAAATTTTAGGTGTTCCTCTATCCAGAATTCTCTGTTTAGCTCTGTTCCCCATTTTTTAATTGGATTACTTTGTTTGTTGCTTTTCAGCTTCTTTAGTTCTTTAAATATACTGGATATTAGCCCTCTGTCAGATAGAGACTTGGTGAAGATTCTTTCCCAACTGTAGGCATTTGTTTTGTTTTGATGATGGTATCCTTTGCTTTACAGAAGCTTTTCAGTTTCTTGAAGTCCCATTTATTGATTGTTGCTCTTACAGTCTGTTCTGTTGGTGTTCTATTCAGGAAGTTGTTTCCTGTACCAATGAGTTCTAGGTTCTTCCGCACTTTTTCTTCTAACCGATTTAATGTGTCTGGTTTTATAATGAAGTATTTGATCCACTTGGACTTTAGTTTTGTGCAGGGTGATAAGTTTGGATCTATTTTTCATTTTTCTACATGTATACATCCAGTTAGACCAGCAACATTTGTTGAAGATGCTATCTTTTTTCCATTGAATAGTTTTGGCATCTTTGTCAAAGATCAGGTGTCCATAGGTGTGTGGGTTTATTTCTGGGTCTTCTGTTCGGTTCCATTGATCCACCATTCTGTTTCTATGCCAGTACCATGCAGTTTTTATGACTTTTGCTCTATAGTACAGCTTAAGATCAGGGATGGAGCTACCTCCAGAAGATCTTTTATTGTAGAGGATTGTTTTAGCAATTCTGGGTTTCTTGTTATTCCATATGAAGTTGAGAATTTTTCTTTCCAGGTCTGTAAAGAATTGTGTTGGTAATTTGATGGGAATTGCATTGAATCTGTAGATTGCTTTTGGTAAGATGGCCATTTTTACTATGTTAGAAACACTTAAAGAAATACTCAACCTCATTAGCCATCAGGGAAATACAAATCAAAATGACCCTGAGATTTCACCTTACACCCATCAGAATGGCCAAGATCAAAAACTCAAGTGACAGCACATGCTGGAGAGGTTATGGAGAAAGGGGAACCCTCCTCCTCTGCTGGTGGAAATGTAAATTTGTACAACCACTCTGTAAATCAATCTGGTGCTTTCTCAGACAACTAGGAATAGTGCTTCCTCAAGATCCAGCTATACCACTCCTAGGCATGTATCCAAAAGAGGATCAAGTACACAAAAAGGACATTTGCTCAATCATGTTTGTAGCAGCTTTATTGGTAATAGCCAGAAGTTGGAAACAGCCCAGGTGCCCCTCAACTGAATAATGGATACAGAAATTGTGGTACATCTACACAATGGAATATTACTCAGCAATTGAAAACAAAGAAATTATGAAATTTGCAGGTAAATGGTAGGAACCGGAAAGGATCATCCTGAGTGAGCTGTCCCAGAAAGACACACATGGTATATACTCACATATAATATAGGATAAACCTACTAAAATCTGTACATATAGAAAAACTAATCAAGAGGGAGGACTCTGGCTAAAATGCTCAATCTTCATCCCAAAAGGCAAAAAGGATGTACATCAGAAGAAGAAGAAAACAGGAAACAACCTAGGAACCTGCCACAGAGGGCCTCTGAAAGGCTCTGCCCTGCAGACTATCAAAGCAGATGCTGAGACTTATGGCCAACTGTTGGGCAGAGTGTATGGAATCTTATGTAAGAAGTGGGAAATAGTAAGATATGGAGAGGACAGGAGCTCCACAAGGAGAGCAACAGAACTAAAAAATTTGAACACAGGGGTCTTTCCAGAGACTTATACTCCAACCAGTTACCATGCATGGAGATAACCTAGAACCCTTACACAGATGTAGCCCATGGCAGTTTAGTGTCCAAGTGGGTTACATAGTAATGGGAAGAGGGACTGCCTCTGACATAAACTGATTGGCCTGCTCTTTGATCACCTCCCCCTGAGGGGATGCAACCTTACCAAGCCACAGAGGTTGACAATGCAGCCACTCCTGATGAGATCTGATAGACTAGGATCAGAAGGAAAGAGAGGAAGACCTCCCCTATCAGCAGACTTGGGGAGGAGCATGTGTGGAGAAGGGGGAGGGAAGGCGGGATTAGGAGGGAAGAAGGGAGGGGTTTATGGGGGGATACAAAGTGAATAAAGTGTAATTAATAAAAATTAAAATTAAAAAAAAATGTCAGGTCACCCTAGAGGGACGCTTTGAAGACATTAGCAGCTTGACTTTTTCATCTACCTTAGGACGAGCTGTGACTTTTTCTACATGCCAAAATATACCTGAGTAAACACCATAAATTGTATTTGGTGAGGAGAAGGGTCTACTCACAAGGTCATGGTCAGATCATGCTGAAAGTGGAGTCACGCACACCATTTCTTTAGGTGAGTAGTGATCACACCTCTCATTTAATTGAAGAATTCACTTCTAAGAAACTTACAAATAGAGCTTGTGCTAGCCCTGTCCTGAAGATTTTAAATTATTTTCTCAAACACAGGAAAGATAAAACATTATGTATCACTACAATAAAAAACTTAATCACATTGCAAAATATTGACAACAGTGAGACAGAATTTTGGTCTACAATGCCATGGTATTTCCCAACCTAGCAATTTGCCACCAAAAATATTCCAAATGCACAGACATAAGTGATTTTCTAGTGAGTGATTTGATGACTAAATATGTTAGAAATACTTTTCTGCAGTGTTTGCAAATTTATCTGAGTTGCCGCAGCCTGTCTAGATCACATCCAGCTTTTCTGATTCAGTGCCCAAAGAATTCAGCCTGTATTTTTCAAAGCATCTGCATATATGTAAAGTATGTACTTTAATGGGGAAAGAGGGGGTCTCTGCTTTAAAATCATATGTAATGCTATTATCAAATTGTACTTCTCATCTAAATTGCTGCATCAAGAGCCTTGTAAGTGGTTTCCAGGCACATTATCCTCAAATTTTCCAAATACATGGCTGTTCTTGATGCGCCAACAATTCCAAACCACAAAGATTTTCTTCTGACACAGCCCTGTACATTTGCTTATCCTGCCCCTTTCCCAGAAAACTATGATTTTCTGCTATCAAGCTCTGTCTTATCCTTTCAGATTTAACCCAGGCATCATTGCGTTCTGGAGTCTTTCCTGACCCTTTTAGACCTGCTTGCAGCAAAACAGTTTGCACATCCTTATCGCCTGTCTTCATGACGGTGTAGCTGTTTATTAAAACATTTATCACCCTACCCAAAGGTGGTTCATAGGAGCACGAGAGGGACTGGTTGTTTCCTTTCTCTCCTACTGCCAGAGTTTGGCACGTGGCATTGATGCTGAAATGCTGACACTCATTGTTCCTTCAGGTATTCTCTGCAAAAAGATAAATACAAAGAAAAATGGCATTGATAAGTAATGGGTAGGCTTTAGTAATAAGTACATAACTCTCATTATTCTGAGTGTGAGATTTTTCTGATAAGAACTTCTGCAAAGAGGATGGACATCAGAAGAAGAAGAAAACAGGAAACAACCTAGGAACCTGCCACAGAGGGCCTCTGAAAGGCTCTGCCCTGCAGACTATCAAAGGAGATGCTGAGACTTATGGCCAACTGTTGGGCAGAGTGCATGGAATCTTATGTAAGAAGTGGGAAATAGTAAGAGCTGGAGAGGACAGGAACCCCACAAGGAGAGCAACAGAACCAGAAATTTGAACACAGGGGTCTTCCCAGAGACTCATACTCCAACCAAGTACCAGGCATGGAGATAACCTAGAACCCCTGCACTGATGTAGCCCATGGCAGTTCAGTGTCCAAGTGGGTTCCATAGTAATGGGAACAGAGACTGCCTCTGACACGAACTGATTGGCCTGCTCTTTGATCACCTCCCCTTGAGTGGGGAGCAGCCTTACCAGGCCACAGAAGATGACAATGCAGCCACTCCTGATGTGATATGGTAGACTAAGATCAGAAGGAAGGATAGGAGGACCTTCCTTATTAGTGGACTTGGGGAGGGGCATGCGTGAAGAAGGGAGAGGGAGGGTGGGACCGGGAGGGGAGGAGGGAGGGAAACACAGGGGGGATACAAAATGAATAAAGTGTAATTAATAAAGAATCAAAAACAAAACAAAACAAAACAAAAAGAACTTCTGCTGTGAAGGGTAGGCCTGGAAAAGCTCAGGACCACTCCTTAGTCCATTCCTCCAGATCTGAAAATGGCCATCACTGTAGATGAGACAGTGACTTCCGTTACATATTTAGTCACTGATATAACAAGAAATATAGTTGTTGAATTAAGGTAAGCATTGTCAGGAACATTTTCCAAACAGATTTTCCATCTAGTATTAACAAGATGTGACTTTACCAAGCTTCTAGTGTTAACACCAGACTGAGTCCATTCAGGGTGGTATGGCCAGAAACACATAGATTTAAGGAATGATAGAGAAGTAGAATGTGTGATCTTAGATTTTATATATAGGATATATGTAAATAATAACCCATATTCCTGTCAAACAGATCTCAGTTAAGACTTTTAATGCAGCCAGCAAATCAATGTCTTGTCCCTTAGGAAGATTTTAAAAAGAGTTCAAAATGATGGCATGTGAACCCTACTGATTCTTTTTCTATAAATTCTTACATTTTCTAACAACTCACAATATTCAAAGTTTCAGATACATTACAGGATGTAATATAAAACATCCCACACTTGTTAGGCATCAGTGTTTCTACTAACAGATTAGAAACTAGTAAAAATAACTATCCATGGTCATAAAGCTAAAGCACAGCAAGCCCATGAGACTAACATTTCAAAATGCAAAATAATGTTTTCAACTAAGCAATGTGCCACAGAGCATGCTTCAAATGCCCATGCATGAGGGATTACCAACTTGTGCAGCAGGAGGCCTAAAAATGTTAGAAATGTCTCTGAGGTCTCAGTGTCTGTTTTTGCCCCCGTGGCCAGCCTCAAGCACACCTGGATATCCTCCTCCACTGCTGAAGATACTCAGCTGTTGCATCTGTTTTGACAGCTTTGTAGTACATAGTACAGAGCACAGGAGAAAGATGGAGGCAAAAATAAACAGCTCCTGAGACACTATACTTAGACATGTTTTTAATGCCAAGAATCCCATTACAACCTATTTTAAGGCAGGACACAGACAAGGTCTGGTGTAATCATAAGATCTAAAGATCGGGGTTAAAATGGGGTTATATGAGCAACTGAGGTTTTCTTACAAAAGCCAGAAGAAAGAAAAATATCTCATTTCCTAGGGACTGAGCATCCCTGGGGAATCTCACTCTCAGAAGAGAAAGTTCTAATAAGTTTAAGGTTCAAGAAGGCTTCACACTTCTGTTGCCCTTGGGATCTGACACCAAAGTTCAGGGAGGTCATGATGTGACTTCTACTAGCATGTAAAAGCTTAGAAGAAGCAGGAATTTAGAGAAGAGGTTATATTCATAAAAAATACATGTAACACATATATTATATTTATATGCTTTATGTCAGTCTACTCCCCTCATTGCTTATAGGAGTCTAAGCATAATAAAAATAATACATTACAGAAAGACATTTCCACAGTTGAAAACAACTCCCAAGTTATAAAAATTTAGAAATTCAAGCATGAACAGTTTAGAAAATCAATAAAATATATAATGCTGTTTTGATCTAATTTCACCAAAAATGAGTAAAAAAAAAAAATTTAACTGACACTTGAAAGGGATCATTAAATTTAATGGGAAATGCGTTTTTGTGAAACAGCTCCAATCATCTGACATACTAGATCAATGGGTATAAGATGGATGGGTAATTTTTCTTAATGCTCTATACCTTGAGTCATTGATGCTAAGATCATCATTCTGACACTTAAGTACACTGAAGGACTTGAGAAGCACAGACATGTTAAAAATAGTTGTAAAGAATCTAATCTAATTACAAGACTTCCTTCAGGAATCCACAGCTATCATCCTATCTACAATATCTTACTTCCAAGTATGAGTTACTTGGTTTTTTTTTCAATCTTGATAGATATATTTGATAAGTTATTACAAGAAAAATGTTTAAAACTTAAAGTGATGTAAAAATGGAATTCTCAAGTTAGAGAGAGGAATCAGTTAGTAGGAATCTTTCTTGTACAAATATGAGGATATGAGCTTTATTCTTAGCTCTCATGCCTGCAACTCAGGGACAATGGGGATGAGGAAGACAGAAGTACTCTGTCTAAAGGAAATAGATGAATAATAATAAATAGAACAGAGCAGGCAACATATTTTTTATTAATTTATTTTTATTATTTATAATTTATTTGCTTTGTAGTTCAGCTGTAGCACCCTTCCTTATTCCCTCCCAACCCCACCCTCCCTCACCTATTCTCCTCCCTTGCCCCTCCCTTAGTCCACTGATAGGGGAGGTCCTCCTCCCCTTCCATCTGACCCTAGCCTATCAGGTCTCATCAGGACTGGCTGCATTGTCTTCATCTTTGGCCTGGTAAGGTTGCTCCCCACTCAGGGGAAGGTGATCAAAGAGCCAGCCACTGAGTTCATGTCAGAGATAGTCCCTGTTCCCCTTACTAGGAAACCCTCTTGGACACCGAGCTGCCAGGGGCTACATCTGTGCAGGGGTTCTAGGTTATATCCATGCATGGTCCTTGGATGGAGTATCAGTCTCACAAAAGACCCCTGAGCCCAGAATTTTTGGTTCTGTTGCTCTCCTTGTGGAGCTCCTATCTCCTTCAGATCTTTCTATCTCCATTTCTTTCATAAGATTCCCTGCACTCTTCCCAAAGTTTTGGCTATGCGTCTCAGCATCTACTTTGATATCTGTTTTCTCCTTCTTCCGATGTCCATCCCAGATTGATCATCTTACCCAGGGTCCTCCTTCTTGCTTAGCTTCTTTAGGTGTACAGATTTTAGTATGTTTATCCTATATTATAGGACTAATATCCACTTATAAGTGAGTGTATACCCTGTGTGTCTTTCTGCTTCTGGATACCTCACTCAGGATGATCTTTTCTAGTTCCCACCATTTGCCTGTAAAATTCATGATTTCCTTGTTTTTAATTGCTGAGTAGTATTCCATTGTGTAAATATGGCACAACTTCTGTATCCATTCCATAGTTGAGGGACATCAGCACCAGACATCTTAATCTGGCTTACATGCATGCACACACACACACCCACACACACACACACACACATACACACACAACTACACACACTTAAATCAGAGCCAGATTTTGTGTTGAATTCAGTTAAACATAGAAAGATTGACTGTGAAAGAATCAGGCAAATAATCATAATTTTTATCTTGTAGATAAAATAGCACTTTACTGTCAGGGGAGAAAAAGCCAGAGGGATAAAGTCAAGAGTAAAACCTTTATCACATCAATGTCTACAAAGCAAAAATAACTAACAGGTGTTTACTGGAGTTATAAAGAAAAGTTTACTTTAAATTTTAATGTTTCAGTTTGGAGCTATATGAATGTTTTCATCACCTTAAGTTCATTATTAAAATGAATAATAATGACTCATATCCTATAATATTGATGTCAGTTTATTTTCCTCTCAACCTTAAACAAAAAGCTACCATGTATCATTTTCTCCTCTCAGCCCACTATAAAACAGAAACAAAGCATCAAATACAGTAGACTTACATAGAGAGAGAGTCTTTATGTCCTGTCAGGAACCACTTAATGTTAAGTATGAAAGAGAAAAGACAGGAAAGAAAAGAATAAGTTACAGAGAAAGATTCAGGGGCAGAACACCGAGAATAAGAATAAAATGATAGAATCTTCTAGAACAGTTTCTTGAGCAGGGTTCTCTGGAAATCTAGGGCTCTACAAAGTGTCAGGAAAGGATTCTTAAAATTGTTTGCCATATATAAATAAAGCATGATTTGGGAACTATGTGATCCCTGGAATGGCAGCACTTATAGTAAAACACAGTAAGTTAGCAGCAAGTCCATGATTTCATCAGAAGCCTCTTCGCTCTAAATTTTACAGTGTCCACAAGGACTGCCTTCACTTGGGTGGTTACATACTAGTTTTTCACTTGATTGGAGAGGGCAACAACAGTTGGTAAGTATTTACATTAGGGAGAAGATGTCAGGTTGATGTCCCTGATGTCTCTATCCACACTGTGTTTTGAAAACAAAGCATCATATGTTGAAAGCTTTGTCCCTATCTAGTGAAATCATTGAAAAGTAATTGAATTATGAAGATGGTAACTTCATTAATATGTTACTTCATTGGTGAGTTAATAGTTAAGGGAGCTATGAAGAGGGAAGGTGTATTTGGAGAGAGAGATCGTTACTTAGAAGTCCTCAAAACAGTCTATCTGGTTCCTTTTTATCTTTTTGTTTCTTGTCTGCCATGAGGTGAGTGTCCCTCTGTGCCTTAAGTCCATAATGCAGGGTTCTACCTCACCATAGGCCTCAGGCAATAACTCAGCTGACCTGGACTGAAATCTTTGAAGCCATGAGCCTAAACGGATCCCTCCCCTTTAAAGCTGTTTTCCTAAAGTACTCCCTCACAGTGACAAAGGACTGGTTAAATGATAAATAGGACCCTGATAAATAGGGTCCTTGTTGTTAATTTCTCTGCCATGTGGGTCAGGTGCATTTGGAATAAGCTTGTGAAAGAAATCTGAGGAATGGAAACAGTACTTAGAAAAAGTTTAGAATATGTTAGACAGACCTCCACGGATTATTTTCACAGCAGTTGGGAAGACCAGAATGCTAATAGGTCCGGGCGTAATAAAGACTCTGTTCGTGAGACTTGAAGATGGAAATAAGGGTGCTATAGGGACCTGGGCTTGATGCCACTCATATGATATTTAAGTGATGAATTAGTCTACCTTATGCTCACGTCTTGAGACCTTGTGTGACAGGCTGATCAACCTTGTAGAGGGATTCCAAGTCAGCAACCGAAGTTTTGTCGCAAAGACAGTTTCCAAAGGAGAATCTCACTGACATAAACCTCTCGTCCCTATTACCCAGACATGCCCATTCTTTAAAATTTCTCAAGAAAACTAACGTTCTCAGTTCAAATACTACAACACAATGTGCATCTAGGTGATGAGTAGCCTGGGATCTCTGCAGGGAGATCTCTATCTATCTATCTATCTATCTATCTATCTATCTATCTAGGGAGCTCTCTAGCTAGCTCTCTCTATCTCTTAGAGGAGAAACTAGACAATTATTAGAGCAAATTACTGCACTTTGCACCTTCCCCGCCCCCACTCATAAACCATTCTATCTACCCACTCTCTGCTTGTCTCACTCAGTAGCTTAAGTAACAAAGTGACATAAAGCCATCTTATGGAAGCGACTCAAATGAGCCGCAGTTGCTGTGTGTCTACTCACAGACACAGTTAGGCAGGAGAGTTCTACAAATCACTCAAGCAGAGTATCTGGATTATTCTTTGACTCAACAACTTCAGTTTTGCACTCAGCGTCCATTCAGCATGTTTCCATTTGTTATTGCTCACACTTCCACATACATTCTCACTTTTAAAGCTTCTCTCTTCATACTGGTGATACAGGTGACCACTTGGCCCTTTCCTCATTGGAAATATTTTTCTCACAACCGTATCTCAAGATTCTCCTTGAATATGGTTGTATAGAAGCCATGACCCATTTGGGGCCTGACCCATAAAATCAAATTTCCCCATCTGCAAGCCAGCCTGAGCTTCAGTTCCCCTTCTGAAAAGTATAGATTAAAACTGAGGAACTGGATATTCAAGATGGCACCTAGCAGTGTGTATCTCAGAGGCAGAAGATCAGAGACTGAGAAACTGGTGCGTGAACAGATGGCTGGATCCAAAACACAGACATTAGTGCTCCCCAGACTAGAAGGAACATCCGGGGAGTTGGGGACGATCAGATCCAGGCGGTCGTGACCATCCCCGAGGACCAGGAGTCACCACTGTGAGTCCCCTACCCTTTTTGTATACTCAAGTAAGTGCTGGCCGCCTGTTCCAGGGACCCTCTGCTCCAGCAGCCAGACATCGGATCCCTCCTGCTACCCCAAGGGCAGTGTCCGGATTTCTGGAACAGCATCACAACCTCCAAACTACGGCTCTACTCGTCTCCCCAGGTAGACAATAAAAACACAGAATTCCAGATCCACGACGGCAGAGCCCAAACTAGTCTGAGTCCCACGAGTGCAGCTTCTGATAGGCCTGTAATCAGAAGCTCAGCTGCCTTCTGAAATGCCCTTGTTGCCACTGCTGCCCCCGGAGACACATGCATCCCCTTGGCTGCCACCTTAGATGTTCAAGTCCTGTCCTTGAAGGCATCCACACCTGTGCCCCTGCTGTCCAAGGCACCCGTGGCCACGCCCCTGCCCTTCAAAGCACCCCTGCCTGAGCCCTGCCTAGCTTTATCCAAAACACCAGCATCCATTTAAGTTCCCCTGGACCTATCTTGCCATCCTAAATACTACTCCAGACTCCAGAATAGGCAGATGTAGTCTTCAGTGCAGCTCTTCTAGTTGAGGAGACCTGAGAAAGCCAGCAAGTTCCAGAAATAAACAGCCAAGGTTACAGACAACCAGATGGTTAAAGGCCAGCATAAAAACACAATCAACAAAAACCAGGAATTCCCAGCTCCACCAGAAACCCCCCAAAACAATGGATATTCTAATGCAGCTAAAACACAGAAAAATAACCTTAAATCTATGCTTATGCAGGTGTTAGAGGCATAGAAAGAGAGAGCAAACACATCTCTCAAAGAAATACAGGAAAATACAACCAAACAAATAGAGACCATCAAGGACAGACAGGAAACCACAGTTAAACAGGTGAAGGAAATGAGTAAAACTGTTCAACACCTGAAAACAGAATTAGAATAAAAAAAGAAGGCACAAGCTGAGAAAACTGGGGGGAGGCAACAGATGGTAAACTTGGAGAAGAGATCAGGAACCACAGAGGAAAGCTCAGGCATTTGAAGATACAATTGAAGAAATTGATACATCTCTCAAAAAAAAATATTAAAATGGAAAAATTTCTGACTAAAAACCCAAGAAATCAAAGATGCCATGAAGCGACGAAACCTAAGAATAATAGGTAAATGTACCACAATTTCTGTATTCATTCTTCAGCTGAGGGACATCTAGGTTGTTTCCAGATTCTGGCTATTACGGATAAAGCTGCCACGAACATGGTTAAGCAAATATCATTGTTGTATGGTTGAGCACCTTTTGGATATAGGCCCAGGAGTGGTATAGCTGGATCTTGAAGTAGCACTATTCCTAATTTTCTGAAGAAGTGCCAGATTGATTTCCAAAGTGGTTGAACAAGTTTACATTCCCACCAGCAATGGAGGATTCCTTTTTCTCCACAACCTCTCCAGGATGTGTTGTCACTAGAGTAGCCATCTTAATATCTATCTTTCAACCAAAATTATTCAAAAGAGATGGGGGAAGACACTTCATTCTCATCATAGGAAATATCCACCAAGAGGACATCTCAGTCCTGAACTTTTACGCCCAAATAAAAGGGCACCTGCATTTGCAAAAGAAACATTGTTAAAGCTTAAATCACACATTGTTTCCAACACTCTAATAATGGGGAAGTTTAATAGCCCACTCTCACCAATGGACAGATCATTAAGAAAGAAGCTAAATAGAGAAATAATGAAGCTAACAGAAGTCATGAATTGAGAGACCAAAAGATTAAAAATCAGTGAGTATTGTTTTAAAGTTTAAAGACTGAATGAAGGTTAGCTAGGTGGAGACAAGTCCAGTAATGGCCTGAGGGGAAGAACTCACCTTACTGCATTCTTTCCCCAACCACTAGAGATACAGTTGCTAGGAAACCGGCCCATCCTCCTAAGGAGGGACACCAGATCATTAATGATTTGGGGACCTTCCTATAGCCAATCAATTCAAAATGCAACAGCCCTTTTGCATTTCTACCAATAGATGCTTGTCAGGCAGGAATCGCCCCTGCCTTGAGCATGATGCTAGGAGGAACCAGAATCTTTAAATCACCCAACTAACCTGAGCAATGGCCCTCTGCTCTCAAAGCTTCCACGGTGGGGGGTGTGAGCCCAAGCTGCAGCTTGAAATTTGTAATAATAATTAAAAAAAAAAAACAACTTAAAAGGGAGGTCCTCCTCCCCTTCCCTCTGACCCTAGTCTATCAGGTCTCATCAGGACTGGCTGCATTGTCTTCTTCTGTGGCCTGGTAAGGCTGCTTCCCTCTCAGAGGGAGGTGATCAAAGAGCAGGCCAATCAGTTCATGTCAGAGACAATCTCTGTCCCCATTACTATGGAGAAAGGGACACAGGTGGGGAAGAGGGAAGGTGGGATTGGGAGGGGAGAAGGGAGGGAGGTATGGGGGGATAGAAAGTAAATAAACAGTAATTAATAAAAATAAAAATAATTAAATAAAAAATTTAAAAATAAATATAAAATAAATAAATAAATATAATTAAATCTTTAAAAAAAACAAACCTCATGTATTTACAGTGGAGTCTATTTATTCCTGGTCTTTTGGGGTTCATGAACTGGGCATAACAACAGAGCACCTGAAAAATTTAGAAACAAAAGAAGCAAACACACCCAAGAGATGTAGAAGGCAGGAAATAATCAAACTCGGGGCTGAAATCAATAATTTAGAAACGAAGAGAGCAAAACTAAGAATCAATAAAACCAAGAACAAACCCCTAGATAAACTAACTAAAAGACAGAGAGACAGCGTCTAAATTAACAAAATCAGAACTGAAAAAGAGACTTAACAATATACGCTGAGGAAATTTTTTTCCCTCTTTTTTTTTCAATGCAGTTTATTCAGAAACCTTGAATAATCATCTGACCCTGGGGAAAGCCAGCCCACAGCTTAAATAGCCTCTGGGTAGCCAACCCCAGCGTGCCACGTGGGCAATGCAGATAGGTCCACATGCACGGAAGCAAGCCAGATCCTCAGCCTTAGCCAAATATGGAGTTGTTTGTGACAGAGAGGACTCACCATCGGGAAGGTGGAAGGCAGAAACCAGCTCCATCTTTAAGGCGCGGCATTAAGCAGCTCTCTACAGTTCCCCCTTTTTGTTTTAGATGCATCAGGCAAGAGTAGAGGTCTGATCTCTGATATTAGAAATAAATTGGGACTTTGTACTGATGTTCATTTAGGTGTCATCCACCCAAAGAGCATCAGACCCGTCCAATACCTTTTTCTCAGAGGCGGGACCTGGGGCATCAACCCGCATGCAATCAGACTTGCTCTTCTCTGGGTCGAAAGCGGCTACCCTGAGTGCAGTGCTTAGCCTCACATCCTGAGCGTAACATTTTAGCTTTTTATGGTATCCAACCATGCTTGGGGAGAATGTCCTGCTTCAATGGCTATAAAGGCCTGAATGATCATGGCTGCATCACGCTGTTGTGAGACTCTAATCTTGCATATATACCACAGGCAAACCAAGGAGACCAACACCAAAAGGCCTGCTAACACTCCCATGCCCGCCCATTCCTTCAGATGATTCATGGCTGCAGCAATCCATGATGATAATCCTGTGGCTAGTCCTGCGTCCACTCTGGTAGAATTTACTGTGACAATGGCCACTCTCAGCTGCTCCATCGTAGTATCGAATTCTCCAGTTCAATTACTTAAAATATAGCTAGACAATTGTTTAGACAGATTTGCAGCACAGGAAAAATTCTCATATTGTATGCTAGTGACACAAAGTCCATACGCTGAGGAAATTTAAAGAATCATTAGGTCTTACTTCAAAAGCCTGTATTCCACAAAATTAAAAAATCTAAAGGAAATGGATTTTGATAGATTTCACCTATCAAAGTTAAATCAAGAATAAGTAAACAGTTTAAACAGTCCTATACTCCCTAAGGAAATAGATGCATTCATCAAAGAAATTACCATAAAAAGCAGGCATAATTCTACAAGAGGTAACACCAATACTCCTCAACTACTCCACAAAACAGAAACAGAAGGAACATTAACAAACTGATTTTATGAAGCTACAGTCACTCTGACACCTAAAACACACAAAGACTTAAGAAAGAAAATTTCAGACCAATCTCCATTTTGAACATTGATGCAAAAATACCCAATAAGATACTTGCAAACCAATTCAAAAACACATCAAACACATTATCCGACATGATCAAGTAGTTTCATCCCAGTCATGCAGGAATTGTTCAGCATATGAATATCCGTGAATGTAATCCACCATATAAACAAACTGAAAGGAAAAACATTAAAAAAATCGACAGATTCAATGCAATTCCCATCAAAATACGAACACAAATTTTCACAGACTTTGAAAGAATAATTCTAAACTTCAAATGGAAAAACAAAAACTCCAGAATAGCTAAAATAATCCTATACAATAACATAACTTCTAGATATATCTCCATACCTGACCTCAAGCTATACTACAGAGCAATAGTAATAAAAACTGCATATTACTGACATAGAAATAGACTGGATGATCAATGGAATTGAATCAAAGACCCAGAAATAAACCCACATACCTATGCACACCTGCTTTTTTACATCAAAGTCAAAACCATAATATGGAAAAAAAGAGCATCTTCAACAAATGGTGCTGGTCTCATTGGATGTCTACATATAGAAAAATGCAAATAGATCCATATTTATCACCCCGCACAAAACTCAAGTCCAAGTGTTTCAAACACCTTAATATAAAACCAGATAAACTAAATCTGCTAGAGGAGATTTAGTGGGTGAGAGCTCTGAACTCACTGGCACAAGAATCAACTTCCTCAACAGAACACCAACAGCTCAGGCTCTAAGATCTACATTAATAAATAGGACCTCTTGAAACTGAAAAGCTTTTGTAAAGCAAAGGACACTATGAATAGAACAAAATAGTATCCTACAGATTAAGAAAAGATCTTCACCAATCCCACATCCAACAGACGGCTAATGTCCAGAATATATTAAAAACTCAAGAAATTAAACACCAACAAAGCAAATAATCCAATTAAAGAATGGGGTACAGTGCTAAACAGAGACTCACAACAGAGGAATCTCAAATTGTGGAGAAGCACTTAAAGAAATTATCAACTTCCTTAGTCATCAGGAAAATGCAAACCAAAATGACTCTGAGATTCCATCTTAGACCTATCAGAGTGGCTAAGATCAAAAACTCTAGTGAAAACACATGCTGGAGAGGATGTGGAGAAAGGGGAACCCTCCTCCATTACTGGTGGGAGTGCAAACTTGTACAACCATTTTGGAAATTAATCTGGCACTTTCTCAGAAAATTACGAATAGTTATACGTCAAGATCCAGCTCTGCCGGTCCTGAGCATACACTGAAAAGAAGTTCCACCATCCAACAAGGACATTTGCTCAACCATGTTCATAGCAGATATATTCATAATAGTCAGAAACTGGAACCAACCTAAATGTTCCTCAACCAAAGAATAGATAAAGAAACTGTGGTACATTTACACAATGGAATACTACTCAGCCATTAAAAACAAGGAAATCATGAAATTTGCAGGCAAATTGATGGAACTAGAAAAGATCATCCTGAGTGAGATAACACAGACCCAGAAAAACACACATGATATGTACTCACTTTTAAGTGGATATTAGTCATATAGCATAGGACAAACAAAGTACAATGTATAGACCCGAAGAAGATAAGTAACAAGGAGGACCCATAAGGGAGGATGCATAAATCTCACTCAGAAGGTGAAATAAAATAGACAGAGGCAATCCTTGAAGAGTGGGAACATGGTAGAAGAGGGAGTGCAGACAGATGTATGGGTGGATATCAGACTGGGAGAGGAGGGGCAGGAGGGCAGAGGCCTGCAGGGAAAAGGGAAACAGTGGGTAGGGGCATCTCTGCAGCAAGCTGCAGACATAAATCAGAATAGGCCTCTGGGAGGCGATGAGGAGGGCTCTAGCTAAGGCTCCTAGTAGCAGGGGTCATGGAGACTGAAGAGGACACCCTTTATCTAGACAAGACTTTTAGTGGACGGAGGAGATCACCAACCCACCCACAAAAACCTCAATCCAAAACTTACCCTGCCTGCAAGATCTGCAGGGACAAAGACAGAACAGCTAGAGCATAGATTGAGGGAATGTCCAACCAATGCCAGGCCCAACTGTAAGACCCACCCCATGGAAGAGAGCCAATCCCTATCACTAATAACAATATTCTGATATGCTTGCAGACAGGGCCCTATCAGAGTTGGCCTGTTAGAGGCTCCACCCGGCAACCTCTCAAAACTGATCCTGAGACTCACAACCAAACACTGGGTGAAGCATAGGGAGTCTACTTAAAAAGAGGAGGGAAGGATAAACCTAGAGGTGACAAGAGCTCCACAAGAAGGCCATTAGAGCCAATCATCCAGGGCCCAGAGGGGCCTATGGAGCCACCAGCCAAGGGCAATGTGTGGTCTGGACCTCGGTCCTCTACTTATAATTAGTGATGGGCATCTTAGGCCTCATACGGGCCACTAGTTAGGGGAGTGGGAGATATCTCTTACATGGACTATGTTGTCTGCTTTTTGATCACATCCCCGCAGGCCACCTAGGAGGAAAATGAACTCAGTCCTCATGTGAACAGATGAGCGCAGGTGTCTGGGTAGGAAGGAATCCTCAGTTCTGAGGAATAGAGGAAAGAAGATACAGGAGGGACAGTGGGACTGGGAGAAGAAGATGGAGGGGCCTATGACCGAGACGTAATTGAATTAGTTAATTAAAAATTTAAGAAAAAAAGAAACTAAGAAATTGGGTTGAATGACAAGGGTCTGAACTAACTGTTCACACTTAGGATTCTTAAGTCTAATTCTGCTCCTTCAAGGTCATATTTTTTGAGTCTTTCTACTTAAGTGCGAGAGAAAATAGTTTCCCAGGTATCCACACACTAACCATTCCCACATCCTAATACATCAATTTCAACGACAAATTGGGGATCTGTGCATGAACTCACAGAGCCCACATTACTGCCAGAAGTCCAACTTTGACTAGGAATCCACATTTTTACCTTGGTCCTATAGGCATCCACTCTAGACAATCACAGAGATGTGAGGTGTCAAATTCAATTGAAAAGCTAGACTTAATAATCTTCCAAATGGGCATTATTCACTCCCTGAAACACAAGAAAAAAATATTTTTGAGTAAAAATTAGGGGAAAAAAATATACTAAAAATTACATGCATCATGATATTGCAAATTCTGTCCTACTAGGGACTTGACCATCCCTACCAGGCTTTTTTGGGACTGAGAACTGTAAGTTGAGAGCTTTGACTAAAAATTGTGACTTAGAATAAAAATGATTCATCCTCTTGTGCATTAAGCAACATTGTTGCTCACTCTCCTCTGTATTATCATTAGGACTATTGTGTTCTCTCAGTCTCCCAGACATGTTTAAACGCCACTCCGATCTTGTCAATCAGTCAAGTCATTGCAATCTTCTGTTAGGACCTTGTCGTGTCTATTACTGTTAACAGGGCAAAATCATGTTCATCTCTCTGACTGTCAGCACTGCCACCTGCAGAAGAGAGGTTAGCACTATACTTGTTAGAGAAGATATGCTCATTTTTCCAGTGCAACCCTAAAGGCTTTGGTGAACGGTGCTTCCTGCTTTCACCCGGCAAGTTTTCTGCCTTCACACAATGAATCTACTCTGGTACGTCTTCAGTCTTTGCATTTTTTTTTCCTACATTCTTAGGAATCCCTCTAAAGTACTTCCTGAGAGAAGAAAAATAACTTCGAATGGAATATACAATCAGAGAGACATTTTCATTTTAAAAAAGAAAATCTTTGGTGCTATAATTTAGCACAACACCTACTGATTTGAAGTTATAAATAAAATTTAACTTCTATTGCAAAAGTAATAGCTTTAAATTACATTGTGCATATAAACCTTTTTAATCACAATATTCCCATTTGATTATTTATATTTTCCTCTTTTTATGTTTTATTTATGTATGTATTTCACAGTCAATTCTGATGGTCCAAGTGTAATCATTGAAGACAGAATGTACTGTGAAAAAGAGTTTAGATTTAGGCTTGTGAATAGTTTGCATGTGGTTAGTTATGAAGAATTTAAGTCTTCTGGGTAATTTTACTGTGCTGGTATGTCAAAAAAGAGGGGGGGAATTTTATCTACAAATAAATATCCTTATACAAGAGTTCATTCATATTGGCTGTGGCAGACATGTGCAATGTTGCAATGCCTTCAGAAATCTTGAAAAGACACTTAATTACAAATCACATCCATTTGACAAGGAAAAGTGATTTTTAAAAAACAGGTATTGGAAATCAAAGCAGCCTGGAGATTTTAAAGAAAAGTCTTACTCTTTCAAAAGTTTCAAATTTAAGGTACCAAATAATAAGGCACAATGCCATGAAGAAAAAGAAAGTTATACTGTTGGTGGTTAAAAAATAAAAGTATTACCAACCTATATGGTGAATAAAATAAGATACAGTTGAAGAAACAGTAATGGTCCTGTTCTTAAAATAAATAAGTTAATTATCAATGAGTCAATGTCACTTAATACTGAAGAGGTTTCCTGTTGTGATTTTAAAAGCAAGAGCCTGTTTCGTAGATCAATTAATAAACAGATTTTGCAATATGTGTTATCCTATCACATCTGTATCACCTACAAATATTGGAGAAACTAAAATACAAGTGTACTGTTGCATCAGTTGCTGAAAAGAAATAGCATGTTGCTTCTACTGAAGAAGAAGAAAAAAAAAATAAAAGGTTTCTTGGAGAAAGTGCCTGGCATCTAGCCCAACCTACCCCGGCAGTGATTAGAGCCATGAAACAGCTTCTTATGTTAATTACTTTTAAAGATCATCTAACATGGCCCCCACTGCAACCCCTGCTCTCTCCACACAAAGGTTATGAGGAAATGACTCACTACCTTCCTGATGCTACAAAAATAATTAGCTTTAGAAATAAGCAAAAGCCAAGATTGCTTTAAAATGTTGCAGCAGGAAAAAAGCCTTGTAAAACTTTAAACATAAAGCATAAAACCTTTCTTTCCATGCAAAAATCTTTGGCTGAGCACAGTAAAGTTGTCAAGATTTTTTTTTTATTATTATTTTAAAAAGTGCTTCAAAAAATGACTTCCAAAACATAATTTTCAAGAAAATTACTTTAAAACAACTACTTTAAAAAAATAGAAATTGTATCCTCTTGGAGGAAAGAAGGAAAGGAAAGGAAAGGAAAGGAAAGAAAGAAAGAAAGAAAGAAAGAAAGAAAGAAAGAAAGAAAGAAAGAAGCCGACTGAAGTATTTTCTTCCCATGAACAGAACTAAAAGAGTCTTGAATGTAAGGGAAACAAACTGAACTGAATTTTCATGGGAAAATTGTATTTCTTTTTTTTTTTTTTTCTTTTTTCAATGCAGTTTATTCAGGAACATTGAACAATCCTCGGACCCCGGGGAAAGCCAGCCCACAGCTTAAATAGCCTCTGGGTAGCCAACCCAGGCGTGCCACGGGGGCAATGCAGATAGGTCCACATACATGGAAGCAAGCCAGATCCTCAGCCTTAGCCAAATGTGGAATTGTTCATGACAGAGAGCACTCACCATTGGGAAGGTGGAAGGCGGAAACCAGCTCCATCTTTAAGGCATAGCATTCCGCAGCTCTCTACAGTTCCCCCTTTTTGTTTTAGACGCATCAGGCAAGAGTAGAGGTCTGATCTCTGATATTAGAAATAAATTGGGACTTTGTACAGATGTTCATTTAGGTGTCATCCACCCAAAGAGCATCAGACCCGTCCGATACCTTTTTCTCAGAGGCTGCAAATCTGTCTAAACAATTGTCTAGCTATATTATAGGTAATTGGACTGGAGAATTCGATACTACGATGGAGCAGCTGAGAGTGGCCATTGTCACAGTAAATTCTACCGGAGTGGACGCAGGACTAGCCACAGGATTATCAACATGGATTGCTGCAGCCATGAATCATCTGAAGGAATGGGCGGGCATGGGAGTGTTAGCAGGCCTTCTGGTGTTGGTCTCCTTGGTTTGTCTGTGGTATATATGCAAGATTAGAGTCTCACAACAGTGTGATGCAGCCATGATCATTCAGGCCTTTACAGCCATTGAAAATTGTATTTCTAAAGCTTACACATCATCTTCATGAGTAATGGAGCATAAAGGCCAAGAAAGGTAAGAAGACATGAGGAGAAATAAAGGGATGAGACAGTTCCAGAGCCTCCCCTTGTAATCCTTCCCTCCTGCGCACAGTTCACATGTGGGACACATGTACAGGAAAAAATATCAGCATATTCTAACATAGTATTCTTGGGGGAAGAACCAGAAACCATATCCAGGAGCTGCATATTTATGATTTAATCTCTTATGGCTGATACCAAGTCATGTTCCAGTTAATTACAGGTATTTATGTTATAATATCTAAGCAGTTGCTTGAGTCCAAATCAGTCATTCACCAGAGGCCAATCAATGTCTTAAATGGTGGAAGCATAGTTCCATAGTCAGTCCATATGAGACCATGAGCAAGTTTCTATGAACAAAAGAGGGAATTTTGAGAGGGAGGTAGGTATTTTGGAAACAGAGCCCAGATTTTTAGTGATGCCAAGAAGGGAATGCATGTAATTTGTAAAACACCCACAGGGCCCTAAAACATGATTAGTCAAACACACAGAAACATTTTCAGACCTTTTCTTAATTGTAACAGATGGCTGAGCAATAAATTTCTATTTCAAGCTAAAGGATATGCTGTAAATATATCTGGCTGAAGCCCAGGCTTCCCAGCATAGTATTTCATTGTTGGAAGAAGACTGAGTCGGTATAAGGGAAGTGTTAGACATAGCCCCATTAGCTGCCTGGGTGGCACTATAATTATTGAAATTGAAGCCTTTAATATAATACAACCATAGACCTACGAGGAACAAGACTTGCACTGTCCTCTCATTTTATACAGAAAAAAGAAAATCAAACAAAATTAAAACCTAGATAGGTTAAGTGATTTTCTTCTTACCACAAAGCTAATTAATTACAAAACTAAAACCCAAACTTAAATCCCTGGTTTTCTACTGACCATTACATCACCAGTGATAATAACAGTTAAAAAAGAGAAGTAAGACTAGCCCCACGTCACACAGATAGCTGGTAACAATATTCTTTGTACATCCCAAACATCTCACTGGCAGGTCTGATTTCTGAGCTACACTCTTAGGGACAGGTTTGAAAAAAAAAAAATCTCAGCTTTTAGCTTGTAAGAGAATTTCCTGCTGAGGAGTGAACAGAATCAAGGAACATGTTTTGTGCCTGGAATTAAAAGGACACCAATTCTAATCTCAGTGCTGTAACTAGTTAGCTGTTTCCAGCTTGGCAATATGCAAACCTAATTAAACCACTGCATATTCATTAACAGTCAAGAAAATGAAGACAGTAGCATCAACAGCTTTGATATGAGCTTCCAGTAAGAAAGTGATACACCGAGCACACACCATGCATTCTTCACTTCAGCTGGGCCATTTCTGATGTCCACATCAAATGTTCATTTCCTTAGGGTATATGCTGTCAGCATGTCATTAATTTGAATATATGAAGTTCTTTTCTGTGTAGACTACATGAGCCACCTCCTTGTGTCTTCAAATCAGTGGAATAGAAAGAGGATGAAAATGGCACATTGAGAATTTTTTTTTACCCATCCACAAGTGAATCTCATCATGCGATATAAGCTTTGAAAGCGTTTGCTGTTTCTGTTTCAATTTTTGAGACATATTCTCACACTGTAACCTTGGAATTCATGCTGGAACTCATTGAATATCCCAGGATGCCCTCAAACATCCTTTTGTTTCCACTTCACTAGTGCTTGGCTTAAAGGTATAAGCTCACTTGTCTGATTCTAGGCTTCAGATTACTGTCTCTATTTCAACTGGCTGTCATTATGATGGAGTCCTTCAAACACTGACTAAACCCATCTCCTTCTCAAAGGAAATGCTTCATTCCTCTGTTCTCCTCCCACTCATACACCTGAAAAAAAGTGGCTGTCCTCCTCAAATAAGACAAAAAAAAAAAAAAAAAAAAAAAAAACATGAGCTAGAGAGAGAAGAAAGTGGTAGGAAGCCTTGAGATTAGGTGACACTGGCCTTTTCTCTAGACCCTTCAACTTGTTACCACATGAAATCCAGTATTAAGTCACAAGCCCTGAGTCAAGGAACTTGTAATTATTATTTCATTTTCAGGACAAGCAAATGACCCTCCAACACAGAGACTTATGGATTGGTCATGTTCAGATGTTCATACAAATCCAGTAATGCAAGGACATGGCAAGAGGAGGAAGTCCAGAAGGGTGATCAGAGAAAGAGATGTAGGGAAAGATATAAACAAGAAGCAGGGCACAGTAAGTCAAGGGTCCCAGAAACAGAGGAGGCAGGTATTGCTAACAATAGGGTTTGGACCTCTGTCAGGCTGATGAGTCTGGGACAGACATGATGAGAGCCACTAACACTAGTGAAGAGTAAGTAAAGAGCTCAGAAGGATGTGTCATGAGCTTTTAGATTGCCGGACTCTGTACAGCTACTTCACCTGTAACTCCCTTCTTAAAGTTGTCTTGGGTATAAATGAAGTTTATTTCTGCCATATGAAAAAGGTTGATATTGTCTCAGTTAAGATGTATAGAAATGAGTACTCATATTGTATTACCACAAAATCTTGTTTGTGTAGATAGAACACAAACTTACACACAGATCTGAAGGTTGGAATTTTGAAATAGATTATTTTTCAAAATTTATTACTCGTGTGTGTGTGTGTGTGTGTGTGTGTGTGTGTGTGTGTTGCACATGTGTAAGAAGACAACTTGTGGGATTTGAATCTCTCCTTCCAGCATGTTGGTCCCAGGGATCAAACTCAGGTCATCAGGCTTAGTGTTATTTATCTCCTGAGCCATCTCTCTGACCCTGAAGTGAATCTTGTTTACTAAAATCAAGATGTATGAAGCTCTAAGAGAGAAAAAAAAAAGGCATTTCCTTATTATTATGCTTTGGTTGTGCAGGTTCCCTGACAGACTCATATGTTTTAGCACTTGGTCCCTAGCTGGTGGTGATGTTTAGGAGGTGGAGCCTCACTGGCAGACATAGATCACTGCGGGCTGGCCTTCAGGTTTCATGGCCCAGTCCTGATTCTTCATCTTAGTCTTCTGAAAACCAGTGCAATGTGACCAGTGAAGTCTGGCCCCTAATGCCTTGTTATTCCCCAATATGATAGTCTAAATTATAGCCTCAAATTGTAATCAAGAAAAGCCCTTCCTTATGTTGCTTCTTGCCAGGTATTTTGTTACAGTAACAAGGAAATTAATTTGTACACTTACCTTCTCTAGTTTCTACAGCCAGCCTGCTTTCTTTGCTTTCATCTCAAAAAAAAAAAAAAAAAAAAAAAAAAAAAAAGCTTTCAGATACATTCTATTTACCTTTGCACCTCTTGTCTTCCTTATATTGACCCTTATGATTATATTAGACCCACCTGGGTAATTCAGGGTAATCACTCCATCACAGAATCCTTAATGTCATCACAACTGTGAAATCCTCACAGATGCATTCTTAGGTGGTCAGGCATTGTCGTCTATGAGTAAGGATTATTTACTGAATGTGTATTGTAAGCACTTTTCCTGGAGGTGAACAAAACTCTCAAAGACAGGACATTTAACCCTTTAAATGACAACTGGGAGACCCTCCCTTTATTCCCGGATACTTAGAAAGTGGCTGCCAAGAGGCTCCTTCTTTGTCTTCTTGAACAGTCCACAGTAGCTTTGAGGACTCATTTAGTAGAAGCACCACTGCAGCCATTTCTCTCTGCTGCTGAAAGTATTGGCGGTTTCAGGGGCCTTGCACAAGTCATGACCATTCCAAGTGAGTTGCACTGTCATTGGGAGGCTCCTTTCTGTGTAATACAGGGGTCTTTGGAAGACTCTACTCTAGGCAGCTCAAGCTTGGTGGATTCTAGATGACATTGCTCAGCCTGCAGTTGTTCTTACTGAGCACTGGAGAGAACACCTCTCAGTAACACACACACACACACACACACACACGCACACACACACAAACACACACACGCACACACACACACACACACACACACACACACAAACTCTCTATGCCAGTGCAATATGGAGGCTTGGGACTGATGGAACTAGAAGACTTCGTCTATCACCCTGTGGTGGATGGAAAATACTCTGACCACAAATTTCTCAAACCCAACTCTAGCTATATATAAGCAGTATATTTCTTAGTGTTGGTGAGTCAACCTGATAGATTTCCCTGGTTTAACCCTGCATTAACCCTAGTTTTATAACATATAACTCCAACAAAGACTTCTCAAGAGGTTTTTGTTGTTGGTTTTTTTTTTTTTTAATCTACTTATGGTCTTATTATGGGTAAAATGGGATGATCTGGCTGCACAAAAAACAAAAGAACTCCTGAGATTTTAAGGGCCAGACATACCTAGAAGCAGGCAGAAAGTAGGTGAAAAGTTCTAGAGAGAAGCTGGGATTAGAAACTGCAGAGAGCAAAGAGGACAGATGGTGAAAGACTTTATCCAGCCAAGGATGAGAGCTCCAGGCTCTAGGTGCTGGAACAGTTCCTGGGAACTACCCAAGGTTACAAGCTAAGATTCCCAGCGCACAATGATCAGAAATTACAACAGTATAACAGTAGCTGCTAGCTGTTGGCTGCTGGCATCAAAAATCCACAGCAAAACGTCTCTGCCCTGAGTACCAAGAGATCTATAAGCTTCTGGCTTTTAAAGCCTGAATAGCCTAAAGCCTCTAGTTCTCACAACCTAGAGCAATAAGCCTCTGGGTTTGTAAGTCCAGTCCACATTCATCTGTCACCCCAGTACTCAGCACTGCCAGCACAAAGGAAGCTGTGTCTTGCCTATTCGTTATTTTCATCCAAAAGGAGCCAAATGACCTTTAGCTCATCATCTGTGACTCTTTTACTATGCACATTAATATACTCACAACTTCCAGCCATTTAGAACATGGCTGAGTTTGAGAGTTCTCTTCACCAAATTTCTAAAATTTTTTATTTGAAGCTTTGAAAACTCGCATATTCATCTCTACTTACCATTAGTGTCTCTTTGACTTGATATCTTATGTTGGAAATGACAAAATTGCAATGATACCTGATTCTTTCTCACACTCAAATTTTAAGATTCCCCCCCCAAAAAAAAATTTACCCTTCTTTATTCTATTTCCGCGTTTAATTCAGGCTCTTCTAATCTATTCCCTTGATTATTTCAAGGGCATGAAAACTTATTTTCATTTCATGATTTTCTTCCTCTTTCATTTCCGACATACTTTCAGAGTCATGTCTTAACAACACCACATAAAGGAGTTAATTTGAGTAAAGGATAAGTCATCAATCAGGAAGCAACTGAAAGGAGGGTGTGGGCTGCACTCCAGCAAGTGTGAATGACAAGCTTTTCCTGTTTGCTGAATACAGTGGCAAGGCAAAGAAAATCTCCTATATGAAGTCTATAAAGCGGTCTGTAACCTATCAGCTTCTTGACTGTTTGTGATAGGCTAAGCCTCAGCTGGGTTTTCTTTTATTTATCTTGTTTACTTTTGAAGTCAGTTACAATAAATGCCCTCAAGTTTACTTTCAGTCTGCTTACTTATGAGTTCTGGGTACAGAGAAAACCTTAAGAAAATGGCCTCCTCTTTTGTTAAAACATAATAATGGGTCAGAACCTGGTTTAATGGTCACCTTTAGTTTAACAAGGTAAAAATCCAATAACCTAGGTTTCTCTTCACCTTCCTACCCTAATCTATTTTTTCTCTAGTCCTTTGTTAGTGTGTTTGTTTTGTTTTGTTGTTCAAGACAGGGTTTCTCTGTGTAACTTTGGCTGTCCTGGACTCCCTTCAAAATAGACCAGACTGGCCTCGAACTCACAGAGATCCACCTGCCCCTGCCCCTGCCCCTGCCCCTGCCCCTCCAAGTGCTGGAATTAAATGTTTGCACTACTGTGCTGGGTTTCTTATCCTTTTTTATATGCCAATATCCTACCCACATAGACACTCAGTACCTCTTAAAGATGCTCCTAATAACCCAAGAGTGTTTTGCCTTTATTCACAGTATTTCTGAACCTCTTTATTCATAGTATTTATATATAAATAGTATATATAATATACTATTATATAGTATAATATCCTATACCTCGATATTCAAGTCAAACTTGTTGTAATCCCACCAAGGTACTAACCACATCTGTTGTTTATCTTAGCATCTCTTCTCCAGGTGCTGTACTCCATGGACAGTCATTCTCATAGATATCAACAACAACAACAACCTAATTCTTTTACTATTTAAATTCTTCAACTCTCGTTATTGCTTGATATTTTTATGGTTGTGCATAAATTCCCAAATAAGGGCACATTAAAATACAGAGGCTACTTCTCTATTTGTTTTCAAAACTGACCCAACATTTTTATATGGTTCTGGGACATTTTAAGTGCTTTACCTTTCTATTCTTCATGTTCCGATTAAAACAGGGACTCTGTCTGGTTCTTTACAGTGAATAGTGAGTGAGCAACAGACTAGAGAATAAATTGGTTAGTACTGATATGCATTTCAAATTTTGCTTGGGATGGATAAAAAAGGAGAGGATTTTCTTACACTTTTTTTCTTTTTCTTTTTATTTAATGCACTGGTATTTGGAGAAATAAATTGAGGAAGTGAAAGATAAGATGTGAGTATTCTAATTCAACTTGAGAACCAAGTATGACATGCATACAGCAACATCTAGAAAAAGCCTTAAGAGTCAGCCTGTGAAGAAATCTCAGGGTCTTGGGGAACACAGTAGAAATTCAAAAGATCCTCATTGCAAGATTTTACTGAGGTCTTTGCAAAGCAATCTTCTGGCAAAAAATTGATGGAATGATGCTTTTCAGAGAATGGCTGGCCAGGTATCAGAGGACGTCATCATCCAGCAAAGTTTCACTCTTCCAGACAACCTTCCCCAGTGGTCATGGCAAGTACTGTGATTCTCCCTCTTGTAGCTTTGGGCAACATACCTGTAGCAAAATATCAGAGCAGAGGATATGAAAGGAATTAATTCTGTCCTCCTATGAACTCCTCCTTTGCAGTTATCAGAAATCAATATTTATGCCAGAAGCACTAAATAGGCTGATATTCTGTGATCACATCATGCAGATTACAGATAAGAGTCTTGAAAAACTACTTATTAAAATGCACATAACCTCACTTTTACCCAAGGCTGGGTAAATGTGAAGTCATTCATGTTTAATGAAAAGATTTAATGAATGAACAAATAAAAAATGGATGAAGCAATAAAGGGCAGCAGCTTTCTTTTTCTTTTCTAGAATGTATGTTTTATTTTCAATGCTGTTTTCTTAAATAGAAAACTATAAACTCACCTCACTTGAGATCTGGTCCAGTTAGAATTATTTTAAATCTTAGTTCAGTTGCTGATATGTGTCCTCATTAGATCCCTAAGCCTATTTTTCTTCCTACAAAAAAAAAAAAAAACACACAACACACACACACACACACACACACACACACACCACGTGCACACCTGTTTCTTTGTCTACAATGTAGAATTCCAGTTCTATTCACTACATAGCATGAATGATAGTCAGATATGTAAGGAAGATGTTACTAAGGCATGGAAACATTGTTATCATCTTTGCCTTGCTGTTAACTGAAGGAAACAAAACGTATAAAACAGAAAATGGAGTGAAAATAAATAAATAAACAGGACATTGATGTAGTGTATCTTTTCTGTTGTCTAACTGCCTATGAGATGTTAAGTTGAAATATTGTGTAACATTTTGCCTGTAGGGAAAAAATAACAGCAGATGGACCAAGCAGAAGGCAGAGCCAAATAGTTTTGTCTTCTTTTCATTGTAGCTTTTTTTTTTCAGTTTCATTACAGATGTAATTGAGATAGATAATCCTACATAAGAAAAAAATGCATCAGGCAGCCTTATAATTATATAAGATAAGTGTTTCTTTTAGGGTGATTTTTATGAATAGGGTATCACCATTGAAGTCTTGTCTGGAAGACATAGATGAGGTTGAGAATCCTTCAGAAGTAGAAGGATTATATAAAGAATAGAAAAGATGCGGAGATGACTACAAGGAGGGCACTACACGCCCTGCACTTGATATGAACTGATTTTTCTCATGAAGATATCTATTAGTTTTCATGCCTATCTTTGATCTTGGTCAATTTGTCATCAGAAGCTAAGTGGTAGCACAGTAAAGGCAACAGATGTTGGGAATGACAAGCCAAATTACTGAAAATCCTGCCAATAATTTCCCCTCAAAAGTAAATGGTCTGACTTTCTAATCTCCAAAATTCATTTCTTTCATAAGCAGCTGATGGCTGCTTTGTGTTGTCAAAGTTCAAAACCATCTGTTCCCTAGATGCAAACAACTTTAGTGCTGCCACATCAGTTAGGTCCAGCCTCCCCAGGTCAACTCCTGCCATTTTATTGGAGGAATCACGTCTTTTTTAATTTTATTTATTTATTATTAATTAGAGTTTTTTCACTTTGTATCCCAACTGTAACCCCCTCCCTTATCCCCTCCCAATTACACCTTCCCTCCCTCTTTTCCACCCATGCCTTTCCCCAGTCCACTGAAAGGGGAGGTTTTTCTCCCTTTCCATCTGATCCTAGTCTATCAGGTCTCATCAGGAGTGGATGCATTGTCTTCCTCTGTGGCCTAGTAAGGCTGCACCCCTTCAGGGGGAGGTGATCAAAGGGCAGACCACTGAGTTCACATCAGAGACAGTCCCTGTTCCCTTACTAGAGAACCCACCTGAACACTGAACTGGACATGACAGGAGCCTACCACAGAGGGACTCTGAAATTCAGACTCTCCCCTGTGGGGTATCAAAGCAGGAGCTGAGACTCATAGCCAAACTTTGGGCAGAGTGCAGGGAACCTTATGAAAGAAGGGGGAGATAGAAAGACCTGGAGAGCACAGGAGCTCCAGAAGGAGAGAAAAAAAAATCTGGGCACAGGGATCTTTTCTGAGACTGATACTCCAACCAAGGACCATTCATGGAGATAACCTAGACCCCCTGCACAGATGTAGCCTGTGGAGATTCAGTATCCAAGAGGAATCACTTCTTTCAGCTGTAGCATCAACAGGCCCACAGTTGGAAGACTGACAATATTCCCACAGGAAATTTGCATATTCTTTTACATATACCTCACATCCAAAGCTTTTATATAGCACAAATTGTCTGGTAAAATTTATATAATTTTCAACATAATCATTTAGAAGTATATTTATAAAATATCTTCTTTGAAATTACATATTGAGGCAGACTAGTTTATTAGTAATAAAAACTAGTTTTATTACTGCCTTATTTTGAAGTTATGGTTTTGGAAGACATTATTCAAAACACCAAGTAAAATACTGAGTTACCATTTCCAACTTTTGGCAGCATTGATGTTTTATTTTGAGGATTGTTTACAATCATTATACTAGTTATACTAAAACTGGCACACTGCCTCCCATGTTCCAAGCTTGCTTCTTGCTTTTCTTATGTATTATTTATACCTATATTTCCTCACTAGATTCTCACTTTCTAAATCAGGAGATTAAGATTCTGAAGATATAAACACCTTTCCTACAGCTGCACAAATGGAAAATACTGAAGCCACAAATTGGAAAGCATATCCTCGAACACAAACCAGTCCGCCTTGTTCCACATGACATCACTTTTCAGTGATCTGGAAAAACACGGAAGTTCCATATTCAGATGAATAATGCTTCTCTACAGTGCTTTTTTCATTCAAAACACGAGGTACTGATAACCTGGTGTATGTGTGTGGGTAAACAGAAGCTGCTGTGGAAACAAATAAGAAACTCAGTTCCTTCATATGAGCTACTGGAAACATAGGCATTGGCACTGGTTTTGCTTACTTCAGGTCAGTTGAAAACTAAGATTAGCTAGGTCATGATGCATTGGAGAACAGGTAGTCCTCATGAGTATAATGGCTGCCCAAGTGGTTAGACATCTTAGCTCAAATGCTTACTGTGTGGTTAATCATTACAAATTGAATGATTACCTAAACTTCATTGTTACTTAGGAAAAAAAACAAAAAACTCGTGGCTGTGCTGAAATACTTTAGTACTGTATTGGATCAACTTTGTGAAATAATGCATCTTTTTCATTAATTATAATATTTGGTAGTACATCTTTCAGAATTTCACATGTATTATCATATTCACATATACAGATCTTTATAATTATAAAGAAATAATTATAATTTAGATCATTTTGTGTATAGTTTTACAAATCACAGTTCACTTAAATTCATCAACTAATATTCACACAAATGAAAATACTTTCCTACAGTTTTCATAAGATGTATATAGAATATTTTTCATACAAAATTTACTAATATATCATTACTGATATTTATTACAAAACATAAATTTTTGTCATTGTGGATAACTTGCTTCATTAACTAAAATAAAATCTACAGAAAGGCAGGATTTTGTTACTTGACTTTCTCATTCATCCCATCCCCAACACTCAGAGCCATGCCTTTTTATCATTATTAAACTGCTGAGTTTATTTCATATGTATATTTGTTTCCCTACCATTTCCACAACTGACCACCACTACTACTATACCCTATCATAATACTCCATACATACTTAAAACCAAGTAAAGGGTAGAGCTCCATTCTTGAAAACTAAACATGCATTTTAGACAACACATTCTTGGCAATTGAACTTGAACATTTCTCAAACACGGTAGGGAAAGTTCTTTACTTTATAAAAAGGACGGCCAGATATCAGTGTTCCAGAAATGAAGTAAGATGAAATATTTCAAATTGTTTAAACCATTTTCTTAAGGAGATTTCCTCCATGGCCAGAAATCTTGAATAGTCTCCTGGTCAGTCATCAGGGAGCAATTCTTCACATAATTAATTAACTTAGCTTCCATTTTGGAAAGAGAAACACCTTTTTTTCTATATTTGTTAAGATTTTTGCCTTAAGGTCTTCTACAGAACTAGGTCCTTTTGGTGTTTGTTCCTGTTTTTTTGAAGGACTCTTGATCCTTTGATTTCAGTGTTAATGGTTTTAAGTGTTTTCCATTTTGGTTTGATTTTTGTGCATTTTTTTTCCTGGTGTATCTCCTACAGAATTCTTCCTCCTCATCAAAATATCATCATCATCGTCATCGTCATTTTCAACATCCTCATCATCTTCATCAAGTTTTACTTTTTTTGTGGAACCTTGTTACCACCTCCAGGGAAAGATCACTTTCCAGACATACTTAACAGTTTTACTTTTCCTAATCTTCATCTTTTAACTCTGCATCTTCCTCTACAGACACCAGGTGCTGTCCACTAATGTCCACAGGTCTTGATCCACATTTCAACCTTAAGACCACAGGTGGAGTAATTTCAAATCCCCGGAAGGAATCTGTTAGTTGTACAGATATTTTCAAAGTTTCCAGTGTTACTTTCATTGGACTGCCTTCATAGTTCTTTGCTTCTGCCTCTACGATGTGTAATTCGTCTTTTGCTCATACCTCTAAATTGACCGCTCTTAATAATAACTGGTGTTCATTTTCATCATTATCCACTTTAAAGTGGTAATCATTGTCAGCCTTTAGTTCACAAACAAAAAGGTAGTTCTGAGGCCTAAGAGGACTCTTATCCACTTCCATCGAGTCTTCCATGAAGTGGAGGAGCACACTTCGTTGTGAGGGAAGTCTGAAGGAGAAAAAAACCACCTACTGCTTCCCAGAACAAAGACAGAATCACTCCATGGAAAGGGAGCCGTACCTTATAGGTGTTGGCATTACAAAAATCTTTGAATTAATATACCATCTAATAAAAGCAGCCAAGGAAGATCTTTGGTTTCCTTGTTTGTTCTGTGTGTTTAAGCTCATGCTACCCTTGAATTCTGATTCTTTGTGTCAGCTTACTTATATTTGTATAGACAAATTATCCTACGATTCTATCAATTGTTCCCAAGAATTATCTGCCAATCACAGGAGAAATCTGAATTAAGATATAAGTACCCTCAAAACTAAAGTGCAAGTGGATCAAAGACTTCGACATAAAACCAGATACTCTAAATCAGTTAGAAGAAAAAGTGGGGAACAGCTTAGAACTCATTGGCACAGAAGATGACTTCCTGAACAGAACACTAACAGCACAAGCTCTAAGAGCAACAATCAATAAATGGGACCTCGTGAAACTGAAACACTTCTGTAAAGCAAAGGACACTGTCGTCAGAATAAAATGACAGCCTACAGACTGGGAAAGGCTCTTTACCAACTCTATATCTGACAGAGGGCTGATATCCAGAATATATAAAGAACAAAAGAAGTTAAAAAGCAAGAAATCAAGTAATCCAATTTAAAAAATGGAGTACAGAGCTAAACAGAGAATTCTCTGTAGAGGAATATAGAATGGCAGAGAAACACTTAGAGAGATGCTCAAAATCCTTAGCCATCAGAGAGATGCAAATCAAAATGACTCTGAGATTTCACCTTACACCCATCAAAATGGCTAAAAGAAAAAACTCAAATGACAACACATGCTGGAGAGGTTGTGGAGAAAGGGGAACCCTCCTCCACTGCTGGTGGGAATGTAAATTGGTACAACCACTTTGGAAATCAATCTGCCCCTTTCTCAGACAATTGGGAATAATGCTTCCTCAAGACCCAGCTATACCACTCCTAGGCATATACTCAAAATTTTCTCAAGTACACAACAAGGACATTTGCTCAACCATGTTTGTAGCAGCTTTATTTGTAATAGCCAGAACCTGGAAACAACGCAGATGTCCATCAACGGAGGAATGGAAACAGAAATTGTGGTATTTTTACACAATGGAATACTACTTAGTAATCAAAAATGAGGAAGTTATGAAATTTGCAGGCAAATGGTGGGATCTAGAAAAGATTATTCTGAGTGAGGTATCTCAGAAGGAGAAAGACACACATGCTATATACTCACTTATATAGACCTATAAGATATGATAAACATAATGAAATCTATAGACCTGGAGAAGATAAACAAGAAAGAACACATGGTAAGATGATCAATCCTCATTTAGAAAGACAAATGAAATGTTCATTGCACATAGGAGAAAACAAGTAACAGGACAGGAGCCTACTGCAGAGGGCCTCTGAAAGACTCTCCCTAGCAATGTATCAAAGCAGATATTAAGACTCATAACCAAACCTTCGGCAGAGTGCAGGGAATCATATGAAAGAAGGGGGAGTTAGTATGACCGGGAAAGGATAGGAGGTCCACAAGGACCAAATATATCTGGGTACAGGGGTCTTTCTGAGACTGATACTCCACCAAGGACCATGTATGGATATAGCCTAGAACCTCTGCTCAGATGTAACCCGTGGTAGCTCAGTAACCAATTGGTTTTCTGTAGTAAGAGGAACAGGAACTATTTCTGACAGGAACTCAATAGCAGGCTCTTTGACCTCCCCACCCCTCAAGGGAGGAGCAGTCCTGCTAGGCCACAGGGCAGGACTTTGCAGCCAGTCCTGAAGATGCCTGATAAAACAGGGTCAGATGAAAAGGGAGGAGGTCCTCCCCTATCAGTGGACTTGGGAAGGGGCAGGGAGGAGATGAGGGAGGGAGGGTGGGATTGGGAGGGAATGAGAGAGCAGAATACAGCTGGGATACAGAGTTAATAAAATGTAACTAATAATAAAAAGAAAAAGAAAAAAAAGATATAAGTGCCCTGTAGATAAAAGAGTTGAAAGAAGAAAGCACAAGATTTCTGACAGGGGTTTTTTGTTTGTTTGTTTTGTTTTTTTACCAGTTTCAAAGCTTATTCTATCTCTCTGTTTTGGGTAGTAAGAACTTCAAAATAATACTTTTGTAATTATTACTCTTTGAGGTGAAATTATTTGTAGTTGAAATCGTTCAGATCTCCTCCTTTTCTTTGTAACACGGATTTGAGGCTGTATGGTATGTGTTTTAGCGTATTCTGTACTTAATACAAACATCAAAGTCACATTTTTAAGCATGTGAAGCATGCAAAATTTGTGATAGACAAAGATTAATGAGGCATGGCCTTTTCCATAGAAGAACATACAAAACCGAATGGAAACAAAATCAATAACAAATACCACAAAAGCAGAGACAGAGTACATGCTTACAAACATATGAACCATGATCCCATTTTGCTCCATTTATTCCCTTTTTATATATTTATTGTTGACAATGTTTAAGATATTAAAACTGCATCTGTACTGAATGTAAAGATATTTGGAGGGAATGTTATTTTTTTCTATTTTTTTAAATTTTTCATCAATTACACTTTATTCATTCTCCATCCCCCCATAAGCCCCTCCCTCCTCCCCTCCCGATCCCAACCTCCCTCCTCCCTCTGCTTGCATGCCACTCCCCAAGTCCACTGATAGGGGAGGTTCTCCTCTCCTTTCTGATCTTAGTCTATCAGTTCACATCAAAAGTGGCTGCATTGTCCTCTACTATGGACTGGTAAGGCTGCTCCCCTCCAGGGGGTGGTGATCAAAGAGCAGGCCAATCAGATTATGTCAGAGGCAGTCCCTCTTCACATTACTATGTAACCCAATTGGACTCTGAACTGCCCTGGGCTACATCTGTGCAGGGGTTCTGGGTTATCTCTATGAATAGTCCTTGGTTAGAGTATGAGTCTCTGGGAAGTTCCCTGTGTTCAAATTTTCTTGTTCTGTTGCTCTCCTTGTGGAGACCCTGTCCTCTCCAGCTCTTACTATTTCCCAGTTCTTACATAAAATTCCATTCACTCTGCCCAACAGTTGCCCATCAGGCTCAGCATCTGCTTTGATAGTCTGTAGGGCAGAGGCTTTCAGAGGCCCTCTGTGGTAGGTTCCTAGGTTGTTTCCTGTTTTCTTCATCTTCTGATGTCCATCCTCTTTGCCTTTCTGGATGAGGATTGGACATTTTAGTTAGGGTCCTCTCTCTTGCTTAGTTTCTTTAGATGCACAGGTTTTAGTGGGTTTGTCCTATGTCTATATGAGTGAGTATATACCATGTGTGTCTTTTTGCTTCTGGGACAACTCCCTCAGGATGATCCTTTCCAGATCCCACCATTTACCTGCAAATTTCATGATTTCCTTATTTTTCATTGCTGAGTAATATTCCATTGTGTAGATGTACCACAATTTCTGCATCCATTCTTCAGTTTAGGGGCATCTGGGTTGTTTCCAGCTTCTGGCTATTACAAATAAAGCTGCTACAAACATGGTTGAGCAAATGTCCTTTTTGTGTACTTGAGCCTCTTTTGGATATAGGCCCAGGAGTGGTATGGCTGGATCTTGAGGAAGCGCTATTCCTAGTTGTCTGAGAAAGTGCCAGATTGATTTCCATAGTGGTAGTACAAGTTTACATTTCCACCAGCAGTGGAGAAGGGTTCCCCTTTCTCCACAACCTCTCCAGCATGTGTTGTCACTTGAGTTTTTTATCTTGGCCATTCTCATGGGTGTAAGGTGAAATCTCAGGGTTGTTTTGATTTGCATTTCCCTAATGGCTAGTGAGGTTGAGCATTTCTTTAAGTGCTTCTCTGCCATTCGGTATTCCTCTACAGAGAATTCTCTGTTTAGCTCTGTTCCCCATTTTTTGAGTGGATTACTTGGTTTGCTGCTTTTCAGCTTCTTTAGTTCTTTATATATATTGGATATGAGTCCTCTATCAGGTAAAGGGTTGGTGAAGATTTTTTCCCAATCTGTAGGCGGTCGCTTTGTTTTGATGACAGTGTCCTTTGCTTTGCAGAAGCTTTTCAGTTTCATGAGGTCCCATTTATTGATTGTTGCTCTTAGAGCCTGTACTGTTGGTGTTCTGTTCAGGAAGTTTTCTCCATACCAATGAGTTCTAGGGTATTTCCCACTTTTTTTTCAAGCCGATTTAATGTGTCTGGTTTTATGTTGAGGTCTTTGATCCACTTGGACTTCAGTTTTGTGCAGGGTGATAAGTATGGATCTATTTTCATTTTTCTACATGTAGACATCCAGTTGGACCAGCAACATTTGTTGAAGATGCTATCTTTTTTCCATTGAATGGTTTTGGCGTCTTTGTCAAAGATCAGGTGTCCATAAGTGTGTGGGTTTATTTCTGGGTCCTCTGTTCAGTTCCATTGATCCACCATTCTGTTTCTATGCCAGTACCATGCAGTTTTTAAAACTGTTGCTCTATAGTACAACTTAAGATCAGGGATGGAGCTACCTCCAGAAGATCTTTTATTGTAGAGGATTGTTTTAGCTATTCTGGGTTTCTTGTTATTCCATATGAAGTTGAGAATTTTTCTTTCCAGGTCTGTAAAGAATTCTGTTGGTAATTTGACGGGCATTGCATTGAATCTGTAGATTGCTTTTGGTAAGATGGCCATTTTTACTATGTTAATCTTGCCAAGCCATGAGCATGGGATATCTTTCCATCTTCTCATATCTTCTTCTAATTCTTTCTTCAGAGATTTGAAATTTTTTTCATACAAGTCTTTGACTTCCTTGGTTAGGGTTACTCTGAGGTACCTTATGTCATTTGTGGCTATTGTGAATGGTGTTGTTTCCCTAATTTCTTTCTCAGCCCTTTTGTCTTCTGTATACAGGAGGGCTACTGATTTTTTTGAGTTAATTTTGTATCCGGCCATTTTGCTGAAGGTGTTTATCAGCTGTAGGAGTTCCCTGGTAGAGTTTTTGGGGTCACTCACATATACTATCTTATCATCTGCAAATAGTGATAATTTGACTTCTTCCTTTCCAATTTGTATCCCCTTGATCTCCTTCAACTGTCTTATTGCTCTAGCAAGGACTTCCAGCACTATGTTGAAGAGATATGGAGAGAGTGGGCAGCCTTGTCTTGTCCCTGATTTCAGTGGGATTGCTTTAAGTTTCTCTCCGTTCAGTTTGATGTTGGCTATAGGCTTGCTGTATATCACCTTTACTATGTTTAGATATGTGCCTTGTATCCCTGATCTCTTCAATACTTTAAACATGAATGGATGTTGGATTTTGTCAAATGCTTTTTCAGCATCTAGGGAGATTATCATGTGGTTTTTTTCTTTCAGTTTGTTAATATGGTGGATCACATTGATGGATTTCCGTATATTGAACCACCCCTGCATACCTGGGATGAAGCCTACTTGGTCATAGTGGATAATATCTTTGATGTGTTCTTGGATTCGGTTTGCAAGTATTTTATTAAGTATTTTTGCATCAATGTTCATAAGGGAGATTGGCCTGAAATTCTCTTTCTTTTTTGAGTCTTTGTGAGGTTTAGGTACCAAGGTGACTGTGGCTTCATAGAATGAGTTTGGTAATGTTCCTTCTGTTTCTATTTTGTGGAATAGTTTGAAGAGAATTGGTGTTAGCTCTTCTTTGAAGGTCTGGTAGAATTCTGCACTGAAGCCATCTGGTCCTGGGCTTTTTTTGAATGGGAGACTTTTGATGACCGCTTCTATTTCTTTGGGGGATATAGGACTATTTAGTTGATTTACCTGGTCCTTATTCAGCTTTGGTAAGTCAAATCGATCAAGGAAATTGTCCATTTCATTTATATTTTCAAATTTTGTGGCATATAGACTATTGAAGTAAGTCCTAATGATTGTTTGGATTTCCTCAGTGTCTGTAGTTATATCCCCCTTTTCATTTCTGATTTTGTTGATTTGGGTGGTGTCTCTCTGCCTTTTAGTTAGCTTGGCTAAGGGTTTGTCGATCTTGTTGATTTCTCAAAGAACCAGCTCTTGGTTTCATTGATTATTTGAATTGTTTTATTTGTTTCCAATTGATTGATTTCAGCTCTGAGTTTGATTATTTCCAGCCGTCTACTCCTTCTTGGTGTGTCTGCTTCTTCTTTTTCTAGTGTTTTTAAGTGAGCCATTAAGGTGCTTGAATGAGCTGTCTTGAATTTCTTCTTGAAGGCACTTAGTGCTATGAACTTTCCTCTTAGCACTGCTTTCATTGTGTCCCACAAGTTTGGGTATTTCGTGTCTTCATTTTCATTGATTTCTAGAAAGACTTTAATTTCTTTCTTTATTTCTTCCCTGACCCAGCTGTCATTTAGTAACAAGTTGTTCAGTTTCCATGTGTGTGTAGGCTTTTTGCTATTTCTGTTATTGTTGAGGTCCAGCTTTATTCCATGGTGATCAGACAAGATACAAGGGATTATTTCAATCTTCTTGTATCTGTTGAGGCTTGCTTTGTGACCCACTATATGGTCTATTTTGGAGAAGGTTCCATGAGGTGCTGAGAAGAAGGTAAATTCTTTTGTGTTTGGGTGTAAAGTTCTGTAAATGTCTGTTAGGTCCATTTGATTCATGACCTCTGTCAGAGACATTGTTTCTTTGTTTAATTTCTGTTTTGTTGACCTGTCCTTTGTTGAGAGTGGGGTGTTGAAGTCTCCCACTATTAATGTTTGGGGATCTATATGTGCTTTAAATTTTATCAATGTTTCTTTAACAAATGTGGGTGCTCTTGTATTTGGGGCATAGATGTTCAGGATTGTGATGTCTTCCTGGTGGAATTTTCCCTTGATGAGTATGAAGTGTCCTTTCCCATCTCTTTTTATTAATTTTGGTTAAAAGTCTATTTTATCAGATATTAGAATGGCTACTCCTGCTTGCTTCTTGGGTCCATTTGCTTGGAAAGTCATCTTCCAACCCTTTACCCTCAGGTAATGTCTATCTTTGTGTCTTAGGTGTGTTTCTTGTATGCAACAGATTGCTGGGTTTAGTTTACGTATCCATTCTGTTAATCTGTGTCTTTTTATTGGAGAGTTGAGTCCATTGATGTTGAGAAAGATTAATGACCAGTGGCTGCTAGATCCCTTGATTTTGATGTTGGCTCTGGTCATCAGGTTGTGTGCTTGGTTGCTTTTTTTTTTACTGAAGTGAGGTTATTTATTTCCTGTGTTTTCTTGAATGTAGCTAGTTTTCCTGGGTTGTGTTTTCCCTTCTAGTGTCTTCTGTAATGCTGGATTTGTTTGTAGGTATTGTTGAAATTTGTTTTTGTCATTGAATATCTTGTTTTCTCCATCTATGAGGACTGAGAGTTTTGCGGGGTATAGTAGCCTGGGCTGACATCTGTGTTCTCTTAGGGTCTGCATGATATCCATCCAGGCCCTTCTGGCTTTCATAGTCTCTGTTGAAAAGTCAGGTGTGATTCTAATGGGTTTGCCATTATATGTTACTTGGCCTTTTCACTTGCAGCTTTTAGTAGTTTTTTCTTTGTTCTGTATACTTACTGTTTTGATTATTATGTGGCGGGAGGATTTTCTTTTCTGGTCAAATTTGTTGGGTGTTCTGTAGGCCTCATGTATTCTAATTGGCCTCTCCTTTAGCTTGGGGAAATTTTCTTCAATGATTTTGCTGAAAATATTTTCTGGGCCTTGGAGAAGGGAGTCTTCTTTTTCCTCTATACCTATTATTCTTAGGTTTTGTCTTTTCATATTGTCTTGCATTTCTTGGACGGTCTGTGTCAGGAATTTTTCGGATTTAACATTTTCTTTGACAGATACATCAATTTCTTCCATTGTATCTTCTACACCTGAGATTCTTTCTTCCATCTCTTGTAGTCTGTTGGTTATGCTTACCTCTGTAGTTCCTGTTTTCTTCCCTAGATTCTTCCTTTCCATTATTTCTTCCATTTGTGTTTTCTTTAATTTTTCCAATTCTATCTTCAGGTCTTGAGTTGTTTTGTTTGCTTCCTTCACCTGTCTGATTGTCCTTTCCTGTTTTTCTTTTAGTTCCTTCAACTCTGTTTCTTTTATTTCATTCAGTGTTTTAAGCATTTCCTTTCTAATAGCCACAAACTGTTTGGCTGCAGCTTCCTCTATTTCTTTATGGATGGCAATATTCTGTTTGAGTTTATCTTCCTCTATGTCTTTATGTATCTTATTTGTTTCCTCTGTTATCATCTTCATGAGCATAGTTGTTAGGTCATCTTCTTGGACTTCAGTTATGCTGGGGTGTCCAGGGCTACTTGCCCCTGGGTAATTGGGTTCTGGAGATGCCATAGTGCTCTGTCTTTTGTTGCTTGAGCTTTTATGCTGGCCTCTACCCATTGTGCTATCTTAGGTATTTGGGGTTATTTTCTGGTGGTTCCTGGAGATCCTGTGGTGGAGAGAATCCCCTTTGCAGAAAGCTGGTTTTTCCTGAAGGATGTCTTCTCAGCTTTTTGGGTATAGTCCCTGGATGGCTGGTGTTTTTTTAGGAGTTGCTCACCTGAGTGGTAACTGTGGTCTTTGTTAGTCGAGAGGGTTCTCCTCTCACCCAGGGAAGTCCTGAGGGCAGCTGCCCTGTTTCTGGGTTTCTCGTTGTAAATTTAATGATCAGCTGCTGTGACCCAGTTGGACATCAGGCGAGCAGCAACTGTTTGTGCCTGTGTCTGGAGCACAGCTGAATGATGGCCTCACTGGTCTGCTAGACTGCTAGACTTTTTCTAGGGAAGGATTGGGTGATTTAAGTCAGTACAGTTTCCTTCCTTCCCTCTGGAGACAGGGACTCCCAGTGTCTTTTTTGCCCTGGTGCACACTGTTCAGTGTCTGCCAGCTGGCTGGCCGCAGAAACTGCCTGTGCCTGGAGCACAGCTGAGTGTTGGCGGCTCAGTCTCCGCCAGCTGTCTGGTGTGCAGAAACTGCCTGTGTCTGCCTTTGCAGCCTTTGGGAGCCTGGGTGCCTCCCTAAGCTGGATAATTTTCCGGGGACCTTTTCAGGCTGGGGGTGTCGGCTGAGTGCTCTGAGATCAGACCAGCCGTTTCCCTCCCTGTGTGTTTGCACCAGACAGTGAAACTCATTCGCTGGTTCCCTGGTGCCCACAGTTCTATCTCAGGCGGCGAATCAGGCGCGCAGGCAGGGCTCTGTGCCAGAGCCTGGGTCTCAGGCTCTGGCTCCGGGCTGGGTCCTGGGGTGCCCGTGGAACCCGAGTCTTTTCCAGGGGATGTCTGGGTGGCCTAAGGCTGGTCCCAATCATTTCCTGTACCTTGAGGTTATCTCTCAACTGAAAATTCCAGTCTCTGATAGTGTGGTGCGCATGGTTCAGTCTGGGACCGTGACCAGAGACACTGGCTTGTGGCTCTGGGCTGGGGCTGGGGCTGGTGGCCGGCAGCCAAGCGTCTGGTGGAACCGGGATCTCTTCCGCGGTTTAGCCGGGTGAGTTAAATGCTGATTGAATCCCCCACCGTGGGGTATCCTCTCACCTGGGAAACACAATGACTGTGTTTTATGGCCGCGAGTTCTGATTACTGGTCACTGTGCTGATCCTGCTGCTGCTGCTCAGAATGGGAGTCCTCCCGGCGCCACCATCTTGCCCCTCCGCCAGTTATTTTATTTGTAAATTTATTTTATTTATTTTATATGTAAATAAATATACAGTTTGAATTCTGAATGTCTTAATCAAGGTTTCTATTGCAGTGATAATATACAATGATCAAAAGCAATTTGGGGAGGAAAGGATTCATTACAACTTCAAACTATCAGGTCACAATCCACCAAAGAATGGGAAGTCAAGCAAAAACACAAGTCATAAGCCAAAGTAGAAGCCAAGTCGGGGAGCTGCTTACTGACTTGTTCCTTATGGCATTCTCAGCCTTTTTTCTTGTCTGCCTAAGGACCACCTGTCCAGGGATAACACCATGCAAGGCTGGCCCTTCCCATATCAATTGGGGAAAAAAGCACCACCAGGTGTGACTTCAGCCTATTCTTAAGGGGCATTTTCTCAATTATAGGTCTTTCTCACAGAGCCCTAGATAGTGGCAAGTTGACCAAAAAAAAAAAAAAGATGTTGAAGTACATGATATTTAGATTCCCCCTTTCCCTATGCATTGTAATTTTCTTATATAACCATAAAATGAAGAGGGATGAATCATGTCTTTCAAATAATCATGTCCACCTAGAACTTGAGAAAGCAACATTATTTGGAAAATAGATTCTTCACAGTCATTATCGGTTAGTGTTGAAATAAGTATATGCTTGATTCAAGTGACCCTAAATCTAGTGGCATTGTCTTTGTTAGAGACAAGAGACATGTAGAAAATAAAATGCACAGATATTCTCTGGAGACAGAGATGAAGATGGCACGTGGAATGCTGGAGCAGAAAAGTAGCTCCCCTGAAACAAGAGTGTGATCCTACGGTGGAAAAAGGCTACGCTTACACAAGGATAAGACGATTTCCTTACATTTTGTTTGTTTTTTTATTTATTTTATTAAAGTTTGGTCTCTTACTGGGTAAAATGGTGACCACCTATAAGAAAGGATAATCCATAAAAAATAACAAATGTCAGAAATAGAAGGGTTGAGGTGACTAGTGTCAACAGGCTTTTTAGATACTTTATTGGGTTCTTTTTCCTACCACCCTTATCCACCCCAATTCCTTCCAACACTCCAACACAAGGTAGGACAGAAAGATAGATAGAGGAAAATAAGGTCCTCTATCTCTTTAGACTACTTCCTGCTGATTAGGGGCAACAAGGTCCTTGGGGCAAGTCCAATCTTCCTAGTCAGAATATCTCTAACAAGCAACCAGCAATCCAGAAAACAGCAAAAACAATCAGCTAAGAGAAAAGGCAGCGGCAGCAGGGGGAGCAGTAACCACCACAGTCCTCAGTGATCTCTCACATTTATGCCCTCTCAAGAGGTTACAGGCAAAATCATGACCCAGCCAGAGCACAAGACAAATTTTAGTCAGCTACTGTGGACACTCTGAAGCAGTCCCATATTGCACATCTGGCATTAAAACAAAAAAACGTATTTCCAACATAACTGGGCTTTTTAAAAATAATCAGAGTTGTCACTACAAACCAGCAAACAGTTGGTTGGACTGAGATATGCATAAGTCTACCTCAGAGTTTATCCACCTGTTCCTTTAGCAGTGTTTGAAATCACAATCCAAATCATAAGAACAATAGCATGTAGATCTGCTCAAGTAAACACGGATTCAAATCATAAAGTGCTGAGGCAGGAATGGTCCAAACGAGATCTAGGTGCATGAGAGAAATGAGGGGGTTAGCTAAGGAAAGAGAGCACAGTCCTTGAAGATGGCTCTCGAAAGCATCATAAACAACCCAAGAACAAGACTGATAGATACAAGGACCCTCAGCAGATACTAGATTAAGAGATCACCCAGGACACTGACTCCAGTGGATACCAGCTAGTGCATCCAATATCCTTCCCCTAAAATCAGGGTGTTGTACCTAACCTTATCCCCAGAATTCCTTCAACACTGAGGCAGTGTTATAGCAAGAATTGAGGAGGAAAAATAAAGGCATCAATTATTAGGACAACTCAGAGTGGCTGAAAATGAAACTAAATCTGTTGCATTTTTTTTTTTAACACAGATTTGTCTTAATTGAGGTTTTCTACAATTCGGTGAAACTGTAGCTTAAAACAAAGACAAAATTTAGTTGTAAACCCAACATCAAATCATCTTTTGATATCAAAGTCTATGAACTTCTTAATCATTTACAAGATGTATACAGCATCAAAATGAATTAGTTTTAGAAAAATAAATATGTTTAGATTTACTATACAAGGGCTTCTCGGCTCTGAAATCATGTGCTGGGTAGAAATTAAGCGAGTTGCTGTGAATTTCCTAACAACACATATTCTATATGGCTTTCTTCTCCACCACGTAATGATAGCCCACAACATTTCGTAAGCAGTTTCTCTTGCAGAGACTCATACCTGGTTTCTCTTCCTCACTCTCAAAGGTAAGATGATTGCAAATAAAACTTTAGAAAGTTGCACACAGTAGTGATTTTGAAGACTATAATGAGCTAAACGTTTCAACAAAGAATAGTCAGGTAAAATAATATGTTATGAATTGTTACAGATTACTAGATAAGAATTTCAAATAAAATCATTTTGGAAGTTAAAAAAAAAAAACCCAGCCATCCATCGATCTAGTGATGCTATAAAGTGTAAAGATATAATAATACACTCTGTAAAGCCATGAGCTACTGCTTCTTAGTTTGAGGTTATTTTACACCTTCATTGTCTGCGTCTAGTACATTTGTTCACTTCCCATATATAAAAGTCAATTTTTCTCAGATGAGAAAGCTTCTCTGTTTGCCAGTCAGAATGAAACACATAGTCTTTATGCATCACCCTTACTCTATGTGGATCTCATTGACTCTCAGGGTACCACTTTATTTATTATGTCTTTGAGTCTGAGTTTTCTTTGCATCACCAACCATTCCTACTACAAACACGAATTAGCTACCCAGACTGTTTCTAAATGCCAGAGAAATTAAGAGAGCCTTGATTCTAGACAGCATCCTCAAAACAAGTTTTAGTTAATTGAGGAGCTTACACCCTAAATAGGAATTGTCAAGACTGACAAACTCTAAAAAGAAGAAAGAGACAAAGAGAAAAGAAATTGACACGGATTTTAGCAATCACATATGCATATTTGCTGAACAGTCATAAAATGAAAGTCTTAGAAAAACACCATAGAAATTCAGAACATGTTTACAAGCAGTTAGGTTCCTCTCTTGGATCCCATCAAGGGGTCAGTTGATCAATTAGAGACTTGTCACACCAATAATTATCTTAAAACTAGATTGTTCTTATCAGGCATTTTATTTGCATAAAAAACATAAGACCAAGACTGTATTTTACTTCAATTATTTTTTTCTTCTGTCAGTTTTAGAAGAGAGGAAATTAACTGGAGGAGGGGTGTGTGAAAAAATAAATTACTAGCCAATCATTTTACTCAAAATGCCATTCATTCCCATTGTTTGTCAGCTGTGTCAATTTGGACATTCATTAACACCTCACCTCAAAAATCTGAACATAAGTGCATATCCTGATTGTGATGGATACTGCCTAGTATTTTTGTTTGGATTCTCCATATGTATCACTGTTTGCTATTTTTAAAAGTCCATTTTTAGTTGTTATGTTACATTCCTGCTGATAAAAGAGCTGTGTTTGCCAAATCTAAGTTGGGTTCTTTAGACAATGTCATGAAGCTCACTAAAGAACTCTCTACAGCTCCTGTATTAGGCAAGTCTTGGGTGCACCAAGGAAGCAATAAAGCTGAACATTTCTTTGCTTCACAAAGCTATCATATAAATGCATGCTGTGCACCATTATATTTAAATATTAATGGAAACCAGTTATCTAGGAAAGTTGGAAGAGGTCTGAAATGGAAGGAGAAATAGTCTGGGACATTTAGAGTCCCAATTTATCCCTGTTTCTCTTTACCTTTTCCACTTCTGTTGGCTCAGTTACACTTTAAAATTATTTCTAATGCACAAGGTTTGGCTAAATGTGTCTTTGACAAAACACTGTTATAAATACTGAGTTATTAATTTATCTATGAATTCTATTGGCTCTTAAGTTCCTATTTCCTCCATGCACATAACAAAATCATAAACTGAGACTTCAGTCTTATCTAACCCAGTATTTCTGAGTGAGAATACTTGCAACTCCTAAGTGTTATGTAGAAGATAGGCAGGAAACACGAATTCATTCATGGGATCACCCAGAAGACCTTGAACAGCCCTAAAAAATAGCCAATAACCTCTGATTCAAACTTTTTTTAGATAAGCTTTGATGTCCACCAACTGGCACAGAGAGCAGATCATAGAGGAAAATAGGCAGAACAGATACAAAGGAGAACAGCAGAACCTGTGGGTGAATCTTCCTATAAAATGGCTCCCACATCTATGTGAGTCTATCCATCTTCACTGTAACATATCTTGCTAATTTTCGCTCCTTTGAATCTTGTTAATTCTTCTTGACGAAGGCATAAGAATTGAGAGGTCTCTCCTCATAACACAGGGGTCATTTTAGAAATTTTGGGGTGTGTTTTGTTTTGAAAATATTTTTGTTTGTTTTTGACAAGAGATATTTTTTTCATAAGATTTCCTGCACTCTGCCTAAAGTTTGGCTATGAGTCTCAGCTTCTGCTTCAATATCCTGCAGGGTAGAGTCTTTCAGAGGCCCTCCGTGGTAGGCTCCTGTCCTGTTCCCTCTTTTCTCCTTCTTCAGATGTCCATCCCTTTTGCCATTCTGAATGAGGATTGAGCATCTTACCCAGGTCCTCCTTCTAGCTTAGCTTCTTTAGGTGTACAGATTTTAGTATGTTTAGGCTATATTATATGTCTAATATCCACTTATAAATTAGTATGTACCATGTGTGTCTTTCTGCTTCTGAGATACCTCACTCAGGATGATCTTTTCTAGTTCCCACCATTTGCCTTCAAATTTCATGATTTCCTTGTTTTTAATTGCTGAGTAGTATTCCATTGTGTAAATGCATCACAATTTCTGAATCCATTCCTCAACTGAGGAACATCTGGATTGTTTCCAGATTCTGGCTATTATGAATAAAGCTGCTATGAACATAGTTGAGCAAATGTCCTTGTTGTATACCTGAGCCTCTTTTGGATATATGACTAGGAGTGGTATAGCTGGATCTTAAGAAAACACTATTCCTAATTGTCTGAGAACGCACCAGATTGATTTCCAAAGCAGTTGTACAAGTTTACATTGCAACCAGCAATGGAGGAGGGTTCCCCTTTCTCCACAACCTCTCAAGCATGTGCTGTCATTTGAGTTTTTGATCTTGCCATTCTGATGAGTGTAAGGTGAAATCTCAGGGTCGTTTTAGGTTGCATTTCCCTCATAGCTAAGGATGTTGAGCATCTCTTTAAGTGTTTCTCTGCCATTCAATAATCCTCTATAGAGAATTCTGTTTGGCTCTGTACCCCATTTTTTAATTGGATTACTTGATCTGTTGCTGTTTAACTTCTTGATCACCTCCACCTGAGGCAGGTTCAGGCTTATCAAGCCACAGAGGAAGACAATGCAGCCAGTCCTGATGAAACCTGATAGGCTAGGGTCAGATGGAAGGGGAGGAAGACCTAGCCTATCAGTGGACTAGGGAAGGTGCATGAGTGGATAAGAGGGAGAGTGGGTGGGATTGGGAGGAGATGAGGGAGATGACTACAGTTGGGATACAAAGTTAATAAACTTTAATTAGTAAAAAAATAAATAACTTTTTAAAAGATATTTTTTCAACCACTATGCACTGATTATGGTTTCCCCTCCGCAAGCTCCTTTCAGATCCTTCCACTCAAGTCCATACCCTTTCTTGCTCTCTCTTATTAGAAAGTGGAAATCTAAAAAAGAAATAAAGAAGTAAAATATAATAAGATAAGCTAAAAACAAACAAATCTGAAGAGGACAAAACGAAGAGAAAAACAGCAAAATGAAAAGCACAAGAAACACAGAGAGCTACACACATACACAACAGAATAAACCGCCAAACAACACAAACCTGGAAACCATAATATGTAAGCAAAAGACCTATAAGAGAAAAAAATTCCAGACAAAGCTTTACAAACCAAGGAAACCTTCCAAAATTCCATTGAGTTTGTTTTTGTTGGTCATCTACTGTTGGGCATGGGGCCCGCCTTTAAGTGTGATTTCTATACCTAGGGAGACTCCATTGAAGAAAAGTATTCTTTCTCTCCTGAGCAGTTATCAACTGAAGATCACTTCTGTGTTAGGGATGGGAGTTGTGTCCCTTTCCCCTCTCATGTCCACTTCCCCTCTCAGCACTGAGACCCCATCTGGCTTAGACCCACGTGGGCCTTGCACATGCTGCCACAGTCTAGGTGAATGCATATTGTGTCAGTCTTGTTTCGTCGAGTGTGTTTGGTTGTTTTCACTATCAAGGATACAATGGGTATTTAGTGAATAGGAAAAAGACATGCAATCTGTCTTTAATTAATTCATGGAACAGCTGCCCAGAATGAACTTTGTCTCAAATTCTGTGTGACTGGCAAGTATACCTTATAGACAGTAGGTCCTAATCTTTACCTTTGTTCAGAAATACACACTGCTGGTGCTCGTGCCCAGCCTCTCATTCACTGCTCATGGCATAAGGGCAGATGGCGTATATCTAAGAAGTTTTCAGTGATGCTGGCACTTCTGGCCCAAGGACAATGCCCTGCAAACTTAAACTCCAAAGAAGCACAGACCTGTGAAATCTATTTCTTATTTTTTGAGCCCTACATGAGTTCCATTCTGTGTATTTCTAGTATAACTGAGTAATGTTTTAGTATTGTAGTATAGTAACTGACTACAATATAATTTAAGAGATTTCCACTTTCTTGCATTTAAATTCTAATGAGGGTTGTTTAATATTTCACTAAATTACATTACCAGTAAAAAGTCATCCCCAGTGACAGTATAAGCAGCAGTAACACACACTGCTCTCTGCCTATGTTTATGCGAGTATGGAGCAGACAAGGTCGAAACTGCTTTTATGAACTTAAATATTAAATTAATGACAAAATATGAAAATCAAAAATGGTGCCTATATTTCACTAATATTAGTTATTTCAAAAATATGAATAGTATTATTGTCCCTTTATAGCACAGGCATAAAGTACTCACTGAAATTTTTGACTTGTTTTGAGTACAGCTGTTGGTGTTCGGTCTCAATTTGATTTTCTCTGAGATCTAACACACAGCTTCTTTACATCCTGCTCATTAGTGTTTACTGTTATATGTTGCTCCCCACTGCCTAGAGACAGTGCAGACTTATTTATGTCAACTTGACACAGGCTGGAGTCCTCTGAGAAGAGCGAACCCCAGCTGAGAAAATACCTCCCTAAGATTGGGCTGTAGACAAGCCCAAGGGAGTTTTCTCAATTAGTGACTGATGTTGGAGGGCCCAGCCTGTTGCAGATGGGGCCATCCCTGGGTTGGTGGTCCTGGGTTCTATAAGAAAGCAGGCTGAGCAAGCCATGAGAAGCAAGCCAGTAAACACCATTCTTCCACGACCTCTGCATCAACTCCTGCCTCCATGTTCCTGCTCTGTTTGGGTTCCTGTGCTACCTACCTTCAGTGATGGACTATGAATAGGGAAGCATATTTATTAACCTTTTCCTCCTCAACTTGCTTTTGGTCATGGTGTTTCATCATAGCAATAGTAACCCTAACTAAGACAGAGATCCACAAGATTCAGGTAAAGCATCATTTCCTACTATTACCCTTTTCTATATCATGCTACATTTTAAAATGTTACTCTCTGCCTTAAACTGAGAGTCACCCCTCTCCAGTGAAGAGCAATGAATGAAGAGATACAGAGTGCACAGGTGTGGAGAATAACTGATGAGGAGTGCTCATCTCTGAATAAGATATTTGTATTATCTCTTCTATGGCTCAGGAAAAGTGCAGAAGGTGGGGAAAGGGGAGCTGTAAAAGCCAGGCAATACACAAGAGGACTGCAAAATACCACTTTTATGCAAGTCACAGCCATTGGAAACTCAAGCCCACAGTAGCTATGGATGCCTGAACTGGGTTTGCACATAAATGGGTCTTTAACACTCATGCATGGATGAAAGAGAAGATGAAGAGGTCCAGTACCTCACTGCTGAACTGTTTGCCACTGATACACTCAGGGAGAGGAATGATTGCCGTCATTTGTATATCCATCAGTGACTGTACCAGCCTCCAGTGGTAGTCCCAACCCAATGGTCACAGGGATCCTATTAGAACCAAATGGGTCACAAAATAAAAATCCAAAAAGTGGTGAGTCCAGAAGAGAAAATGGGAGGGAGAAGTGACAGGAGGTGTGAGGGAGGGGCACATAGGGATAGAAAGTAAAAAAATATATAGATATAGGGGGTATTTGAAATGCATTGTATACATGGATGAAATTTTAAAACTAAAAAGTAATTTAAACAGACCTATTTCGTTTTCAATCACTCTACCTCTCCATCCTTTTGTCTTGGCACATTAATATACTTTTAATTAAACCTATTTCTCTCCTTTTCCCAACACTCAGTAATTTATCTATTTCTATTGACTCTAGCACATTTTTCTTATTTTGGTTTGTACTCATATGTCTATTTTATTTTTATAACTTTTTATAAGCGGATTTCTGAACACCTGGTATAAATTAACCCCAAATATTCATTGTAAGATAATATATTTTATCTGACCATTATATTATTTTATCTAATAATATCTTCTGATATGAGCAGTATATACTATCTGACCATTTCAGTACTTAAAGATGTCCTTTCATGGAGTAATAACTAAACATTTGTCTTCCTAAACAAGCATATTTTTTGATAAATGGTTTCATCTTAGTTGATACCAGTGTATGCCCCAGTCTCCATCACTGCTCAGCAGGTAAGTATGCTTGCTGTGTAGTCGTGAGAACAGGAGTTTAGATCCCAATACCCATACAAGTTCCAAGTGGTATGAATATAGGAGGCTTGTTGGGCTATGCTGGCTTCCAGCTTGGCTAAGAAAATCTGCATCCCAGGTTGAGGGAGAGACCCTGTGTTAAAGGAATAGATTGAGGTAATACAGGGAGGACACCTGACACTCTCTTCTGGCATCCATATGCACAGGTACAGACATCTGCACATATATGTGCACAAATAGTCATACACAGACATATAAAGACAAATAAATAAATCTTTAAAACAGAAAGAAAGGGGAAATGTTTGTTATGAAGGAGATACCCTCCCTGATAATGTTGAGATCCATTGATCTAGTCAAATCCCTTCAGCCAATTTCAAGTATAGGTTTGTAGAAATAAAGGGGAATGGGGAAACTATTGGCTTGAGATAAAAATATATAAACATTGAGTCTCCTAAAATCAGAGTTCGGCATTTTCCATATCAGTGATCCTTCATATACAATAAAACTATCATAATTATTTTTTTATTTTGGCATAGATGGCAAGCAGTCATGTAGAGAGTATGTCATTTCTGACTGGATTATAATACCAAGTGAATTTTCTTCATGGCTTCAGCTATCATTTTTCTGTAGAAAATTTCATATATTGTTTTTTTCCATTTAAAATATATAAATCTAGAAGTTCTTGTTTGGCCAAAAGAAATTGTGCTATAGATGATCTCTTTTCATTACGGCATACCTTTACCCTGCCTCCACGTGCTAAGAAATTGGTTCAGGCAGCATTTGAAAGAGATACATTTCCCAAGGAAAGGCACTGAAATGGAGGCAATCATCTCCAACTGACAAGAAAGAGTGGTGAGCGCAGGAAAGTTGAGAATGTAATCAATACTGAATCAGACTAGTACAATGAAGTACCAGATTATTAGACCACAGCCTCTAAAAGTATGATACTTGCAACCCTGGAAGGGCATGGTCACACAGAAAGATTGCCGCAGCATTTGTTAAGCACTCCCATTGCACACATCACAAACTGATGAAAACTTATCAAAAGTTTTCTGCCACAAGACACAGTAATTGAGTATGTCTTACTGTGTGACCTGGAAAAAGGAATCACTCCCACCAGCATCTATATTTTAAAGTTACTACCATAGCTGTCCACAGAATCAATGCCACTACAATGGTTTTATTGCTCTTATTATTGTTGTTATTGTTTTATGATTATAGATTTTGTTTCTGGTTCTTTTATGTCACTCAGCAATAATGCCATCATAAGAAAGAGCAATAAGAAAACAATGCATTAAAAAGGCTTTAATTATTCCCTGGAATCTCAAGAGTTTTTGCTCTATTTTGTTGTTTTGTTTTGTTTTGTTTTGTTTTTCTCTAATCACAGAAAGTACGTAACATATCTGGTCTCTGTTTCCATCTCTTTTTCTCCAGAAATCTCTAAGTCACTTTGTAATGTAACTATAGAAAATATGTGGGAACTGTTTTTGTTTGTTTGTTTGTTTGTTTTGAGACAGAGCCTTACTATGTAATCCTGGATGTCCTGGATCTCACAATGTGAACCAGAGTGCCCTCCAACTCACAGAGATCCTCAGGCTTCTACCTCCCAAGTGTTGAGATTAAAGGTGTGTATAACCATGCCAGGATACATGCTTTTTATATAAGCATATTTCCCTTTTCTTTCCCATGTATGATGGTTAGTCTCTATCAACATTTTGAGGAATCAGAACCATGTAGGAAATTGAGGTTCCATTTTATTGTCCATAAAAGTTTTCAGACAGGACTGATTAAGAGGAAATGACCCACCCTGAATTTGGGGAGGACCAAACAAGGACATGAGGGCTTTAATGAAATAAGTGAAGAAGAGGAGAACACAAGTTGAGCCCTGGCTTTACCTTTCTCTATGTCCTGGTCTGTCCAGATGTGAACAAGTTCTACGGCCATGTCACATCTTGCTTGCCATGATGGAGTTTATTCTTGCTAACTGGGGGTCAAACTAAATTCTAATATAAGTTGCTTCTTGTCAAATATTTGATCCAAATGATGAGAAATGTTAGAAATACACCATTCTATGCTTTCTATTTCTTTTTACACTTTGTTAAAATTTTATGGAGTAAAACTCCTTTTTATCAGTCTTACAATGTGAAAGATGGAAAACTACATTCATGTAAATTGGATTATGATGATAGGGCCACACACAGCCACTCACAATTATAAGAGGCTGTAGTTGATTTTAAAATTTTTCTGGGAGAGACCAAGATAGTGGGGACCAGTACACACCGTATCTGAGGGGCACAGGATCCAAAACTCCAAAATTGGTGGGTGGAGGAGCAGCTAAAGCAAAAAAATTGACATTGAGGCTTTCTGGGCAAAAGGGGACAACGCATGAGCTGGGACAGTTTGGATCCAGGTCACCTGTGGATATCTCTATGGACTAAGAGTGGCAAATATTCAACCCCCCTTGCACTTCCCCTTGCCCTAAACATGGGCCTCTGTGGTTGCCCTAAGCACAAGCCTCCATGCTCCAAAAAATGAGATAGCAGAGGCGGATGTTCCAAGTACGGGTTTCCCTGCCAAGTGGCAAAAGAGTGGACACCACTGAGCTGATGGATCTCCTACCCTCTCATTTGCTCCTGCAGTCCCAAAGCTGAGAGTAGAGAATTGGGGGAATCCCTGTGATTACCGAGTAGGCCTCCAAGCGAGTGAGTGTGCCTTCAAGTGGGTGCATGCAGAGCCCCAGATCCAGGGTCCCTCTATGCTAGCAGCCAGACATCAGCTCCCTCCCACCCACACCCCCACTGTGGGGAACAAAAGGATCCTTGGGACAGTGTTCTCAACATGGAAGCCCGTGTTCTGTGGGTCTACCAGTAGAGTCCAGGCAAACAATTCCTAGAGCCCAGATATATCTGAATACCAGAAGGACAATACAACAGGCCTGTAGGCCACTGAGGTACTCAGGGCACCTGCACATGCGCATTGCACTCACGAACAGTAGCAGCACGCCCTCCTGCGCTTAGACTCCACCCTTCCAGGCATCTCCACATTCTAGCACCCTGTCATTCAAGGCCCACTTCCATACACATGCCAGTGCTTGTGCAAATGTGCCTGCAAACTTCCTCCCTCAACTACAGCTGAAACACCAACACCCACTCTTAAACCAGTGGACCTCTCTCATCTTCCTGGAAAGTACTCCAGACACCAGAGACAGATGAACCCAGTCTGAAGTACAGACTCCAGGAGCAAACAGTTAAGGTTACAGATAAGCAGATAGGCAGAGGTTGGCATAAGAACACATCCAACAAAAATCAGGACATCATGGCTTCACAAACAACCCCCAAAATCAATGAATATTCTAATTCATTGGAAACACGGAAAATGATCTCAAATCTATGTTTATCCAGTTACTAGAGGCACATAAAGAGGATACAAACAAAGCTCTCAAAGAAATACAGGAGAATATAGCCAGACAAATAGAGGCACAAGTATAGGCATATAAAGAGGAAACAAACAAAAAAATAGAGGCCATAATAGAAAGACATGAATCCATATTCAAACAGATGAAGGAAATGGTGCAAGACATGAAAACAGAATTAGAATCAATAAATAAAACACAAACAGAGAAAACCCTGGAGCTGGAGAACTTAGAGGAAAGATCAGGAGCCACAAAGATAAGCATCACCAACAGAATACAAGAGATGGAAGAGAGACTCTCAGGCACCGAGATACAAGTGAAGAAATTGATACATCTCTCAAAGAAAAAATAAAATAAGAAAAGTTCCAAACACAAAACATCAAAGAAATCAAGGACGCCATGAAAATATAAACTCTAAGAATAATAAGAATAGGCAAGAAAGAAGATTCCAGGCTCTGAGGTCCAGAAAATGTTTTCAAGAAAATCATAGAAGAAATTTTTCCCAACTTAAAGAAATAGATGTCCTTAAACATACAAGAGGACTTCAGAACACCAAATAGACTAGACCAGGAAAAAAAAAAACCTCCTCATGTCACATAATAGTCCAAACATTAAAACTACAGAAATATATATATATATATATATATATATATATATATATATATATATATGTAACCACAAAGGAAAAAGGCCAAGTAACATGCAAAGGTAGACCTATTAGAATCACACCAGACATCTCAACAGAAACTATGAAAGCCAGAAGGGCCTGAGCAGATGTCATGCAGACTCAAAGAACCACAGATTTGTCAACCCAGACTACTATACCCAGCAAAGCTGTCAATCAGCAAAGATGGAGAAAACAAAATATTCTATGACAAAACTGAAATTAAACAATATTCACAAAGCAACCCAGCCCTACAGAAGATGGAAAACTCCAATGCAAAGAAATCAACTACACCCAAGAAAACACAGGCTATAGATAACTTCACGACAAAAAATTAAAAGAAGACAGCATAGAAACACATTAACATGAACAATTCCACAATAAAAGGAACTAACTAACATTCATTGGTCACTATTATCTATCAACATCAATGGACTCAACTCTCCAATAAAGTTTTCCAGGTACCTTAATATAAGAAACATAAGTCTTGAGAAGAGCAAAGACTTAAGCTACAGATGTAGATAAAGGATGCATAAAGAAAACCCATTAGAAAATGCAAAGGATTTTTACATGTAATTAAAAACAGTACAGAATAAAATTACAATAAATTCACCAAACTAATTCAGCATCTAGGTTACCACAGGAAAAGAAAATTGGAGATTAGTTGAGGATTCTACCTATACCCAAGAAGGAAAAATAATGAGTAAAAGTATGAAGATACAATAAATAAATAAATAAATAAATAGGAAAAATAGTGAGTGGAGCCAGACATTGTGGCACATGCTTTTAATCCCAGCACTCAGAAGGCAGAGAGAGGCAGCTAGATCTCTGAGTCTGAGGCCTACCTGGCTACAGAATGAGTTCCAGGACAGCTAGAGCCACATGAAGAAACCTTACTTTGAAAAATTAAAAATAAAAAATAAAGAGTAATGCAGCAACATTCAGAGATGGAGTAATGATATATGATAAGAGCCTTGGGTGTTATCAGGGAACTGATACATGTATATGTGTATACATACACATACCGCCAGAGGTAATGAGATAGGTCTATCTTTTATGGTCATAGGAAGAAAGTTAAGGACATACATTCCTGTGTCTTGTCATCTTTCTATATCTTCACATCTTCATTCCTAGGAGTGGACCAAAGATAAACATGTAATGAAATGTGAGCCCTGCCTATTGGTTGTGATGCATGCCTTTAATCTAAGTACATGAGAGGCAGAGACAGGAGAATTTCTGTGTTTGAGTCCATCCTGAGATATGGAGAGAGTTGCAGGACATCCAGGGCTGTGCAAGAGAAACCTTGTCTCAAAAACCAAAAAAGAAAAAAGAAAAAGCAAGAAAGAAATGTGAGTCCCATCGGGATCTGAAATTTTGATTGAGTAGATGTTAATTCCTTACCACACAACTTTCAACTATGTTAATTCTGTTTCTTTAGTGGAGAACTCAATTGACAACTAGAGTCTAACAATGTTATCTCAATGGAAGTTTTGTTTTTTAATGTTGTGTTACTGTTTTGTTTTTGCATTTTATTTTCAATTCATTTGAGCATGAAAAAAAAACAAAAAGAAATCTTTCTGGATATCCCATTGTTGTCACCATTTTAATTTTCACTTGTAATTTTAGTTGTAATTTTTCATTCATATAAGTGAATGAAAACCATGGAGTCAGGAGTTAAATTCAATGAGTCTTAATTATACAAAGAAAGCTGAAAGAAAATAAATGTGTGGAGGATCTAAATATGTACTGAGTGAGTATGTTCACACGTGCTTTTCTCCTCAGCAAATATTTGTGGTGGAGGTACCTAATGTAGTTCTCAATACTAGGAAATGAATAACATCCTTGTTACCATATAGATTGGAAATGAGATGAGTCCTCTACAAGCTTACCCTTATGTGTTCTGTGCTTTGTGAACTTTCAGAATAGCACATAATTGTGATTTGTAGGCTTTTTTTCCTACATCCCCATCTTACAGAGTAAGGTTAATGTGTCCTGAAATATAGAACAAAAGGGGAAAAAAATCAATGTAATAGCTAGGCCTAAAGATTGAATGATTAGTGGTACATCCACAGATGCAGGGCACACGTGGCAGAATCTGAAGCTATTCAAAAGAGTGAAGTCTTATTTTTGTTCAACTAAACAGATTTCTCACTTATAACCGAGTCATTACAAACTAAAATCCATAACCATTTTAAAATGAGCCCAGAAGGTTGAAGCATGAAGTGTTTTTAATCTTTCCTAAAGATATCAAGAGTTTCATTTACATCTTCAAGAGATTTTAAATGAGAAATCATACCAAATTTATTATTGAAAAAAACTCTTCCACTTAGACAAAGCATAAAGCCTGTTTCTATAAAGAGGCTCCTGTATAATTAAGTTCAGTGCATCGCCTGACTGTGTGGTTAAAGGTATCTTTTAATAAAGATGCAAAAATAGAAATATAGGCTTGTTTCAGAAAAATGCCTAAGTGTTCAGTGGGGATAGATCTTAAGTACTTTAGCTTATTACATTTGAATATCTTAAAATGGCAACTTAATATAGTTGAAATTATAAAGAGCATATTTTCTTCCACTACTTTTTAATGAAAGTTGGTGAGATACGACCAGAGATCAGAGGCTAAATCTTTATTACACAGATGCAAACAAGAATGACTTTCTAAAATGAAAGGGCAACTCCCAGCTGTAGAAACTTTGTTTATAACAGATCCCCCATGCCATGACTCACATTTTGAGTTCCCTGCTCCAAAGCAGACCTTTAGGGTAGAAGATGTTAAACAACAAACTGAAGAAACAATTGATTTGTTGAAAACTCTGAAGGCGTAAATATAGCCTTTATGTGACCTTAACGAGCATGCAGACATTGATCAATCACAGAACACAGATGCCCTGGAGGGCAAAAGCTGTCATTAGAATATCAGAGCCAAGAAAAACATTCTCAGGATGAGACATTTTTTTTTGGGTGTGCTATTAAGAAAAATAAATATGGAGCCAGAAAGATGGTTCAGCCATTAAAGGAACTACCTGCTCTCCCAGGGGTCCTGTGTTCAATTCTCAGCAACCACATGGTGGCTCACAACCATCTATACTTGTATCTAATGCCTTCTTCTGGCATGCAGGTGTACATGCAGATAGAGCATTCATATGCAAAAAAAGGAAATGCAAATAATTATTTTCTCTGGCTATAAAAATAAAAGCAAAAACACAAAACCTCTATTTTTAATTCTCATTGTGATAAAATAATTCAACATAAATAGTTGAATATTGTTATTATTTCTTTTTATGGGAAAGACAGAAAGAGGTAAATAGAAAGGGAGAGAGAGAAAAGAGAGCAATTTTTGTTATTTGCCTTTATCCACCTCTCAGTGTGCTCTTTTACCAAGACCATGTTCGATGTAAAGGATGAGGAAAGGCCTGCCTTCATTTATTTGTGAAAATTCCCCCAGACTGACTTAGTATGGCTATTTCTTCCACACTGAGACATTCTCTTCTGGAGAGGGAAAGAGACACAAAGTCTAAGGAAATATAGAGACCCAGGAAGCTTATGAAAGTTTCGGAAATTCACAAGGCCCACCTCAACATTATACAAGCAGTAAACAAGAACTGAAGAAGACGACTCTCCTAGGGAGGATGCCTGCAAGTTGTAAGTCCAGAGAAGTATCTTTCATGATGCTGATATCCATGCTGAAGTTGGCTGTCCAGGGCCGACTGGTTGGTGCAGTTGCCTTTCAGAACCCATCCTGTAAATAACTCCAATAAACTTACTGGTTCACCAAGGCAAACTTGGGTAGAATTGATTCCTTGGTGTATCATCAGTGTTATCACAGGTGAACAAAAGTTCATTCCTGTCTCCCAAGGAGAAGCCACACAACAGGCACATTTTCTGTTTAGATAGTATCACCTACCAAAACATAAATGTAAGGGAGTCCAATGAATGTAAATTTTATTCCAGGCTGAGTTGGAATTTCTGTTAAGATCTTCAAACAATCTGTGCCCATTGTTACATGTGAGCATCAGTCATATTTAAATTGACTATACCTCTCCAGATCCTTAGCACTTTATTCTTTCTGCAATTCCAATCTAGAGTTGAAACCGGTTAATATGATGAGGTACAGCATCCAAATTTTATAGACTATTTTAGTAAGCAAAAATGTTACACGAAATATTTAAAGATACTGTGCATAAAAGTATTTTTAAATATTGTTTTAATCCATATACAACTATTAGAAATTTGGGGAATGAGGTTGTTGTAATTTGATTTCTGTTGCTCTAATCAAACCTTTTAGCCAAAGCAACTCAGAGAATAAAGAGTTTATTCGGTTTGCATTTCTGTGCCATGGTCTTACATTGAGGGAAGTCATGGTGGACACTCAAGGCAGGAACTCTAAGCAGAAGCCATGGAGAAGCACTACTTTCTGGCTCCCTCTCCAGTTTGCTCACAGGCTTATGCTTTCTCAGTTTTCTCTTACAACCCCAGACAGCCTGTCTGGGCACGATGCTGACCGCAGGGGGCTAGGCCCTCCTGTACTAATTAGTGATCAAGAAAAGCTGTCACGGTACTGCCATTTCTGACCTAGGCAATTCCACAATTCAGGTTCTCCTTTTAGATGAGTCCAGGCTGTGTCAGTTTGACAATTTAAACTAACAAGAATAGAAGCTATTATACCTATTGAAAAAAGCTATAAAATTATTTGATTTGCATTTATATAGTATGAAATACCTGGTTAACTTCTGGAAAAAAAAAAAAGAAATGCTTTGTGATACCAAAGCTGGTGTCCTGCCTAGTTTTATGTCACCTTGACACAGCCAGAGTCTTGAGAAAGGAGGAAGCCTCAATTAAGAACATGCCATAAGATGGGCAGGGGACACTAACATTTTCATAGTTAGTAATTAATGGGGGAGGGCTCAGCCCATTGTGGATGGGGTTACTCCTGAGCTACTGGTCCTGGTTTAATAAAGAAGCAGGCTGAGCAAGCCAGTAAGGAACATGCCTCCATGCCCTCCATCAGCTCCTGCCTCAGGTTCCCACAATGTTTGAGTTTCTGACCTGGCTTTCTTTAATGATGAACTTCAATCCAAATTAAGCCTTTCCTCCCCCAGTTGCTTTGGTCATTGTGTTTCATCAAAGCAATAATAACCCTAGCTAAGAGAGCTAGGCTACAAGGGTACCAATCTTTCTATCTGATTTTCACTCTAGACTGTGGAATGGCTCTTTGGAGCCCTGAGTTTCCATCTTAGAAGTGTAGATGCTACACCACCAGTCTCTGGTGGCCAGAAGAGAAGACTAGAGACAATGTTAGCTGTCCAATAATCTGTAGTTGTGGTGTATAGGAAGAATGAGGTTGGTTAACATAACCATTATTTTTTCTATATACGTGTCCTTTAAGAAGGGATAGCACTACAGTTTGATCTTGACTGTCCCCCAGGCCTGTGTGTTACAGGCCTGGTCCAGAAGGGATATAACCTATACACAATCAGTACTAGTAGAATGTCTATAGGGGGCTGTGCCTTTAAAGAGTTTCCTGAGAACCTGGATCCTTCCTCTTTCTCTTATTTCCTAGCCATAGGGTGTTTGAACCACTTTACATTCACAGGGCAATAGGCTGCCTCACCCAAGTCACAAGACCAATCGGTCCTAGCACTTTTAATATTGTGAGCTATCACACACACACAAACACACACACTAAATAAAGCTGTAAGTTGATTTTTTTTCAGGATTTATTTATTTATTTATTTAATTATTTATGCCTGTTTCTTGGACTTGAGTCTCTTTTTATACCATACGTGTCCAGGAAACCCAAATCAGCTCATCAGGCCTGGTGGCAAGCACCCTTAACCACAGAGCCATCTCACAGGACCAGGCTCAATTACTGGAGTTATCCATGACTGTCTTCATGTTTCTGTTCTCAAAATATGTGCTAACCCTGGATGATGTAATCTAAATTTTGGTCACTAAACACTTCCTCTGCACTAACTTTCAAACGTGTATTTTTTCCTCCAGGTTCCACTTGATAACAATCTTTTCCTTGTTCCCCTCTTTGTGTGTTTTTCCGGGTTTTTTTTTTTAATTATAACTATCTCATTCATATCTACCAGTGGCTTTTCCACTGACAGGTTAATTTGGTATGCATAAACAGAATGACTGATCCTCTGCCATAAATTTCCATACTTGATAGATGTTTCTTGGTCTCATAAATGTTACCATCTTTTTTCAAACCTCTGAAACAAAAATCTCAGAAGTTGTGCTACATTTCTATAACACGCTCACTCCATTCTATCTGACTGTATTCATTAAATAACCAAAAATATAGCTTCTCTGTTGTGACATCCCATAGGAATGTTATATGAATACTCATACCTCATCTGTTTGCCTTCTGTAAGGCAAGACTATTCTCTTCTATAGATGGTATTGTCTCCAGGGTGACTTACTGACAGGAAAATTATTCTATGACTTCCAGTATATTCTAAGATTAAGAAGCTGCAAAGGTTTACATGATTTGGACTTGGCTTATCCCCTGGTCATCGTCACCCTATTCTTTTACTACTTGGTTGTCATACACTCATTAGTTAGCAAAGTCATACAACAGGGAATGTAAGATTTATCATTTGGACCCTTTCAACTGCTGGCCTTTTCAATGAATGCTAAATAAGACTAATTCATTGGTCAGCATTGTCACAATGTAATCATCTGTTGTCACCTTCCATTTCTAAATAATATGCGACTCTCTAGCTTCTTCAATCAGATAACAAAGGCTGTGATAACATGGCTTGCCTGTTATTCTTAATTGTCTTTTCTCTATAGCACTTTGTGAAGCTTCAGGAAACACATGAAAATTGTTGAATAAATTATTGAATAAATGAGTAATAATGCTATCTTTAAAACAAACATCCATTTTAATGATTATCAGTTTCTGATAACTTCAGTTCAAACATTAGAATTCTAGCATTAAAAAAAAAAAAAACGTGTGAGGAGCTAGAGAAACAGCTCAGTGGTTAGGCATGCTTACTGCTCTTCCAAAGTACTCCAGATTGGTTCCCAGAACTTATGTCAGGTGGGTCTCAACTCCAGATCAAGGTCATTCTCTTTCCTCTTCTGGTCTCTTTGGGTACTCTCAAACACACAAAACTGCACTCGAATACACATTCCTGCATGCATGCATGCATACACACACACACACACACACACACACACACAAACACATACACTTTAAAAAAAGAAATTTAAGTAAATGAATTAAAAGTCTTGTAAGATTCTTTAATTTTTTAATTATAAATAGCTGTGGCCAAATAAAAACAAAACAAACAAACAAACAAAAAAAAACCCCTCCTTTTTAGACATTTGAAAAACTAAGTATCTGAACTCTATATTCACTTATGTGGTCTGGTACGACTAACATATTATCACACTTCTATTGTTGAGCATAGCAATTAATTTATTCACAAACTATTACTAAATAAATACAATAAAAAAGACATGTGGGCTCCGCTAGGGATTATAAGAGCTAACAAAAGAAGATACAGCCCATGCCATATGCAAATCTCATGGAAGAAACAAACCTGATATTTAACTATAGCATATAACCAAGTGTAAATATTTTAAGCTTTACAATGGGACTGAGATGGGTATATCAGAAACACATAAATATAAGGCAAAATGAGGCAACCTACTGAAGACCGTGTGGCAAGAGAATTTCTTCCTGTTGATATACAGACTGTGTCTAAAGTGTGCTACATTCTACAGGGTACAAAGAAGTAGAAAGTGACAAGATTTCTGAAGAATTGAGTCTAGACAAGGTCTAAATTTCAGGTAGAGAGTCTTATTTCGAGTAAGACTGTAAAACTGAAGAAAGGAAGGTCAATGTGTGCACACTGCTGCATCACGCCCTTGATGTCCTCAATACAGTTGAAGGCACAGAAGAAAGGGATTAGCACTAACGAAAACAACAATGGCGGACGTAGGTTGGTAGTGAAGAAAGACAAAGTCGAATGGAAGGTCTTATGCAGCGGACAGGATATGGATCTTTTACTTGGGGTGTTGGCAGATCTGACCCTGTCAACCAAGGTAGACAGAACACACAAAGAAAAGTGTTAGGTTTGAGCCTTGGAAGCCTTCTTGAGGCTAGACTTTGAAGGCTTGTGCACTGCTTGGGAAATATTAGAGTGTACTACAGGGAGATGTTTGTTTGGTCAGCTAAGCTAGTGAGCACAAAAGAGCCTTAAGGTGATAGTTATTTACCAAATTGCATGGATTTATTTCATTGCTTTACCAATTGGTACTGCTCTGTTTGTACATATGGACTGAATATCAGCCATGAATGTCAGCCAAGTATAACAAAGGGAATCAGGTCTGCAGATAGGAGTTATGATCTGTTTTCTCTGCCTGTGAGCAGAGACACCTGCACAGTGGTGGCATTAGAGTACTTTTTCGATTATATACCATGCCAGTAACTATTTCACCCAGTCCCCACACTTCTCATCCTTTCAAAGTCCCTACCTTCTTACCTGATGCACTTATTTTTTCACTTCATTGATATCTCAGTGAGACACAATGTTTTCTTGCACATTTCTATACTGGGAATGGCTATCTGCTCTTAGTAAGTCTGATATAAGCAGTTTCCCTCCAACATTAAAACTTTTCTCTTTTGTTTAGTAACAACTGTAGTCTTCATTCACAGTCTATATAATACCCAAATATCTGTATTTATCTTTTCCAACTGCTTGACAATCATGCCATGAGAAACATATGTGAACTGTTTGAGTGATCTCACCCTCTCTCAGAAGCATCAGCTAGTTGGATGGAATAGGAAGATAAACACGTGTAGCATATAAATTCACATTTATACCTCTAGCCTCTCTTTTTCGGGTAATGAGAGCTGGTAGACCTGAAGTGCTAATATGCATTATAGTACAGATGCATTATGTGAGCCCACTGGAAAATATGATGCAATTTTCAACTTATTAGGTGTGATAGTCCATTTAACATGCTTAGCGTGGTGCAGGGCATAGAGTAAACAATACGCACTGGCTATTACTAGCAATACTTTTAACATTAGTGCTAATATTTAGGAGTTTACACTACAGCCAAGTGAAAAAGACAAATGTGTACAAAGATCAGTCGTGATGGGGTAGATGCTAAATAACATCGAAAGGTGCCCAGAACAGAAAGGGGCACCGTCAGCTGCAGCCTCGACGGTTGGCCTCGGAGTGTTATGCATAAAAGATGCCCGAGCTGACAGGAAGAAGCAAGCTGCTGTGAAGCAACAGTTCAGACAAAATACGCGACAAAATCAGGGGTAATTTTCAGACCGTCTCCAAAACAATTAAACCACCAAATCAACATTCACATGCGTGTGATTCGTGGCTTCTCAGACACGCTCACCTTCATTACCTCACTGAAGAGCACCAAGTTTAACTGATGGAAGACCAGGTAATCCCAGGCTCAGTCTTCTGGGGAAGAACCTGTCCTGTTGGCAAGTGGTGGGTTGCCCAACCTCCTTCTACACAGACAAGACGTGATAGGGCCTGAAGAAGAGCTCTGAGCCCAGCACCCTGCTGTTGCCTCCTTCCTGCTTCACCTGAAACAATCACTCACAGAAAATAAAATGGGCTACGATAGTAAGTGCCAGAGTTAATATACTGTTTAAAGTATTTTGTTCTGATGACAAAGTCCATTTTAAAAAGAATGAGAAAACCTTTAAAAGTGCTGTAACCATCAATACTGTTTTTCCATTAACCAGACACACTGGTATCATCTTAATTCAAATATTTGTAAGCAGAAAAGAGAGGCTCATTTTTATTCACAATGCCTTTCCCATCCCATCTGGCACAAGCAATTTCCTTTTGTTTGCCTTTAAACTGTGTTATAAAGAAATTAATTTTACCCTACAGGCTTTCACTACAAATTTCACAACTTTCATTCTGCTTATTTCTCATTTTCATCATCAGTAACAAATTGTTCTTGTGGGTGGAATTGTACTTGTCAATTTTTCTATTTTAACCCATCAGATTTTTCATTAGGTCTTACCACTAACAAAATTCTTTGTTTTCTTCTGAAAGTTGTCAACAGCTATTATAATTATTTTATCATAGGAACACATACTACATTAGTGTATACATGCTAATTGGAAAATTACCTTTCTAAATTGGTTTCTAATGAGAATGATTATGAGCCCTGTCACTTAGACAAGTGGTCCAGTGAAAACAGAATCAATTTTGTCAAATATATGCAATTAATAACTGAAAAACATAAACATGTACCTTGTAATTATTTAACCATCCTTCTTGCGGTGTTCATTATGGTTTCAGTAAATGACTAGAAAAACCTCCCTGAGCATAACTTCTGCTCACTGAAGCCAGTGGCTTCTCAGAAACAAAAGGTAGTGAAATAGAAAAATGATTTTACTTTATTTTCTTTATCTGTGCTCTCAGTTGAGCTTGACTTTGTCCAAAGATAAAAAGACTGACAAGAGAAAACTCCCAGCTTCAAAGAGGTCTGAGTGTAAAAACACCCTACTCACCACTGTCAGCTACTCAACATTTTCCGCACAATGTGCAGACTACCTGGAAATTTTATGAGCTATTTTCTCTTATTAGCACCAGGGGGTTCTGCGTGAGTGTGCACAATAACATGCCCCTATAGAGATCAGAGGTCTACAATTGACATCGTGCCCTATTACCTCCCACCTAATTTTTTGAGATAGGGTCTCCCCTTAAACCTGAAGCTCGCTGATTGATTACAATGGCTGGCCAAAATGCCTATAGGCTCCCCCTGTCTCTACCTTCCATCTTCTGAAGTTCAGTCTCAAGTCCTGGTGTTACATGGGTACTGAGGATCCGAACCCAGGTCTTCATGCTTGGGCATTGAGTGCTTTACCCCCTCTACACATCTGTAAGGATCTGAAGGGATCTGAATCTGGTGAGGATAAACAGCTGTGTAGACATTTAATTTCTTTCTTATTATAAAGGTGAAAATATTCAGCATTTTTAGATGGCCAAGAACGTGTGGCTAGGATGCCACTGAATGATGGTAGTGATAGGTTGTTTGTGTAGATGATGCTCTTTGAATGTTTCAAACAATCCCTACAAGTATTTATCAAAAATAGTATTAAAGAGTCATCCCTTAAAAGTGCATACCGAACTTTAATTACATCAGTGCAAAACATGTACAATTGATTTTTTTAGATTAAACTTCCTCATCTGAAAAACAGTAATAATTATACCTACTTTATATGTATTTGATGCTTTAATGAGATAATGTGTATAAGTGCTTTTTCACATTTATTAAATAGAACTTAAATGTGCTGGATAAAGCAATTTACCTTTGTACATTCTGAATGAATGTGAAATACAAGCTATCAGGCTATGGGACATCACTTTGAATAGACAGAGCCAGGAAGGGGGTAGAGTATCAGAAAGTCGACATACAATCCCATGATCCATGGAGTGTCAGAAGATGCTGTTTTGGATAGTGATCCAAGTAAGTATCATAGGTTTGTCTTGAACAGCTGGAGCTCACGAGTCTGTAGTCTCATCCTGGAAGAAGAGTATAAGTTTTAATTTTAAATGAATATCTTAGTTGTGGTTTCTATTGCTGTGATGAAACACCATGACCAAAGCAACTTGGGAAGGAAAGGGTTTATTAAGATTACATTTCCATACTGTAGTCCATCATTGTAGGAAGTCAGGACAGGAACTCAAACAGGGCAGGAACGAGGATGCAGGAGGCCATGGATGGGTGCTGATTACTGACATGTCATGGCTTATTTAATCTGTTTTCAACCGCGGATAGCCCACCCACAATGGGCTGAACCTTCCTCCATCAATTACTTATTAGCAAATGCCCTACAAGCTTACCTACAGCCCAGTCTTGGGGAGGCATTTTCTCAATTGAGGCTCTTTCCATACCAATGACTCTAACTTGTGTCAAGTTGACAGAAAACTAGCCAGAACAATGAATGATGTAGCATGTGGATCAGTAAGTATGGAGGGTGATAATGATGTCAAGACTCAGGATCACTGCTGCCTTTTTTTCTTGAGGGTGAACACACAGACAGATCAGCATTTCCAGGTTGATGATCCAGCGCTAGGCCCCCATGGGAAGCAAACAATATGAAACTCTGTCTGGTAGGTGCCCTGGAATAGATGAGAAGGAAGGGAAAAAGGGAACGGTCTTGAGAAATCATTCGTGGCCACTCAGACTGCATTACTTTTATTTGACTGTCCTTACGAGGCATGTGTTGGTTTCGGTATGGCTGGAGTTTAAGCTGAGTCCTCCCAAGGTTTAAGAAGTAAAGTGTAAGCCCCGCTGTGAAATATGGAGGGGATGAACTTAAACCAGTTGAGCTGTTTCCAGGTGCATGGTTGGGGAAGATTGTTTGGACCGTATGAAGATGCTAAGGTGGGGTCTCCATATCTGAGCACAAATGGGTTCACAAGAGGTTGCACATGCATGCTCCTCATCCCTTGTCCTGGGACTCGGCCTGCATGAAGCTTCTCCCTGGCCCTGACTTCTCAACTTTGCTCGTTCAAAAATCATGAGCCTAAACAAATTTTATTATGTATTTTGAGTTTTCCCAACAGAAAACAAATTGCTAGAAGGCAGGACAGGATACAAGGATGATAAAAACTAACATGTGTATGAGTGGAGTGTAAATTCAATGGACCCAATTCTAGGTCAATGAAAGTTGTGTTTTATGGTTTGTATTGTTACAGAAATGGGGGGAAAAAGTGGACAACTGTTTTGCAGGGATCTCAAGGTCCTATACAATGGTGGCCACCTCTTCTTAAGGTCGTTGACCTTGAACCTTTCCTTGCTTCTCTTTGTCCCAAAAAAGAGGACAGGTCTCCTCCACCCCTCTAATGCAGAGCTGCTTGTGAATGTAAGCCACTCACAGTGCAGCTGGGGATGACTTATCTCGATGGGAGTTTCTGCTGGCGTAGGTTGAGGGAAGCTCCTGACTGTGGAAGGTGGGCTTAGGGGAGATTCAGTCTCATTACCTTTCACTCCTCTGCTTTGGACCAGCAGAGGCCCTGAAGGCTTTGGAGAGTGATTGTTTTTCCCAGCCAGCAGCTTTATGTCATCTAGCCTTCTGGACTCCTGTTTGTTTTACTCACTCATTCATTAATGTATTCATTAATAAATTCCAAATGAATACCTATGCCACGCTGGGTAGGTGCTAGGAACTAGGAGCTAGGATGCAAACACAAACACTGCTTCTGCCTAGCTCTTTCACTATTGGCCGTCTTGAAACATGCAAATATACACATGTATTGAGCATTTACCATGTTCTTTCAAACATTTCCAATGCGATAACTCAATGAATTGTCATGGTAACCCTTTTAACAAATAATATTATCAGCTCTATTTGATAAAAGAGGAGCTGAAGCCCAGAGAGGAAAAGCAGCTTGTCCTATGTCACACAGCTCCTAGAGTAACCAGGAATCAAACCAAACATTTGGCTTTTGACTGTGAAATTTTAACAGTTTTGACTAGGTGTCTCTAGGGGGTGTAGGACAAAGTAGGGATGTAAGTAACAGAGTATAGCAAAATTAGAAAATGTCTTCTTCCTGAAGTCCCCTGAAGCAGCACTGAAGGAAGTGACTCACAGCATGACACTATGGCACACTAGGCAGAGGCAGTTTCCATCTCCTTGGCAACTACAACAGACACTTCAAGGAACACACACACACACACACACACACACACACACACACACACTCGTTCCACCTCATCAGCTTGTGTTTTCTTATTGGCCCAGGATAGTGTTACGTGAAACTACTGCCAGATCACCAGGGGAGCCAGATTTACATAGATGAATAAATGAATGCTGTTCTTCCCTCCCTTTCCATGGTTTTTCCTCTGCCATTAGACATAGTCTTCTTGTGTTCCATTTAGATTTAGGGTTTGGGGTGTGTTTAATCTTTGTACATGTGTATTCATGAATGCTTACTGTGAATGTGACTGTGTGTGTGCGTCTAAACTGGATATAGCGAGTCTAAACTGGATTAAGCTGGTGCAAGCCAGTCCATACTAGTCTAAACCAGATTTAAGTACTTCTATACTAAACGCGTGAATGTGGTGGTGGGATAATATCTGATTAAGAAGAATGAAAAATTCAGTCTAAGAGTTTGTAGAGGAGAGAGAAAAACAATGAGATATTATGCTTTTTTTCTCCATAGCATGCCTGAAAGGCTTAAAGAATGGAAATATGACATACTACAGAAGGGCTTGAAAAATTCAGTCTGTGGGGTAAGTGAAAATAAGGGAATAGTTTGAAAACACATAGGAAGAATTGGTGCTGCTTCCCTTAGGTACTGCATATATCTTGTTCCTAGAGAACCAGAACCAGAGAGTGAACTATTTAAAGATCTTGAGGTGGAGGAAACCATGAAAGGGCAATGTTAAGTCACACATAGGTACCTGTGTGGCATTGCTCAGCTGTTTGAATTTAGATTCTAGCTTGACCAATCTCTACCCTTTCAGTCCCACCTCAGACTCCTAGTCCATTATTGTTTCCCACAATAGCGTTCAATTTCTTTCCTGCCCTGAATTTGAAACCATTTTCTCCCTAGGATAAAAATATTGTGATAATAGAAAATCGGTGCAAATAACTATTCTTAAGTAGTGGGCACATTCACTGAATCCGTATACCAAAGGGTTGTGCTACATAGTTATACCATAGAGTTAACAAAAATTCAAGAGGCCACACTTACTCCTAAGAGAAACAGCAAAGACAGGTTTCTTTCTTCAAACAATGTGTCATGTGAGGCAGATAAATATGGATGATTTCTGCTAGAATTGGGGGCAGAAACATGATAGAAAGCAGAAGCAGCTCTACAATACCAATAAAAGGTGTTGGTCATTGTCTAGCACTTCTTACAAAGAAGACAAAACACTAGCATTTGCAGTGTGAAGAAACAATGTAAATATTAAGGCAGACAGAAAGATGCTTGTGAAAGTCATCCAAAGGCATTTTCTTATTTTTCTACCATCAAAGACATGGGGTCCCCATAAAGCTTTGCTTTTTCTGAAATCAGAAACACAGCCACTGTGATATAGCCCATGAATGAGCTCTGCAATTACCAGTTTATATAGTCTTGTTTCTTTTTAGACATCTCTGTAAACTTGGTATATCTTGAGATTGACAGTAATGATTGGTCTGTAACATTTTAACCTGACCCTGCTGTTTCATGGCTGAAGACATAATTCAAAAGCCTTATTCTTTGGGTAAAATGATAGGTAGAGATGAATCTAAAGTATTGAATACAGTATTTTTTTTCTTATTAGTTACATTTTGTTAACTCTGTATCCCAGCTGTATCCTGCTCCCTCATTCCCTCCCAAACCCACCCTCCCTTCTTCATCTCCTCCCTGCCCCTTTCCAAGTCCACTGATAGGGGAGGACCTCCTCCCCTTTCATCTGACCCTGTTTTATCAGGTATCTTCAGGACTGTCTGCAAAGTTGAATACAGTAGTTTTAAGAACCATACACTTGTTTTACTTTTAAGGAAACTTGAAGATAGAATATGAAATTCTAGTTTAAAAGAATTCTTTGGGGGAAATGGTCTTAATAAATAAATAAAAACAATTGTAATTAGTCTATCATCTGAAGAATTTATATGCAAATGAGGCTTCTATAGTATTTGAGGCTGCCTGCAAGTAATTTCTTCTCTGAATTAGTCATAAATGTTAAGCATTGTGCTCACGGTGGTTTTGCCCTATTAATTCACCTAATAAACTATTTATTCATCATTAGTGCAAAGGTAAACTTTAACACAATTAATTTTTTTTAACAAACCGTTCTAACCTACAGAAAGCTAAATAAGTGCAAATTTAAATGTCAGAAACAGACCTTGGGAGCAATCACATGAACCTTTCTTATCTTGGGTCTGTCTCATCACACAAGGTCTTAGATTAATTGACAGTAGTAAGGAAAACAAAATCTTGCTTTCAAGAATGTATACAATGCAAAACAATCCTAACCCTGCTGATGTCAAAAGCCACACCTGTACAGACTGCATACTTTAGACTTGCTGTGTGTGTTGTCATAAGCGGGTCCTATGATATGCTAAAACACAGGCGGTCCCCAGGAGAGCAGCTTTCAGAATCTCGTTTTGATGCTGTGGGACTGCAAGGGAGGTGGGCTCCTCAAAGCACCATCAGTTCCTGTGACCGATACTCTCAGCTCAACGAGGTAAAGGCAAAAATATAAGAGAAATGGCATCCCAGCACAAAAGCCAGGCAGCCCTTGAGGATAGATGATGCCAGAAAAATGTGAGATTACTGGGGCTGCCAGAGTGTATTAATACTATAAATACAGATGATTTCCTGAGAAAAAAGGGTCCTTGAAAATGTACCAAATGTATGGTGCTGAATATCAAGTTCAAAGATACAGAATGCCAAGAGAATGCAGGTTGCCTGCCCTTCTTTCACGGGGTCCTGAATCATGCCTGCACAGGTCACATGCACGTGGAATGCAGCAGGGTCCTGAAATCCTTAATTCTTTTTGTAGTCTGTCTAGCTTCTCTGGCTTCATTAAACATATACCTGGCTGCCAAGTAGCTCAAGGGCTCAGCGATCCAATTCATTTGAGCCCTCCAAAAGTATTCGGTCTCTTCTGTTAACTCGGGATTTTCTTAAATAACATCCTAAAACTTCTGAATTGCTATGAGTAACTTTTAACCCCTTGATTTAAAATAAGATACATAGGCAATTGGTAAAGGCAGCCTAAGCTTAGCTGTTGTCTTAGGTTAGGTTTCATTGCTGTGGAGAGACACCATGACCACGGCAACTCTTATAGAGAAAAACATTTTTTTTTGGGGGGGGGAGGCTGGTTTACAGTTTCAGAGGCTTAAGCCATTATTATGTGGGAAACATGGCAGCATCCAGGCAAAAAAAAAAAAAATGATGCTGGAGAAGGAGCTAGGAGTTCTTCATCTTGATCTGAAGACAGCGCGAGTCTTTTTTCTATACTGAGGAGAGCTTAAGCATAGATGAGTCCTCAAAGCCCGCCTCCACAGTGGCACACTTCCTCCAAGGCCACACTTACTCCAACAAGGCCGCACCTCCTAACAGTGCCACTCCCTATGAGCCAAGCATTCAAACATATGAATCTACGGGGGCCATACCTATTCAAACCACCACAGCTATCTAGTTTCCTGGGTTGAGATTTTGGCTCAGTCATTGAATGTTGGTACTAATGGGCATGATTTTATTTCTAAGAGAAATATAAACTGGGTAACCGATTAAACTGGAAATGATAATACTCACCATGAGTGACTGTTCTGAGGATGATGATCATAGACATCTGTGCACGGTGCCTGACCCATCTGAGCCACTCAGCCTCCGTACGTGGAGGGATTTTAGCAATGTATATCCAGTAGCAAACATAGTTCCCTTTCCTCCTTAAAGATTTTTAACATTTATTTGTTGCCTCTGTCTCTCACTGTGCATCTCTTTCTCTGTCCCTGTCTCTGTCTTTCAGTCTCTGTGTCTCTGTGTCTCTTTGTCTCTCTGTCTCTCTGTCTCTCTCTCTCTCTCTCTCTCTCTCTCTCTCTCTCTCTCTGTGTGTGTGTGTGTGTGTGTGTGTGTGTGTGTGTCTGTCTCCCCTGTGTGTGTGAGTTGAGGAGGGCAGGTCAGAGGATACTTTGTAGGATTTGCTTCTCTTCTCTCAGCACGTGGGTCCCAGAGATTGAGGTGAGGTCATCAACATAGGTGGCAGGTTCCTTTATGCTCTTTCCTAAAGTACTGAGCAAGAGAATGAGAGATTGCACACTCTCCAAAGAATTAATTTATACTACTAAGTCATACTGAGAAGGAATGTATGGCAGAAAAGGCTTTTCTTTTCTAAATGGGGGCATAATTGTTTAATAGGCAGTTAATAGATTCTATCACAGTTAAAATCCCACAAACTTTGGTTAGTCTAGAAAATTCTAGTTTGTTCATACTTGATGTTGCAAGCAATGGTAGTGTTTCTTCCACTCTTAAAAGCTTCTCCATGGGCTGGAGCGATGGCTCAGTGGTTAGGAGCACTGTCTGCTCTTCCTAAAGGGCCCAGGTTCAATTCCCAGCACCCACATGGCAGCTCACAACTGTCTGTAACCCCAATTCCAAGGTATCTGACATCTTGACACTAGCGCACATAAAATAAAATTAAATTGTTTTAAAAAGCTTCTCCATTGGCAATTAATTACATGACTAGTAAAATTAAAATAGTGATATACATTAATAATTTGAGTATAAAGTACATAATTTAGTAATTAACTAGTTAATAGTGTTTTCAAAAACATCCCAGAGATGGACTCAGGGAGATAACTCTGACATGGCAGCACGAGGATCTAAGTTCAACAACCTAGAGCCTATGTGAAAAAGAAAAAAAAAAAAAAAAAAAAGGAAACAGGGTTGAGGCGTGGTAGCACATGTTTGTAACCCCAGTGTTGAAGATCCAAGTGTTGAGGAAGTGGAGACAGGTGGGTCCCTTGGGCTTGCCATCTATCCCAACAAGCTCAAGGCCAGTGAGAGAATATACACCGTCCCCCACACACACATACACACACACCACGGTGGGCAGTACCTGAAAGGAATGACACACAAGGTTAACCTTTAGTGTCTGTATGCATGCACTCACATGTATGTATAGGCATACACATGTTCACTCAGTCACACACACATGTACACAGAGAGATATGGGTGTAAAGGCTGGTGAGAGAAGTGATCTGATGAATGAATGTCGAAGCACTGTCATGACTACAGGGAGAGAAAGAAAGACAATATTCTTACAAAAGGAGAAATTCAAAATTGAGCACCTGTTGATTTGAGCTATGACAATAATATAGAATAAAAAGCGAAAGGAAACTTAAATATTTCAATTTTTGTGACGGGGGTGTTATTCACTAATGGAAACTGTAAAGTTAGAAAGTTCAGTGACTACAATGATGACTTCAGGCTTGACATATTAAGTTTATTTCTTCTGTGACAGTGGGTAAAAGTTTTCAAGAAGGTGTTAAAAAAAAAGTAAACATTCTTTTTAGATTTACTATCTAATCAGCAAATAATTACCAAAATATTTTAAGAGCTGTAGAATCAGAAGTGAACCAAGTGGATAAAGTTCTCACTCATGGAACGATACAAGAAATCACATAAAAAAATATAGCATCGTTTACTGAAGGCTATGGAAGAAAAATAAAATTACTTATTTGTTCAAGGTAGTCTCTTTTGACAAGAAGACATTTGAGTAAGAAGCTGAGGGAAATAAAGTCCACAGAACAGAACACTTAGTCTAAAGGTTAACCAGGACATAGACTCTTACCAGAAGTCTCTCACCATCTACAGAAACAAGTGAAACCAGTAGGTCTGATGTCTAGGGAAAAAGGAGGCTAAAGGAATGAACAAGATCAGATGGGCAGCCAGGGAAGGGAGGGAGACAGACAATGACAGACAGAGACAGAGAAACTCTGGCTAAAGATGAGAAAGGTACTCCTGTAATAACACTATTGTGGGAGAGGGAATAATGCAAATGCTCAATTTTAGAATAGTATATTCTTGGCATGTGGTTCATGTCTTTAATCCTGGAACTTGAGAATACTCTGGAACTCCAGCACCCCAGATTGGGACTACAGAGACATCCTGCCTCATGGACTGAGCACCTACCAGATTCTCAGCCCTTCTGCTATTGTCTATCTGGAACAGAGCCTAAAAGCCAAGCTAATACATCATCTTTTCCTTTCATTCTATCTGTTCTATCCCTTTGGAGGATCCTGACTAATTCAGTCCCTCCTTGTTTTCTGCTCTCCAGTCACAAATGTATTCAAAGAAGACCTGCCTGTTTGGGAGACTCATTCCTTCACCAATCACTAATATAGAAGAGAGAGTTTAACTCAAACTTGATGTCATTAACCCAACCTACTACACTCTACTTTAATTGAAACCCTTGTTTAAATAAAAGTGTTCCTTAATGGAAGGGGGAAAAAAAGAGTGGATAAGGACCATGGTTGTTAGGCAGCTAACATCTACATCCACAAATCATGATGTGGTGTGGGAAAATGGTAGCTTTTATTCAGGTATTACTTCTTTTTTTTTTTTAAGTAGTAATGAAACTCTTAACTGTAAGAATTAAACTGTTGCTATCCTTGTGGAGCTCCTGTCCTCCAACCAAGGACCATGCATGGAAATAACCTAGAACACCTGCTCAGGTGTAGCCCATGGCAGCTCAGTATCCAAGCGGGTTCCCTAGTAAGGAGAACAGGGCCTGTCTGTGACATGAACTCAGTGGCTGGCTCTTTGACCGCCTCCCCCTAATTGAGGAGCTCTGCTTTTCCAGGCCACAGAAAAGGACAATTCAGCCAGTTCTGATGAGACTTGATAAGCTAGGGTCAGATGGAAGGGGAGAAGAATCTCCCTTATCCGTGGACTTGAAGAGGGGCATAGGTGGAGATGAGAGAGGGAGGGTGGGATTGAGAGAGGAGGAGGGAGGGGGCTACAGCTGGGATATAAAGTGAATAAACTGTAATTAATATAAAAGAATAAAAATTTAATTTAAAAAAGAAAGAAAAAAGAGTTAAACTGTGATATGCATCACTTTATTTTTAGTAATGTTTTCTCAACACTCCTGAAAATATACTAAAATATATGCACTGAAATTCTAATAATCATATTCATACAAAAATATAGCACAATGGATTTAGATAGTAATACATTTTATCTCAATAGCTAAAATCACTCCATCTGTATATGACAAGTTGTGTACTTTGTCTTAAAAGCATGACCAAACTCATTCTAAATTATGTTCTGTTGCCATCTGCCAGTTTAAGGCAAAACAGAAATCATGAAACAGTAGTCAGGGGCATTGTATAAAAGATAGGTGAAGATGAATGAAAAGCAGAACTTACCATATTTTTTTTAAATCCCACAATTTTGGCAGGCAAAATGGGTCAGTGCATAAGGGTGCCCACTGCCAAACCTGAAAACGTAAGTGTGAGGCTGAGAATTCACAGCGTGGAAAGAGAAAACTAACACTTTCACATTGCCCTCTGACCTCCACTCATGTACAGTGACACATGTATGTGTATATGCACATGCACACATGTGCGCACGTGAACGCACACACACAGCAAATAAATAGACAAGATAAATGATGTGATAAAACCCCTTTCATTTCAACATGCATCCCCCTTGCCATACGTTTGAATACCGTCTGTTTCAGTCTAGCAATATCTTTGCTTGGCCCTGTGCTGTAACTCATTCTGTGTTTCTCATCAATGTATTATCCCACTAATTATTTTACTTCCATGTGAAGCTCTGAACATACTCCACACCTTTGCGCATAGTCCGTAAATAACAATTGACAGCCATTGCGCCAAAAGGCTTACGTTTCTCGTTGCAAGTGAGCAGCGCAGTCCACTAAATGCTCATTATTCACAATCGTTTCTCTTTACACACATTCCTTTTGGGTTTCTCCACTCTAGAATTTATGCTGATAGTGGGCTTCTGAATACTGATTTGGACTGACACTGGGTCATATCTGAAAGCTTTTTGTCAAAATAACTGGAGATGTAATTTTAAATTCACCTCACTAATACAGCTGTCTTTAATCTCTGGGGATAAATAGTGACAAATGAGGCTTAGTTTTTGACGAGTTCAGCTTCATCTGAAAGACAGTGGGTGTTTTAATGGAGCTTTTAAGTGGATAATAGGCATCCAGTGAGCATTCTGAGGTGTGGTAATACGCTCCGTGCGTGGACACGGGACTATTTTTCACTATGCTTCTGCACAAGAAAGTGTTGGCAATTTATAAAAGAATCAAAAGCCTATTTACATGGCCACTGGGATACGCGCTAAACTTCCTTATGCATTTAAATATCCCTATTTTCACCCCCACTGCAACCATTATTTAGTTTGCAGATTCATTAAACTGCACAATGTGTACTTATTAGCTGCCAAAGAAATCATGTCAAATTAGGTGTGCATTTTTACTACTTAAAAAAAAAGAAAAGTACACAATAATGCAACATGCTCAAAAAGAGTTTGAATTAACAAATAGTAATGAGGACAAAAAATGTTCAGATAAAATTCTTTCAACCAAGCCTTAAAATTAATGTGTTTCAGTGTGAATGTATTCCAATTACAGAAAACTATAGCTGTGATTTCAGTGTTGGCTTGATGAAAGCAAATGTAATTCTCTACTTGCTAAAATGTGACAGACCTCAAAAATGGTCTGTGTCTATGGACAGAATATAGAAGTCATGAAAGTCCCGGCCTTGGAGATTGAAGTCTGGCTAACACAAATGTAAATAAAGGGTAAAGTAAAAGGCTGTGTGACCTCACAGATGAGAACCCTGATCCCTAATGTAACCAACAAGTGGTTTTCTCAAAACAGGCTAAAATATGAACACTCTACAAGAAAGAAAAATGTCACTGCATCTTATATTTATGCTTATATGTACCCTATAAAAAATAGTAATGAGGTTTTCAGGACACAACCTGGACTTTGGTACGGACAACTCAGGATTCATACCCTATCTCTAGTACTTCTTAGATATATAGTCATACAGCTTTATTCAGCTTATCTCACTATTAAAACAAATCAAGGAGGGGTTGGGATGCCATTCTGTTTATGCCCTGCATGCACAAAGTCCTGGTTCAATACCCAGCACATGTCTGAAATCCCAGTAATTTGGAGGTAGAGGTAAAAAGATCAGACAAACATTGTTCTCAACTTTTCTTTTTTTAACAAGTTCAAGACTGACCCAGAACATATGAGACCTAGACTCAAAATAAAACATCAAAGAATAAAACTTCTAATTAAAATAATGAATTGACTTTATGGCCCCAGAGAGTCAAACTATGCTGGAGCCCTCTAAGTGCTAATCAAATATATCTTACCAGAATTACAGCAATGAAGTTTAAAAACTGCAACATGTAGCTAAAGTGAATTGTTTCCCAACCCAACAATGATAGGAAGGCACGAACAGGTCCTGTATTTAGGATCTTATCTGAAGACTTTACCTTTGATCAACTATACAGTACAAGCATTAAAATTAAGAATTCCATTAGGCTAGGAACTTGAAAAGCAAACAGAAGTGCCTACACATTGAATACTGGCATCGAGTTCCACACAAAGGCACAAATCAAGTGTTTCTGAAGGAAGAGTGATCATACATAAGCTCTTGGAACTTTCATGAGCTAAAGCCAAACAAAAACTCACTCAAAGATAGCAAGACAAAAACCTACATGAATGTGGGTAAGGAAGAACAGAACATTCTCAAACTCATTTTGGGGCCAGCATTATGCTTGTAATAAAATTGTTGAAAAGACATTAAAAGAGAACAAAACTATGAATTGATAGTCCTAATACTTAATTAAAGGTTATTAACAAAACGTATGTGAACAATGTCCTCATATAAACGTATATACATCTGTACACATAGATGGATCCAATGACCAGCTGTATTACACTGAGAAATCTATATGACCCTTATGACCCTTAGATGCAGTTGTAGCCTTTTCCAAAACTCATCATCTCTTCATGGTGCAACCACAATTAAAAAATGAAAGAAAGATGTCTTAACAAGCTAAAACTTGTCTGAAGAGGGAAAAGTCTGCTGAGATAGTTCAGTGGACAAAATCCTCTAAGCCACAGTGGAAGGAGAGGACAGATTCCCAGAAGCTAACTTCTGGCCTCCATAAGCACACTGGTGGAGGGGGGGGGGGGTCACAACAACAAAAATAGGAAAATGTTTAAAAGTAAAACCTGCAAGTGATATGCTTAGTTATAGATGGCAGAGTATTACCCCTCCTAAAAATATACTTCTTGGATGACTTCATTCAATGGGGTACCTGTTAAAAGTGACTAGTTTAGTACCGCAAGAAATATAAATATAAATAAAAGCATTCTGTTTAGAAAGATTACTCTTTCAAATGTTCAGTATATGGTTTTACATTACCCTTTTGTCTCTGAGCAAATCCACTGAGGAAAAGACTTATTTGGGCTCATGGCTGTAGGGGTTCATGCAGGCAGGATAAGACAGAGCAAGGCGGGGCACTCATCTCCCAGTGGCTAGGTAGCAGAGAGAACAAAAAAGAGACAGACAGACAGACAGAGAGAATGCCTGTCATAGCTGGATTCTTCCTCTTTCCCTATTTTTCTATCATGTCCCTCAACAGACTGGGAGGTGCCACCCGCATTCCAGAGGCAGATTTCCCCTCCCAATGGGTAATCCTCCTAAAAACACACCCACATCAAGCCTAGAAGTGTGCTTTAAAAATCTCTTAGGTGCCTCACAACCCAAACAAATTGCCAATCAAGATTAGTCATCAAAACGTCCTTATGGGAAATTAATTGAAAAAAATTGAATGAATGAAGAAAAGCATAGCTTAATGTGTAAATGGAGCTTTATAAATAAATTATATAATTAGATGAAATCCATAAACTAATATTATTTTTAAAGTATTTTTATTTTTCAAAAAATAATTCATGTTGAAGTCATCATTTTAACAGAATCTGTTTCCTTTTCCTGTTCAAACTGAAGTACTGAGGAACTGGTTAGGAATTATTTTATCATTTATTATAATTCTACCTAATGTAGAATATATTCCAGTTCATTATTCTTGCAGAATTAATTTCAGGTTGATTTTAGTGTACTGTTTCTAGAACATTTAGCTGAATTCCAGTAAGGGAGATAAAGCATTTCTGTAGATTTTTAATTACACTGATACTAGGAAACTAAAGAAAATGGGTATTTCCAAGGTCTGACACAGTGGTAAAAATTCTGAATATTAATTTATCATTCTGTTTTCTCTTTCAACACAAGAAGCATTATAGCAACAAGGAATAAAATGAGCTATAAAGAACAGTATGGGACTAAAATTTTGCATAGTGGTTATGTCAGTGCTTAGTATGGTGAAACACTGGGTTTAATTCCTAGTGATTCAAAGAATGAAGAGGGGAAGGACATGGGGGAGAAGATAAAAGAAACTTTTTCACTTGTTTCAAATACCTCTATACAGAGAGACAGAGAGAGGCAGAAAAGGGGAGGGAAAGGGCAGTTCTCTTTGTTTGCACTTTTTCATAAATAGGCCTGTTTTATCCATTTGTTCAACATAGTTTTCCTTGGCCTTAAGTTATGGACTTTTCCCATTTTTCCAAATGTTTTCTTTTCTACAGTAAAAAATGATTTACAGTCTATAAATTAATGCCCTTTGTTTATTGAACTATTTTCCAGTTTCTAAATGTTAATATTTTAACTTCTCAGCACTATATGCAAGTGAATGAGCATTTTCTGATTTTTCCATGTATCTTAAAACTAGTACAGAGGCCACTGGAGAGATGGCTTAGTGGCTAAGAGCACACTGTCTGTTCTTCCAGAGGCCCTAAGTTCAGTTCCCAGCAACCATATGGTGGCTCACACCATCTATACTGGGATCTGATGGCCTCTTCGGGTATACAGGTATACATGCAGATAGAACATTCATGTACATAAAATAAATAAATAAATAAATCTTTTAGGGACTGGAGAGATGGCTCAGTGGTTAAGTCTGCTCTTCCAAAGGACCTGGGTTCAATTCCCAGCACCCATATGGCAGCTCACAACTGTCTATGCCCCCAATTCCAAGGAATCTGACACCTTCACACTGATGCACATAAAATAAAATTAAATAAATTTAAAAAAATTAATAGAGTTTCAGCAAAAGCCATGTCAGAACACTTAAACAATTTCAGTTCTGTTACTATTTTGAAAAGATTAATATAATATACATTTGCAATCATGAAATTATGATATCACTTTCAAGACAAACTCATTTAGGCTAAGTAACAGTTGTAAGGGTAAGTTGTTGGCTTGGCTGGGGGTAGGAGGACATGTTGAGGAGAGGCCCCAGGGTATTGTAGCTACTAGGTAATCTCTCCACCACCAAAGCACACCATGGTCTATATAACCTGGTTCTGCTTCTTTAAATTTGTACTTCATATTTGTACCCTCTGTGGTCAATGAGAAGAACCAAGTCATATAAATGTGATTTGTTACTCAGTTCTAGTTACATCTAGTTTTCTTCCTTTTTTAAAAAAGATTTATTTATTTTACGTATATATGTGCTCTGCATGTACACCTACAGGCCAGAAAATGACATCAGATCCCAGTGTAGATGGTTCTGAGCCCCCATGTGGGCTATGGAAAGCAGAGAGTGCTCTTAACTGCTGAGCCACCTCTCCGACCCTATATCCAGTTTTCTAAACATTGCTATGTTTGTTAACTACTGTTGCACCAAAAATTATTATATATATGCATTTCCATTTGTAACAGCAACTAATGAAGAAAGAGGCCATGGATTTAAAAGAAGGTGAAGAGGAGTGAGTATATATGAGGGTGTGGAGGGAGAAAAGGGAAGAGGAAAATTTCAATCTCAAAAACAAAAGCAATAATTTTTTAAAAGAAAACAGTAAAATAAAGCCAAAAAAATATTTCCAAAACTCAGTGGGTTAAAACATGAGCATTTTTATTTATCTATGGGTCAGCTATATGATTAGGATAAACATACTAAAATCTGTAGTCCTAAAGAAGCTATACAACAAGGAAGACCCTACAGAAGAGGCTGAACCCTCTCTCAGAAGAACAAAGAGGATAGACATTGGAAGTACAAGAAGACAAGGAACAGGACAGGAGCCTTCCACAGGGAGCCTCTGAAAGTCTCTATCCATAGAGTATCGAAGAAGATCCTGAGTCTCATAGCCAAATTTTTGGCAGAGTATAGGAAACCTTATGGAAGAAGAGGGAGATAGAAAGACCTGGAGGGGACAGGAACTCCACAAGAAGAACAACAGAGCCAAAAAGCAACAACAACAACAACTGGCTGGGACCTGGGGGCCCTGCAGAGACCAACCAAGAACCATGCATTGAGAGGACCTAGACCCCCTGCTCAGAGGAAGCCCATAGGCTGCTCAGTTTCCAAGTGGGTTCCCTAGTAAAGGGAACAGGGACTGTCTCTGATATGAATTCAGTGGCTGGCTCTTTGATCACCTCCCCCTGGGGGTGGGGGTGTGCAGCCTTGCCAGGCCACAGAGGACGATGATGCAGCCAGCCTTGATGAGACCTGATAGGCTAGAGTCAGATAGAAGGGGAGGAGGACCTCCCCTATCAGTGGGATAAAGAAGGGGTATAGGGGGAGAAGGGCAGGGCGAGGATAGGTGAAACAGGGAGGAGATGAGGGAGGAGATACAAAGTGAGGGAAAGAAAGAAAGAAAGAAAGAAAGAAAGAAAGAAAGAAAGAAAGAAAGAAAGAAAGAAAGAAAGAAAGAAAGAAAGAGGGAGGGAGGGAGGGAGGGAGGGAGGGAGGGAGGGAGGGAGGGAGGGAGGAAGGAAGGAAGGAAGGAAGGAAGGAAGGAAGGAAGGAAGGAAGGAAGGAAGGAAGGAAGGAAAAAAGGAAGGAAAAAGGAAGGAAAAAAGGAAGGGAAAAAGGAAGGAAGGAAGAAAGGAAGGAAGAAAACCTTGGGAAATTTTGGCAGTCAGGGTGTGCTTGTTATGGTGTTTTGTTATACTTTGTTTTTTGTTGGGGGGGGCTTTTGTTTTGTTTTGGTCAACTTGATACAAAATAGAGTCATTTTCGAAAAAGGAACCCGAATTGAGATTGGCTTTTAGGCAAGCTTTGACACATTTTTGATTGATGATTGATATGGGAAGATCCAGTTCAGTGCGGGTGATTTCATCCCTGGGCTGGTGGTCTTGAGTGCTATAGGAAAGCAAGCTAAGGAAACCATTAAAAGCAAGTCAGTAAGAAGCTCTGAATCAGCCCCCGACTCCATATTCCTGCCCTGCTTGAGTTCTTGTCCTATCCTCCTTCAATGATAGGCTGGGATGTGGAGCTGTAAGCTGAAATAAGCCCTTTTATACCCCAAGTTGCTTTTGGTTGTGGTGTTTTATAGCAGAAATAGAAACCCTAGCTAAAAAGAACAGCTTTTTCATGTGCTTGGTGGTTGCATAGCAGTCAAATTACCTATGATAATCTCAGTTAAAGAACTGGGTTGTCCTGCGGAATGCTATGCCTTAAAGATGGAGCTGGTTTCCGCCTTCCACCTTCCTGATGGTGAGTGCTCTCTGTCACGAACAATTCCACATTTGGCTAAGGCTGAGGATCTGGCTTGCTTCCATGTATGTGGACCTATCTGCATTGCCCATGTGGCACGCCTGGGTTGGCTACCCAGAGGCTATTTAAGCTGTGGGCTGGCTTTCCCCAGGGTCCAAGGATTGTTCAAGATTCCTGAATAAACTGCATTGAAAAAAAAAAAAAAAGAACTGGTTGTCTACCACACAGAATCTTATTCTCCAGCAAGCCAACATAGATTTTTGTTTTATTTTGACAGAACAAGTAATTATGTTCTAAGAGTAAGTAAGTGAAAGGCCTCTCAGGGCTTTATTGGAGTTGGTTTTAATGTCAACTTGCCACAGATTAGAATCTGCCACATAGGAAACCTCATCGGAAGTGTCCTGACTGCCTTGATTAACGCAGAAAGACCCACTCCAGTTGTGGGCAGCACCTAGCAGCAGCCTAGATAAAAAAGGAAACAGTGGCAGAAATTCCACCTACCTTTTGCTCACTTGGCCTTCTCTCTTGGACAGAGTTAATTTGCCTGTTGTTGCTGCAGATGCTGTTGCTGCTTACTATGCTGACATCAGATCTAGCACTTCTAAGCATTCATCATGATAAAGGACCAGTAGTGCTTCAGGCTTCTGGCCCCAGACTGAGACTACTTAGGCATATAGCCTTGATGTGGACTGAGCCCTCCACACCCTGATACCCCAGTGACAAACAACATTTTGAGGCTTCTCTGAATACTAAGACACCCAGCCTCAAGACCAAGTAACTACGAGATGGATTCTCAGCTCTCAGATATGATTCTGCTATTACCATCTTGCCATCGGAAAGCTGGCTTAGTAAATTCATATACATACATATTTGTGTGTGTGTGTATACATCGCATTGAATCTGTTCCCTAGAGTTCCTAATATACAGGCTTAAACTAAAATAATAACAATTATGGTGACAGTCACACCCATACATTCTCTTGGTCAAACACTAATTTCACATGGACAGCTCAGATTCAAGTAGTAAAAAGTAAACTTGCATATCTTATAGCATCTCATAAAGGAGTGTGTGCTATTCAAGCTTGTTACAAAATCAGGCAGAATAGTTTGATTACAAAAACCTTAGCAATGATTTGCATTTAATACATTCTCAGTATGTGCCGAACTTGTATCCTTTCTATGGTTTTGTCACCAAAACCCTGTCTGTACTAGGTGTCTAATTAGGGTTACTCTTGCTGTGATGAAACACCATGACAAAAAGCAAGTTGGGGAGGAAACAGTTTATTGGCTTGTGTTTCTACATCACTGGAGTGAGTCAGGACAGTCAGGACAGGAAGTCAAGCAGAGCAGGATCCTAGGCAGGGGCTGATGAAGAGGCCATGGAGAGGTGCTGTTCACTGGCTTGCTCCCCATTGCTTGTTCAGCACGCTTTCTTAGAGGACCCAGAACTACCAGCCCGGGAATGATACCACCCACAATGGGCTGAGCCCTTCCCACATCAGTCAATAATTAAGAAACTGTCCTACAGGCTTACCTACATCCTTATCTTATGAAAGCATTTTCTCAGTTAAGGTTTCCTCCTCTCTTATGACTCAAGTTGACATAAAACTAGACAACACAGTAGGTCTACAAAGACTACATGAATAGAGTATAATAAATATTTGGAGATGTGCTTTGAAAACAGATTTTAAAGATTCTTTGATATAAACATATAGTTATTTGGATACAATATTGCCACAAAAGTATATTTAATTCATGTCCTATAAAACATCCAGCCAAATAAATACTGATGCTAAAATCTATAGCAAGTTAGCTATTTTTCTTCAACTCCTACATTTCCTAATTTATATTTTCAGACACAGAAGAAGTGGAGATTTTAAGAGGAGATATTTGATCATACTCAATATGTAATTTGTGCTGGACCATTATTTTGGGCAATAGATTTTCTTTATAGGAAGAAAATTGAGTATATAAATTCTGCATTGCATGCTGGAAGAGAATCAGTGTGGCTACACTCTTCTCATGCTTCAAGGATTTTTGCGATAATAGAAATCTATAGGAACATGACACATTTGAACTTCGCTGCCTCAGTGTGTCAGCAACAGACATAGTAAGAATACATTCCCACAAGTTCTACTCGCAGAAATAAAGCACATAAGGTGTGTGTAGCTAAACAAATATTACTACTTTGTTGATAATTTCAGAAGCCATTTCTCCTTGTCAAAGAATTTTGAAGCAATATGTATTTTAGAAGTGGGTATATTAAAGAAAGTTGAAGATATTTGTGTTTCTATATCTAATAATACTAAGAGCTGAAATCTGAGATGAGACAATGAGAGAATATAATCTTCTATAAGTACAAAACATGCTTCCTTCCAAATTAATCTACCACAGGTTGAGACATTCCTATTGAATGCTGAAATGCCACTTCAGGCAAGTGTAATCATGCACACGTATAATCCAAGCACTCTGAGAGGCTGATGCAGGTAGATTGCTGTGAGTACAAGGCCAGCTGAGTCTAAAGAATGAGCACAAGAAAACCTGGAGTAAAGGGTTTTCACTCAAAAGGAAGACAGAGAGGAAGAGTCTTCACTCGTGAAACTACACCCTAGCTTAAATGTGCTATGAGCAAAGCCTGAGCATCTGAGCCTTTCAAGTCACTCCTTCAAGGTCACATAATAGTTCAAGGAGCTGAGACTAGACTTTAGAATCATATAATAAAAAGCATGAGCTCAGCTGTGTTTTTCTTAGTTTTATGTTTTCCATAAGCCATTTAATATATCTAGTTGTTCTTTTTAAAAGCCTCCATGTTGCTACAATCTTTGCTGCTTCTCAAAGATAATCTGCTTTCATTGATGAAATGTTTATCACTTATATTTAGGTTTCTATTATTAAACATGTGTTTATTTGTGGCAGAGAGGGAGAGGGAAGAAAAAAAGGGAGGGAAGAGACAGAAAGAAAGAGAGACAGAGAGACAGAGAGAGGAGGGGGCAGGAGGAGAATGCACTTGAGTGCCATCCATCTTAGTTTTGCTGGGATGGAGTCTGCATTGACTGAGCGCACTCTTTGATGAAGCGAGGCTGGCTGTCTTTATCTCCCTAGGCAACTACAGGCACATGCTAACATGCTTGCTTTTGTTCTGTTTTATTTGGTTTGGGTTTTTTGTTTGTTTTGGCATGTGTATGATGTACATATTCATGCTCACATGATATATGGTATACATGTAGGTGCAAGTGTACCCACGTGGAAGCCAGATACTGATATCAATATTCTCCTAAGTCACGTCTTTCACTTGAACCTGGAACTCACCAGTTTGGCTAGCTTCCATAGGCAGTTTGCTACAGGAATTCCTTGTCTTTGCCTCCTGTATTCTAGGGTAACCAGCAGAACTATAGTCCTCAGGCTTTCACGGCAAGCACTATAAACAGCATTTATGTGCATCCTTGGATCAGAATGATAGTCCTCAGGCTTACGTGGCAAGCACTTTAGCCAATGATCCATCTCCTCCGTCCACACACGGCTTTTTGTGTTGGTTCTGAAACTCAAATTCAAGCCTTCATATTTGTGCAGCAAACCCTACCAACTGAGCCATCTCCCCACCCCTTGTCATACATAGTTAACTGTCTGTACCAAATTCTCCTGGAAAGCCTATTTACTGGAAAGCTTTTCTTGTTTGGCAGCTTAATAAACAGTTCACGGACTAAAATCTATTCTGGTAGCAACTCTCCAGATACCCAACTCACAACAACCCGTTATTTTTCAGTTCCATTATTTACCACATAAATACATTTGTGGTTGGTTGAAAACTGTTAACCAAGTTTTTGATACTTTTACTAAATGACACTCTCCATCTGAACCTGTAAAACTGGTTTATACTGCTTCAGTGAACAAAGGAACATGGCAGGAAAGGCTTCAGTGTGGGATATGACATTGGGACTAGCAACAGGAAAAGGACATGTGGCTTCTCTTATCTGCTCTTGCGACATTCATTCTGTAAGGCTTTTTTACCATGTGAGAAATTTCATTTCTATGTAGCTGCCATGGAGGTAAAACAAGTGAGATCATAGGGAAGTCACATCTGAAGAACTCTGTTCTTAGTTCCCAGGTTTTTGCATTGTCCTTGAGCACTCACTAAATGTATAGTCTTGGAGGTGAACTCATTTCCAGACAATATGAAGTTGCAACTACCTGAGAGTCCCCACCTAAAGAATGACAAGAGATTACCCCAACTGGCCATTGTATGCTACCAAATAAAATCCACAGTGACAGAGGTGAGTTACATCTTTTTTAAGAGTTATTTATTTATTTTACATATATGGGCCCCTTGTCTGCATGCACATCTGCACAACAGAAGGTGACATCAGACAGTTGTAAACAGCCATGTGGGTACTGGGAATTAAAAACATGACCTTTGGGAAAGAAGTGTATACTCTTAGCCACTGAGCCATCTTTCCAGGCCAGAATTTTGTTTTGTCTTGTTTTATTTTTCAAGGCAGGATTTCTCTGTGTAACAGTCCTGGCTGTCCTGGAACTCACTTTATAGACTACGCTGGCCTTGAACTCACAGAGATCCATCTGCCTCTACCTCCTGAGTGCTGGCATTAAAGATGCCCAACTTTACATCTTTTTTAATTGTTTGCCAAAGGGGTCCTGTAGAGGTCCACAACCCTTATAGACTGTTCTCAATGACATTGATTACCTTCTTCAACCTGAAACTTGACTCAACATTGAAGAGAAAAGTAATGGTCAATTTTACTCAGCTATGGACCCTTTGCTATCATAATAGCAACCTGCTTACAAGATATGCCCACTGGTGCAATATTGGCACAAATGTTACAGAAGTGTTGAACCACTTCTTTTTTTAATTGAATTTAAGGACTGTTCTGTGAGATGTAATCCATACTTGATACTGTTAATGAGGCCAAGAACGTAACACTAGATAGGCCATGGGCCCTAGGGGAAAGAAAACTCACTTCTGCTAAATGGACATAACAATAAAGTGACTCCTAATGACCTATTACTGTACCCATAGATGAGTTCATTGCTTGACCATCATCAGAGAAGATTTTTTTTTCAGTAGATTTAATTAACATAGAGATGCACAACTGAATGATGTGCAGAGAGTAAAAGATTTTTGGAGCACTCAGCATTAAATGGGATGTCTTTATCACACTCCTCCCCTCAAGGCTCAGGGAACTAGACAGAAGAAGGGTAGAAAGACTGTAAGAGCCAGAGATGGTTGACAACTCCAGGGAAACAGCAATTTTTAGACAGAACAGAGCTGAGGCACACAAGGGCTGTGACAGCGCACATGAGGCCTTCACAAGTTCAAGCCAGAAAAAATCAGAGTGTGAAGAAAGGGAAGTGGGCACAAAGTCCCAACCATAGCCAAGAAGCTATTTGAAACTGTTAGATCATGAGAGAGAAAACCTGTTTTCTCTAATGGAGTGACACCTCAGGGTAGGCTTCATGCTTAGGAGTAGTTGGCCAACAGAAATTAGATTTCATGTTGGCTTTGTGTGTGTGTGTGTGTGTGTGTGTGTGTGTGTGTGTGTGTTGTAGATTTTTTATTTTTGTTCTTTGTGTTTAAGAGAGGGAAAAGCATCAAGTAGAAGGACCTGGAAGGAGTTGAAAGAAGGAAAATATGATTAAAATATATTTTTAAAAAATGTTGATTGAGACACAGCAAATCTTCAGTGAGCAAAATAAATGAGTAAACTATTGTGTTAAACAATTGTTTTAGGGTACATTGTTTACAAATACAAAATAGCTGCAACAATAATTTAATATTAATTCTCTGACTCAATTTCTTGATCTATTACATGAGAATATTTTCTTTTTTAATTAAATTTTTATTTTTTGTATTAATTACAGTTTATTCACTTTGTATCCCAGTTGTAGCCCCCTTCTTCATTCCCTCCCAATTCCACCCTCCCTACCTCATCTCCTCCTATGCCTCTCCAAGTCCATGAATAGTGGAGGTCCTCCTCCTCTTCCATCTGACCCTAGCCTATCAAGTCATATGAAAATATTTTCTAAGCTTCCTGAACTCATTTTACATCTAACCATATTGAGGAAATAACATTAATAGTATGTATAAACTTGTTTTACAAGCTTTAAGAGGCATTAAAGGAACAATTTATTATAATTATCACCATAAATCCTCATTAGCTAGGAGCCGATTGTACAGAATACCAAAAAGCAAGTTGTTAACCTCAAGGAGAATGATATTAACTCCCAGTTTACTATTATTTATCCTAACCACAATAAAATGTAAATAGAAATTTCTTGAATGGAAAATGGAAAATGAAAAACAAGTGGATTTTAAAAAGCAATAATGCAATATTTGTTTTTCTTAGTCTACTCTTTTTGTTTGACTCAGATTAAAAAGGTATTTCCAAGTATATTTGTGGGAACAACAACTTCATCCTCTCTAGCTTCAAAAATGGAAACTTGGCACTTAATTCCCAAGTTATTCTTATTGAACAAAGCCAGCCACTATCTACTTTATTGCCTGCCCTATATAATCTGAATATCCCGTATCTTCAACTAGATGTGAATGTCTTTAAACAGACAGGGTAGGGATTCTTTCAAAGTCATGCCCTGAAAGCATTATGGTATTTTGGAAATAAACAGTACCTCAAACATATTTATAGAATAAATTTAAAAAATACAAACATAATTTGATTGGTAAGGGAGGACTAGCGGTTTTTATGACCCATCTCCCCATTTATTTAATTGAATTGAGACTTCAACTATTGCCTTACCCTAGTTTATCTTCAAGTTGTCAGTTTTTAAGTTTTTCTGTTTTCCAACAATGTTTCAAATACTTCAGTTTCTGCCCACTCCTCACCATCCAGGAACATTTGGGCTTTGGATTTCTGAGCTCCATGTGGTGAATAGTTGCAATGAATTAAAAGTTGAATGATGTGTATCGCATTGGGTGGAGCATTTGATTTACGGTTCAAAAGCCTCCCAGAATTCTTGTTTCCTGCAGCACAGACTCTCAGGCTCCTCAGTGGCTAATCCATTAGCCCTGAGTCTTTAGTGTTTAACCAGAAATACTTTCTCCCTCTTCCGACTGAAACAGAAAGGTACCGTCAATAGAAAACAAATTATTGTTGCTTTTTAAGCCCTTGCTACTTAGTCATCTACCCTCCACCTGTAGCAGAACTTCCAGAAATAGCCTGACTGATGCACTTAGTGACGACCGATGACTGATGAGTTTGGCAAAGCTTGATAGCAGACAGATCACAGCTCAGGTACAATTTCTCTGCATTACAATTCTTTATCAGTGGTATCTAAATTGCTTTAGCAATTCAGCACAGAAGTTGGGATGCCAAATTGTTACCATAGAGACCATATAACATTTCTAATGGCTAAATCATATGCACTCCTTAGGCTTTCCAAACTCTACATTAAATTATGTTAAAATCATATCCCAGATTACATATGGAGTTGTCTTTGATGATTTCCTCCGGGTAAAGAATCGATGAGGAAATTTTATATGGAAAGTTTGCTTGGGAGAGTCATCCAAAACAGTTGTGCCCAAGTGAAGAAGATATAATTGGTCAGCAGGAGAATTTGAACCTCACTGCTATCAGAACAAAGGCCTCACCTGATGGGGATAGCGGGGCTGCTGGGAGAACACTTCACTGCTGCAGTGGAGAAAGCAGGGCCTACATCAAAAAGTCTCAGATGTGGATCACCACCGAGGGGTGGTGAAGGCAAGGTCTGTGGAAGGACTCAATAGTCAGGTGTCAGTCATCAATCCACGTTCAGCCTAAAGGAACCGGTCCCTGCAGGGTTTCTGTGGCTGCAGCGTAGCATCTATTATATGAGCAATATATATTTCTTTTTCTATTTTATCATTTTTTTTAAATGTATGTGTGCACATACATGCACATGTGGTTGACAGAGATTAACACTGGGTTCTCTTCCCTATCACTCTATACCTTATATTCTGAGAAAAGTTCTCTCACTCAACTTAGGTTTTGCTGTCTCTGCTTTAGTGGCTGACAATAGAGCCCCCGGATTCACCTGACCCCTTCTCCTGGCAACAAAGTTATAAGCTCACACCTCTGCACCTGGCTTTTTACACAGGTGCTGGAGATCCTAATGTGGGTATCCATCCCTATGCAACAGGCACTTCACAACATCTCCCCAACCCCATAGGTTTCTAATAATAGGATGGAAAACGCGACACCAAGTCATTTCCTATTAGAACTATTAGATCAGTTTTTGTCCACCACGGTATATAAGACTGGCTGCTATTTCTGTCTCCGACTAGAAATAGCCTATCTCGCATAAAGATCCAGCTCATCTATCACCCAGGAAAGTCCTTCTAGGAAGTTTCCTTTTGTGGACATTCTTGCATTTTATTAGTTTGATTTGCATGCAAGGGAATGGCTCTATAAATGGATGATGGTAGAGCTGACTGCTCCTCAGTTTGGAGGGGAAAAAAATAAAAATGGAAGCATACTTGAGACAGTAGAAGTAATATTCTAGGTTTTACATGTTTTCTGAGGTTTTAGAGAGATAACCCTAATCCTGTGCATTCCATGTTATTTTGCAAGCAGACGCGGTGTTTTGTAAAATAGGTTATCTCCTCTCTTCTCATCTTTTTTTGTAAACTGTTTCTCCTGTGTTAGTCACAAAGCTTTAAGAAAGGCTAGTTTAGTCTTATTCTCTACTTCAGTTCTTTTTTTTTCCTCTTAAACATAAAATAAATGTAAGAATTTCATCTAGAAAGTAATCTTACATATTCCAAATTGCATACACACATGTTTTGATTACAGCATTCTTAAAAAGTGAAATAAGAAATAATGTCTAGATTTAACAGTTCTTTAAATAGAACAGGTCATTTCAATTTCTTCTCAGTCCTTTGTTCTTCCATCATTGACTTCATCGCTAGCTATGACTACACTGTGTGTGGTGCTCATGCTACTGATTATTGAAGACTTTTACCAAGGAAGAAGGTAACACTGGTCAAGAAGTCTGGGCTGCCATGTTTTCTTGCTGTTGTTGTTTTTCCCTAGTCCAAACCCTTTCTATAGAGTCCAACCTTGGGTTAGTTGTTTTAAGTTTTATTTTCCTGGAAAGCAATTTCTTCATACTTACAATGAAAATTATTTTCACACAAATTTTACTGCCTCATTAGACCTGAAGTTACATGAGATAAAAAGCAAATTTGGGAAAATCACCAGAAGCCTTAATTTCCCCATTTGTGAAAATGAGTGGCTATAATTCTTCAAAGGCCCTTCCATCTGCAGAATTTGCTCATTTCGTGTGAGTCAGCCTGAAATGATAGGATGTCATGGTTCTACAAAGGCTGAGAATACCTTATCTGTGGTTCCCACATTAGTTTGCTGGCAGATAGGCTGCCTACATCATTTTTGCTGCTGTCAGGCGAAATAACTGCTCTTGAAAAAACAAAGTGAAACAAGACAACTTCACAAGAGCCATCATTAGAAACTCGGGGACGATTTGACTTAAAGTGGCTTGAAATTTCAATTTCTGTTTTTTCATTTGCTTCCTGCTTCCTCTTTAACCAAGCAGGCTCTGTCTCCCCAAAGATTTTCCTCTAAACAGCAAACACATTGCACAGCTTGACCTGTAATTTAAATCACAATTAAGCTTCCAGTTAGAATGTATCTTCATCATAAATCTGCTATGGATCCCCCAGTGTTCTGTTTAATTCCCTTATCCTCTTAAACAGCATGACCCTGGTTTTATTTTTCTCTCTACATAAAATGCTGAATTATAGCTTATTTATGAGTTGCATGAATAAGACTAATTTCGTTGCCATTTGCAGAAAAGTTCTCACCAGGTTATTATACTCCTAGATCCCATTAACTCATAAAATATACAAAATAAAAATTACTCCAAATTAGTCTTCCAAGCAGAATTGCAGACATATTTTTGTATAAAAAGATGCCACCAAACAGCACTAATAGGAACTTCTTGTCTTTTCTCCCTTACTCAGCACTGCTACCTATACTACATTCAATTGGGTTTTTAGAAAGATATGTATAGCTGCCTATTAACTTGTTATGGGTTTTATTCTTAATGAACACTGTTTTTACAATAAGAATTCTACAGTGTTCACAACAGTTCCAATTTTATGCTCTTGTCTGAAGCTTGGGCAGCAACTGTAAACACACACTAGATTGAAAATATCTAACCAGCTGGAGAAATGAAACAGTTGGGGTTTCGGTGACTTGAGGGCTTTGGGAGTCACATGGGAAGAGCAGTGGCTAGAAGTATTCAGGCTAATAGCCACTACAAGGGCAGCCTAAGATTACTGTAAACGCCTGTGCTTTAAAACAGTAATAACTGATATCGACTAGAATGTAAGGTATATGTGGCAGAAATTTTTAAGGCTCACTGACATTGTAAGGTTTCAGATATCTTGTGAGTGAATGGATGGATTTTTCATCTTGTCAGGGCTCCATGTTCAATGTCTAGATCAGAGACTTGACTTCCTCATCTATAAAACAGAGGTGATAAACAGTAAAACAGTGTTTCATGAAGTGGTTTAGGGAAAGTGATTGGAACTTAGTGATTTTAAACACAAGATTACTCATAGGTTTTCTCTCTGTTGATGAAATAAGCCAACTCATGCTGAATTAAAAGTATATATAAGCAGGTTTATTGGGGGCAGCTTTCAGGTGTGTTCACTGATGTCTAGGAGGCGGTCAGGGAAGTCACCGTGAAGATGGGGAAACAGAAAAGCAGGGGAGGTGAGGCAGAGAGAGAAAGCACCTGGGCCGAGAGAGAAGAGAAATTCAGAGAGAGGGATAGAACCAAAATGTCTGGATTACATAGTGAAGAACCTCTGGGGGAGAGGAAACCCCTACCCCTGGGCTGGAAAGTTCAGGTAGAGAGTGAGGAATGCTGGAAGAACCTGGAGGCCAGGTCCACTTTGATATGTTAAATAGGTACTTCAGCAGCTTGTCATGGGTCTGAATCCCAACAATTTCTATTAATAATAATCATAAATAAGATAACATAAGTCTAAAAATAACATTAATTTACATTTCCCCAAGATGGATGGTGATATTTACAAGCATAAACATCATTCTTTATCTTAAAGTAGGTTAAAAAAGTAACTTTAGTCTCAAAAAGCTTTTGCTTTTATAAAAATTATATGAACAAATATTTAAGTTTATAACATTTATAATAACATTCTGTTTGCAAAGCAAAATGCTTTAGACACATAGGCAAATAAATGAATTGCCTTCTTAATATCATACTGTATTGACTTTTATGCATGTACCTATGTTATACTAGGTCTGTACATTATTACTTATTTTCATAAAAGCTTGTGTTTTCCCCAAGAAATTACCCAAGGAAGATCAGGAGAAGATTCCTTGAGGTAGCAAAAAGAACATGAAGACATAATTTTCATTAACTACTGAAAAGTCATATAAAAAGAACTAGGTATCAATGCTCTCACCAGAACTGTAAATACAAATGGCAACATTTTTAGGAAAAAAAGAAAATCCCCAGATTATTTTTTCAAAAAAAAAAAAAAAGTATTGATGGCACCCAATCGTGTTCTGAAGTCCAAAGGGCAAAACCACTCTCTCTATGGATAAGGAGAGTAGAGATTTAAAGGCAATAAGCAGAAGTGTATGGATTCTCAATCTGTCATCTGCCCAAAGATAGATAGAGGTAAAACAGAAATCAATGTTCTTAGACAAGGTTGGAATGAGAAAGGGAGGGGAAGTAGTGATCAACACAAGTTTTGACTTCCCATGCACTTTATTTTTTGATGAGTCTGGAGATAATCACTAAGAAATTTAAATGTAGGAAGAAAGGAAACCCACCAACTACCATCTGAAAAATATGGACAGTGAATAGGTGCTGAGAGGCTTGGAAAGACTTTCTGACTATGACCATCTTTATGACTATCTTTATGACTATGTTTATGTAGTTGCTTGCCCACTCAATAAACATTCATCAGCCATCATTCTGGCTGGATTCTAGACTTCCAGATACTAGTAAGGCAAGACCACTGTTGACAATACACTCACAAGAGGACTCCCAGGGATGCCAATGAGGTATTATCTTGAATACTTTTGACTTTAGTTCAATGATCTAGACACTGAGGACAATACTTCCTGGCTGTGACCATTAACTACCCAAGTAAGTGTTCTAGAAAAGGAACTGGGCCCAATATGTACTTACCTCTATTTCCTGATTGTGGATGTCATATGACCACCTTCTTCAAGCTCCTATTGCCTAGGCTTCCCTGCTATGGTTGACTTCACACTTGTACTCTGAGTTAAAATAAGCCCTTTTATTCTTTGAGTTGCTTTTGTCAGTGTAATTTATATAAACAACATGAAAGAAACAGAAAGTAGGGAAATAACCTAAGTGGACCATTTAGCAGGAGTTAGTACATATAATAAAGGAGCACAGGTGGGTTAGAGTGTTACAGTGAGGTAAGCCTTGTATTCCATTCTTACTGATTTTTATTTGAGACAAAGTGATGTTTTCCCAGGCTGGCCTCAAACTCATTCAAATGTCGTAGAGAATAACCTTGAATGTCTGAACCTTCTGCCTCTGCCTAAGTGCTGGGATTGCACGTGTGTGCATCATGCCTGGTTTAGAATTTTATTTTTTCAATCTGAAACTGGAGCTGTCCTTTGGCATAGGAGAAGCTTGTTTTTACTGTTTTGCCCTCCCCCACAAAATGGCACATGGAGAAGAATATGGTGCTGAGCATATTCTCTACAGCATAAAGTTGGAATGTTATTCTATGGCAGATGCAGCTTTATGGATGCCACAGTAGCCATTGATGGCATTTACACAATCAGTTTATTTAGCCAGTGAGGAGTTTTCAAGGTCTTCAATATAAGATCTAAGAAAAATGATCATTATTACTAACTTGGTGCACCTTCAGATATTGAATATTTTGTGAACTATATTATGGATTTCAGTATTCAGTATATTCCAAGTCTTTACTTTTTGTACACTGTCAGGTACAAAGTTGGCCCCCAAAATAGCAGTGCCACTGAAAATGTCCTAAATGACAATCTGGGCTCAGCTCAGGCTGCACTCTGACTGGATAAATATGATTGCTAGCAAGTAAATGAAAACCTAAACTCAGCATTCCTCAGAAATCTTCTGCAGCAGATTTCTGTTTGTCAAGAAAAACCATTACTTCCCTTATCTGCCATGAGGCAGCCGACCACCAGCAATGGACATCTAGTTTCCAGTGAACTCAAACAAGTCTGTAACAGATCAAAATCCCTACTCTAGTCCTCAGGCTGGTCTTGTCTTCACCCCACCTCCCACTGCTCCAACTTCCAAGTTGTTCTGGCTCCCATGCATCCCTACTTCTCTCTCCCTCTTTGTCTCTCTGTCTCTCTGTCTCTGTCTCTGTCTCTCTCTCTCATTGAGACAGGTTTCTTTGTGTAGCCTTGGCTGTCCTGGAAATTGCTCTGTAGACCAGGCTGGCTTTAAACTCACAGAGATCTATCTGCCTCTGCCCCCAAAGTGCTGGGATTAAAAGAATGCCACCACCACCCAGCTAACTCCTTCTTAAGATTGATGAAGCTTTCCCCACTTTTTTGTTATTCTTTCTAGCCACCCTCTGAGATCAGCTGCAGTAGTTTGATTCCACAACTAAACTTTCTCTATACCCACAGAGTGTCCTAGTTCAGCGATTTCACTGAACCCTGTCACACACACACAAATAATATAAACTTGTTCACATTAACCAATGTTTGGTACATTTTCACTAGGTGTTTGACATTGAGGTGTGTCAAAAAGACCTATCACAAAAGGAATATATGTCATAAAAAGATGTGAATAAAGAATTAAATGAATATACAAGTGATTATAAAAAGGGAGATGGAGATGTAAACATCCATACATCAGGGATATCAAAGTTAAACAATACTTCATGAACAAGAAATGAAAATCAGAAGAAAAAAAGACAGCAGAAATATAGTTGGAGAGATAATAAAAGGCATTTCAGCACAAAGAGGTCAAGCCTAATTAAAATGCTCACCAAAGCTGTTTACAGAAGAGAGATGTCATACCTGATATAGTAACTGAAGAACAACCCTGCCTCTACCTTAAGCTTAAGAGCCATTTTATATTAAAGATAAACTAGGTCGGCTTATGATTAAACCTCTATTTTTCAATAACCAGGCTATGCCCCACCTATAATCTTAACTCCAAATATTTCTGTACTGCCTGTTCCAGGAATCATGTCTTTGCTTCAAAAATCTGTTTATAACCATCTTTGGTTCAAAAGACTAGATAACCACCTGTTGTTTTGACTACCTCTGAGAGACCAAAGAATTAAAAATTGGTTGGTTTTAGTTATTTGATTAAAGTTTAAAGCACAAGCCTAAAGAACAAAAGGCAGGCACTTGAGACCTCTGAGCCAGCTGTGAGGAGAGGAACCAGTCTTACTGCATTCCTTTCCACCCACTAGAGATACTGTTGCCAGGAAACTGGCCCAGATCAGTCCTCTCCCCTAGCAACAGCCAAATAAAGGAAGCCAGACTGTTAGTGGTTTTGGTGCCTTCTCACAGCCAATCGTTTTAAAATCCAACATCCCCTTTTGTGTTTCAACCAGGACACTTGCCATGATGGATTGCCCTGATTTGGACACGGTGGGAAGGACTGGGACATATAAATCACTGTCAGTTCTGAGCTCTAGGCTCTCAGTCTGATACCCATGCCTTGGTGTCTGCGAGAGTCCCAGCTTGAGCTGCAATTATAGATCCTCATGTCTTTTGCAATGGACTCAGCTCCTGGTGGTCTCCAGGATCGGGCACAACACCTGGTTATGCACGCCTTTCAACAATGTCTCTGTTTCAGGAGGTCCTGAGAATAGCTTGTAATGATTATGTTTTTCTTCTGTAACCCAACCTATTCTGCCCACCAAATCCCCCATTTAAAAACCTTCTACTTCTAAACTCCAAAAAACTTGTCTACCTCATATCCAATGCTGTTATCTGGAACCCTTGCTTGGGGGAAGGCAGCCCATGTACACAAAATTTTAGAAGTTTCCTTTAACTAATTGCTGGCTTTGATTAATTTGACCATGGTGATTTGGGTTGGTAGTCTTTCTCCTCTCATCTTTGAGATTAACAAAATGAATACTCAAGCTATAAAAACAAAAACAAACAAACAAACTAGAGACTAGCTGCTACCAAGTCTTAGAGCTTTAACAAAATTGAAGCTAGCATTTGAAGAGAAGTTATTCTGACTGTGGAGGCCTACAAATTATTATAACAAGTGAGGAAGAATAATTGAATATCTTGGGAAAAAATATGTGTGCAAAGTCTGTCTGGGGTCTGGTGAGAACTGAGTTAGGCAAGAGAGAAAAAAAAACTAGTGAAAAGACAGGTCTGATAATGATTAAAAACAAAACAAAAAAAAAACAAGACAAAAAAAATCGCAATAAGGGGTCAATATGACAGGAAGAACAAGAAAAAATAAGAAAGAGGCAATAAACATCCTAATAAAAGGAAAGGGCATGACAAAATAAAGAGAAATGATACAGGTAACTCTTCCTATAAGCCAATATTATGCCCAAGTCTCCTGGACCCCAAATGTTAGGAAACGTGAGCCTGTAGAGGTTACACGTGGGTTCACACATCACACCACGAGATCGTTCCACGTGGGAGGTTTATTAGGGAAAAGGGGAAAGGGGTCACAGAGAGAGGAGGCAGAGAAGGGGGGGCTCCTGTTCTCTTTATAGGGTGACTCGGGGCATGCGCGGGTGGTTCCAGGTGGTCAGCAGGTGGTTTGGGTGTCTTTTCAAATGCCTGATAACTGGTCTGTCAGGTCCCGGGGCTGCCTGGAGAAGTGCCTGCTTACTGATCCCAACGCCAAAGATCATCAAGGAGCCAATTCCGTTGCAAACAGTAGGGTCTTTTTATTACAAGCTCAAGCTTGAGCCCACACCCTCACCTACACAGCAGATGAACAATAGAGCCCTGAGCTCAGGGAAAGGAGGGTTTTTATTGGTTTACATCGAGGTTGGGAAATTCCAGCTAGGCAGTTTTATGATTGATTGACATTTTGCAAATGTCAATGGGTGTTTGGAGGAAATTGTTTGCCGAGAGGGCCAAGCCAAACAGTAATTGTTTTACTCATTCTATTGTAAAGAACACCTGGGTAAATTCCAGGTATCCACTGATTAGCCATTGCTAGTGGTGATTGTTAAAAATTACCAGGCTATTCCTTGGGTAGGGGACTTCATTGTCTTCTTTCTGGAATAGGTGACTTATGGCCTAGTTCCTGGGACTGGTTGTTTTCTGGGTGTGGTAGATGGTGGGGGAGGTCAGGCCTGGTTCTTTCATCAATAAAAAGTGAAAATATGGAATAATAAATCACTGGGTTTTAGGAATAGCTATGTGAGAATCCTGTAACTCAGGGTCTGCAAAACCAAGACAAAGACCATGGATGTTCTTCATGAACACAAAAACCTGTTCAGGATATTTGATCACAACTGTGAACCCCAAGATTTTGTTGTTTACTAGTAAATCATGTTTCTAGTTGTGGTGTGGCTAGCCCTAGTAAACACCTTTAATCCAAGAGATTTCTAGTTAAACTAAATAAAATTAACCATAAGTGGGGCAAGTAACCAGCTGACAGGGAGAACATAGGGGGGAAAAACCATAGAGAGTAAGAGGAAATCAGGAGCATGGATAGAGAGATACACAGGAAGTAGAAGGGAGGGAGGTTCACTTTGAGGGTTTTTGACAGCAATGAAGAAGGAGAGTTCCTTCCTTTTGGGATGTTGGCTGAGGAGGAAGGTGAGCTTGATGCTTTCTCTGCCTCTCTGACCAGCAAGTGCTTTGGTATGCTAATAGGCACCGCAGCCATTTGACAGTATTCATGTTGTTGCTTCCCGCATGAAGACTGAAAGTCTACCAGCTCTTTAGTGTTCTACAGTTTGAAGCACATGTAAGTGTTTAGCCCATGGTGATGAAAGAACAATGACGTTTACACTGTATCTACTCAGTAGTCTGTTGTCACTCTTCTCCTCTACAAATTAGGGAGTGTCACCAGATTTGTGCCTTTTCATTCTCTACTTGTGATCTCAGAAGGCAAAGCCATAAACTTTTCACCCCTTAGTGATTTCTCAAGACCCTCTCAACCATATTTAGCAAGAATTCTTGTTGCTGGAATGTACCAAGACCAAAGCTGATAAGACTACAATCTTTGTGAGCAATTTTAATAAATAGTTCTGATGGGAGTAAGCACCTCCATGTCCTTATCCAGAAAAAGTACATTGATAGATTCATGGTACCACAATAAACTGATGTCCACATTTCTATTTTGTATGTTAACTTAGATTTCTTCATCCATACAAAAAATGAATCATGGATGGAATATGAGATCATCTTGTTAGGTGAAATAAAGGACTCAGAATGACAAATATAATGTTTTCTCTTTTCTCAAGGGTTCACAGCTTGTGGAATGTGACCCCATTGGGGGTTGAATGACCCTTTCACCAGGGTCGCATATCAGAAATCCTGTAAACCAGATATTTACATTACAATTCAGACAAATAGGAAAATTACATCTGTGAAGTAATTTTATGTAACAAAACAATTTTATGATTGGAGTGTCACCAAGACATGAGGTATCAACATGAGGTATGAAAGAGTCACAGCATTAAAAAGATTGAGAACTAACGTCTTATATGTTTGTATGTGGAATGTAGATTTTCTTTAAAAACAATAATGTTCTTAGGAAGACTATTTAGCAAGAAGGGGATTAACACCAGGGCAGAGGGGGAGTATGAGCAATGAAATCAATCATTTTAAAGGATAGATACAGCAAAATAAAAAAGTATACTTAGGGGCTGGAGAGATGTCTCAGAAGTTAAGAGCCCTGTCTGCTCTTCTAAAGGACCAGGATTCAATTCCTAGCACTCACATGGCAGTTCACAACTGTCTGTAACTCCAGTTCTAGATGGTGTGACACCCTCACACCAACGCAAATAAGATAGAATTTTAAAAAAGTATACTTAACTGTTCTTATCCATTTAACTTAAGGATATCACCTAGTTATTTATCTATTAAAGTAGCCAAAATACTGATAAATTATTCCCTATTTAGGGGATAAAAATTTATACAATTATTTATACAATTTGGAAAAATCCACATTAGATTTGTTCAAAAATTAAAATTCCATATTCATAAAAAAGTGATCAAGGGAATATAGCAGAACCAAAGGTAAAAATTTCTAATTCAACAGAGGCAATATAAATAAGTGAACCCACTGGAGTTCAAGAGCTCTAAGAATTGCAGCAGACAAATTGTCTTCATTAAAGCCATGTTAGCTAATTTCACAGGACAAATTGGCTGATACCACAAGAAGGGAGCGAGCATACTATTATAGATAGATGTAATCATCCTTAAACAAAACTTTTGGGATTTATTAAAAAAATATGCTGCACATACGACAGATCTGGTATGGAACATACTTATTGGATAGAGATAGAGATAGAGGATGGAGAAGGAGACAGAGAGGCAGACAGACAGACAGATATAGTGGCAGAAGAAAGGGGAGAGAGCAAGAAAGGAGAGCAAGAGAGCAAGAAGGAGAGGTAGGGGCAGACTGGCCCAGATGATGCAGAGGATGTCAGAGGATGCAGGATGCAACATAGGATGTTGTCAGGGCTCTAAAGGTCACCAAGGGCAGGCCAGGTGAATTGCTTGCACAATGTAACAAAAATTGCATAAAACTTAGCTAAAGTTGGAAAACAAGTTCAAAACAGAAGACCTACTCTGGGCCATTTAAAACCAGTTATAAATTGCCGTAAATCCAAGAAGGCAACGTTGAAATACATACCCATAATGCCAAGACTGTTCACATTCTGAAATCCTAAATCCAAAGCAATAGAATTAGCAGATAGAACCTTTGGGACAGTTGATTAGGGATTCATCGGCCTTTATAAAATAGGGCTGGCAAAGCAGGTATCCATACCAGTGGTTCTCAACTTCCCTTCATGATGCTGCAACCCTTTAATACAGTTCCTCGTGTTGTGGTGACTCCCAACCATACAATTATATTTGATGCTGTGAAATGGCTGTTCAACCTGCAATGGGGTTGTGACTCACAGGTTGAGAACTACTGCTCTGGACGATAAGGATACAGCTAAGCATGAACTAGAAAGTAGATTTCACCACTCACTGATTCTGTTAGTACTTTGTTCTTGGACTTCCTAGATTTCACAAACCATTGACAACAAATTCCTGTTATTCATAAGAGGTCTGTAGTATTTTGTTATAAAAAAAAAACTCAATGTACTATATTAAAACAATACGTAGGCCTTGAGTTTTTGTGCCTCACTGTGCTGGCTAGTTTTTCTGCCACCTTAACAGAAGTTAGTCAGTTACCCAAGAAAAGGAAACCTCACTTAGGAAACCTCCATAAGATCTGGCTGTAGGCAAGCCTGCAGGATATTCTCTTAATTAGCAATTGATGTGGGAGGGCCAAGCCCATTGTGGGTGATACTAAAGCTGGAAAGGTGGTCCTGAGTTATATAAAAAAGTAGATTAACCCAAAAGCAAGGCATTAAGCAGGACTCCCCTGTCGTCTTTTCATTAGCTCCTGTATCCAGGTTCCTGCCCTGTGTGAGTTCCTGCCTTGATTGCCTTTGATAATGTACTATGATATGGAAATATAAATGAAATAAATTCTCCTTTTCCTAGTTGCTTTTGGTCATGGTGTTTCAAAACAGAAAAAGAAACTCTGAGATAGTTACCTACAATGAAAGCCCCCATTATAAAGCTAAATCCCAGCAGGCCACATGCAAAGGCCTGTATTGCCAAATCACCTCTATTCCCTGGGGACTCCATAGACAATCATAGAACTCCCTTGCTTCCTCACCCCATCCTTTTGTGTCAACTTCCAATTGCCAGGGCCATCCTTTACCTGAAAACCTGCTGGCCAATGCTGGCCTGGGATTCAGGTAGTTGATCTTCACTCTCCTCCATTCCACCATTGTAAATTTTCTAGTCCCTTCCCCAGGCTTGTAGTAGACCACCTACCCCTAGGGACCTGCCTTTTCTGACTCTATTCCCTGGAGAATCCAAAGATCCTCCCGATAGGCAGCCTCAGCTTTCCTCCTTCATGTGGTCCCCTTACCACCCCAAAATCTAGCCTATTCCCCCTATTCCTTCCCAGTCTGCCTAATACCTAGAAATACTTTCTATCCAGGATCCCCAGTGATTAACACCTAACAGGGCACACCTAACAAGGATTCAGAAGTAGCCCCTACCAGGAAACCCACACTGACCATACTCTCCTAAGAGCCAGGAAAACAAAAACAAAAACAAACAAACAAACAAAAAACCCAACTAGAAACCAAAACAGCAAAGACAAAACAAGATATACACACCTATAATTACAATCATTCCAAACCCAGGTATCTAGACACCAGTATAAAAACAGTCAATAACATCTAAAACAATATCTTCACCAGAACCTAGCAATCATACTACAGTAGGCCACAAGAAATGCAACATCTGAAGCACAAGGACAAGGACTTACAGCTAATATGAATATGGTAAGAACTGAAAATGAATGAATCCGTTAATGGAGCAAAAAAAAAAAAATGAAGTCAAAACCCATTAATAAAAACAAAACAAAAACAAGCAGTGAAACGAAAGCAAGAAAACAGTTTAAGTCATGAAAGTAGGAATAGAATCATTAAGAAAACTCAAACTTAGGGAAATATGAAAATGAAAAATTTAAGACCTCAAACAGGAACCCCAGAGGAAGCCTTACCAGCAGAATACAAGAGAGGGAGGAGAGAATCTCAGGTTTGGAAAGATGATTGTAATGGAAGTTTTGGTTTCTTTAAAAACAGTTATGTTATGTAAATATGTTTTTGGCTTAGTACCAGGTGTGGGACTGAGAGGTCCAAAATTTGAAATTTGAATCCTGGGGCAACATGATTTTGGTCCTGGGTACAAGGTTAGACAAAGGAGCAGGCAAGTTGAGACAGACCCGCCCTGCTGCAGAAAGTAACCAGGCTTGCACCTGAGATACCATTGCCTGGCAACCCACCCAGGTGGCCCCTAGCTCCCCATCCAGATAGCACCAAGCTTGTGACCAAAGTCACATAGCCCTGCTTATAAAAAATAACCACAGAGTGTGCTACTAGCTCCTTCTCCCTAGCAATAGACAAATCAGCATGTAATAGGACATTCCAGGCATTGCTCATGATCAGATCTCCTCCAGATGGCTGGGCCAAGACCATCCATGGTCTTGGTGTCTATAGTAGACCAATTACTTTAAAAGTCAACCTCCCTTGCCCAGTTATGTAACACCAAGACTTGAAAACTCCCCACTTGTGGTTTTGCCCTTTTTAAACCTTGTTCCCCTGGACCTCAGGGCTGCCTTCCTCTCCTGCTTCAACAAGGATCTTTTGACCTGGGCTCGAGCTTGTATTGAATAAACCCTCATGTGTTTTGCAATGGACTCAACTCCTGGTGGTCTTTTGGAGTCTTGAGATCAAGGCACAGCATTTTTTGGAGGTCCTACAGAGATTCCGAGATTTCCCAGGTCCCCAGGATGGAGGGTCCAGTACCTGCGGGTGAGTGTTTTTTGTCGCAGTGTCCGTGTTTGTGTCTGCTTTCTGTTCTGAAAATTTGTTCTGAAAAGCCTCGAGGTGTTGGTTTAAATGGCAAGACGTGGCTAGGAATGGACACACTCGAGGGTCATAGCCATTGGGGCCTGGGAGATGTTCCTGACCCTGAAGTGGTTGACAGAGAACCCACCTGCCAATTGGAGAGTTTTGATGGACATCAAATCCCACCATCTCCTCTCCTCTCTGTGCTTTTGGCTTCCATGGCAGGGAAACCAGAGCGGAAATCTAAAGGTCCGTGAGTCTGAGCTTAGATTGCAGAAGGCTACATGGCCACTTAGTTGGTGCTTGTTTGTCTCTCTGTTTTGTTCTTTGTGTCTATGTAAAACCTTCATGGGATACATTCCGTGCCTCCCCCAGAGGGGGATCCTGATTCTCTTCTGGAGGAATTTTCGATAGAGGAAACAAGACCCTGTTGGCTCCTAACTTCTCTGTGCCACTTTCACCTTCTCTGCCACGAACGGTGGCCAAGTGCTTAGCTTCATTTTTCTTATCAGATCTGGAGCAGATACTTTGTGTTTGTGTCTCTGTTTTGTTTCTCGTGTTTGTGGGTCTTTGTGTGTGTTGGACTGTGATAGCTGCTACAGAATAGACTTCCTCTAACCCCTCCCTATTCCTCCCAACCCTTCCACCCTCAGGTTGTTCTGCTTCCCCACCTCCTGCTGCAGAGGAATCTGAAGGTACTCCAGCAGCAGGCACTCCTGTAGGAGAGGGGATGTGAGGATGGGGCCAGGACCACTCCCTGCCAGCTAGAGGCTGCCACTGAGTGTACCTTCATCTAGGTGGCGGTGCTGGACCACCCATTCCAAGCCCGATTTTAGGGCAGGCCACACCAAAAGGAACAGGGATGAGGGCCCATTGAGAGATGAGCCACTACTCCTTTGGTTTTTCCTTCCTCTTCCTTTCTTTCTGTGCGCATTTTACTGGTACATTGTTTTCTTGTGTTGTTCTTTTATGGGTTTGTTTGCTTGTTTATGATGGTCTCAGTAGGCAGGTGACCGAACAGCTGTGCACCATGGTGGCTTTGCCTAACCCATGATCCCAACGCTGCAATCTGGGGCACCTCTGGCCATTGGTAGGAGCATGGTTTGGGGTGGGAGAGGTAGAGAACAGCCAAGAGCTGCCTGGGCTGATGGGACAAAGTGCTTGAAACTACGGCTGGATGGAATAAGAAAAGTTTTGTCTGTCTGTTTAAATGTATGTATGGCCGTTACATGTTTGTTTTTGACTGATCATAAATGGTTAATATGCTCTGCATGTCTTGGTTATAGATTAAGAGTTATTGGATATGTTTAAAGGTTAAATTAAAACTCTTGTTAGAAAATATATATGTGTGCATATATGTTTGTAAGATTTATAAAAGCACAAATGTTTTTAAATAGCAACCATGTGGCTTATTATGCCTTGTGGTGTGACTCTGCCGTCTTGAAATTGCTACCTGGTGTGGGTCAGGGCAAAGAAAAAAAATTACAGGACCTCTTAGTCGTAATGAATTCTGTTTATCATCCTATTTCCTTTTAGACTAAGAAGACAAGTCTCATTTTAAATTGGCATTGATTTTAGAGGTTGGAACGTTTGCACTGGTAAAATTTGGTTTTGACTTTTAAAATTATAATTATGCTTTGTGATTTCACTCCTAAAAAATGGGTACTTTATTTTGATAATGGAAAAACAGATTTTTTTTAAAGTATGTTTAAGTCTATAAAACATTTTAAAGATTATCAGGTATTTTATAATAATGTCTTTAGGGATTTTGTATATATACATATATACAATTCAGGGTTGTGTTTTTGTGGTATGATGTATGTGTGATACAACCCTGGCTTATGAAGGTCTGTTCAGATTAACAGAATGATTTGAAGTGTGTATCTGACTGCCAGTTCCTGAGTGAATGGATTAATGCTGTTTCTTTCTGGCTGATAGGCTTGGTGTGGCCAGAATAATCCAAGTACAGTTTAAAATTGTTCTATATTGTTCTGTTATGCAGTTGGTTCTAAAATTTATTTGATTACAGTGTTAGAACTTGGTTAGGGGAAACTGTAATGGGCCATAGTGCTATACCGTGGGAGGTGGCAAAAACACCATCAGCCACTCCTAATGGCTATGTTTCATATTGCCGGCCACAGCCTGTAACAGCACGTGGCTAGCCGCCATGGTGGTTCAGGGATAAAAAGGGTGGAACTATGGTTTTACTGCCATGTTTGTTGACTGCTGCCAGCTGTGGTCAGTTCCCTGTTTAGTGATAAGTGAAACTTTTGTCCTTTAAGCTTTTTTTTTTTTTCAGTCTTAATGCAATGTGGTAGGGTCAGCAAGATTTGCTAGCCCCTCTATGAACTGTATTTGATGGAAAGTTTTGCTTTGATTTTAGTTCAGAAATATATTTAAAGTTATGCTAATGACTACAGTTGGTTACAAGATTGAGTTTTACCTGGTCTCTTAACTATGTTTTCAAGGTTAATCATAGGATGGGTAACTACAAAGTTTGCTATGTAGATCTACTTGAAATAGATATGGTTCTAAAACACTTATCTAAGGAATATGCCAGAATTAGAGATTATAACATTCTGTTTTAAAATGGAGTTTAGAGCAGATAGAGACAGACAAAAAGTAACTCATATGCTGGCCCTAAAGCTTGTCAGAGATCTGATGAAATGGCATTTAATGTGTGTAAGCTTATTATGACAGAGTCCCAAAATCGTGGCAGAAGCTCCCCAAGGTCTCCAAGAAGATTTCAGCACATATGACTTCAACTCTGGATTGTGGTATGCTAATCAGTGGGCACGACTGTCTTAACTGGCCCACGGCTAGGGCCCAGCTTAAACAGTAGACAAGGCTATGGATACCTAGAGAGTCATTGTTTCACGTTGCTGAAGACGAGGTGAGGTTGGTCTCTCATGATCTTTTTTCACAGAAACAGCCTCTCATTTTCTGTGCCTGATGGCTGGACTGCCTCTGTTTATGATGCCATGAGACCACAGGAACCAGAAACAACTGCCTAGGTGGTGGACTGACTAGCCGTCACTGTCATTTTGATTGGTACATATATCAGTACATTTTGGCTTATAATTTATCCTACTCAGGTCTCTGATCACACTGATGGCTAAGCTAAACTAATGGTAGCTTTGCAGCCAAAGAGGAGACGATTAGATCCACTGTTAGCTCATTGATCAGTTCATTAGCTATTTAGAACTACTAGGTAGGTACTAGATCTTTTATTTAAAAAGGCAAAGAGGTTTGCCTTGCTCACGAGCTTCATGTTAATTGCCTGTGTCTTACAGTGAACAACTGGAAATAAAGATGTAAAGTTTATATAAGTTCTAAGGATATATGAAATTTATCCTCATAACTTGGGGGTCATAAAGTTGAGGGTCTCAAAAGAATGTTTCAAACTTGGTAAATGCAAGGAAGCTTGGAGGTTTTAAGTATGTATTTTAAGGTATGTGAATGTAAATTGTAATGATATAGGAAAATGTGAGATATTTTAGATTTCTCCACCCCACCCCCGCTAATATTATGTTTATGTTGTTAGATATCAGAAGTTCAGAGTTACAACATTGATCAATAGAGTTCAGTTAAGCCAATGGAGCACTCACTGCTTGTTATCCAGTACAAGTTTGAGATTTTAGTTTCCTTTTGGTTGTCTTCTGGAGATTTAAAGGTGCTTCTCATCATGCTAAAGGCATCTGGCTGATGTGTTATCTTACCCAAAAGCCACAGTTTTTACTAGGTCTTAATAGCATGAGACTACTTCTGCTGTCTTGTAGACACCTGTTAACTGTTTTTTTTTGTTTGTTTGTTTGTTTTTTGTTTGTTTGTTTTTCTAAAGTATGGAACTCAATGCTATGGTGATGCTAATATGAGTTTCAGGAAACAAAAAACTCATGACACCTGATTCTGGCATAACTCAAACGAACCCTTGATGAGTTTTTCCATTGGTTTTGGTATTCCTCACTTTTCCTAATTCCTAGACAAATTTTATCTTCTGTCTCTAGTCTGAATTTGTCTCAGCAGATTTTCACCTGGCTGACAGAATCTATTTGGGGATCAGCTATGGATTGAAAACTGAAATCTGAACTTGGTAAAAGCTGACATAATTGCTCCCTAACTAACCAGACGCTTCTGAGGTCTGCCCCATTGCCTAGCCTTTGGCCCCTGATGCCAACAGTTGTATTATCAGCGCTGAAGCAGCTCCAGAAGAAGAAACCTCCATCCATAATCCCACCTAATAAGCTGAAATGATAGATCAAGAAGGTCCCTCAATATTAGGTTAAATAGTCTGAACATGTTTCCAGGCTTCTAGACAGTATTCTCTTTAAAAGGGGGAATGAGAGGTCCAAAATTTGAAATTTGATTCCTGGGGCAACATGACTGTAGTTCTGGGTACAAGTTTAGACAAAGGAGTGGGCAAATGGAGACAGACCTGCCCTGCTGCAGAAAGTAACCAGGCTTGCACCTGAGAGATGCCGCTGCCTGGCAACGCATCCAGGTGGTCCCTAGTTCCCCACCCAGATAGCCCCTAGCTTGTGACCAAAGGAGACAAATGCAGACAAAGGAGAAAGAAGGCTTTTGTTCATTCCACTGATGTCTGCTGCTGCCATTTGCTGTTTGCTGCTGCTGGAATCATGACGATTGAGATTGGTATTGCCCCCAAAGAACCCAAGGATCCTAATCAGCCAGAACTAAGTCTAAAGAAGTCTATGTCACCTTTTCCTTCTACCTTCTTTGTTTGGGTAGGGAGGTAGAGGCATAAAGAACCCCAAGTAACAAAGTGTTTTCAAAAGTGCCTACACACGATAGGAAGAAAAAAATAGATCCCTCTATCAAAATAAAAAAAAATTAAATCTAAGAATATAGGAAACTATGAAAAGACCAAATCTAAGAATAACAGAAATAGGGGACAAAAACAAAACACAGGTCAAAGGCACAAATAGTAGATGCCTGTTAAGGTCCAAGAAGCATAAAAACACCAAATAGACTGGACTAAAAAAAGAAAGTCCCCTCAGCACATAACAAAAACACATTGTACAGAACAAAGAAGGAATATTAAAAGCTACAAGGGAAAAGATCAAGTAACATTTAAAGCAGACCTGTTAGAATTACACCTGACTCTAAATAAAGACTAAATGCTGTAAGAGCCTGAACAGATGCACTGAGGATTCTTAAGAGGCCACAAATGACAACCTAGATTACTATATCTAACAAAACTTTTCAATCACCATAGATGGAGAAAACAAGACATTCCATGATAAAGCCACATTTAAGCACTCTCTATCTACTAGTCTAGCTCATCCATGTTCATTGCTGCTCTAATCATAGAAGCCAGAAACTGGATTAAATATCTTAAATGCCCATCAACAGATTAGTGGATGTAATGTGATACATCTGCACAACAGTGTATTAATCAGTTGCTAAAAAAACAAAATAATGAATTTGACAAGTAAGTAGATGGAGCTAGATCATCCCGAGTGAGGCAACCCGGACCAAAACAGATAAATCTGGTGTGTATTTATTTATATGTGCATGTTAGCTGTTAAGCAGTTAAAATCCAGCCAGGCGCAGTGGTGTGTGCCAGTAATCTCTGCATTCGGGAAGGCAGAGGCAGATGCAGACAGATCACTGTGAGTTCAAGGCTAGCGTGGTCTACCACGTGAGTCCAGGACAGCCAAGGCTATACAGAGAAACCCTGTCTCGAAAACACAAAAAAGCACACGCTCTGTAGTTAGGGTGCCTGGAAACTAAATCTGTCTCATTTACAAGCCTTTTAACCTAGTGACTCTATGTACTTATCTGCAGAAAACGAAACAAAAACAAACGAGAACACTAGCATTACATGTTTAATAAGGTTTTTTTTTTTTTTTTTTTTTTTTTTTTTTTTTTTTTTTTTTTTTTAACAGCCTTTGAAGCACAGATACCTAAATACTCTGTAAATACTAACTGTGGTAAGAAGCTTCAGCAAAATTTCCTGAGCGGTTAGGTCGGTCATTTGCCTGGCACCTGCTACCCAACGCCACGTACTGCAGGTACAGGGTCCCCTCTGGAAACTTGAACCATTTTTGTTTTGATTTTTCAAAGCCAGCGCCTTTCTCCTCCAACAGCCACCACTGTTCAGTAATCTCAATAGCCCGGAGAAAAGGAAGCCTCAGGACACTTTTCTAACCGGTTTCGGTTTCCACACTGTAACCTCTTCCGAGGATGGGCAGCGTGGGGGAGGAAGGAGGAAGGGAGGCGGGAATAGACCCAGAGGAGGCGGAGCCTTGCGGACGGTAGCGGGTGGCCGGAAAGGACCAGAAAGTGGGCGGAGCCAGCGGCTCGCTGAGGCCCAAACCAGGAAAAGGTGCTGCCTGGAGCACGCCCGACGCAATGTCAGCACGACCGACCTTCATTTATACTTTTCCTGCCCACAGTGTTATGGCGCCCTACCGTTCACCGTTCAAACCGTTATTTCCTGTCGCTGTGTCGTTTCTGTATTTTTACCTGGGGCAAATGCTGAAACGCTTCAGTCAGGCAAGCTACTAGGCACCACAGAGGGCAGACGCCTGGGAGGTGGGGTCCTTTGCTCGCGCCGAAATTCAAAGGAACAGTTCCGGCACGGTGGTTGGGCTTGGGCACGTCTGTCGCCGGGATGCTGGCGTTCACCCGGTAGCGCCCCAATACAGGTCGGTGGCCTCGCTCTCCGCCTGCGTGCCGGGTAGGAGTGGCGGGCACCTAGTGCGGCCCTTGGCCGAGCCGCTGTACAGATGGCAGATGGGGCGGGGGGGTGGCATTGCGGGATTCGAGGTCGGATCTCAGGCAGCTGCTGTTCATCCGTAAGCCGAGTCAAGACAAGTTTGGGGGAAGCGAGAGAACACTGAATTAAAACATAAAAAGAGACTGTTGAATGGATTCATCTGGTCCTTAATGCCCGCTAACTACGCGGGTCCTCAGAGTTGAGCGCTCAGAGACTCAAGGATGTATGTAGGCAGTGAACATAGCGGAATTTAGGATGAGTTGGATAGACAGATATATGTTGTCTAGTGTCATCTTTAACTGCTTTGGAGGAAAAGGGAAGGAGAGGTAGTGCTTGTGAGCTATTACTTAGGGAGATCCAGAAGTCCTCATCTAAGGTGACATTTACGCAAAGGCTTGTGCAGTAAAGAGAGTATCTATTCCAATGCCAGAAAAGCGAATTTGTGGCAAGGAGAATGGAATGTGATATAATCAATAGTCTCTTTCCATTATTACTAAAGTGCAACACAAGCCTAGAAAAGTGGACAGTAGTGATAAAAATGATGACTTCCAGGTTGAATGGTCTAACTTCCAGACAGTGACAAACGTCTGGGCATTTTTTGATTCGAGGAAGCTGTTTTCAGGAGAAAAAGTAGTTTGGCAGGTGTGTTTTTTTTCTGTCGCTTTACATTCTTGTGTATTTTCTCATATATACAGTGATTGGGGGGAGTGTTAACATTCTACTTACATGTTATTTCTGTTTTATACAGAGCTGGCTCGTAGCTTGTTACCTAACCGGCTTGCTAGACGAAGACAGTATAGAAAATGTATGTTAAATCAATCATTCTCGAAGGATTCAAGTCCTATGCACAGAGGACTGAAGTCAATGGTTTTGACCCCCTCTTCAATGCTATTACTGGTTTAAATGGTAGTGGAAAATCCAATATATTGGACTCCATCTGCTTTCTCCTAGGCATCTCCAATCTGTCCCAGGTAAAGTGTAAACTTTCTGATTTATGTCAAGTTTGGCTAGGAAATCTTTGAAGACTTTGGATTTTCGTTTGCACGGTTGTATTTCATGTAAATTATGTTATGTTGCAGTGCAGCCATGTAAGCATGTACTATTATTATTCCATCCAGTGAGTGAAAATATAGAAACTCAGGTTGGTCCTCTTAAGCTGTTGGGAGTAATGCCCACATCTGTGTTGTTACTTTAGCTAGTCTCAGTCCAGAGTCTATACCTGCTTTTCTTGAAGGAACTCTAGCTGGCCCAATGAATGATAGAAATAGGGCTCTAGCAGGCCTTGCCCTTCCAATTCCCTCTGCCTTGCTAAAAACCGTTAGATAATATTCCCAAAGCTACCTTGAAAGGTTTATTTCCTTATTTGGCCACTTCCTACTCTTAAAGGTGTCAGGGTCCAACTATCAAAGTATTTAAGTCCGGAAATAAAAAGCCCCCTTTTGGCTCACCTAATTAAAATGCCCAATCAAAATTAATCAACTCATCCTAAACCAGGGTTTCCTCCTTTATGTTTATAAACTGTGGTTTGCCTGTGGGCCACATCTGTCTCTTCTCTATCAGAGGCAGCCCTCCCAATCCTAGGACAAATACCCCTATCATTTGTCCCTTTTCCCTTTCTCCCTCATCCTTTCTCTTCTTTCTTTGTCTATTCCCTTCCTTGCACCTTGTCCCTTTGGAGCAAAAAAAAAAACAAAAAAAAACTCCTTTGTCCTAAGAACTTGGCCTTGGGGTGTCTTTTAGCCAATACCTATCCCTTCACTTCTGCCTAACAATGCACTTTTAGATTGTACTAATTGATGAGGTGGCTAGAAAAGTCATATACACTACTTCTTTGTGTTTTGCAAATTAACCTTTGCTAAGTCAGTAAAAATTAATTCAGAACAGAAAGAAAGTTTTACTGAAAAAGGTACATATTAGAGGTTATTGTTTGTAGTCCTTGTTTTTCTTGCTGATGGATGTGACTACCTGTTTTTACTTAAAACTACACAGGTGGCTTTTTCAAAGCAAGATGTGTGTTTTTAATGCTGCTCTTGTAAAATAAGAAGTTTTGTCAATGAACTTTCCTTTTTTAATTATGTAGGTGCGGGCTTCTAATTTACAAGATCTGGTTTATAAAAATGGGCAGGCTGGAATTACCAAAGCCTCTGTTTCAATCACTTTTGATAATTCTGACAAAAAGCAAAGTCCGTTAGGATTTGAAGCTCATGATGAAATCACAGTAACAAGACAGGTGAGTAGCTGTCAAATACCTGGATATTTTATAATATGTGACACTGTAGGGAGATCGTCTTACCCCAGATAGGGAACCAACAGCAAATGGCTCAAAGACAACTGTATCATCCAGCATGGTGACAGCTCACAAAGCTAGGAACATGCAACCCACTGCACAGCTTGCATGCAGATGAACAGATTAGAGACTATCTTTCCCAGCTACCTGGGTTGGTCTAAAACTCTTTCAGGAGGCTGGTCTGGTCTTAGTCTTCGCAGCTTTTTTCCTCTCCAAGAATCTTTGCAGCTCTGCTTCATTAGGGTGTCAGCTTTTATCGCTTAACTTTCACAGGAAGGGACCTAGTGAATCTAGTTAGTTTCAGTGACTCCCTGAAGCTGTTTAAACTTCCCTGTAGGATGGAACATTTCTCTCTTTGGAGAAACTTACAGACGCTGGGGGTCAAACAGCCTTTTCACAGGGTCACCTAAGAGTATGGGAAAATAATATTTTCATTATGATTCGTAACAGTAGCAAAATAAGTTATGAAGTAGCAGTGAAAACAGTTTTCTGGTTGAGGGTCACACAACATGAGTAACTGTATTAAAGGTTTGCAGCATTAGGAAGGTTGAGAACCGCTGAATTAGAGTTTCTCTTCAAGGCAACTCAGCTGATCCCAGCATCTATCGGCCAGTTGCTGGTTTGCCACCTGGCTTTTTTGAGAGTGTCTCTACAGTACTTAACTAAGGTTGATTGGGTGTGGGGTTGGCAGTGAGTCTTGTCAGTTCCAGGAATTTTCTGAAGGTTTTAAATGGTGTACCTCCTGAGTTTTAAGGTGCTTCCCTGGAGGATGGAGTGTTTCACCTGTTTAGAAAGAATATGCTGTGACTGAAGGAGCTTCTTACCAAGATAGACTGTTCTTTCTTGGAGGAAATTGCTATGTAACACCTTGCAGACAAAATTTTTAAGTTTAATGTGTTGTTTGACAGTATGGCTCAGTAAAAGCTGCCTGGGCCCGTGTTGATGAGCAAATATTATGAATACTGACTAGAATCCTTTGGAATGTCTGCATAATGTTGCTTCAGACAATAAATAACTGTATGTTTGCTAGTGCCCCATAGATACATCATCTTTAAGAGAGTTGAAAGGTCATAAGAGGCTTCTATCTCATGGACGCACTCAGCTAGGATTAGAAGTTAAGCCATTGCATGTTTCAATCTTTCTTTACTGTGAACTCCTGTTACCTCATATCTTGTTTTTCATTCTGGTTTTGTAAAGAGGTTGTTAAAAACTAATCTTAAATTCAGCAAACGTTTGCTAACTTAAAGTTTTATGCATTAATCTTGGTTCTGTTGAGATTTGGAAGATGAAATCTGATTTTTTTTCACATATTTCAATATTTAAGTTGTCTGCAGGTCTAAATATTTTTTAAGTGGAACCTTACCAGGGCTTTCACTGAAATTATTTCTGGTCCTTTATTCCACCAAATGTGTTGCAGGCTCTCTGTTCCTTCCCTGTCACAAACATATATAATTTTCTTTTAACTATGTAACCTCAGATTTACTGTGACACAAAGGGCTAGTAAAAACAGGTATGAAGAAAATTAGCATTTTTTTCATTTTAGATACTCCACTGGTTTCTCAGGCTTTAATTCAGTGTGCATAATATAACTTGAAACTGCTCTAAATTTTGTTACGTGTGTGTTACTGCTAGTTCCATTACTGCTGTTCTTTTAAAATCATTAAGAGCCTTTCATTAATCCTTAATTTTTTTCTTATAGTCAGTACTTTCAGCTTCTCATTTTGTTTTTGTTCTATTCTATTTTTATAAGAATGTGTATAATTATAAATTAGTTTTTCAATTAGTTGTATAATTAAGTTAACTAAATGTTCTATAAATTCTATTAAATCTCATTTTCCATTTTAGCATTTTGTTAATACAGGTTTTCTCCTTTATTTTATCAAGCTTCTGATCTTATTTCTTTGGGTAGATCATGACAGAATTCAGTTCCTTGTCAGGTTTTTAGGAAGCGATAAACAGCTACTTTTTAGGAGTTGTCTCTACAACCATATTTAATCAACATTTTTTTTTTCTCTGTTTGGGTCATGAAATTGTGTTCTTACCATTTTTTCCAATATATTTCTTGTTTTATTTATGGACACGCCTTCCAACCTAAAAATCCTTTAAAGAAAGTAAATTAACTTTATTCAGTATTTAATAATTACTGCTGTGTACTGGAATTGTTGAATGCACTGAGGTGTGTATTATGAGAGCAAGTCTCTTAAGTATTTCAGACTCTGGTAGATGCTACAGTCACACCCTAAATGACAATTTTGGAATTATTGTAAAATATGAATAATACAGGGTTTATAATGTGATGAGCTCAAACTGAAGTTACCATTACTCACTTCCTTTGAAGTTGTCAAATGTCATTTTAATGAACTCCTATTAGAGTTTGTCAAGAATTCATACCAAAATCTATGTCTTTAGCTTTTAGTGTTTTCTGTTCCCATTGGAAAGCGCAAGACAGATATTAACCTAAGTTAACTGATCAGGAAAGAAACACGTTTTATGTATAATTGAGAAAATTAAGTTAGAATGACCTGATATACATAGTCCAGTGCAGATTAAGAGGCTTTTGCATAATTATGTTAATTAGTTAGTGAGCTCTCCTAAGCCTTTTGACCAGGACAGGCATCTTCTATTTACTCGGGATTTGGGTGTGCCATTACAGAATAGTGTAAAGTAATAGACTGTAATTTATTATTTTGGTACAAAGTGTTCCTGTATCTTTAAAGGTTGTTAAATGCTTTCATTTTAGGTGGTTATTGGTGGCAGAAATAAATATTTAATCAATGGAGTGAATGCCAATAACACCAGAGTCCAGGATCTCTTTTGTTCTGTGGGCCTGAACGTTAACAACCCTCACTTCCTCATCATGCAGGTACCTTGTTGAGATCATTTTGTATCTTTCATAATAGTTTTACTACCTTTCATTTTTAGTTACTACGTAAGAGAACTGTGGAATTTTTGTTCATATCTGTTTTCTCTTTCCATTTTTATTTCCACTTTCTGAATTTTTGCTATTATGTGGGGTTTTTTTTTTTCACTTTATAAGTGAAGCCAATATGTGATAAGTTAAAAAAAAAAGGCATGTGAGAGATTGTTATAGCTGACAAAGTCATCCCCATCTTAAAAGAAAAAAAAGAAAAAGAGGAAGAGTTTTTGCAGTTCCCAAGGTTTCTTGAGCATTGCTGACCAGCTCCATTGCTGTGTGCCTGAGGTGAGGCTGTTCCACAGTGGGACAGCATGCTGTATGAAAGATGCTTCCCTCATGGGGTCCAAGGAACAGAGAGAAGAGAGGTGCCTTAAGAATGCAGTTTCTCCAGTGAGACCGCCACTTTCCATAGCTTTCTAACAGTCTAAGGATAAGCCATTAGACTATTGATTAGGTCAATGTTCTCATGATCTGATCATGTCCCTGTAGCCCCACCTCTGTTTCATTGAGGATGATGCCTTCAACTGTCAGGGAATACTTGATGTCAAAATCGTAAATGTGTTATTTTAAATGATTAGTTTTAAAGGATTTTAATATTTCAAGAATAAAATGACTAATGTTCTTTGTAGATTTAAACAAATGAAAAATAAAATAACATACCATTGTTATTTTATTTGGTTCATCTGACCCTTAAGAGAATCAAAGCAAGAGTCTAATTAATAATAATAATAATAATAATAATAATAATAATAATAAAAGCAAGAGTCAAAGCCATGGACTATGTGTTTGTCCATTTTATGTTGCTATAAGGGAATAGCACAGACTGGGTGATTTCTAAACAATAGAATTTTCTGTTTATTTTATCTTATTGATTCATGGCTGTAATTGCAGGACAGTGAACATGACACAGGTGTATCAAGGGGAAAAGAAGGAGGGAAGAAGTGTGGCTAAACTCACTTTTTATTATGTGCTTAATCAATAAAAGCCCATTCTGAATGTGGTTAGTCTCTGCACTAAGCAACTGTATTAAGTCCCACCTCTCAACATTGTTGCTTTGGCGATTAAGTTCCTAATACATGAATTATGAGAGACATATCCAAATCAACTAAAATAAAACTATATTCACTATAGTCTGGCTTCAAAGCTGACAGCTTACTTTCAAGTGACTCTAAATTGTGACTTGTGATCTGAGGCCTCGGTAGATTGGTTTTGGAAATGAATACAGTTGATGCTTTCCTGACACTGGTAAAAATACAATTTCACCTAAAACATGGAAGCAGGTGGTCTGCTTTCTGAAGATATATTGCAGGGTTTAAAAAATAAGCAAGAAATACTTAATAAGCCTGCATGTCTACTTTAAAATCTCATAGTCTACATTTTTATTACTGACCCTCTCAGAAATGTCCTGAGTTAACCTTGTGTAATTTGTATCCTTATCCTTTGTATCATTTAATAACTTGGTTTGTATCACACTGCTGAGTTACAGCAGCTTCCACTTAAACATTGAAAGACCTACATAGGTAATTTTTTTCATAGTTCATTATAGTTATATTAAATTTCCTGTTTCCTTTTCAGGGCAGAATTACAAAAGTATTAAATATGAAACCACCAGAGGTAAGACTGTTGTGAACAGCAAAAATGATAATTAGAAGTACTTTTTAAAAAAATATTTTTTTTCCAAGCAATCAGATTTTAAAAGTAGTTTCTTGAAAATTCTGGAAACCCTGTCTGAGAATGATTAGTAAAATAGCTTCACATTGAGCACTGTGCCCATAGTTAAAAGATCGCAACTGTATAAAGCAGCCTAGCTAACTAGTGTTCTATGTTGAGATGAATTACTAAGGAAAAACCTGATAGAAAAAAATCTGTATGAAGTTAGTTTCTTTTCTAAAGTATATTATCAGGAGCAAAGAATTTGTAACAAGTAGTTGATATATTGAAATGAAATTTTTACTCTTGCTATTGAAAAGATAAAGAGATTGTAATTGACATTGCTACTGTATTTAAATAGGGTCGTTTACTTTCGTTCAGGTAATACCTTAGTGAGAAATTACTAATTTAAAACCTGGCTAACCTACAAGCTATAATGGATTCAGAAAAGAAGTAATTATCTAGAACCGTGGTTGTCAATCTGTGGGTCACAAATCCTTTTTGGCAATCAAAAAGGATTTCACACAGGTCGCATATCAGGTTCCTGCATTGCAGATATTTACATTACAATTCAGAACAGTAGCAAATTATAGTTATGAAGTAGCAACAAAAATAATTTTTCTGGTTGGGGGCGGCCACAACAATGGGAACTATATTAAAGGGTCGCAGCATTAGTAAGATTGAGAACCATGCTCTAGAGATTGAGATTGAAGAAGAGTTTAAAGAGTTGCTGGCATGCATTTGCATTGCATTTTAGAGATGGCAGAAGACACTGAATAGAGAAATGGAAGCATAGAGAAAGTTACTTGTCACAACTCTTAATTCCTGTGGTGTAGTCAGTAAGAAAATGTCATGCTTCAGCCTTGGAATAAAATAAGTGAAGCCCAATGTGAAACACTTTTAAGAGCAAACTTAAAACATAGAACCTAAGTAGGGCTACTTTTTTTTTTTTAATTGCCTTTGTTAGACTTGTATTTGAAGGAAATTAAGAATCAGTACCTTCAATTTCAGAAGAGATAACAATTGTGAAATTAGTGTTGCAGAAGGCTGATTCAAGAATAAGAGTGAAGTCGTAAATATTTCTTAAATGTCTGATCATATATATGATTTAATCTGGTTAACTTTTATAGTATGGTATGTATGATGTAGTAAAGTTTTGTTGTGCTAAATGTATTAGTATAATTAATGTTAAATTCCAGCAAGAGACTTACTTTGAATTCTTAATACTATTGTTATTCCAGATATTATCCATGATTGAAGAAGCTGCTGGAACCAGGATGTATGAATACAAAAAAATAGCTGCCCAAAAAACTATAGAAAAAAAGGAGGCTAAGCTGAAAGAAATAAAAACGGTAACTAAAGAAATAAAAACCTGAAGCAGGTTTGGAGAAATATCTTGCATTTGGAGTTTTATGCTGTAAAGCAAGAAAATGTTCCTCTTCTCAGTTCTGTTTTCCATGTTTAAAAAAAAAAACAAAACACCACTTAGATGTGTTTTGTATTGGCATTTGAGATACTAAAAATAGTGGCTTTCTTTTGTTTTCCAGATATTGGAAGAAGAGATCACTCCAACTATCCAAAAATTAAAAGAGGTATATGCTGTATTTTTGTTAAATGGTTAGGATGGTTCTTAGAATTGGTGACAGATCCTAAGCTATGAAAATACTGATGAAGTGTCTGCCATTTCTTTGGATTTTTTTCTGTGGGACAAAATGCATTCAAATTAGTATGCTAATCCGGCTTCTGCTTGCAGTGGATATGTATTTCCTCTATTAAGTCATAATGATATTAGAGAATTATCTTCAAAATGTTAGTAATGTTATGGCAGATTTTAATACTTTATTGAAGAGCAGCAAATTCAGTTTTACTGGATAGTTGGAATTGACTAGAACATTTTAAAAGATAGAGCTCTTACTATTGATCTTTGTCAAAGTGAATTCCTTTTAGTATGATAGCTTTCATAGTAATAATCACAGTTAATGTAGAATGTTTTGTGGTAAGATTGGGTTTTCTATATAACATTTCCAGTCCCAGAGATCATAAAACTTGACAATATTTAAGTGAAAGAATGTTTATAAAGCACATTGGTTTTACCCACTTAAAACTTACTAAGGGCTCATTAAAATTTGGTATTGTTTAACTCCTTGTAGTATAGATAATTTGGAAAAAAGTGAAAAACTGTGGCAAATTATAGATTAGAAGTTTAAACCTTTTGCCACATTCTTTGTAAATCTGTAGCAGGGAGGGCAGTGAGGCTCCTGCAGAATTTTCTTCCCTGCTTACAGAGTGTAGTTGCTATGTGGTTTCTGTGGATCCTCATGTGAATCAGCTTCACTAACATGGGACCAAGTGGTTGGAGGACTTGGAAGTTCTATAGGAATCCTAGTAGTACTGTTGCCATTTACGTTTAACAGTGTGTCCTGGTAGGTCTATGAACTTTATTGACTTCTGCTATCACCAGTTTTTGAACCTTGGGGACACATTTCCTTGTTAATCCTAACTGCTTGATCATATTTTACAAAAATAAAAATGGCCATATAGGATTCTTTAGAGATGGGATGCTCTGGCTGGATTAAAAGCCAGAGTTGTGATGTTATAGTTTCTAAACATTTAAACTATCAGACCATGTAAAGAGAAATTTGACCCAAGTTTGCTATAGTGAGGTTTTCCCCAAATTTGTTTTAAAAGTATGAAGCTTGAATTATTCTTAATTTTGACTTTTCTTTTAGGAAAGATCTTCTTACTTGGAGTACCAGAAAGTAATGCGAGAAATAGAGCATCTGAGTCGTTTATATATTGCTTATCAGTTCTTGCTCGCGGAAGATACCAAAGAGCGCTCAGCGGGGGAGTTAAAGGAAATGCAGGATAAAATACTAAAGCTTCAAGAAGCACTGTCAGAGAATGAAAAAAAAATAAAGGCTCTCAATTGTGAAATAGAGGAGTTGGAGAAAAGAAAAGATAAGGTCAGAACAAACAAATTAGATAAATACTCTGGAAAAACTCTACCATGATTTTAGGATTTACTGGGTAATGCTTTCCACACTGTTCTTAATCTAAAAGTAGTAATGTAGCTTATAAAAGTTAAGTATATCAGAGACCACAGAAAAAAACTGTAACATAAACTGATTAAATGATGTGAATTGTACATTGCTTATAGGAAACCTCAGGCATACTCCAATCTTTAGAGGAGGCTTTTGCAGAAGCTCAGCGGGTTAATACTAAATCTCAAAGTGCATTTGATCTTAAGAAGAAAAACCTGGCTAGTGAGGAAACCAAACGCAAGGAGCTAGAAAAAAACATGATTGAGGTAAGCAAATAATAATTACTTCCAGTGATGTTCATTTGTATTCTGTTCACAGTTAAGAGTCTGTAGTTGTTTGGGTCAGGAATATAGAAGTGGGAAAATTTTTTTAAAATACCTCTGCCTGGCTCTTTGACCACCCCATCTTCTCATGGAGGAGTAGCCTTGCTAGGCCACAGAGGAGGACTTTTCAGCCAGTCCTGAAGATACCTGATAAACAGGGTCAGATGAAAGGGGAGGAGGTCCTCCCCTATCAGTGGACTTGGAAAGGGGCAGGGAGGAGATGAGGGAGGGAGGGTGGAATTGGGAGGGAATGAGGGAGCAGGATATAGCTGGGATACAGAGTTAATAAAATGTAACTAATAATAAAAATAAAAAAATATCTCTGCCTTTTGGGTACAGTTGGGGAAATGCATTTAAAATAAGTATATAGTTGTTGGACAGTGATAACTGATGTGGTAAAAGAAAGTGAGAGAAGAGATATAAGGGAAGTTGTGCCTGTAAGTGTTCTGAAGGCCAAATGAGATCCTGATTACAGTTTGGTCATATGGCACTTACATCTTACTACAGAAAAATACATGAGTGAGTCCAATTGCTCTCATTTCCACCATTTTTGAGTTTAGGACCTATCTTCCTAGCACAGAGTATTCAAACACCCTCTGTGTTGAGGATGATCTTGAACTTTCTTTGGTCTTTTGACTATACCTGCCAAGTGCTAGGATTACAGGGTACACTGTCATGCCCAGTTTATGTGGGTTTCATTCATGCTGCCAGAACTCTTACCTTCCTCTGGTACCTTACTTCCTCCTCCTCAGTTTGTACTCCAGGCTGTTCTGAAATTCCTGTATACTGAAGACCGATATGATTCTCCTACATTAGCCTTATAATTACTGGGGTTATAGGTGTGAGCCATCATGCCCAGTAAATAAAAATAATTAAGATACATTTTCTTAAAAACAAAAGGATAGAGAGAGTAACTGACCAGTAATATAGAAGAGTTTGGAAGAAGGGCTTGGTTTTACTTGGAATAACTAATAAAATAATACTAAATAATTAATAAAATAGACACTGGTGGTAAAAATCTGCTAGAAGTTTATATAGTGGCTCAGACTTCTAATCCCAGCACTCAGGAGGCTGAGATATCAATGGGGGTCAGCTTTGGCTTCAATATGAGAAGCATTTATGATTCAGAAACTGATGGGAGAAGGTGAGAATAGAATAGAAATTAGTAAATGAGTGTAAAATTAGAGGAGGCAGACTTTGCAAGGGCTGGTAAAGAATAGGTCATTTATATGGCTAGAAGTTAAGTGTCTAGTTTCAATAGGTGATGTGTGTGAAAAGAGCACATGAGTGCTTCAAGGATGATTCCATTGGATGACTGAAAGTACATGTCTTAAATTCATGAAAATAATATCTCTTATTATTGTTCTTTCAGATTATGTTATATAAAATATTAATACAAGAGATAAGAAAATTTTAAATAAAACATCAAAGCATGGTGACCGTTGTAACAGTTCTGTTTGTCATACTCAACTACAGAAATCTGTTTTTTTTTTTTCTAAAAAATCAGATTTATTAATTCTTAAATGTGTGGTTCTCTGCCTTGGTTTTGATTCATTTCCTCCTTATTTTTGCATAGTCCTTTAGCTTCAACACAGAGTTACTAGATTGTTCCACTTATTTATTTATTTATTTATGTGTTCATTTATTTATTGCTCTCCTTTTCTGTGTCCTTTATTCTTGATCTGTAAATGTTAGCATGCCCCCAGGCTACTGCATAGACATTTTCTGTTTACACTTGCTTCTTAGACCTGCCTGCTCCCTTACCCCTGTAGCTCTAACTACGGTCAGTTTCATGCTTTCAAATCTAAGCTGGGTTTAACTCTTTCTGTAAAGTCTGAGACAATTTGACCATGTACTGGTTGTCTGGTTGTCAGCTCATTTGAAAAGTCTAGTGAGACAGAAAGTGTACATATACAAGATATTTTGGGATGGGGGCTCAAGTTTACTACTAGAGAAGGTCAGCAGAAGTCTAGGGTTTGTTAGCTATTTTCCTCAGGCATGGAAAATTTCTCTCGGGTACTAGGACTCTCATCTGCATCTCACCTGTAATCATAGGACATCAGAAAGCTTCTTGCCCTGGGTTTTATATCCCAGGATTATTTGAGGTGCTGTCTAAATAGAGGACGTCCAGTTATTGGAGGAGGACTGGAACACCAATCCCTTCATAACTCAGGATGTTGCACTACCAACAAATTCTATAGCCATTCACTGGGACCATAATCCAGAAAGAGGAAATTTCAGTTATTTCAGGGCCAGCCACAAAACTGTCCTCTGTTCTCTCCTGTGGCCTAGAAAAATCCCCTTAGCAAAGCTAATACTTTTTTTTTTTTCCTAATGCCAGCCCCATGTCCAGGAGATTTGTCTCCCATTAGGTTGTTACACTTAGCAAGATACACAGTACAACATTGTTGAGCCTCAGACAGACCACATGTAACTAGGCCACATGTAAGGTGATAGGAATGATGCCGTCTGCCTAGAGTACTGACTTGGCTCTGATCCTGGTGCTCCCAAGGCCAGAAGAGTCAGAAAGCAGGTTGGAGGGCTGCCCTCAGAGCTTCCTCCACTTTTTAAATAAGAAGTGTTGGCAATTATTGATGTAAAAGGCATAGCTGTCATCTGTGTGTGTGTGTATTTGGGGTTATGCGGCCCTGGCTGTCCTTGAACTGGCTCTGCATACCAGACTGGCCTCCAACTCAGGGATCTGTCTGTCTCTGTCCCCAAGTGCTGGGATTATAAAGGTGTCTGCTTCCCCACCCATTCACAGCTCTCATCTTAAAAGGAGCAAGAGACAATCCATTCTGGAAGTATTTTGAGTGACCATGGCCTGGGAACACAGATTTAGGTTATCCTGAATTCTATGTTCCAATGTAGAAGCAGTTTTTGTGGTTTTACAGAGCAACAAAAGTCATAAAACAAGGTTAAAATACATTGGTGGGTACAGTTGAGAGGCAAGTACAGTGAGATGGGGGAGGAGGGCCATGTTCTATAAACCTAGGATGGTATCTGAAGACATTCTTAACTCTTGGATTGGCAGAAGCTAGTATTCTGCTAAACTAATAGCTTCTAAGAGGTTTTTAATTATCCTTACAAGGTACAGAGTGGGGCAAGGAATGGCTGTTTCAGAATGCTAAAACTAGGTCAAGATAAAGCAATTAGTCTTTGAACCTACAAAACTCCAATCTCTCCTTAGTACTGAAATTCCAGTCAGTCCGTCAGTCTCTGCAGATACCAGCTCCTTCCAGGAGTTTTTTTGATCCTAGCCAGACACAGCTTCTTTTCAGGAACTTTCATTCACACAATCATACATAGGTCCTTTTGCGTTAACAGGAAGTTTGCAGCAGCTCTGTTGTCTTAAATATAGTTTTGGGGAAACAATGCATAATAATCCCCCACAAGCACTTGGAGTAGCTATTTCCCAGGTGATACTGGTTCTCGTCGGGATGATTGAGATGAACAATTAGAATGGTGTACCTTTATCAGACAAAGATAAGTTAGCTGGGTTGCATAAATCTTTTGTAGCCTTTCCCTATCTATCTTGTAGGTAGTCTGTTTCTTTAAGTCCTATATTTCTCAGATGGCTCAGGGCCTGACAACCTCCTTCTTGAGAATTCTAACACTTGAGATATGAAATTATATATAATAACTCAAAACTTGATCTTATGTTGAACTCCCATATTTGTACACTTTCCCCCAGTTCTGCATCAGATGTATGTAGCCAGCTCATTAACATCTGGAGAGGGAAGCCTAGGCCTAATTTACTAATATCTTTCTTCCTAACATATTAGGCCATGGATCTATCTACAAACTTTGAGACATCTCTATTCTGTGCTGCATATCAGGGGCTACAGCCACTTTTACTATTCATTCACTGTGTACTGGTGACTAGACTGGCTGTATCACTTAGCAAGTTATGCGAATCAGATCTGTTTCTTACACATAGGTAGTAATTTGTAGAAGCCCGAGTTATATTATGGGCCTTTTCCACATGACCTTGGTGAGTTGTCGTAGGTTGATGGAATCTAATCTGTGTATGTCCATTTATCCTGCAACTAAGGAACCCCAGGAGGAATTCCAGGAAGCATCCTGATCAGGAATTTATACACTGGCATGAAATGGGATTTACCTAGAGTGATGTGAAAGGCTGTTTTAAAGCATTTCGGGATATTGTATTTCTAAGGGGGAGAGGGATTAGAATACTCCTTCAGGAAGCTGTATTACCAGCACATTGTGCAGTATTAAGAACTGAATCCAAACAGGAAGAATGAACTTGGTCATAAAGCCATCTGGAGAATTGTCTTTTAGTTATACTTTTATTTTTTCCAGCTACTTATTAGTTTTACCTGAGGGACTAACAAACGATGTAAACTTATCACGTCTATAATGGAAGTCATAAATTTTGTCCACCAGTGCTGAATGTCCTACATCAGTTAATGGCACCACCATTCTCCTCATTATTTAGGCCAGAAAGCTCAGAAATGTTTGTGATCTCACATCCATCCCTGAAAGATCATTTGAGCCGCTACCACTTTAGGGCTATTGCAGTACTGCTTTTTTGGCTGCTAGGCTTTTAGGCTAGCCACTCTATGGTTTGTTCTCTGCAGAAACTGAAATGTAAGTTGGCTTATAGCAAATTTTATTTCAAAGTCAGTGCTGATTAAACCAAATGTTTATTGTGTGCTTTATAAGATGACTTCTGGCTCCTTTCATATTCTTTCTCTGCTCCAACCACTGTTACTCAAAGCCCTGTCACCAAGTTTTATTTCATTCATACTTTTATTCAAATGTCTTGCCATCCAGGTTTTCCTTTATTCCTAAAATAGTGGTTTGCGTTACTTGATGTCTCCTGTCCTTGCTTTACTTTATCATGTTTTCTGCCTTTGAATACAGACTCCCTACATATAAGGTTTTAATGTGTCTTTAATGTCTTGCAACAATATCTAGTATGTAGTAAATATTAGATGAATTATAGTTAATTAAGTGGCCCAAAATATGTGGCCACATTCATGTAAATAAGAGGCTATAACCCCCGCCCCTCTAGTTTTCTTGTCTCATATCAGATACCTGGTTAATATTACTTAAAAGGTGTTAAGTACTTTCTTTATAATGCTTGACTCTTATGCTACTTTATAAAATATTTCTGTATGTATGTTCTTAATCCTAAAACTTTTAAGCATGGTATAGGGTGACTATCATTTTACTTTTATAGATTTCAGAACTGATTTTTATTTTTCTTAAGAGATTTTTTTAAGTACATATTAACTGTGTCTCATTTTCTCCTTGATTTTACTGCTGCATTTGGAATAAAAATATTGTATTATACAGGTGTTACTTCCCCCAAACAGCAAGTTTCAAAGTGAGAAATCAGTATTTAAAGTTATAAATTTAAATTACTTTTAATTATGTCCCTTCAAAATTACAAATGTTAATCTCAAAGTGTGTTTTAAACTGTTTTCTAAATATTCCTTCACTTTGACATTCTCCCTAAAGGACTCTAAAGCCTTAGCAGCAAAGGAAAAAGAAGTTAAAAAGATAGCAGATGGGTTGCATAGCCTTCAAGAAGCAAGTAAGAAAGACGCTGAAGCTTTGGCCACTGCACAACAGCACTTCAATGCTGTTTCTGCTGGCTTGTCCAGTAATGAAGATGGAGCAGAAGCAACTCTGGCTGGTCAGATGATAGCCTGTAAAAATGATATAAGTAAAGCTCAGACTGAGGCCAAGCAGGTAAGGACAGACACTGAGCATGGCATGCTAGCATGCTGCTCTTAGAGGCCAGCCTGGTCTACAAAGTGAGACAACCAGGGCTACACAAAGAAACCCTGTCTCGAAAAAACAAAACAAAACAAAACAAAAAAACTGCTTTTTACATTATGCTTCAGGTTGTTACCAAGTTTGAAAATAAGCAGTTGAATCTCAGCATTTTTTTAAATGTGAATCTCTAATCTTCAATATGGAAAAGCTCAAGTTCTTTGTTAAATATTGGTGATGGAGTTTGTCAAGAGCTGTAATATGATAAATGCGTGGCTTGGTTTGTAGCAGTGCTTGGAAATACGTGTATATGCTTTTTTATTAAGTGAAGGAGCCACCTTTCTGTTTACTTGGAAACATTTATATGTTCATTAATTCTCATCACTTAATTGTATTTGCAACTTTTTCGTTCAGAAATGATAAGCATGAAGTTGTAAGCACTTGACACTGTAAAAGTTTAAATTACTATTTTTAATTAGCTTACTTTGAAGGAATTAGGAAAACTAATCACTCACCATTCAGTTATAGAGCAGGAATACCCAGAGAATAAAAGTATGGCTTTTAAAAAAGCAGTGTTCACTTGTATATATTCATAAGGGTCAAAAGTTGTCAACTTTGGAAATGAAGTTTGTGGCATATTAAATTTGTCAGTTTAGCTTCCCCTTTCTATATTGTTTTGTTTCCTATCACTCAGAGCAACTTCTTTGCTGTTGAGAGACAGGATTCACAAAGATATGTAAAGAAAGTTAGAAGCATATGAGTTGAAAAGGAAGTGAACAAAATAGTGATATGCAACTGTCTTATGTATTTTTAACAAGCTACTAAGAGTTATTTTACCATAACTTTTCTCAACTTTGATAATATGCTACACTTCATATTAATAACAGACTTGTGTGCTAAATATTAAAAACAGACTTGTGTGCTAAATATTCATTTATATTAATATTTTTAAGACAGAAATGCAGAAAAATGATTAATTTTTTTAAAATTAATATAGGAAACCACACAGTTACATTTTCAATTCTGATGTCTCTTGAATCAGTTTGAATATCAGTTTAATTACTACCAATATCTGCCTCATAGTCTGTGATGCCATTCTATCACAGGCTCAGATGAAGCTGAAACATGCCCAGCAGGAGTTAAAGAATAAGCAAGCAGAAGTCAGGAAGATGGACAGTGGCTACAAGAAGGATCAAGAAGCTTTTGAAGCTGTAAAGAAAGCTAAAGAAACACTTGAAACCCAAATGAAGAAGCTTAATTATGAAGGTTTGTCTTAGATATCTGTAAGGTCAAATCGTTAGGTTTTTATGTATAGAAACCAATAAAAAATAAATAAGCACTATTTTACGTATTCATTAGAGAAACGTTCATAAATACAATCAAAATTATCTCAAATAATCCTGCAAGTTTTTGATAGTTTCTTGCTTGATCACGTAAAAGTTTAAAACTGGCATTTGTCTGTTTTTCACTTAAGTAGGCATTAAATTCATATGTTGTTTCTTGGATTGAGAATTGTATGATTTTGATGTTGAACACATGTCATTTGCTACTTGATAGAAATGTAAGGGAAGCCCCCCTTTATTTAATACTAGCTGGAAGTTTCCAGTTTGCTTCTTGGAGTGTTTCATGGAGTCTGAGGATCTACTTTACGTGGGAATGTTTTTAAGACCTGATTTCAAGCTACTCGTGATTTTCTCCTCAGAAAACAGAGAGGAAAAGCTTCTGGAGAAGCACAGGCAGCTGTCTCGTGATGTCAGTAATCTGAAAGGAACTTATGAAGCTCTCTTAGCCAGATTCCCCAATCTTCGCTTTGCATACAAGTAAGATTTAAACATTAGATTTTAAAACAGTAATAGCCAGTGTACGTTTTTACATAAGCTGAAAGGCAGTCTAAAAACTCTTCACAACAAGATTTTTAAGTTTCATTTCTTTATTTTGTATTTTTTCTTAACTACTATTTGAAGTATATCAAATGTTGATGGAAGATTCATATGAAAATAACAACCACTGGTATCTCTAATTTTAAACCAAATGCAGTGATTTATAAAGTCTTGGTTCAAACTGCCTTCAAAGTTAATCTGTCATTACTATTGCATCTTACTTGTTTTACCACGTGGGAATTTTATGACATTCATTTTTCACCCTTTTTCAGTGGCAATATCAAATATTGACTCCTGGGTGTCAGGCATGTCTTGCAAGTATCCAACTACTTAGCTACAGGTATACCTTTGTTAGGGCATTCTTAACCACAGTCATGTATTCAGACAGATTGTAACACCAAAGTTGTTTCTTCTATTACATTGAAAATTTGTGGAAAAGGACTGGAGAGGCTCAGTGGTAAAGAGCACAGACTGATCTTTTGAAGGATCCAAGTTCTGTTTTCATCACCTGCATCCGGTGGCTTACCTGTAAACTTCAGCTCTGGGGAACCCAAAGCCCTCTTCTGGCCTCCACAAGAAACTGCACTCACATGCATTTACCCACACAGAGACACCTGCATGTTCTTAATTATAAATTAAACAATAAAGCTATTTTAATTTGCTGAAATATTTTAGTTGCTATTCAAAAAATATATGACATTTTAAAATTTTGGTTTTTGTAAAACATTAGTTTATTTATAGCTCTTAACTAAGATAGTGCAATATTTAGCTGACGTTAAATTTTGGTAACATCTCTATTTTTAGGGACCCAGAGAAGAACTGGAATAGAAATTGTGTGAAAGGACTTGTAGCTTCTCTGATAAGTGTGAAAGATAATTCAGCAGCCACAGCTTTGGAATTGGTAGCTGGAGAACGACTCTACAACGTTGTAGTAGACACAGAGGTAAATCAATTTTAATTAAAGAGAATTTATAATTAATATTTTGCATGAAAAATCATATAGAAAAACTGCATGCTTTTTTGATTTTTTTAAAGCTTTCAAGCCACTTACATTTATAAAATAATCTGAATGTTGTTTTTTCTATTACAATAACATTGGATTTATCTGCATTTCTTTATTTCCCACTGTTCTTGTTCCTGTAAATTAACCTGATCATATACATTTTATGATTTATCTTTTAGTTTTAATTTGTGTGTGTTATTTGTATGTGTACACACACACATATCTTCCACGTTCATACATATAGACACAAAAGTCAGCATCTCCTTAGTAAGGCTGAATTATCTATTTGATATACTTTTAAAATCCACTTTGGGATAAACACACCAGAGATATATTTGTTGACATATTGCTAAACTTGCATATGTTCCATTTTAATGTTTTTAGTCATTATTATTTTTTCTTACAATTTCAAATGCATGTTTTAGGTTACTGGTAAGAAGCTACTAGAAAAGGGGGAATTGAAGCGTCGATACACAATAATTCCTCTCAATAAAATTTCAGCCAGATCTATTGCTCCTGAAACTCTGAAGATTGCTCAGAATCTTGTAAGTCTTATTCTTTCTTAATTAAATGTTTAACCTTTTTCTTTTAGCTTTAGGAAATACTAATTTTAAGGGGTATAGTCATGTGGAATTCTGATTAACTAACAAGGTGGCCCTTACTATATCTTTTAGTAAGAAGAAAATAGATGTGTACAATGAAATACATTTTTAATTTACCATGCATTTTTATTATTTTAAAAATTATTATTATTGGTTTTATTTAAGTATGTGTAGAAATATGTGCCATATGCTTGTGCCATCAGATGCCAGAAGAGAATGTGTGATCCCCTGGACCTAGCGTTATAAGCTGCCTGACATGAGTGCTGGGAACTGAACTGACCTCTAGAAGAACAGCCAGTGTTCTTAACAGCCACCTTTCCACCCCCCTACATGGGTGTTGACTGCTGATTAAAAATATGAAGTCAGGGCTGGAGAGATGACTCACAAGTTAAGAGAACTGGCTTTTCTTCTAGTGGACCCAGGTTCAATTCCCACCACCAACTTGTCGCCTCACAACTGTGTATAACTGTAGCTTCAGGGAATTTAACAACCTCACTTAGGTATATATGATGGAAAAACACCAATCCACATTTAAAAAAAAATCATTTTAAAAGAAAAAACTCTATTAACAAAATTAGTTTGTTATTGAACAGTTTTGTGTTTTGAGTTGAAAAGTTATGTGAAACCCAGAAATACCATCTGTTGTTATGATATAAGCAGATAGCCAGTGTCTTTAGTATTGAGAAAATTTCAATAAAACTTTCAAAATGTCCTTGTAGTTGAAAGTGGTTATTTGTTTGTTTGTTTTAGTTTGTAACGTAATTTGCCTGTACGTTAAGGCCTGGTTTAGTGTGTTGGAATTTCAAATACCAGCAAGAGCACTTTCTCAGAGTTGGTTGCCCGACCTGTTATTGGTGTTTGTTGCCTTAGCAGATGGTCTGAGCATGGTGCTGTCTTTGTTGTTTTGCTTTTGCCATAAAATGATGGGAGGGTTGGGCATTATAAACAGTTCATCACAAAGCGGCTGTGGATCGCAAAGGAATACTGGGGACTTTGCCTGTTCTTTTTATTCATTGTGTTTATTTCTGTGTTTTGGAAGTGTCTGCTATAGTGCAATTTGAGTAAAAAAGCAATCACTGAACATGAAAACACACATTTTTGTAACTATGCTGATATAGTGATTGCTATACTTTAATAGTTGTATTTATACAGCCCATTTAGATTTACAAACTTATATTGCCTTCTTGATAGAAACTTACAGTGCTTAGTAATTTTGGTTTTTCAACACAGAGAGTTTGTCTTTGTAGCCCTGGCTGTCCTGGAACACATTCTGTAGACCAGGCTGGCCTTGAACTCAGAGAAACACCTGCCTCAGCCTCCTGAAAGCTAGAATTAAATATGTGAGCCACCACTACCCTACTACTTAGTACTTAAACTATTTTAGTTGGTAATAGATCTTTCAGTGTTTAAAATTGTATTTTAAATGAAAATATAATACTAGATATATATATTATAAAATTTAAAGATATATTGTAACAGGTCTTAACTGATTTATATAATCATACTTCAAAGAAAGTAGTGTGTCTTGTGGTGCATCTTTTGTTTTCCTGCAGGTTGGTGCTAACAATGTTCATGTAGCTCTTTCCTTGGTTGACTATAAACCGGAACTTCAGAAAGCAATGGAATTTGTCTTTGGAACAACATTTGTTTGTAACAATATGGACAATGCCAAAAAAGTGGCCTTTGATAAAAGGATAATGACCAGAACTGTAACTCTCGGGGGTGATGTATTTGATCCTCATGGAACATTGAGTGGAGGTGTGTTGTGTCCACTTGTGTTAACAGTTCTGTGGTAAATAGTCTGTGCCTCTGTAGCAGTTTCTTTCTCTATCTGCCAGTTTCTTTTTAAAAGTACAGAATAGTTCCAGAGCCCTCAGGTGTCTTAGGATACACTCTCGCGGATTAACTCAGCCACTCATTCCTCTAAAGCTTGTCCCTGTTTGTGCTTAGGCTAGTCTATGCCCTGAGGTGCTGATTGGAATATGGTCTTGTTTACATACTTTCTGCTTAGTTGCAGTCACAGAGAAGGGAAGGTTGGTTTGGTTTGGTTTGGTTTTTTGGTAAGTTTTTAGCCTAACTACCCATTTTCTCAGGAAACTTAAGAAGACACATTGCAGTGTACTATTACCCTTATCAAATCTTGAAATGGTGCCTTAATGCCATGGAGAAGACACTTTAAAACAATAATTACGCTCTAAGGCTGTATCCTAATAAGATAACAAAGGTTACTATTTATTCTGTACCAGGAAATACTGAAGACTGTGTTGTTTGGTGCAGTAGTTATTAGCCACGTGTGACTCCTCAAAATTGGTGTAATGAGACCAATTTCCTTACTTGCACTATCTGCTTTTCAGAGGATCAATAATAACAGATAATTAGTTAGTAATTAGATAATGCATGTATACTGCATTTTATAATGCCCTAATCTATGGCCCTGAAATACGTAATTAGTCCTTATACCTTTAAGATAGGAGTATACTATCATTTCTAATATGCAGCTGCAGAAATTAAAGAAGCACTAGTTAAGTAACTTAGTACTCAGCGAAGTTTGGAGTTGGAATCCTCACAGTGTGGTTGCAGCTTGTGTTCTTAACTCAATATCAAATAAGTACTGTCTGCATGGACTATAATAATCTAAAGCAGAAGGAATTCTTTGATTGATTCAGAAGTGCTTGGAGTGTCTGTGTTAAGAGCTGGCATATGTATGATACTGTATCTTATTAGCCCTGATGGCGTTGTTAATTAACCTTAGCATCTTTCCATCAAACCTACAGAGCATCCTTGCTAGCATAGTATCTCAGGCTGTCACTGCTGGATGAGTACAGTCACTTCTATATTATATAAGGGCAGTTTATTCTCATGGTTCTGCAGCATCTTCAGAGCCTAGGTCAAGTTATGAGGTGTTAAGATAGCTCTAATTTGAACTAGTTCATTTCACTTATATTACATTGACTGGAGGTCATTTGCTTCTGCTCCCTTTTCTCATACAGTAACTCATTCTGAAGCATTCCTCTTTTCAATATGCTTTTCTTAGTGCAAATGTGAATTATATACTGATGTTCAAGGAGTTAGGTTTTCTTTTATTGGCCAGAACAAATCACATATCAAAGTTTAGTGCTGGAGTGGAAAGTTTGCCTTAGCTAGATAGGTCCAATAGATAGGGCAGTTATTTTGAATCAGGAAACTACCACATCTACCAAGAATTTTTTTTTTTAATTTTTATTTGTTAAGGTTTGGGTAATGGAATAGATTTCTGATTGTCTGAAGTTCACTAGAGAATTTGCTATTTCCTCATTTCTAGTTTAATTCTTTTAGAAAACAATGTTTAATAAGCATGTGATAACTTAATATCTAAAGCCTCTATTACTCTGCTTCAATCCAGGTGCTAGATCCCAGGCAGCTTCCATCTTAACCAAGTTTCAAGAACTCAAAGATGTTCAGAATGAGCTGAGGATCAAGGAGAATGAGCTACATGCTCTGGAGCAGGAGCTAGCGGGTCTTAAAAATGTTGCTGATAAGTAAGTCTTCTTTGGATAAAGCTATACACATTCTGCATGATAAAAAATTATCAGAAATTGACTATCTTTGATTTTATTTTTAATTTTAGAATAAATTTTGTCTAATTTTTACCCACTTTTTTTCTGATTTAAAAGGATATCATTGTTAAAGAAGTTATCAGAGTCTAATCAAGCAAACACAAAAGAAATCTTCATTCTTGAAAAATGTTTGTGGCTTTGGTGTCCTGCTGGGCTTGGTGGGAATGCTTTGATATTCTGGAATGACTCCACACGACACCTGACGGCGGCTTGGTTGAATGTGCTCAGTGTGTCATAGCCTTGATCAGTTGTCAGCACTAAATGAGCACTACTGTGGCTGTCCTTCTATACACTTTTCTATACTCTTTCTATACTCTTTTGTACACTGGTATCAGTGTGTTATCTGAGGAAGAGCTAGACAAATTGATATCAGAAAGGAAGCACTAAGATTATTTTATTTTATTTTATTTTCAATTAGCATACCATGTAACAGGTTTTCTTATGGCACTTTTAACATTTCTTTTGGTGGTTCCACCCACCCCTCTGCCCACAGAGTCCTTATCCCCATCTCCCTAATTCTTTACATGTACCCTCTGTCTCCAGTTTTCTGTATTCCATATTTATGTCATATGTGTTCTGTTATTCTTTGTACACTTTTCCTAAACCTTCTTTTCCATCCTCATGGTACCCTTAATAATTCCATTACACGCACATACCCCCTGCACATATACACCTACATACTTCTTCCACAAATACACATACATGAAGTTAGAAGCTAAAATCTATGTATGAGACTGGATATTACCTTTATGAGCCTTGGTTACCTCACTTAATATTTTTCAATTCTATCAACTTGATAATTTTATAATTGTATAATTTCATTTTTTCTGGCTGAGTAAAACCCTATTGTGTATATGCATCACATGTGTGGACATCTAGGTTATTTCTATTTTCTTGTTATTGTGATTAAAAGCAGCACTAAAACATCAGCATGCAAATACCTTTGGTAGAATCTGTGTACGCGCCCAGGAATGTTCTCTTGCAGTATTCTTTCATGTAGGAGTAGGTTAATTTGGATTTGTTTGTTTTTAGAGACAGGGTCTCAAAAACCTGTAACCCTGGCTGACTCAGAGATCCATTTGGCTCTACTTCTCAAGTGCTGGAATTAAAGGTGTGCCACCGTGCCTGGCATGCATGTCTACTTTTGATCACTACTTGAATCGATGCTTTCTACCCCCTCAAAATCGAGATCATGAATTTCCCCTCTCTTCCTCTCTTGACATTATATACTCAAATACATGTTTTTTGAGTGTTTGGTGTGTGCCAAATACCCTTCATGAGGAAGTGACTAAAATATTTCCGCTGTCTTCTAGCTATTTATAGCTAAGAAAAAAAAAAAAAAACATAAGTGATAAAATATGTTAAATAGTTCTATAAAGCAAAAGGTGCATCTGGAAAGGAAGTAGGAACTGTCCAGGAAAAAAGGCACCAAAATTTTGCTAAGATGACCGGGAAAAGCCTGGCCAAACACAAGCAGACAGCTGATAGCAAACACCGTAATGTTAAGAATGGTGCTATAGTGAGCCAGGATGTAGTCTGTGCTTGCCTAAAGCTTCAGCACTGAGTGTTGCAAACTTACAGATATGCTTGAAATGTAAGTATCATCTTTCTAGTCCCTCTGAAGATGGTAAACAAGAACTGATAGAAATACTCTGTTTAGAATTTATGATTTTGAGTAAATGTAAAAATTAAAATGATTTGTGTAAGTTAAAAATTGTACTAAGACTTGAGATCCACTGTAGTTATGGAAGAGCTCTCCATATTACACTAGAGTGGCATTCCAGTATGAAATTGTATGAAAATACCCGTTTTCCCCCACATCTTTATTTACTTATATCAGTTGTAGAGTAACTGAATTTTTTTCTGTGAAAAAGATGCAAAAAAGTTTTTCTGTTCAGTGGAAGCTCTAGCAGGATGCTGGTGAGTTTGTAGGGCTGTAGGCTTTGCAGGCTTCATTTTTTTTTTTTTTTTTCTTTTTTGGATGCAGAAGATTATTCTTCAGACTTACTGACTAATGTATCGCTGAGGAAAAAGAAACTAATTTTGAAATTTTCAAAATGTGAGGATCAGCAAAAGCCATTCTTAGGTATATTGTATCAGAACTTTAGCGTAGTTTTCTTCAAAATATTTGTTCCACATATTTTTAATGACTTGGAGTGGAAAGTGCTGTTTTATTTACTGTCAGGCAGTTTCCAGTAGGAGTACGCAAGATAGTGTTTTTATTTGGGTTAATCCTTTTCTCCTCAAAGCTCATGAATTTCTACTGACTAGGGTATATTGTGAATTTATATGAATTTGAAATTTCGCTGCAATTGAGTTAGCTAAATACTATGCAAAGAGATGAGCGGCCAGAACATATAGTAGTATAGCATTGCTGGGAAAGCACATTACAGATGCTAAGGTGAGTCCCAGGACTTCATAAACTGTAAAACATGACGTCATTCACTGTAAAAAAATGGATAGCTATTATTACTGACATTTGAAAATGGGAATTAAAGAAGTTTATTAGCCACAGTTAGGGAATTATTATGTACTTATGTATTTCTATGTATCAGTATGAATTATCATTAATTTTATTTTTATAGTAATTACTGGTTGTATATAGGTATATTTATGCATGTAAATAAACTTAATTTATTCAAAGATAGTGTTTTATAAAATTAAGGCTTTTATGAAAATAGCTATTTGGGGTCTTGATCATTTAGTTTACCTTCAATAATAGCTTTCCATGATAACTGTTAGCATCTCATTCTATTTATATTACATGAGCGTATTTTATTTGTATTGCTTTAGGTAAGAGCCTCATGTTTGAATGTATGTCTCAAACACCAAGGATATTTATAAACTTGTCTTTTTAAGGTATCACCAACTGAAACAGCAATGGGAGATGAAGGCAGAGGAGGGAGATTTGTTGCAAACCAAACTTCAGCAAAGCTCTTATCATAAGCAACAAGAAGAATTAGATGCTCTTAAAAAAACCATTGGTAAGATGGAAACCAGTGTGCCTAATCTCTATATGCTGCTCTCATTTCTTTCATACTCAGAAGATTTGATGTTCATCATTTACATGGGCCTTTTACTGTAGCACAAATTCAAGTGGGGGACTTTGGGTCCCAGGTTGTAATCAACCTCGTTTTTATTATGCATCACCAAAATTGTCTTCTTCTTTTTTTTTTTTTTTAACCAATACTCATATCAGTATGGAAAAGTCCTCATTTCTTTATATCCTTTCCTAGATGTTTTAGAATTTTCTAATCTTAAGTTGTGAGTAGGTGACATGAGTATTCAAGTGTTCAAGTATTTAATTTGCATTTTGTTTATCATTAAAGTTTAGGACACTTGTATTTTTATTGGATCTTTGGGTTTCTGTGCTTATTTGCCCATTTTCTTTGTAGGTAACTTGTTTTCTTCCATTGTTTACATACAAAAAGTTGAATATAATGCTATTTATAGCTACTTAGATGTAGCAGCATGCACCTGGGAGAATGGGTCCTGAAGTTGATGTGAACTAAAGTCTGTGCCATAACCAACTTTATTCAGAGCATCAGACAGTTTACACTCTGAGGATATTCTTGAAGGTTAATTGTTGTTGCAAATAAATGGTGTGGGCTATGTAACGTTTATTATTTGCCCTATAATTATTATGGTGGTATTATTTAAAATGCTATCACAATCAGTAAGACATAGACACCTGTTAGATTCTGTTGTTGTTAGATTTTTATAGTTGCATTATTTACCTTGGGCTGGGCAGATACTCCATCTATGCTATCTCAATAACCTCACCATTCACAATCCCAAAATACTTGCGTGTGTTTTTCATCTGGGACTTTTTGTACCATTCTTGGAGTTTTCTTTAAAGGTCTCAGAAATCTCTTACAACTTCATTTATAGACTGTTCAGTCATTTTCCAGTGCAAATTCCTTAAGTGTTCCATATTTTTTTTTCAAAAGAAGCTTTTTCCCCTTCTTTCATTATAACTTAGTTGTATATAACAGTTTGTTTTGTTTTTGTCATTCATTATGACAAAAATCTACATGTGCATTTCTCTAATATTTCTATTCTGCACTGAAAAGTCATAAAAAATTGTACAGTGTTAGATTCTAGAATTTTTGCATCATGAGTCCTCGCTCTTATAGATGTCACATATGACCAGAATGTATCTATTCTTCTTTGTTTGCTTATGTTTAAAGCCCCAGCTTCAATCTAAACATGTTCTCATGGTCCAGGCTGCCTTGGTGTGCATCAGGAGGCAGAGGCATTATAAGCTTGAGTTGACTAAAATCATGGAAAATAGTGTGACCTCAGTATTGATTTGAACTGCAGGGTAGGAGATATAATTCAAGGAGTAGCATGTACTTTGTAAATGCAAGGTTGAGATTTATCCTTAGCATTTTATAAAGAAAATCATGTCACCCCCAGCTCCCAATAAATACAGACTGATCTTTCAGAAGAAATAACTTCACAGATCTTTAGATAATTCAAATATGGCTTTTAGTGGGATATATGTTTCATTATGCCATTTCCAAAACATAGCTATAATGCTTTAAAAAATCTAATACTAGCTTCTAATTTTCAAAACATTTTTAAAATCAATTTGATGTATAAACTTTTATCTGTGTTATTAAATTAGCCATGTTTAACTACCTTATGATTCAGAGGAAAGTGAGGAGACATTAAAAAACACCAAAGAAATACAAAAGAAAGCTGAAGAAAAGTATGAAGCATTGGAGAATAAAATGAAAAATGCAGAAGCTGAAAGAGAGAAAGAACTGAAGGATGCTCAGGAAAAACTGGATTGTGCCAAAACAAAGGCAGATGCATCTAATAAGAAAATGAAAGAAAAACAACAGGTAAGACCTTCCTTAGCAATATTTTTAAATGAGCGTAGAGCAGAAGGTGATGAAATATCATTGGCTGGCCATACTCATCAGTGTTGATTCCAAAATTTAAGCAAGTTGTGTAAATTGTAAATTATGCATCTTAAAAGCCAAGCACTGTTCTCTGAAAACACTGCAGTTGAGTCACACAAATCAGGAGCAAATCATGTGATGTCTTGTGTCTTACAAAGGATTAACAGATTTATATTCCTATTCATCACCACCTTTGTGCATATGCAATATTAGAAGCTGAAGACAAAAGGACAAGATGTCATAGAATTGGAGGCTGATCCTTATTATTTTTTGCATAGTGCCAAAGCCTGTATTTGAATGTGTTTATGTCTCCAAAGAGTAATTACACTCTAAACTTTCCATCTTTACCCAGCTTAAAATTCTTTCATTAAATAGCTTCACAAAAATTTTCCAGTGAACTAAAAGTCTATATTGGAAAGCAAAATCAAGATAGAAAGGTTTTTACATGCTGAAAAAAATTGTCACTAAACTCACTACTACTGCATATGCTATACAGAATTTTATTACTTTTCTATAGTATAATTAAAGATAAAGAAAATAACATGTAATTTTCTAAACTCAAAATTTACAGTTTTAAAAGGGAATAAGCTGTTTTCTTTTTCTTCTGAGATAACAGCTTCGTTCGTTGGTAGTTTAATACTTAACAGTTAGTCCTACTTAAATGAAAATAATGTCAGTTTTTATCTCTGTATGAAGGTAAATGACTTGCTAGCAGTTAACCTTAAATTCTACGTTTCTGTAGGAAGTTGAAGCTATCACTCTGGAGCTTGAAGAACTCAAAAGAGAACATGTATCTAATAAACAGCAGCTTGATGCTGTGAACGAAGCCATCAAAGCCTATGAAGGTCAGATGGAAATAATGGCAGCAGAGGTAGCTAAAAATAAGGTAAGATTTATTCATCAAATTGGAGAAATTTAAAAACACTTAGAGACAGGTTTTGGGGTTGGGTTCAAGGAGCATGCTGAAGCAGATTGTCTTTTAACTCCACAAAAGTCAGCATGGTGGGGAGTCAGAGTTCAGGCCGGGAGGGTAAATATGCTCAGAAAGATATGGTAGAGGGGACCCTGGAGAGCTCAGGCCCCTTCTTTGGTTTCAGAGAAAGGGGGAGCTCCCCTTGTCAAGTGTTCTTGAGTAATTCACAGCAGTGTCTTTCAGTCAGGTGAGCTATGGGTTGAGGCTGGCCAGCATTGGGGTGTGGGGTGCCGTGTGTGGGGGCAGCTTGTAGTGTGAGGAAGAACAGCAGGCATCTTGTTAATGTGGTAGTTGTAGGCTGTGGGGCAGGTCGAGAGAGGGAGCATGCTTAGTCAGGTGTGCCCTTTATCAGAGTGAGGGATGTTCGAGGGTTGTCCCTCCCTTAGAATCTCATAACCTGAGCCTGTAAGTTTCTTAAGAATAATTTCTCTACTCTTTTCCTGGAATTGGCCACCTGGGGAGACTGTTCCAGTTTCAGATTCAGAGGCTCTTGGTAAAGGGTTGTCATTTTCTACATAGCAGCTTTGAGAAAGAAGATATTGTGTGTGGGCATAGCCTAATTAGCTCCTAGCCCAAAATTTAATGCTCATTTACTTATGAAATGTTGAATTAAAATGACTGATTTAGTGCTTTAAGTCTTTTCATTTATGATCAGAGTATGGAGTGAAATGGGGACTTCAAATAATAAAGTCACATCAAGCCATGCATGGTGGCGCACACCTTTAATCCCAGCACTTTGGAGGCAGAGGCAGGTGGATCTCTGAGTTCAAGGCCAGCCCAGTCTATAGAGCAATTCTAGGACAGCCAAGGCCACACAGAGAAGCCCTGTCTTGATAAACAAAAACAAACAAACAAAAAATCACCTCAAAGTTTCATATAGTAAAATGAACAGAGTTGGGAGAAAGGATTGATCCCTGGGGTTAAAGAGAATTCTTAGGTATCTGAAAACAACAGAAAAAAATGGCTGTTAACCCCAATCTGAGGTGATTGATGTGTGGATACAGCCTTAGAGCCCCGCTTCACCCACAAGGCTGAGGGCCAGGTCTAAGTGCACAACTATGTTTGGCTTGGTAAAGATTTAGCTTTGTCAGAAAAGGCTGTCCACACAAAGGCTGTGTATGCTTGGTGACTACTGAGAAATTTCTGTGAACCTTTGGGTGGTATCCAGCCTTGAACCATGCCAGGACGTGCATGGTACTGTCCTTGTACTTAGTAAGCTCACCTTTGATACAGGCACACTGCAGCCAGCAAGTACATTCCTCCCATAGTGTCTCTAAAGTATAACGTTGTAATGCTGCAATAGTGTTTCAGCTGATAAGGGAGAAATGTCCAGGTCTCAGAAGCAGGACTGTGAAGGCTAAGACTCAGAGACCCTTATGAATATTTTAGACTCACACCTGTTTTAATAATTTTAAGTTCTCTTCCATAATGTTTCTGTTCCTACTTGTGTAATATAGCCTTCATTTTCAAGTCTTTGTGTTTTGGCTGAGACGCTATTGTTACTAGTGGCATGAGTTTTGTGTTTACTGAGTATTTTGTCAGGTAATTAGCACACAGTGTTGCGGGGTCTCCATCCACACAGGAGGAGCGTTATAGTAAAGAGCATTTCACTTTGTTTCTTGCTACGTTGTTTGTAGCCTACAGTGGCATCTGCTCGTTCTTGATACTTTTCCTAATTACATTCCATTTTGTTAACACATTCATACATATTAATACACATTAGCAGCAGAATAACATTTTTTAACTACTCCTTTTCTGACTAAGGATTTGTAATTTGTCTCAACTTTATAGTTCGTGGATGTTTTACACAGTTTCTGTTCAGTTTTCCTTTCTTGCTTTAAATGTAAAATTTAAGTTTTGTTGTTCTGGTTTCCTTTATTTTGGCCTTTTTTTTTTTGACATAATTTCTTCCTCTGTCTTCTCCTCTGCCAATATCATGTTACATTTTTCTTAATAGGAAATTGTAAGATAGATAAGTTAGTTGTTAACGGTTGTTCAGTCAGGCTTTACCTTAAAAAGTATTTCCTTTTGCCAATAGGAGCAGATAAGCATACTCCCTGGGAGCTAAGGAGTACTACTACTAATTGGCTTGAGACGAACAAGATTAAAACTCCATTTCTGCTCCATCTGAAGTAATAGGGCTTATGTGTCTTTTCTCCCAGTGCAAAGAAGCCTGACAGTCACATATACCCTATACCATTAAACCTTGGCATGAGAGTCTTCGTAAGCATGGTTCTGTCAGATGTGCTTATAGTTGATAAGACTGTTTGTTATTTTCCTTTAAAGCACCAGAATTTTACTCTTTTTTTTTTTCTTTTCTTGTTTTTTTTTTTTCATCTTCAAAAGGTTTTAAGAGCTAAAATATCAGCCAGGCATGGTAGTGCATGCCTGCAATCCCAGCACTTGGGGAGGCAGAGGCAGGTGTATCTCTTTGAGTTGGAGGCCAGCGTGGTCTACAAAGAGAGTCCAGGACAGCCAAGGGTACACAGAGAAATCCTGTCTCGAAAAACAAAAACAAACCAAAAAAAGAGCTAAAATATCTTTAAATTTCTAATGTGAGCCTTGGATTTTCTTGCTGTTGTAGAAGAGCATTAATGAGCACTGCATTATAAGGGGATTAAACCACCCTAAGCACCTCTAACAGTCTGATGTGTAGAACATTGTTGCTCAGAATTATGTTTATTCACTACCCAAACCAGTAATGTAAATTATTATTAGTTCTTGTGATCACTTAGAAAAATCATGGCTTAGAGTCTTTTTGACCTATTATTGTACTTAACTTGGTTTGGCTTTTTACCCCCTAATGTAAGTGAAAATCGATGTAGGGGGTTTTGTCTTTTTTTTTTTTTTTAATGTAAACATTACTTTGCGTTTGTGGTCTAACCTTAACTACAGCGACATTCAGAATCTAGGGTGAAGCAAAGAGTCTTGAGTGAGTTGGGAGCAGACTGAATAACGGCTGTAATTAGCCCTTCGAAGTTAGGTAGCCTCCACCTATGGGGAGCAGGTGGCCCTGAAAGTCATAGGAAGAAATTTGTCTTTGCAACAGGTCTGTTGCTTTCAACAAAAGGTTCTGTTTATTTTGTTTTGACCCCTGTGTTAAAATCAAATGTACCACGTTCTGGAGCCAGTGGTCACACTCTGACACCTTACTTCTATAGAAGGGAAAAGTCATAAAGCAACCTCTCTTATCTGGAGCTCTTACCAATGTCCCTCCTGGACATATGTTCTTTGGGGATATTTCAGTTTATCTTCTTGTTAACTGCTCAGAACTGCACTTTTTAAACAGAGAAACAGCAAGTCAGCTCTCGTAGTCCCTCCTCCCAGTCATTCTACCTACACTGCAGCCAGGAAAAGCTCTCATTTCCAGCATGAATTGTATACTAGGCTGGTTCTTGTAGTGATTTACCTGGTGCTTAGGTTCAAGTCTCATTTTAATGTGGGTTTAAAATGTGATTAGTTAGACAAGCATTTATCTCTAGTCACACTCACATGCCTTTCAGAAATCTGTCAGATCAACGTGGAACATAATTAAGATACTTATTACCTTACTTTGTATTCTTTAATTTTTCTTTTTGTTGTTGTTTTAGGAAGCAGTGAATAAAGCTCAAGATGAGCTGATGAAGCAAAAAGAAATAATAATGGCACAGGACAATATAATTAAAGAGAAATGTGCAGAAGTGGCAAAACACAATTTACAGAACAATGATTCTCAACTTCAAATTAAGGAGTTAGACCACAGCATAAGCAAACATAAGCGGGAAGCTGATGATGCTGCTGCGAAGGTATGGTTATGTGTAGTTTTACCACATGGATAATCACGTTATTTCTGAGCTCTTGAAAAATCTAGTAACTGCTCAATAGGAAACTTGCTACAAATGGCAGAACCAAAGACTAAAGTATATTTGAGTTTACAGATGTGTTAACTGCTTGTCAGTAACAATCATTTTCTATAAATGACCCAAGTGATCTAAAGGTGGACATTTATTCCTCTCTTTAAGATGTATTTTCATATGTAGTGGTATTATTTCTATCCATACTTATTAATAAAACTTATTAATAGTAATAATAATATAAATTCATTATATTACAAGTTGAATTTTAAGAACTCAAAAAATATGTCTATAGGTCTCATGTTAAAAGACATTGTTATTTTGGGTGTTGTCATAGTCAGGTGTCAATGCTATTTATTCAGTCTTACTGAAAATATTGATGATGTTGTACAATGCAGTTATTTTAAAGATATCCCAGTTTTTAGTTGCACTAGAAATGTCTTTCTTTGCTATGTCACAGTAGATTAAGTATCTTAAAGAGGATATGATTGCCGTTGTAAAAAGTGATTATATTAGATACTATGCTGAAGATTCAGGGATAAGTGGCATATCCACACATTACCTTCAAAGACCTTCCCAGTCATCTTAGGAGCTGGACTATAGTTGACAGTTGACTTGTATTTCAGAGGTACCATGCAGTGGACAATAGTGAGGGCAAATAGATGAGACAAGGATTACATTCTACTAATCAGAATGAACCTCACACAGTTATAGAGGAAAACCATTAAGGATTGTAATTTGAAATTTGCAGTGGTTCTTTTATATAAAAATGTTACATTTTACCTTGTCAGAAGATGTAGAATTACAGATAATCAAGTCAGCTTTTTTTTTCCTAGATTAAAATTCTAAAGAATTATTATATAGTCACAATTAGACTTCCATGATTTCATCAAATATTTGTCTATTTCTAAGGAGTTTTAGCTACACACAAATTGCTTTTTGAAGTAATTTAGTAAAATCTGAATGAGCCTCATCTTAATTTTAATAGAGATGTTTTGAATATACAAATGAAGCATCTTTAATCTGGAAATCTTAAGTGCTCCAAATTTAAAACATTTTGTGTGCCAAAACTACATATGGAGAAAAACACCTGATCTCATGTACCAGATCAGAAAGTAAAGACACAGTAAAAATGTTATGTAAAATTACCTTCATATTTTATATGACTTTTCTGCTTTGACTTAGGTCCTATTTGCAAGATAGCTCACTGTTTATATGTAAATATTATAAAGAGTGCATTGAAAAAAAAAATAAAATAAAATGTAACTGATAAAAAAAAAGAAAAAAAAAGAGTGTCATTCTTATTTCTGTAGATGAACTGCCAGACCCTTTCTTTGTCTGGGTCATTGTGGTGGTTTGTTGGGTTGTTTGTTTGTTTTTCTCCCAAATATTTGATTTAAAAGTAGTAAGCACTTAGGAAACTGGTTTAAAAAAATTTGGTTTGACTACAGTTTTATTTCTTTCTGTGGCTAGGTATCCAAAATGTTGAATGATTATGACTGGATTAATGCTGAGAAGCATCTCTTTGGCCAACCTAATAGTGCGTATGATTTCAAAACAAACAATCCCAAAGAAGCTGGTCAAAGACTTCAGAAGTTACAAGAAGTAAAAGAGAAACTAGGAAGAAATGTCAACATGAGAGCTATGAATGTACTGGCCGAAGCAGAGGAGCGAGTGAGTCCACTGCTTTATCTGGCCATATTAGAACAGCGTGGTATCTGACACTGGTGTGTGGTCTCTTAAGCTGTTATGAGATTCATCCCTTTGCCTAAAGTAGTACATAGGTTCTTGCTGTTTTTCTTTACCTATTTCTCCATTTTCTTCATTTCTTCTTTGTTATTTTGCTCTTTTTGTAATCAGTTCCCTTTATGCTCTCTTGTATCAGTGACATTTGCTGTCTGCTATAAACATTTTTATATTTAAAAAAAAATTCTAATTGGAGCTTGCTTACAGTTTCAGAGGTTCATTTTCTTCTTGATGGGGCCATGGCAGCATGCAGACAGTGCTGAAGGAGTAGCTGAAGCCTGTAGCCTGATCTTTGTAGGCAGCAAGAGAGAGACTCTGGTCTTGGCATGGACTCTTGATTCACCCTAGTGATTCACTTTCTCCAACAAAACCACACCTCCTAGTTATTTTAATACTTTCAGTTAGTGCCAGTCTGTGGTGACTAAGCATTCAAATATATGAGCATATGGGACCCATTCTTACTCAAACCACCACAATGTCCTAATCTTATACTTGGTAAAATAAAAACTTAACTCCTTGGTTTGTTTTTATATCATTTACTTGCCTTGAGAATGTGCTATGCTGCTGATCTGTACTCTCCCTCCTTGTACTATTACATCCTTGGTAAGTTCTGAGTTCCTCTCCCTATGGTGTATACTGAAATTATTGCATAAGTAATGACTAAAACTATTGAGTGGGTAATACCCACCTTTACCACTCTAAATCCAGCAGCATTGTCTGGGTTTTAATGCTCTCAGTTACTTGATAGTGTGTCCATCTCTTCTGCTGAGACAATACTCTTAAAGTCTAGGAAGCAAATATCACTATCACTTGGTGATGAACCTGAGATGACTAGTATAAGGGTAACCTAGTAGGAACAATTCCCTGCTCCTGAGAATCTTATAGGGAAAAAGTATTCTCAGTAACTGTATGAGTATTTTTTATTTAATTCAGCAAAATTCATTTTGTAGTTTCATATTAGAGAATAGTGCGATATGTGTGAAATTAATACTAGTTCAAAACTTTTATGAAGTTTTGCTCTGCTAAGTTTTTTTTTTTTTTTAATATTACTAACACTTGCTTGTACAAAAAAAATCTGTTAGATACCACATAGGCTAGAAATGTTGCTGTTGTGTTCCTCTGCTTTCATTTCCACGTTAAAGCAGTGGAATATACAGTTAAAGTTTTGCATTTAAGCTGCATACCATTGTGGGACTTGTTTCTTTTTATTAGATCATGATAACTGGGCTCTAATACCTCTTTAAAAAAGAATGTTAAAAGAAAAATGTTTAAAGAATTAGGTTATCCTAGTTAGGGTTACTCTTGCTATGATAAATCTGTGTCCAAAAGTAACTTGGAGCAGACAGGGTTTGTTTGGCCAAGATGTCTTGATTATAGTCCATTGTTGAGGGAAGCCAAGCCAGCACCTGAGTCAGTCCCAGAACCTGGCAGGAGTTGAAAGCAGAAACTACAGAGGAATGCTATTACTGGCTTGCTCAGACAGCTTTCTTCTATAACTCAGGACACTATGCCCAAAGGAGGCACTACCCACAATAGGGTAGCCTCTCTTTTATAATCACTAATCAGGAAAATGCCCCATGGATTTGCCCTGGACTTGGCCAGTCTCAGAGAGACATTTTCTCAATGAAGGCTTTTTTTTTTCCCCAAATGACTCTAGCTTGTGGCAAGTTGACAAACAAACAAAAAGAATGAAAGAAGCTAAGAAGCACCGAGGTTCTCTATTGAGGAATAGTTAACCTTATGTTCGAGTGTGTTTGTTTAAGAACTTAATTTATGGAGTAAATAAGATGGAAGATGTAGAGAGGAGGTGGCATGACTGGCTCAAGTTAAGGCAGGAAATATGAAGCCTACCTGAAATGTGAAGTGAAGCTATGAGGAGAAAGGGCTTAGAGTTCTCTACTGTCAGCTGTGAGACTTTCCGCCTGCAGCCCCCAGCAGATGGGTAGTCTGAAGCTGTAGATGTGAGCTGAGACAGGCACCAGATACTCACTCAGCTGCAGAGAATCCATTCTAGGACAGAGCAGTGCATAGAACACTAAAGGGCTTATTATGTTCAAGGCACTGAAAAAGACCAAATGGGCAGACCCCAAAGAAGACCTTCATTCTGTAGTCAGAAGGTAAAGACCAATGACACGCACATACATCACTGCAAAGAGTTAAAGGTTTATTTATGGCACTGCTAGAACTGGCCCAATTGTACTTAAGTTTTCATGTGACATTTTTCAGTTTGCTTCGAATGCTAGGAAGAAAAGGAACTATTAGTATAGTCCAAATATTTTTAGGACTTGATAAATTATTGGTTCTGGCAGTTGAATTTTCCTGTATATTGGTAAAATTTTACTTTTCTCATACTTTGTTTGAAGTTCTGGTACATTGTATCTTTCTAGTCAGTAGGGCTGTGTTATGTTTAAAAATAACAAAAATTCTTTATAACTGACTAAATTCCAGAATGTGGAATAAAATTTTTATTTTACAAATAAAATGTCCTGTTTTCCTTACAGTATAATGATTTGATGAAGAAGAAAAGAATTGTAGAAAATGACAAATCCAAAATCCTTGCAACTATAGAAGATCTTGACCAGAAAAAAAACCAGGCCCTAAATATTGCTTGGCAAAAGGTACGTGACTCCCAAAATGTAATCCCAAGGCAAGGATGAAAGACCATTATCAGTAGGTTTACACTGTAAGAGTAGTTCAATGTGGCTTAAATGAGGCACATGTTCACACCTGAGTTAAAGCCTCCCAGAATTTTTAAAATGTGTTTTTGTCTTTGACTTCACTACAAGACAGAGACAAGTTTATGCCTCAACACCCTTTATCTTGACGACATTTTCTTATATTTGGAAGGAAACTTCAATACTCTTCAGTATCTGCTACACTAAAAGCAACTGCTTAACACTAAAAGCAGCACATCTCACTTGACAGTAGAGCTGGAAATAAGAACCCTGGAAGGACTCGGTTTTACCATCTTTTGTTTTTCTTGCCATTTTCAAAACATTTCCATACATCAAATCTATACAATTCAATAAACTACTATGCCAAAATACAGGCTTGGTTTATAGTTTGTGTGATGATGATGATTTGCAAGTTGTGTAAATTGAAGTTTAAAAAGAAATAGCAATACTTTAAAAATCTTTTTAATTGCCATATAGTAACTATATATGTTTAAAGGGCATGCTATGGCATTTCTGTATGTACAATAAGACACAGGCACTCAACATACTCACTTCAAACATCTAATACTTCCTGAGCTAAGAACATCAAAATCCTTTTTATGTAGCTATTTTGAATTTTCCATTAATTGCAGTCAACACTAGTTCATCCTGTGATAAAAAAGCAGAATGTAGTCTTCTTATAAACCTATTCATATAAGTGTTAGGTAAATGTTCTCAGTGCTGTGACAAAGGAAAGGTGGTTTTGGCTCACATTCTGGGGATGTACTCCGTTACAGCAGGGAAGTCCTGAGGCAGGAGTAGCAGCCCACTGATTCCATCGTTCCCACAGTGAGGAAGCAGTGAGAGAGACTGATGTGGGGTGGTTTGCTCACTCTTTAATTCGATCTGGGGCTTGACCACGTGAGGCCATACCATCCACATTTATTTTAGGATAGACCTTGTTTCCGTTAACACACCATTACAGAGGTGACCAGGTGATGCTAAGTCCTGTCAGGTTGTCAGTCAAAATCAACCATCACAGCATAAAAGGATACATGATATTTGTATTTCTGTGCCTAACATTTATTTACCATAATCTTTTCTATTCATGTTGCGAAAGAGCAGAGAATTTACTTGGATAATATTCTGTTCTATATCTGTATCAGATGTATCACATTTTCACTGAGTACCTTTTTATCAATAGGCCCTATGTTGGTTTCAAATTTTGACTCTTTCTCCATCTTTGATGGTGTTACAGTTTGTCTTTTTCATGTCGACCATTTTAATTTGAGTGAGATGGTAGGTTACAGTGCTTTTAGTTTGCATTAGTCATATGGAAATGTTTCCTTGTTGGCCTTTTGTGTAACTGTTTTGAGGAATTTTTTAAAATTATTTTATTTTATGTCCACTGGTATTTTGCCTACATGTATGTCTGTGTAAGGGTGTCAAATCTTGTAGTTACAGACAGTTGTGTGCTACTGTGTGGGTGTTGGGAATTGAACTCAGGGCCTTTGAAAGAACAGTCATTTAACCACTGGGCCATCTCCAGCTCCTGAGGAAATTTCTGCTCAGGTCACTTACCCATTTTTAAATCAGATTTTGCTCTTCAGTTTAAATTACATGTATCTTCAATATAATAATCCTTTGTAAGATTACAGATTTTTACTCCCATTCTTCAGATATTTTTTTTAACTCTTGTCCTTAGTTTTAGTTTTTAACATCATATTCTAAATATCTTTGTCTCCTCACAGTTTTTGATTTAAAGTCTTACTGTAGCTGATTTAAGTATCCGCTGCTCACTTCAGTTTCTTGCTTACATGCTCTATGCTCTAGTTTTTTCATTTTCAGTCTTTGTGTATATATTTTACTGGTAAACTGAGTTTCTTCTGGGTGTTGTATTATTGTATCTAGGTTTGCCTTGACCCATAACCTAGGCTGTATGTTAAAGAACTATAGCCCGTTTACCTTCCAAGGTGTCAACGATAAAGGATACTACCTCATTCCGTTAAATAGTTCCTGTTTCGTATCTTCTTCATTTCATTCTTCATCTCGTGTTCATCTTTGTGGTTTGGTGATTTTCTGTGTTGGTAGAATTTTGTTCTCTTATTTGTATATTATTTGTGTCTGTTCTACTATGTTGTAAACTTTAGTGTTTGGTTTCTGTGATTGTATTCATTGTCGCTTTATTTTTACTGAGGAAGCTAAAGCAGAACCATTTGGGTGCTGACACATTTTCAGTTTGGTTTACCTCAGAAAATCTTTCTGTTTTTTGGATAGAAGTTTTGCTGGCTGTCTTTCTTTTGATTGACAGTTTTCTTTTGTTTTTGTGAATTTGAATATCATTCTATATTAGCAAAATTGAAATAATTATATTTTTATCTGAATACATAATAAGAAGTATTAAAGTAGCTGGAGAAACTGCAGAATATAACCAAATTTGTAAGGACTAAATATCCAGCTACTGATTCATGAACGGGTCATTGCAAAACTTATGGAAACATTTTAAATCTAGAATTGAATGAGATACAACATACTAAAATGTAAGGGATTTAATAAAAACAATGCTGTGATGAAAACTCTGACCTAACAAAACCTATGTTTGAAGAAGTCACAGAGATAATATATGTGTAACTTACTAATGCAGCTTGGGGCCTTAGAAAAACAGGAGTAGCCAATGACCAAATCAGTGGATGGAATGTCAGTGTTATGGTAAAAATTAGTAAATTATTTAGAAATGAAAAAGAAAATACATCAATCAGTGAGGAAAAGAGAATCATTATGACAGATACCATTGTGATTCAGAAAATCATGAGGGCCTATTTTAATAAGTATATTTTACTGAATTAGAAAAGTAAAAGAAATGAACACACACACACACACAGGAAAACAGAAAGAAAATTATAGGCCAATCTATTTGCATGCAGAAACTTGACTCAGATATCCTTATAATGCATATAAAGTTAATTCTGGGTCTTAGAAAGTGTCCCCCCCACAATGATTCTCAGATTTAATAGAAATGAGAATTAATTTTGTAAATTGGTTTTGCTCTTTTCTAATTCTCAAGGTTCTATGGTGCAACACTGTTGATTGAATATTCAATATGCCAGTTGCCATTATTCATTTTTTTTCAATTTTCAACAATAACAATGTGGTAGAAGTTACTGATATTGGCATATATTCTTCTGATGGCTGAGGTAACATGTTCCTTAGGTCCATATTCAGGAATGCTGCTTGTCTCTAGGAGATTTCCTAGGTATATTTACTTGTACATTTTGTGTGCCTGCCCCTAAATCTGAAGATTTCCCTAAAGAACACAGCCATTAAATCCTGGAGACATGCATTTGTACAAAAGGCAATGCTTATTTCTCTGTGGCATACTCACATTTGTCTTCTGAACTGTGAAATTATTGGTCATATTCATAAGACAGATGCTGATCAGGCGTGTATGTATGTGCAGTGAATCACCCCGCATGCCGTGACTTTGGGCTTACATCTCTGTGTAGCCACCTGCCGTGGCAATGGAGACAAGCCAAACAGCTTTCCTAGACCTTTCTTCCTGAAGCACAGTGGACCTTTTGAGTTGCATGTATATATACTAACAACTGGAAAACATTCTGATGCTGTAACGTGATTCTTTTAATCTAGGTGAACAAAGACTTTGGCTCTATTTTTTCTACCCTTTTGCCTGGTGCCAATGCTATGCTTGCACCACCAGAAGGGCAGACAGTTTTAGATGGTCTGGAGTTCAAGGTTGCCTTAGGAAATACATGGAAAGAAAACCTAACTGAGCTTAGTGGTGGTCAGAGGTAAGTAATCTCTTTATAATTTATAATTTCTTATGATTACTTTAATAGGTTCTATCATTTCATTTACCTTGTAATTTTCTTTCCGTTTTCATTTGGTTGGCTGCCTTTGTAAAATTCGAAAAGCCTAATACATGAGACTACAGATTTGTTTAAAATATTTGTTTAAATTAGTGGATGGAAACAACTATAGCTAAGTAGAAATTTCAGTATTGGATGGCTGTAGCTCATTGTTGGAATATGTGCCGAGTACTGGAAAAAATAAAAAATAAACAGCCAGATAACTAAGTAGAATCTAGGAGCAACAACTTATTAAACATAGCTATTAAATCTGTTGAAACTAAACTGAGGAGGGCAAAAGAACCTTCAAAATCACTTTGGTATCTATGTAAGCTGCCTGACACAGATGACATTGGTGTTTCAAGATGAGAGGAAAATGGGAGAAGTACTTAAATAATGATACCATATCTCCCAGATATGATGAAATCTGTAAAGATAGCCATTTGAGCTAGTGGCAAGATAAGAACATAGACAGACTGACCCAGCAAAATGTTTACAAAGTTACTGGACACCCGTATACATGTTCCTTTAAAGGGAAGACCTCCTCCCTTACCTACTGACCCAGACTATCAAGTCTCTTCAAGGCTGCCTGCATCCTCTTCCTCTGTGACCTTCCACCTCACCAGGGGGAAATGATTAAAGAGCAGGCAATTTGGGGAGAGTGCAGGGCATCCTATGGAAAAGCTGTTGGATAGAAGGACCTGAAGGTGGTGAGAAGAACTTGAGACTTTACACTTATTATTCCAAACTGCTGGCTGGAAGCAGCCTAGAGAAACACTAATATTAAAGCCAATAAACTTTTGTTGACAAAAGCCAACAGACTTTGATAATTCAAAATATTATTTAAAAAAATTGACACCTGTGTTTTTTCTTATGAATCCTATCATTTTCAATAGGAATATTATCTTTACCATCTATAGATAGTATAGATATATAAAAATATAATCTATACTATATATACACATTTACGTGTATATACATATGTAGATGTATCACATATGTGCACGTATTACATTTGTACACACATTACATGTGTGTGTGAATATAATGTATATGGTATATATTTGTATGGGCACATATGTAATTCAGATTTTAAAGGGGGTAACTGAAGTTATTTGTTCCTTAATATAGCTACTCTCTTACCTGATACCCAGGCTCTAAATAAGCAATTGAGGTAGGGATAAATCTTTCTTGTTATAAAGTAACATGCTCTGGGGTTGGAAAGAGAGCTCACAGTTAAGAGCTCTGGCTGCTCTTCTAGAAGACCTGAGTTTATTTGCCAGCACTCATGGAGATTCCCAACCATATGTAACTCCAGTTGCAGGGGTTACAACACTCTTCTGGCCTATAAGGGCACCAAGCATGTATGTAGTGTCCAAACATACATGCAGGCAAAACACCAATATATATAAATAAATAAATTTCTTTTAAAGTGACTTTGCTCTTCAGTATAAATGCCAAATGTAATGAGAGTGTTAAAATTGTCTCATGAAAATAGGATGCTTGTAAGGAGAGGTTTGGAACCTAGGATCTTTATGACTTTAAGAAGAGTATACACCATCATATTAAGGACATTGTGAATTTGCTTTAATGTTTTGGTAGAATGTCTGTAATGTTCATGGCTTTACTACCACCAACCTTTTCTCAGGTCTCTAGTGGCTCTCTCACTAATATTGTCCATGCTCCTCTTCAAACCTGCTCCAATTTATATTTTGGATGAGGTGGATGCAGCCTTGGATCTCTCTCACACCCAAAATATTGGACAGATGCTGCGTACACACTTCACACATTCTCAGGTGAGAACCACTCCAAACACTGTCTCAGGAGACGCCAAATCACTTTGATTGTTTGTTTGTTTGTTTTATGAAACTAAGTCTTTATTGGTAATCATTGTTAAGTTAGGTATTTGGGATTGGGCTGTACCTCACTGCTCGAGTTCTTGCCAGCTATGCAAATTCTCAAAAAGACGAGTCAGTGTCCCTTGAAGGAGAGAACCAGGCATTAATAATGTTGATTTTTTTACCATGGTGAAGAACACAACTTAGAATTGATTTAGTGATGATATGTTTTCTGTAGCTATTTGCCACAAGGATGACAATTAAATACAACTGCTTCAAGAATATACTTAAGGCATCAGAAAAATGTGACACATGATGGGGGAACTTTGGTTTCTCCTGGTTAAAACATAGAGGAAAATCCCTTCAAGCTAAAAAGCTTTTTCTTTTTTAAATGTAATTCATTTCATTGGTGTAGGAGCTAAAGCTGCCAAATGTGATTGACTAAAAGCAGATACTGTACAGTTCTGGGGTCACTGCTCATCCTAGCTACTCACTGTGTTTATTATGGCAGGGTTTCAGGTAGCTACAATAAAATGGTGCCTTTTCATAATTATATGAAGGTGGTTTTTTGAAGGAGGTTGAACTGTAGAAACTTGCAAACTTCTTTGGTATTATAAAATTTATCACATAGAAAATTATTTCTCTAAATTATTAGAGCTAGCAATGGAATAGGGAATGCCAGCCACAGAAGTCAGCTACTGGAAAATAAGAACCTTAAGTAATGAAACACTTGAAATAAACTTAAGTAACTTCTAAGATAATAGAACACTACCATTTATTTGGGTACATGGTACTACAACTGTTTTCAGTTATTTGAGAATGTACATTTTCTTGGTGTCATGTTTAAGGAAAGAATGAATTACCTCCAGATAATTCTTTTATTAAATTAAAATACAGTTATATCATTTTCTCCCTTCTCTTAGCTCCCTCTACATAACCCCCCTCACCTTGCTCTCTAAAATTCATGGCCTCCTTTTTAATTGTTTCATCACAAACATATATTCCTAAATATATAAATGTAACCTGCTCAGTCCATGTGGTGATACTTGTATATTTGTGAGGCCTGACCACATTGTATTGAATAGCCAGTTATTGGTGAGGCTTTTCCTTAGTCATCTGTAGTTCTTTGTCTACAGTAGGCTCCCATGACAGTTCCCTCTTTTCTATAAGCTTGTCTACTGGTCTTATCTTTATCTGTGTCTTGTTTAGGCAGCCATGCATTGATACTTGATGGGTGTAGCCTCTTGACATTTCTAGGTGACACAATCTCATGTCTTACTTTCTGTTTCTCTCTTAGAATCTTTCCTTCCCATCCTTGATATTGCCTGACCCTTAGATGCAGGAGTTGTGTTATAGATGCACCATGAAATCTCTTGTTCCTTGCATTTTGATCGTGATGGTGTAAGTTTTTTAAGAGAAGGGGTGAGGTGAACATCTGTGCATATAAGGATAAATATTTAGAATCAGGAATTATGCTAGATTAGTAAAGTGGCATTGTAGGTTCTCTCCTCCAAAATCCATGACCTCATTAGCTTTGAGTAGTTGGCCAAGTTTCCACTACAAGGTATAGTTTCCCTCTTGTGGGCCTTGAGTATAATTAGAGACCTGTAGACTACTATCAAGATACGCATGCCACTATTGCAACCTTCAGGTTATTATTGCCATGCTGGGTAGGACTCTTGGTGGCCTCCTTTCCTTGGAAACTTGTATGGCACCTTCTGTTACCATGAAAGCCACCTCAGGGTAGAGGCTGTCAGGTTAGAATCAGCAAGTATCCCTCAGATCCTTTGTCCAAATCTCATGGTATCCTCAGCAGTCAGGTACCTTCCACTTCGGGGAGCCAACCAGCGGCAACAGTAAGATGATATATGTTTTAGAAGTTTCTTGGACAACCCTGACCAGCAACTCGAAATGAAGCTTCTCATGCTCATATGCCTAATATATGCCTTAGCTCTTAGGAGAGGGGAGCATTAATAAGAAATAATGGTTTTGTTTGTTTTCTTTTTTTCTCTTCCCCCTTAAGTTCATTGTGGTGTCCCTCAAAGAAGGTATGTTCAACAATGCAAACGTCCTCTTCAAAACCAAGTTCGTGGATGGTGTTTCTACAGTAGCCAGATTTACTCAGAGTCAAACAGGGAGAAAGGAAGCAAAGGCTAAGGGAAAATAACCCAACTGAGCATGTGCCAGAAGTTCAGAGTACAGACTTCTCACCTTGACCTTTTTACATATGAACTTTCAAGAATTTGGGATCTAAGTTGTTTATATAATACTGACATTATTTTCTTATTTAATCCTTTATTGCTTGTAAAAGAGTAGATTTTTCTTACCTGGTATGATTATGGTCCAATTATTGTAGCTATTATTGCATGTGTATCATTTTTTTCAAGCTCTTTTTACATATTAAGGAACTGAAATATGCCCAGTTGGTAAATTTCAGTGTGCAAAAGCCAAAAATACAAAGAAACAGATGAAGTTATAGGATAAATATAGCTGACAGTCAGCTTTTAACTAGTTTAATTTCTAAGGGCAGTATCAATGAATTTTCTTTTGCTTATAAAGTCATTTGAATGCAGAAAAAATTACAAAACAAGTTGCCGGACCAATAAAGGGAACACATAGCAATTATGTATGCACTGAGCTATTTGAGGCCAGTTTTGTGGGAATAATTTGCCAGATCCTCAAATGGGAAGTGTATCTTGAAATTTTTTCATATTAATGATGTTGGACTATCATGTTTGTGTATGTTTAATAATTGGTCTCCACAAGCTAGAATTTTGGGTGTTTCTTAAGCTTTGAATATTTTAATAGAAGCTTCAGAAGACCTGTGTTGTATATGAACATGATGCACAGTATTACTCTCGATTGCTCTATCTAAAGTCCTCTACTATTTTTAAAGATTTTTGTCAGGATTCTTATCATCTAATCAGTATCCTTGTTGAATGTGGGACCTAGCAGATTACATGAAAAGTGTTTTTTACAAGAGTCTGGTAAACCTAAATAAGTCTGCCTTTTTTTACCAAAATAACTCAAAAGTTTGATGATTGATATAATTCTTGGTGCCTTCTCCTTGTCCAGGTCAAAGGTAAAACTGCTTTAAGAAACAGGAGTCAGAGCTAATACACACCTTGAGATCCTCACCTGCAGCTCTTACATTTCCACCTCAGCACCTCCACACTTAGAGTCCTCATAGCTCTAGTGTCATCTAATCTGTTTACATATTTTGGCCCCGTTCCTTTCTAATAATTAAGCCTTAATTCCTTGATGTTCTATTTCCTTTGATGCATCATACAGGCCCTGAGTTGGACATTTCTCAAACATTTCTCATACGTATCTGTGATGCTCTTAAGTATTTGTACCCTGAAACATTTTGGCAATTATATCATCTGGAGGGAAGAGACACTAAAATACTGACCTGCAGACAGTATAGATCACAGATAATGGACCTACACAGTCTGTTGTTACCCAGGGTGTTATAAACCGTTGGTCAAAACAGTTGTGTTTATTCACACTGCCACTGATACAATATTCTGATTTAGTTGCAGTCTAATCAATGCCAGCTGTTAATATTTTGGAATAGGCAGTTGTAAATTAGCACTGAATTGCTGTTTTAACCAGCATTTTTTGAATGACTTATAAGGTTTACTATTTTGTGTGATTTTTCTTTCTTTGTAAATTATTTCCTTGTATGCTTTCCAGTCTTTTTGTGTTATATATAATTTTGCTCTTAAATTTTTGTGCATATATTAAATTTCTGTAAGGCATATTAAATTTTTGGAGTACTGTTTTTTTTCTTAATATAATGAAATTATTAAATTGACATTTCATATATCTATAAAAAGGTGAGTTAACTAACATTAATAACTGAAACTACATACTTCTCAGTTGTACATATTTTTTTTTGTCCTCACATAACTGAATAAGGTAGCCTTTATTAGCATTCATTATGAGGAAACTGAACAGAGGTTAATTAATTGTGCACAGTAACAACACTTAGTGGATGGCTGAGTCTAGGAACAGTGGATGCACAGGATGGCCATGCATTATCCGAAAATACTTGGGAGCAGAAGGATACCAGATTTGGGAGATACCTTATTAATTTTTGGAATACTGTGATAAAACTCCATGACCAAGGCAACTTATATAAGAAAGTATCTGATTTGAGGCACATGGTTCCAGAGAGTTAGAGTCTGTGGCTGTCATTTCAAGGAGCATGGCAGCAAGTTGACAGACATGACATTGGAGTAGAATCTCATTTTGATCCAGAGTAGCTGTGCCAGTTTTTTTAAAGACTATACTAACAAACTTTGTATTGATGGTTATTACAAGGTTACTACATTTTATACCTTGTATCACCAAGTAGAAAACAGTGTCTCCTGGGCTTGCTGTGATTCCAAAAGGGAGCAGATTGAACAATTGGGAATGCTATTTGACCTATGTACCATATGACATGTAGTTTCAAGTCTCAACAAGAAAAGACTTGGTAAAAAGTAAGGCATCTTTAACATGACAAGGCAGTATTCACAACACAGATCCCTAAGGCCAGACTATGCTATCTACAACAGCAACTTCTCTACACTGGTGTGTTACCACTGTTGTAGAAGAGCATCTAACCATGAGCTAGAAAATGATCATACAGCCCCAGAGCCCATCTTTAGCTCTGTTTTACGAGCTCTGCCAACCGGTAATAGCCAGCAACAATACATTTTAAGATGAAGTTGGTGCATTAAAAATAAATCCCCCTCAGTGAGCCTAGGATTCCCAGATAATTCACCGTTGTCTGTCACACCCATGATTTGAGGGGAATCCCATAGAGCCAGTTGACAGGCGAAAGCATGAGCTCAGGACACAGATGAAAACACTGCTTGTGGATGACGTATAAAGTAAAAGTAATGGCAATATGAACACCTTGAAAGATGATGGCAAGTGAAAAATCTAATGGGAAGGTTTAAATGCTGCACCTGGCCTTGTACTTTGTGTGGAAACAACCTGAAGTTAAAATATACAAAGACTCATAGGTAATGGTGAATGGCTCATCTGGTTACATAGAGACTATAAAGAGAAATACTGGCCAAATAAGCACAATTAATCTTCGGAGAAAGGTGTGCAGATAGAAGTATGTGGATAGATACAGGAATGGTGATAGATGCGAAAATATTTGAGAATCTCTACCAGGGAAGAGCCACCAAAAAGCTAAGTGTTGAGTGAGCTGGGCAACTGTCAGCAAGATTGTACTTCCAGTCTTCCTAGCATGGGCATGGAGATGCAGTTTGTTGTTACAGTTCATTGTGCTGAAGGCTAGAAGACAGTGGTTCAGCTTGTGGGAGAAACCTTGGTTTGTAGACCAGCTACTGTGGGTGTTGTCACGATTCTACACAGTTGATTTAGTAAAGTTTGATTGGGATGGGGGGTATATTTGGTTAAAGTGGGAATACTTGCTGGGAGGGCCACTGTTTGGGAGTCTTCAGCTGTCATTTGTTACAGGCTTTGGTTAAGCTCTCAAGAATTATTTTGCCTAAGATTGTGTCTCATCGTGGCAGGGGGTGCTGTGGGTGTGTCTACATTTAAGGAATGATCAATAAAAACAAGCCAGTGCAGGCATGTTAGTGTCTAACAAAATATACTTCAAAACTAATCAGAAGTGATAGAGAAGTACATTGACTCATCAGAGGAACATTTTGCAATATCCACCAAGAAGATATATTTATGCACTAAACACAGAATACCCAACTTCATTAAAGAAACAGTACGACAGCCTTAATTATGTAGAGACCCTCACAGAGTACTGGTGGGAGATTTCAGTACCGCACTTTCACCAATAAACACGTCATCAAGACAAAAAGAAGAAATGCTATAGCTAAATCATGTCACAAGCCAAATGGACCTAATAAGTAATACAGAACATTTCACCCAAACAGAAAAGAATAAACCTCATTACCTCACGGAACTTTCTTCAAAATTGACGACATCATCAAAATGACCAAATTAAAAAATGACAAAACTTCACACAAAGCAGATCTCAACAGATACAAGGAAATTAACACAACACCCTGTATCCTGTCTGACCATCACAGATTAAAGCTAGATATCAACAATAGATAGCTTACAAATTCATGTAAACTGAACAACTCTACTGAATGAAAAAAGGATCAAGACAAAGTAAGACATTAAAACTTTTTAGAATGAATGAAAATGAAAACACAACATACCCAAATACGGGGCACAAGGCAGTTCTAAGAGGAAAGTTCATAATGATAAGTATCCTCATTAAAAAAAAGAAGACTGTAGAGCTCTAATGTTAGTAAATTAAAACACACACGTTCCTGAAACCTCTAGAACAAAAAACACTTAAGAAAAGAGTAGATGTCAAGAAGTAGTTCAACAGGGCTGAAATCAGTAAAATAGAAACAAAACAAATAAACAAGCAGTACAAAGAATCAATGTTAACAGAGTTGGTTCCTTGAGAAAATCAATAGGATTTACAAACCCTTAGCCAAAGTAACTAAAAGGCAGGAAAAAAAATCCAGATTAACAAAATTAGAGATGAAAAAAGGACATACCAACAGATATCAAGAAAATCCAGAGAATCATAAGGACAAACTTTAAAATCATGCACTCCACAAAATTGGAATATCTAAAAGAAGTAGAGTTTTCTCAATTGAGAAAACTTAGGAAATTTAAATTAGGATCAGATAAGCAATTTAAGCAGACATATAATCCTCAGAAAAAAAGAATCTGTAGTTAAACGTCTCCCAACCGGGATGTGTGTGTTCGGGGGTGGGGAAGGCCCAGGGCTAGATGGTTTTAGCATAGATTTCTATCAGACTCTGACAGAAGAGTAAATGCCAATATACCTCAAAATAATCCACAATATTAAAAAAAAGGACCATTACCTAATTCTTTTTACAAAACCAATTACTCTGAAACCAAAACCACAAAGTCCCAACAAAGAATTACAGATTACCCTCATGTATACATGCAAAAAATATTTTGAATAAAATAATTACAAACTGAATTAAAGTACATATTAAAAAGTCCATCATTCACCATGATCAAGTAGGTTTTATCCCAAAGATACAGGAATGGTTCAGCATATGTAAATTGATTAACAAGGTGTACTGTATAAAGAATTTGAAAGACAAAAACTGCATCACCTCATTAGATGCAGAAAAAGCCTTTGACAAAATTGAACCAACACTCCTTCATTATAAGAGCCCTGAAGAGATTAGGGACACAGGGACATATCTCAACATAACAAAGGCAGAAAATTTACAGCAAGCCCATAGCCAACATCAATTTAAAGGGAGAGAAATTCAAAGCCATTTTACTAAAATAAGGAAGACTGGTTGCCCATTTTATTCTATCCAACAGAGTTCTTGAAGTTATAGCTAGAGCAATAAGACAACTAAAGGAAATGATTTTAAAATTCCACCAAGAAAATCTACTGTTGGTAAATACTTTTAATAATGTAATAGGATACAAAATTAATATAAAAAAGTCATTAACCTTCTTATATACAAAAAATAAACAGATTGGAAAAGAAATAAGGGAACCAAAATCTTTGACAAAGCTCCAAAAATCATGAAATATCTTGTAGTAGCTCTAACTAAGCAAATGAAAGACTTGTACAATAAAAACTTTCAGGTATAGAAGAAAAAATATTGAAGAAGATATCAGAAGATAAAGTATCTCTCATGCTCATGGATCAGTAGGGTTGCTATAATAAAAATGGCCACCATACCAAAAACAATCTACAGATTCCATGCAAACTCCATCAAAATTCCAGCATAATCTTCCACAGATAATAAAAGGACAATTCTCAACTTCATATGGAAACATAAAAAAAAAAAACAGGATATATATAAAAATTGTGAATAATAAAAGAACTGCTGGAAGTAGCACCGTCCCTAACTTCAAGTTGTATGAAAAAGTTATAGTAATAAAAACAGCATGATATTGGCACAAAAACAGACATGTCGATCAATGGAATAAATCGAAGACCTAGACATAAATCCACATACTTGTGGACACCTGGTATGTGGATTTCTACAAAGAAGTCAGAGATGCACACTGGAAAAATGAAAGCATCTCCAATAACTGGTGGTGGTCAAATTGAATGGCTACATGAAGAAGAATCCAAATTTATGAATTTGGTCCAAATTAAATCCATCCTATGACCCTGCACAAAACTCAAGTCCAAATGGATCAAAGACCTTAACATAAGGTCATCTACACAGAATCTCATGGTAAAGAAACTGAGGACTAGCATGAAACTCACTGGCACAAGAAAGTACTTTCTGAACAGAACACCATCAGCACAGAGACTAAGAAAATGAATAAATGGGACCTCATGAAACTGAGAAGCTTCTGACAAAGTGACAAGACACACATAGAATGGGAAAAGTCAAGTCTTCTTAACACAACCTTTCAGCACTGGAATGTTCTAACTCTGAAGCAACTCTTGAATAGTAGGCTGGAGTTCTCTTCAATCCTTCATGGAATTGACTTCCTCCCTATTCATTCGTATTTTCTTTCAACTATTTTACAGAGATCATTCCTAAGGGAACTCTTCAATAGACAGCCAACAATCCAAACTCATTGCTTGAACTGGCTGCTGGAGGAAGCTGACCTAAAACAATGGTTTACACTCAATCTAGTTATTTGTGTTTCATATATGTTAATCTCTTGACTTTGTTTGAAATTGTCTTTGAGTTATAGTTACACTGTAGTCATCTTGTTCCCAGAGTAAACAACCATTTAGAAGTGAAAGAAATATCATTGATCATCTACTTAGTTCTCTTCTGTTGCTATTCTGTGCTATTCTTTCCCTGTAGTATTCTACACCTTAACTTGTATTTGAAGTTTTCAAACGTATCCAGATTAGTCAGTTTGGCACAAAAGTTAATTGTTGAGCTGTTCTAGTATTGACTTTCCTGAAAGGGTATAATTTAAAAATTTTTAAAAAAAACAACAAAAACAAAAACAAAAAACAAACCCACACACATAAAGTAATTAGAAAGATAATACTTAAAGTTACCTAGTTTTCTCAAGGACTACTTAAAGTTTCCAAGTCTTTTGATTTAGTCATCTTTCTCCAATATAATGAGTTACCCGTAAATGTGATACTGGGAATGTCTCTTTGTAGGAATTGAGTGATTTATTAATGGTATGGTTACTTTGTGAAATGATTTGACAAATCTGGGGCAGTTTTACTTTTCATTCCTCTAGTTAAAAGAAAGTGGTTCCTATTCTGATTGGCATCACTAAATGACATTGTGGGGTTTGACATTCTGTGCTCCGCTTCAAGGACAGCAAAAGGGTGAACAAGCTGCCAGTTTGACTGGCATTTCAGGCAAATGACATGAATCAATTCATCTCTGTACGTGGCTCATTGAAAATTATAATTGTGTATTTAAAAATGTATACAAGCTATATTTTACATTGAAAGCATATGTTTTGTGGATCAAGTAAAATATGACAAGAAACAAACATCCTTACACTGCCCAGGAAATGAGGCCTCTATGATAAAGCACATAATTTTTCCTGAGAATGAACATTGTCTACTTTAGTGAGAACTTTTAATTATTAAAGTCTGTATTTAACTAAGGCCCACAGAGGACTGTGATCCACACATTCTTTGATAACTTAACCGGTAATTTGGTTTGGAAACTGGGATGATATGAGGCTTATGTCATTAAGAAGAAAAACTCATTAATTCTCAGTTTCTAATTTACTTTAGGAAATCATTAATGTTGAAAAGATTAGTTGGGAGGAAGATTGATGAGTTTAGTTTTCTCAGGGAACACCAAGGTTGTAAAAAGAAGTCAACTGTGATTTATCATTCTTATATTGTTTGTACTTCATGACTTAATGAACAAGTTGACATTTGATGCACTCAATTTTTATTATTTTATAGCTCACTAAGAGAATAAATTTTGGTAGAGTTTCCATCTTTGCTGAGATTTAATGGCATAATGTGTGTAAACAAAGATTTGAGACACAGAAATCTCAATCCCATCTCTGCTCTGTTACCTACACATCTAGATTTATCTTATTATTAGCCAAATTACATTTATCTGTAAAGTGTGAACAGTAAGAGAGATCACTTAATAGACTTGCAAGGATTAAATAAGATAGTACACCCACTCATAGTAAGTGTTCTCATGTGGTAGCTACTCATGATTTCAATGGAGTTAAGATTAAGAAATGGTGCAATTAATGTCCTTTGAATATCAGAGAGCAGTAATTCCAACATGAATTCACAAATTCCCAGAAAATAGTGCCAAATGAATAATCCAGCTATTCTAAATTCCAATTTCTTCCTAAAATTTACCCCAGAATACAATAAAGTGTCTTATGAAGAGAAGATTTTGACAATTGTAAGTGAAATATGCAATATATTTTTTTAGTTTTTATTTTAAGCTTTATGCATTTTTAAAATTATACTTTACTCACTTTTTATCCCAGCTGTAGCATCCTTTCCCCTCCCCTCCCAATCCCATTCTCCCTCCCTCTTCTTCTCCTCTTCTTCTCCCTCTCCCAGTCCAATGATAGGGGAGGTCCTCCTCCCCTTCCATCTGACTCTATTATATCAGGTCTCATCAGGATTGGCTTCTTTGTCTTCCTCCATGGACTGGTAAGGCTGCTCCCCCTCAGGTGGAGGTGATCAAAGAGACAGTCCATGTGTTCATATCAGAGACAGGCCCTGCTCCCATTAATATTGGGGAACCCTCTTGGACCCTGAGCTGCCATGGACTACTTCTGTGCAGGGTTTCTAGGTTATCTCCATGCATGGCCCTTGGTTGGAGTATCAGTCTCAGAAATGACCCCTGTGCCCACATTTTTTGGCTCTGTTGCTCTCCTTGTGGAAAGACCTCCAGGTCTTTCTATCTCCCCCTTCTTTCATAAGATTCCCTGCAATCTGCCCAAAGTTTAGCTATGAATCTCAGCATATGTTCTGATACCCTGCTAGGTAGAGGCTTTCAGGAGGCTCCTGTCCTGTTCCCTGTTTTCTCCTCTACCGATGACTGTCTCATTTGCCTTTCTGAATGAAGATTGAGCATCTTAGCCAGAGTTCTCCTTCTTGATTAGCTTCCTTAGGTGTACAGATTTTAGTATAATTATCCTATATTATATGTCTAATATCTACTTATAAGTGAGTATATACCATGTGTGTCTTTCTGCTTCTGGGATACCTCACTCAGGATGATCTTTTCTAGATCCCACCATTTGCCTGCAAATTTCATGATTTCTTCATTTTTGATTGCTGAGTAATATTCCATTGTGTAAAGGTACCACAATTTCTGTATCCATTCCTCAACTGAGGGACATCTGGGTTGTTTCCAGCTTCTGGCTATTACAAAAAAAGCTGCTACGAACATGGTAGAGCAAATATCCTTGTTGTATACTTGAGCAAATTTTGGATATATGCCTAGGAGTGGTATATGTGGATCTTGAGGTAGCACTATTCCTAACTGAGAAAGTGCCAGATTGATTTCCAAAGTGGTTGTACAAGTTTACATTCTGACAGAATATATAAAGAACTTAAGAAGTTAAACAGCAACAAATCAAGTAACCCAATTAAAAATGGGGTACAGAGCTAAACAGAGAATTCTCAATAGATGAATATCGAATGGCAGAGAAAAACTTGTAAAGAAATGCTCAACATCCTTAGTCATCAGGGAAATGCAAATGAAAACGACCCTGAGATTTCACCTTACACCCATCAGAATGGCTAAGATCAAAAACTCAAGTGACAACACATGCTGGAGAGGTTGTGGAGAAAGGAAAACCCTCCTCCACTGCTGGTGGGAATGCAAACTTGCACAATATATTTTTCTTTGGGGCTTTAAAACGGAAGCCTGTAAGCAGGCTATACTATAACTTTTTGATGTAAGGGACATCACAGGAACAAAATGAGCATTGAGCTAATTTTTTTTCAAAATTCAGTCATTCCCCCACCTCTGTCTTTTTCCTCATTACAAGTGAGCTTTCTTAAAACAAACAAACAAAACCACTTGTTATATGTATATACATTACATATGCTATGCAATCTAATCCCACATTAACTTACATTACTATATTGTCTAATCTGTTCTTATTTGGCCTCATCTATTTTGCCTAAATCAAGAGGTGGTGAAGGAGGAAATTTTTCTCAGACCAGTATGCTGGTGCATATTCACACTAGACTGGAATTCTGCTGAGCCACAGAAGAAAAGAGTATTCTCTTCCAGCTTGGTTTGTTTAGGTTTAAGTCAGACAGAGCTGAAAAATGTGGTCTATGGGTGAGACTCAGAACCACTGTGACACATGCAGAGGTCACAATGAGGATGGTGTGAGCTGGAAGCTGCGTCCTCACAGACAGCTCATCATCTCCATGATTTCATAGATCCCTGGATCTGTTCTGCCCTCTAGTCATCACCAACACACACATACTGTTATGAAACAATGCACTCATGACCCCATTGTGAGGCCCCAAGTTTGTCCAGTTGGTATAAAACCCTCCCAGCTTCCTCCTGGAGGGAACCGCTTTGCTGGGCCGTCTTCTAGGAGAGGGGTGTGCTTCCACACAGCGGCTGGAGAGACTGACAAGTGTAGCAGAAGCCTTGCTTAGGAGGTGGGTAGGTGCGCGTTCTTTCATAGTAACCCTGTAGCTTGGACTGTATCCTATCAACACACACATGATGCAGTCCTTGCTGGCAGCAGGGCCTTTGGCTGTCAGAGTTCACCTGCCTTTTCTCTGCTGAAGACTTTTAGAACCCATAGACTCCAATGTTCAACTCGTAACTCAAAATAATAACCTATTTCCTCCTGCTGCTTCATGAATAAATTATAAAATTTTGGTTAGGAAATAAACAAAATTAGAGTAGTGACCTCACAGCCAAAAGAAAGATTTAATCAATTTTGGAGGTTCCCGGTAAATTTATAAACATAATCTACAAAGTAGCTTGGACTTCTGGACTGTCAGTGTGGATCTTTTGAATTAAGTTTAAAATGCTTCTATTCAAAGGCACCAAGAGACACATAGAGGTCTCACAGGGGAAATTCTGTTGAAAGAAAATAATATATTAAAGGAATAATATCTTCTTGAAGAAAAAAAAAGGTCTAAAGCACCTTAGATGGCTTCTTATCTGAGGCACTGAGATCTCAATTGTGAAAGATATTTCATTTGGGAACATAAAAATAAAACATCCCATAAGCTCTAGCGAGTTCAAAAGAAAGGTCACTGACTGAGACAATCAAGGTGAATGACGCTTGTATGATACCCAAGGCCCAAATTGAGAACCAGAGGGACCCAAGGTGTACTGATCTCAAGGATAACATAAAAGCTTAGCCAGTGACCTGGATGTCAGTGGAGACACTTAGTAAATCAGACTCAATTAGTTCAGCACCCAGTGAGTGATATGGAAATTGAAGAAGAGACAGATCTGTTTGCCAGTGGCGTTGTGGGCAGCAGTTTACATTGAAATTTATGCTGCAGCTCTCTCCTGGAGCCTTCATTCCATCCTTGCTGCTGACTTGTGGCTGGGATATTTTAAGACAGCAAAGGCAGTCCTGGGGAGGGATGTTGTTCTTGCTTTATGCCAGATTCATTATGAAGTTTGTGTGTAAAAAATAAAAAAATATAATGTCATAACTGTCATGCTGTTCAGTTAAAGTCATTATAAACCAGACAGACTTATAACACGTTGCAGGCTGGGCTGGAAACTTGCGTATTTTCATTTCTACCACAGTATTATTTTCCAGTGCATATCTCTCTCAATGAAAGAATGTCATAAGAAACAGAAAAAAGTATATAATAAAAGAAGACATCCAAGGGCTCAGCTGACATGCAGATTTTTTCCCATGGTCGGCTACTGTTTTTGCTAGTGCATTTTTTGTTTGTTTGTTTGTTTGTTTGTTTTCCACAAACAGCTATTATGTTCTAATATATTCTTACTTAAATCTCACAATATTGTGGGAAGGTAGTAATCATTCCACTTAGGAATAAAGCAGAGGCTTTATGAGGTTAAATAATTTTGTCCAAAAGTCAAAGGTATTTGCCAAAACAGATTCCAATCCTCATGTCTTTTGAGTACAAAGTCCACAGTGCCTTCCCTGGGTATTTAAATATGAGTTTTGCGAGTAGGTATGGCCTAGCCTTTAGCCTGCTGCTTCACTAGTCAGTTCCCTGGAGAACTCTCAAGTTGAAATATGACTTCAGAGAAATTTATTGATAGAGGAAATGGTTTTCAGGCATTTGTATCTTGACGTGGGCCAGTCCTTTCATTGAGTGTCAGCTACCACCGCCTTTGCCAGTAGTGATTTCCAAGAACATTAATCCCCAGAACAATGATTCTATATTTGTACTGCTACTGAGGCAGTCTTCAGTAAATAAACTAAACCAGGAGGCTGGTGATTTGTAAATGCACGAAGGAGCACATATAGGTCTATTTAGCTATTCGCCAAACTGAGTAGCTGAAGCCGACTCCAGGAGAGACTGAGAGTTCAGACGGCAGAAGATTTTGTTTACTTGTTTAACCAACACTTATTTTCTCAGTTTTGGAGGTTGGCAGTTTCTGAGGCCCCTCTGGCTTGCAGATGGCTGACTTCTTGCTACATCTTCACATGGCTACCTGGATGTCTAAATGTTTTATGTCCCAATTTCCCTTTTTAAAACAATTACTTAACAATTTGATACATGTATATGATGTATTTTGGGTGGTTTTTTTGCCTTCATTGGTGTCTTCTTTACCCCTTTTACTCCCACTGAACCTCCTCTTCCCAGCAAGTCCCCCTCCTATTCCCTAGTTTTTTTTATTAATTTGCCTTATTTTTAATGTTATCCATTGAATTTAACTAGGGTTGCCTGGCCAGGCTGTGGTATCATACACTTTTAATCCCAGGACCCGGAGGCAGAGGCATGAGGATCTCTGTGAGTTCAAGGCCAGACTGGTCTATATTCTGAGTTGCAGGGCAGGCAGGGCTCCCCTGTCTTGAAACAAAACAAAAACAATGATTAGGGTTGCTTGCAAGAGTGGATGGGATCTCTTGCCTGGAGCACAGACTTCATAATGCTATACCACTGAAGAAAATTCTCCCTCCCCCAGCAACCATGAACTGCCAATAATTCCTTCAGGAAGAGTGAAGCCTCATGTACCACTCCCTCATCCATCACAGAATATTGCAGGGTTTTATGTCAATCTCCACACATGCTGTGAGCTCAGAGTACACAGTGCATACATGTCTAGTAGACAGCGTTTCCCCGTCCTCTGGTTCTTACAACCTTTCCAGCCCTCTTCTTCTATTTATTTATTTATTTATTTTTATTAACAGTTACATTTTATTAACTCTGTATCCCACTCCCTCATTCCCTCCCAACCCTACCCTCCCTCCCTCATCTCCTCCCTGCCCCTTTCCAAGTCCACTGTTTGGGGAGGACCTCCTTCCCTTTCATCTGACCCTGTTTTATCAGGTATCTTCAGGACTGGCTGCAAAGTCCTCCTCAGTGGCCTAGCAGGACTGCTCCTCCCTTGTGGGGGGAGGGTCAAAGAGCCTGCCATTGAGATCCTGTCAGAAATAGTCCCTGTTCCCCTTACTATGGAAAACCAATTGGTTACTGAGCTACCATGGGCTACATCCAAGGTTCTAGGTTATATCCATACATGGTCCTTGGTGGAGTGTTGGTCTCAGAAAAGACCTCTGTGCCCAGATATATTTGGTCCTTGTGGAGCTCCTATCCTTTCTGTGTCATACTAACTCCCCCTTCTTTCATATGATTCCTTATACTCTGCCCAAGGTTTGGTTATGAATCTTAGTATCTGCTTTGATACACTGCTAGGTAGAGTCTTTCAGAGGCCCTCTGCTGTAGGCTCCTGTCCTGTTACTTGTTTTCTCCTACGTCCAATGAACATCCCATTTGTCTTTCTGAGTGAGGATTGATCATCTTACCCTGGGTCCTCTTTCTTGTTTATCTTCTTTAAGTGTATAAATTTCATTATGTATATCATATCTTATAGGTCTATATGAGTGAGTATATACCATGTGTGTCTTTCTCCTTCTGGGATACCTCACTCAGAATGATCTTTTCTAGATCCCACCATTTGCCTACAAATTTCATGATTTCCTCATTTTTGATTGCTTAGTAGTATTCCATTGTGAAAAAACACCACAGTTTCTGTATCCATTCCTCCGTTGAGGGACATCTCGGTTGTTTCCAGGTTCTGGCTATTACGAATAAAGCTGCTACTAACATAGTTGAGCAAATGTCCTTCTTGTGTACTTGAGCAAATTTTGGATATATGCTTAGGAGTGGTATAGCTGGGTCTTAAGGAAGCACTATTCCTAATTGTCTGAGAAAGCGCCAGATTGACTTCCAAAGTGGTTGTACCAGTTTACATTCCCACCAGTGATGGAGGATAGTTCCCTTTCTCCACAACCTCTCCAACATGTGTTGTCATTTGGTTTTTGATTTTAGTCATTTTGATGTCCAGCCCTCTTCTTTAGTGTTCTTTGATTCTTAGAGAGTAAAGTCATCTAGTTTGGGGTCAGGGGCTCATGGACTTACTCTCACCACTCTGACCAGCTATGAGTGCATCAACCATCACTTATTGCATAGAGAAGCCTCTCTATTCACTAGCCTTCCTTTTACTTAAGATGTACACTTAAAAATATTTAAAATTATGTGCGTGCCTCCCGTAAGTGTGTGTGTTGGGGTTGGGTAGGGAGTGAGTGCAGTTACCTGTGGGACCAGAAGAGGGCACTGGATCCTGTGGCACTGAAGCTGGAGTCAGAGGCAGTTGTGAGCTGGGACTGAACTCAAGTCTTCTAAAACAAACAAACAGATACACACTTCTTAAAATGAATGTCGACGTTGATAACACTTCCTTCACTCTGGAGGAAGACATCTTATGTAAGAAGTTATATTATTCCACTTTGCTCTCTGAATCATGCTGTTTATGTTAGTTGAATAAAAATCCTAATACTTTTATATAATGATACAACTTAGTTCCCATAGTTATTCTGTGTGTGCTGTGAAGATACACAAAATCAAATCTCTTGTTAAATTTTAAGTAAACCATTCAGAATCAATATTAAATATGACACCATGAACATTATTCTACCACGAACATTATTCACTATCGAACTGAAAGTTTGTGTCCTTTGATAACTATCTACCCATTTTACTCTAGCTCCTCAGTGTTTTTAGCCATAGGTCTTCCTGAGCTTGCATGAGATCTTTGATTCTAGAATCCACATCAGTGAATCACACAGAATATTCTTTGTTCACTTATTTACTTAACATTCCTAAGGTTCACCCACGATCTCACAATGACAGCATTGTGTTTTTATGGCTGAATAACATTTATCATCTTTCTTCCTCCCTCTAACTAACCCCCCACATAATCTTTATCCATTCATTTGTCATTGAACATTTACACTCATTCAAATCTCTTGCCTATTGTGGGTCATTCTGCAATCATATAGAAAAGTGCATCTTTTGAGATACTGATTTCATCTCTTTTGAATATTTACCCCAAAGTGGGACTGCTGGATTTGTATGTCGCAGTACATGAATGTGTAGAAGCTAGAGGTTGACAGCTGGTGTATTTTTTCTCATTCTCCATCTTATTGTTTGAGACAGGGTCTCTCCTGAACCTGAAACTTACTGCTTTGGTGAGACTGGCTGGCCAGGAATCACCCAGGATCCACCTGTGTCCACACTCATCCAATCCTGGAATTATAGATTGCACCACTATACCTGGCTTTCACGTGGGTGCCCGGAGACCTGAACTGAGGTATCTATGCTTTCAAATCAAGCACCAAGTCATATTTTCCAGCCCCCCCCACCCCTTGGTGCATTTTTGGCAGAATTTTGAGAAGTGATTTTAGAGTGAGATAAAATATAAGTGACTAGCCATATCTGCAGGCTGAAAAACGTCAAAATGTCAGTAGTCTCATAGAGCTCAGATTAATACCTAAATGTATAATGTAACAATCGCTTTGCTGTTTTAACACTGTTCCCAGGAAAGCAAAGACCACACCTGAGGAGGGACAAACCTGTGTGTCAACAATGGCAATTTGATAGAGCAGTTATCTGAGAGATGCTCTGGCGTGGTATAAATCATGCTGGCATTGCTGCGGCAAGCACATGGCATGAGGTTAACTTAAAAGAGGAAAGTGTGTTTTAGCTTGTTTTCCAGAGCTTTCAGCTCCTGTTTCTGCATCTGCTGTGAGGTGCTGGGAAGCATATTGCTGGATGACATCACCCAGGAAGTAGAAAAAGACCAAAGAGGTCTGTGACAGTTTTACAAGCCCCAGGACACGTCCCCAGTGACTTCCTCTGACTAGGCTCCACCTCCAAAGGTTTCAGTCTCCCAATATTACCATCAAAGTATTAATCTATCAGCAGATTAACCATAGAATAGGCCAGAGCCGACAAGCTGTATTCTCTCAATAACTGATCCATCAGCAAGGAGCAAAACTTTCAACACACGAACCTCTGAATAGCTCCTTTAAGGCCAAACGATAACAGATGCAGTAGGAAAGAAAATGTAAAAGACGGGAAGAATTAGTTGTTTATTGGAAGAGAAAGCAAGCAACACAAGAGACAGAGAGAATGGCTACAAAGTGGCAGGAATGAAAGAAAAGTATCATGCTTAGATAGCTCAGCAGGGTAGGATGAAACAAACAAACACTGGGTTGCTATGTAGTCAACATACAGAAAGCATGGACCTAGAAACAACTCTGAGTCTTTTTTTACCTGTCTGCAAAGGCAGCTTGAAGCTATGTCAGGGAAGGCCTGGTGTGATAGGATCAGCTCTGTCCCTGGAGAAAAGAAGAAATTACCCTGCAGGAGATAGTTGGCATTTTAAAGAAGGAAATTCCTTTTGCAGTGTGCCGAGTTTTTTTATACTTTGTATAGTAAAATTTTATAATCTTACTGTAACCAACTAGTATAAAAACTTACAGAAGAGCTGTGAGTGTATAAGCCAGCTCTCTAGCTAGTACTGTGGTGAATGGCTATAGTATGAAATATTTCCACAGCTCTCATATGTCCCCCTGAACTCTGCACACCCTGACAGCTTTTAAGGTGCTGGCTATATGCAAAATGAAATATTATTTTGAAAGTGTAATGAGATGGGGTCTCAAAGGTTCTGGGGTCTAGATTTTCCTGTTAGAATTTTTTTTTCTTACAATTTAATGAACTTAAAGTTGTCCTTGTAAATGAGGGTGCAGTGAAACCATCAAGTTAGACCTTTCCATGGGTAAAAAGAAAGGTCCGTTGGGGATCAAACTGTGAAAGCTATCTCTTGGGGGACAGAGAGAAGCCAAATGGTGGACAAGCAACTGGATTTTCTATGATAGTGTGGGTGGAGTCTCTGAGCTGACACAGGCTGTTCAGATAGATCAGGAACTAGATACCCTTGCCTGGGGTAGTTGACAACTGGAGTGACTGCCCTTGCCTGGGGTTGTTGGCTGACCTTTGGGATGTTTAAGAGAAGTACTTGGTAAAAGAAACCCTATCTTATGAGATTCCTGAGGGATGCCGAATTTAGGCTTTTATTTTATATCAACCTTTAATCTTTCCAATAACAGTCCTTCTGTATACCTGGTCGGAGTCCTTCTCTTTAATACAGTGTCAGCGGCACTGACTTTTTGGGGAGGCTGCTTTGGATCTATCAGTCCTGATAGCTGGAGTGGACCCTTGAGCATCTATTTATTTTCACAGGGGATCATTACACTTGAAAAAGGGAAAGTATCTTGCTGCTGGTTGCATAATTGTCACTACCAAGGCAAAAACTTAAAAAAAGAAAAGTGGAAGGAAGTGGTGAAGGAAGAAAACACTGTAAATAACCACAAATAGTGTTTTTATTTGTTTGTTTTTTTGCTTTGTTTTTGGTTTGGGTATTGGTGTTAAGCTAAAATGTCTGTAAAGATACATGGCTGAGCTCAGCGGGGTTTGTTTAAGTGGTAATTAGTATGACTGCTTCAATTTTCTAATTCCTTGGTGCACTCAGCAAATAGTTCACATGGTTTGAAAGTAAATCTCCCTGCTGATGTCTTCTATGGAGGTTTGTAGAGGCAGAGATGACACAATGGTGGTTTTCTTTGCCATTTCTCCAGACTTAGTTTCTCAAAAGTAAATGAATGTGAAAGCATTCCCAAATCATATTCCAGTCTCTCTTCAGGTTCTAAATGGCATATGGGGCCTAGGTTTCTTCATACCAAAAGCAACAATGCCATCTCTGCTGAAGATGGGGCCAAGGGATCCAGTGTAACATAGATGAGCACTTCCATTTTATTTACACATTTATTTAGGGGCCAAGCGGTCCAGTGAAACATAGATAAGTGCTTCCTTTCCATTTGTTTGTTTGTTTACTTTGAGACTGGGTCTCTTGTAGCCCAGGCTGTCTTTGAACTCACTTGGTAGTTGAGGATGACCTTGAACTTCTGTCTCTACTTCCCCAGCACTGAGATTACAGGTATGTACCATCATGCCCATTTCATGTGGTAGTGAGGATTGATCCCCAGCCTCTTTGTATGCTAGGCAAGCATTCCAGCGGCTGAGCTATATTCCCAGCTCCTGCTTGCTTCCTTTACTTTGTGGACTCCCCACACAACCATATTGCCCATAAGACGATGGAAATTTGTATATGGAAACAACAACAAAAAAAACCCCACCATTCTCTTCTAATTAAGATCACAAATATGAAATATATAAACTGATATACAGTAGACACTTACTATTAGCATTTCATAGGAAAACAGTAAAGAGAAATTCCAAAAAGTGTTTTTGAATCAGAAGTGAGTCCTCTCATTTCTTTACTAGCAAGCCATTTGATTTAGACTTAAAAACTTTGTTATATTAAAGTATGTGGTGGTTTGAATGAGAATAACCCTTATAGACTCATGTTTTATTTTTTTAATTTAATTTAATTTAATTTTTTGCATAGATCCTAACTTTATTTAGTATAATTAATTTAGTGTCATGTTTGCATGATGTAAGCATTCTTCACTTTGTATCCCCCCATAAGCTCCTCCCTCCTCCCCTCCCGGTCCCACTCTGCCACCCCCTTCTTCACGCATGACCCTCCCCAAGTCCACTGATAGGGGAGGTCCTCCTCTCCTTCCTTTTGATCTTAGTCTATCAGATCTCATCAGGAGTGGCTGCATTGTCATCTTCTGTGGCCTGGTAAGGCTCCTCCCTCCTCAGAGGTTGGTGAACAAAGAGCAGGCCAATCAGATTATCTCAGAGGCAGTCCCTCTTCCCATTACTATGTAACCCACTTGGACACTAAACTGCAGGGTTTTAGGTTATTTCCATGCCTGGTACTTGGTTGGTGTATGAGTCTCTGGGAAAACCCCTGTGTTCAAATTTTCTGGTTCTGTTGCTCTTCTTGTGGGGTTCCTGTCCACTCCAGATCTTACTATTTCCCACTTCTTACATAAGATTCCATGCACTCTGCCCAACAGTTGGCCATAAGTCTCAGTGTTTGCTTTGATAGTCTGCAGGGCAGAGCCTTTCAGAGGTTCTCTGTGGCAGGTTCCTAGGTTCTTTCCTGTTTTCTTCTTCTTCTGATATCCATCCTCTTTGCCTTTTGGGATGGGGATTGGGCATTTTAGTCAGGGTCCTCTCTCTTGATTAGTTTCTTTAGATGTACAGATGTTAGTAGGTTTATCCTATGTTATATGTCTTTGTGAGTGAGTATATACCGTGTGTGTCTTTCTGCTTCTGGGACAGCTCACTCAGGATGATCCTTTCCAGATCCCACCATTTACCTGCAAATTTTATGATTTCCTTATTTTTCATTGCAGAGTAATATTCCATTGTGTAGACATACCACAATTTCTGCATCCATTCTTCAGTTTAGGGGCATCTGGGCTGTTTCCTCAAGATCCAGCCACACCACTCCTAGGCATATAGCCAAAAGAAGCTCAAGTACACAATAAGGACATTTGCTCAACCATGTTTGTAGCAGCTTTATTTCTCAACCATGTTTGTAGCAGCTTTATTTGTAATAGACTCATGTTTTAATATTGGTTCCACATTGATGAAAGTGTTTGGGAAGGATTAGGACACGTGGCCTTCTTGGCCGAAGTGTGGCACCTGGGTGTAGGCTTTGAGACTTCAAAAATGTCCTGCCATTCCTACTGCAATTTCTTCCTTCTGCTTGTGGTTCAGGATGTGAGTTCTTAGCTGCTGCTCCAGCCACCTGATGCCTGCTACTTTCACTCTGCTGTCAGGGATTCTAAGAGGTTTTCTGTGAAAACCTAAGCCCCAAATAAACTCTTGGTTCTACAAGTTACCTTTGTTATGGTGTCTTATCACAGCAATAGAAAAATATGTTTGTTTGTTTGTTTGTTTGTTTTTTGTAATCTTTCTGCTCTTTTCTCAACTTCTTCATGCTGGGAACTGTAATTTAGTCATTTTTTTATAGCTTCTACCATATCTGTTATAATACACTGTTAGCAAGCACTATAATCTGGAAACTCCATATAAATTTGGGGTATGATCCAGAAGGTAGTGTCTTACGAGCAACACGTTTTGACATGCATTTTATGACTAGTCAAATTTTTAAACATGAAAATTTTGAGGTGCACTCACTTTTTAGGCAAAAATTAATATATGTTCACTCATTGTCAATATAATTGTTTGAAACACTTTTGCTGTGAATTGATAAAAGGGGAAATAATACAAAAGTAAGTTGGCTAAAGAAACAGACAAAATTATTTAAAGAAAAACAAATACAAAGGAGACTTTGAACAGCCCTTTGTGCCCTTCACAGAGTTAGGAGCAGCTCAAAGGGAAGGGTCCATCTCTGTGAGTTGCAGCCCATACATTTTACTCATGGATTTTTATTTTAAAGCTCTTGGTCTGCCTCTAAGATAGAATCCTAGTTCACTGTCAAGCTCCTACCTACTGCTTCCCTCAAAGAACATGCCCTTCACAGCCCAGTCTTCATTTCCCCTGTTTAGTTAAAATTCATTTACCAACTGACTTGTATGTTCTACACCATTGGTAAGGCACAGAGAGCACATGGGAGCAAGACATTGTCTTTGCATTCAGGATGCTGTCACACAAAAAATGGCTTTGAACTTATCTTTGAAAGGTAAAGCTTTACAGCAGGTGAAAAGGGAAGAGAGGAAACCTAGGCTCCAGGGCAACATGTGCACAAGGGGGAGTTTAGGGACAGAAGTTGTCTCTCCAGAAAGCGGGGATAACACAGGCATCAAGGCAGAGGAACACTGTGGGACCTCAGTTAGGAAGCATGCTGTCAGCTTCTTGGGAAAAGGGAACTTGTCCTTTTCCTCTGCTCTTGAACTCCAATCCTAAGTAGTCTTTTACTTACTTCCTAATTCTAATTAGCCTTTGGTATCTCAGGGGAGAAAAGTCATTTCTTTTGCACCAGCAAACAATTTCTGTAGTCAATTAATTTACATATGGAAAAACAATGCATACTTAATTACACCAAGTATAGACCACATTCAACTAATTAATTATTGAAGCAAATATTTTGGGAGATAAACAGTATATCTAGGGCATGTAGTCATCAAACCATAGTGTTAAGGGTCAAATGAGTTGTTTCCCATCTTTAAATATTTAAAAGTTCTCACTTTTAAAATGAGAATAGCTGTTTCTATCTCACAGGGAATTTTTGAAAATTTAGATACTTCTTAAGCGTATCTGTTGGTTTCTGTTTTAATTCTCTAAGATCTGCTGTGCCCCAGAGCAGACTTTTAAACACAGCATTGCCATCAGTTCCTCGGCGACTTGATTTCTATGGTTCTCACAGCCCTAATCTCCTAGGTTCAGCCACCTGACCTCAGTAGGAAAATTAAAAGGACAATTAGTAATGAAAAGCAAAAAGCAGAGATTTATGCTGTGTGGACACATTGGGAAAAGGAAAATTAAAGAGTCCAGTGACTCCAAGTCCATCTTCCGAGTTCTGTAGCAAGGTTTAGGTTTAAACAGAAGGCAAGAGGTGTGCATCACATGGCTGTCCTGATCAGTGTGTGTTCTGCACATCACTGAACCATCCATCATCTTCTGGGCTGAATCCTCTCCTACAGGGTTTTCTGAAAACTTGTCAGAATGTGTGTGCTTTAGAATTTTACAAGACAGCTGCAGTATCTGTGTCCCGTTTGTTATCGGGTGTTGATTCTCTTTTGTTGTTGAGATTATCCTGGTCCTTGGTGTAATGGGTGATTTTTAGTGAAGCATGAACATTTTGTACACGACCTTATGAGACACCCTATGGCAAGGGCAGGGCTGTCTTAGTGCTAGAGAGTGCTGGAGGCATTAGAGGCTCTCTCTGTTAGACCTCCTACTGATCCTGCCATGCTAGAGGAAAAATATACCCAGTGTTTCTGCTCCACGTGAGGTCTCCACTGACAGCAAGGAAGGCTGGGGCTGCCTTTGGCAACCCTGGGGGTGGGAACTCTCCCTTTTCTGATACCAGAAAAGAGGTGAAGAAAAGAGGTTGTCTGTTTCTACCAGACAGGGAGTGGGAGAGCAGGATCCCCACATGGCCTTTAGTGACATGTTGAAGGAAGCAGCTCATGACTGCTGTGTGGGGATGAAATCTCAGATCTCCATTTACTCTTCTTTGATGCTGCAGGGCTGAAAAGCTCCAGGACAACATTGTGAAGGTAAGGCTTACACTTTCAAATGGCCTCTGAATGGGAGGGGGGTGGCTTTAACTCTTCTTTGTCTGGCCTAGGTGGTACTATCTAAATTTCCTGTCTTTACACTTGCCTTCTTTCGGTGTTGTGATCATACAGGATTTGTGTATGGAGTCTTTATTATTTGCTTTCGTTAGTGTTACCGGGTTCCCATATTCATCATACTAGGTATAAATTCACCATTCTTTTATGCTTTGAGTCTTGTGGTCTCTAGCAGGTCTGCATTTTTCTTTTTCCTTTTCAGTCTAAAGTTTATTTTACATATAACACATAGGGTTTTATGCCGTTAGTGAGAGAAAAAAGGAGAATTACAATTACCATGTTGATCAATGTTACTTTGGATGGGGAAAAATGTCTGTTGCCTGGATTCAAGGTCTGGATAAACTCATGTTTTTGTTTTGTTTTGTTTTGTTTTGTTTTCTCTCTCTAAATTGAATTTAGCTATCTGTTCAAGGAGAGAACAGCTAGAAGAGTCTGTGTCTTCCAGAGAGAAAGGAATGAGTGTGCATAACCTTAGGGGCAGCAAGTCCTTGGAGAAAGACAGTTACCCTTCTCTTGGAGACATGCTTGCATTAAGACCTTCCTTCTGTAAGTGGCATGAGCAAGGGGGAAGAGGGCAGAGAATATTCTTCTAATATATTCAAGAAAGTAGTATATCCTCGCTAAGAGTCAGCTGTAGGGCTCATGGGCTAAGAGGAGGATCGTTCTTCCTACAGTCAGCAATTGGAGGGTACAGGCTTCATTTGCCTACTATCTCAATAAGAAAGTGCTCTCCAGAAATCCAAGTTCATGAATGTAGCAGTGACTTGATGACCAGCCACATTGTGCTAGAAATTGTTTGTTCAGTTCTGAAGAAGACTTAAAATTGGTTTCACACGATTCTTCTAATGTGCCATTAAAATCTCTTTTCCTACCATTCCCACTTAACCTGCAGCCCAGAGGTGCTGCTCATGAAAGTTTGTGTGGCCAGGCATAGGAGTGGTCCTCTTTTTGGTAGGAAGACTGTTCTACTCTTCACATAGGCTAGTCAAACCCACAAGTGGCACAAGTGTTGGTAGCAATAATTAAAAATGAAGGGGATTAAAGAGGGACTCTGTTACTGAAAAAAGATAAAGGTAAAAGAAGCTGCCTGCAGCTCAGCACTGCAGAAGTCCCCAAGGCCGTCTGGTGCTCTCCTCAGGCACAGAGTGTATTGTGCAGGGGTACCGGTTCTATGTGAGAAAGTGCACATTTCAAGTCCCATCAATAAAGTGGAGTTATTTTTTAAAACATAACTAAGTGATCATTTTGTTAAATTGAAGGGCTTAAACTGATAAGGGTCAGCTGTCTAATTTTCTTTTTAAATGTATTTTAATGGATTTTTTTCATATACTGTGATTTGAACATGTTTTATTCTTTTCCCTCAGCTCCTATCAGATCCTACTCAACTCCTCCTACCCCTAACCTGATGTTCTCTCTGTCTCTCTGTTGTCTTTCTGTGTGTGTTGTCACATTCTCTGTAGGTTCATATGTGCAGCAGTCCTGTTGTGTCTGAAAGCACTGTTTCCTTGGAGTTATCCATCACTGCTAGCTTTTACAATCTTTCTGCTTGCCTCATTTGCATAGATCTCTGAGCCTTGAGAGGAGGGCTTTAAGGGAGGCATCACATTTAGGACTGAGTTCTCCAAAGTCTCTCTCTTTTTTCACACTGTTCAGTTGTGAATCTCTGTGTGAATTCCCATCTACTGCAAGAGGAAGGACCTCTGATGTGGATAGCAGCATATCCTTAGGAGCCATGTCTCTTTAGCAAAATAATAGGATTGGTTTTGGTTTTTTTTTTTTTCCTAGGCCCATGGCCTATCTAGTCTCAAGTTCCTGGCCACTTAGCTGTTATTAAATACTTGTTCTATCTCATAGAGTGGGCCTTAAATCTATTTTTAAAAAGTGGTTAGTTACTCCCATTACATCTGTGCCATTATCACATGTGTTTATTTTGCACGAAGGTCACTGTTATAGGTGGCAGGGTTTGTAGCTGGGTGGTATTGATGATCACCTTTCTCCTCCGGTAGTGTGCAGAGTACCTTCCAGGGCCATGAATGCTAATCAGTAAGGGTGAAACTTCTAGTCAGGAACCAGCTAACTTCTCCATGTGAAATAATATAAGTAAGTGTTATCATCAGCAATAGGTCCTCACATCAGGCTATTTGAATTGACATTTATGTAAGGACTGCATGTATTGTTACCAAACTGAGCCAGCATCTTGTACACATAGGTAAAGCTTTCATGTGTTCGTTTGCTTTAGAATTCAAGCAGACATAACAAAAGATTTTATTTACCTGCCTGCAGAATCTTCTCATGCCCCTATGCTGGTTGTCAATTGTAGTGTTGCTAAATAAAATGTAAAACCCATAAGGACATTTATCTCTGTTGGAATAAAAAATATTAATATTTCAGGCCTTTAAACTCATGACAGTGAAAACGAATAAAAGCTTGTTTTCTTAAATGAGCAAAAATGTAAAAATTATTGAAAATTTTATTTTTATCTACCAATCATAGGTTGAAGCCATAGTCACTAAATATAACATCCCTGTTTAACACCATATATTGATTCTGGTAATGTTTTATTCTTATGTAATTACTTAATTTACCCATTTTTTTTGTTTTTACAAAATAGCTAATTAAGTCACAACAAACAAAATGTAAATTTAATTCTGAAGCATATACCTAAAACTAAATATTATTGGAGTAAACATTCAATATGTAATAGCAATAAATAAAATGAAAAATTGATAACTGCTATCATCCAATTCCTAACTTCTCTGAAATAATTTCTTTCCCTGATTATAACCATTGTTTGTATTATCTGTTACCTCATTTATTCATATATATTATATATTTATGTATATATTATATTCTTAAATTCTTGTCTAAATTTTGTAAAAATATTGCTATAAGCATTGTGCACCCTGCAAAGCTTTCAATCAACATAGATGGAGAAAACAAAATATTCCAAGATAAAACTAAATTTAAGCAATAGCTAAACAGTAAACCAGCCCTACCGAAGATACTAGAAGGAAAATTCCAATCCAACGAAAACAACTACACCCAAGAAAACATAGCATACAGAAAATTTCCCAACAAAAATTAAAAGAAAACAAGCAATGAATCACAATAACAGCACCAACTCCACAATAATAGGAAATAACGTTTAATGGTCACTATTGTCTAGCAACATCAATGGACTCAACTTTCTAAAAAAAAAGACACAGACTACCAGAATGGGTGCAGAAACAGCATCCAACATTCTGCTGCATCCAAGAAACACACCTATGCAACAAAGATAAACACTACCTCAGAGTAAAGGGCTGGAAAAACGTTTTTCAAGCAAATGGACTCAGGAAACAAGCTGGAATAGCTATTCTAATAGCTAATAAAATAGAGTTTCAACCAAAATTAATCAAAAAAGGTGAGAAGTGGCACTACATTCTCATCAAAGAAAAAATACACCAAGAGGACATCACAATTCTGAACATCTATGCCCCAAATACAAGTGCGCCTATATTCATAAATGAAACATTTTTAAAGTTTAAATCACACATCCATCCCAACACCTTAATAGTGGGAGAATTCAACACCCTACTATCACCAAGGGACAGATTATCTAGACGGAAGCCAAATAAGGGAAATAAAGGCAATTACAAAGATCCTAATTTAAATGGACCTAATAGATATCTACAGAACTTTTCACCCAAACTCAAAAGAGTATACATTCTTTTCACACCCCATGGAACCTTCTCCAAAATAGACCATATAGTTAGTCACAAAGCAAGCCTCAACAGATATGAGAAGATTGAAGTAATCCTCTGCATTCTCTCTGACCACCATGGACTAAAGCTGGACCTCAACAACAATGGAAATAGCAAAAAGCCTACATGCACATGGAAACTTAACAACTTGCTATTCAATGACAGCTGGGTTAAGGATGAAATAAAGAAAGAAATTAAAGACTTCCTGGAATTCAATGAAAATGAAGATACAAGATACCCAAATTTATGGGACACAATGAAAGAGGAAAACACATAGCACTAAGTGCTTTCAAGAAGAAATTTGTAACATCTCACACAAGCAACTTAATAGCGCAACTGAAAGCTCTAGGAAAAAAAAAAAAGCAGAGACACCCAAGAGGAGCAGACACCTACAAATAATCAAACTCAAAGCAAATCAATCAATTAGAAACAAATAAAACTATTCAAAGAATCAATGAAACAAAGAGCTGGTTCTTTGAGAAAATCAACAAGATAGACAAACCCTTAGCCAAACTAACTAAAAAGCAGAGAGAAACTATCCAAAGCAGCAAAATCAGAAATGAAAAGGGGGACATAACTACAGACACTGAGGAAATCCAAATAATCATTATGTCTTACTGCAAAAGCCTATATGCCACAAAATTTGAAAATCTAAAAGGAATGGACAATTTTCTTGATAGATTCCATCTACCAAAATTAAGTCAAGATCAGATAGAAACATTGAATAGCCCTATAACCCCCAAGGAAATTGAAGCAGTCATCAACTGTCTCCATTCCAAAAAAGCCCTGAGCCAGATGGTTTCAGCGCAAAATTCTACCCAACCTTCAATTCTCTTCAAATTATTCCACAAAATAGAAACAGAAGGAACATTACCAAACTTATTCTATGAAGCCACAATCACCTTGATACCTAAACCACGCAAAGATCCAACAAAAACAAATAAACAAAAAGGAGAACTTCAGACCTATCTCTTATGAACATTGATGCAAAGATACTCAATAAAATACTCGCAAACCGAATCCAAGAGCACATCAAAGATATCATCCACCACGACCAAGTAGACTTCAACTCCGGCATGCAAGGGTGGTTCAATATACAGAAATCCACCAATGTAATCCACCATATAAACAAATTGAAGGAGAAAACCCACATGGTCGTCTCCTTAGATGGCAAAAAAACATTTGACAAAATCCAACACACATTCATGTTTAAAGTCTTGGAGAGATCAGAGATACAAGGCACTTACCTAAACATAGTAAAGGTGATATACAGCAAGCCTATAGCCAACATCAAACTCAATGGAGAGAAACTTAAATCCCACTGAAATCAGGGACAAGGCAATGCTGCCCACTCTCTCCATATCTTTTTTTTTAATTTTTCATCAATTACACTTTATTCATTCTGCATCCCCCCATAAGTCCCTCCCTCCTCCCCTCCCAATCCAACCCTCCCTCCTCCCTCTGCTTGCATGCCACTCCCCAAGTCCACTAATAGGGGAGGTTCTCCTCTCCTTTCTGATCTTAGTCTGTCAGTTCACATCAAAAGTGGCTGCATTGTCCTCTACTATGGCCTGGTAAGGCTGCTCCCCCCCCAGAGGGAGGTGATCAAAGAGCAGGCCAATCAGATTATGTCAGAGGCAGTCCCTCTTCACATTACTATGTAACCCAATTGGACTCTGAACTGCCCTGGGCTACATCTGTGCAGGGGTTCTGGGTTATCTCCATGAATAGTACTTGAAGTCCTAGCTAGAGCAATTAGACAAGCAAGGGAGATCAAGGGGATACAAATCAGAAAGGAAGAAGTCAAAGTTTCACTATTCACAGATGATATGATAGTATACCTGAGTGACCCCAAAAATTCAACCAGAGAATTCCTTCATCTGATAAACACCTTCAGCAAAGTGGCTGGATACAAAATTAACTCAAAAAAATCAGAAGCCCTCCTGTATACAAAAGACAAAAGGGCCGAGAAAGAAGTCAGGGAAACAACACCCTTCACAATAGCCACTAATAACATAAAGTACCTTGGGGTGACTCTAACCAAGCAAGTGAAAGACTTGTTTGAAAAAAACTTCAAGCCTCTGAAGAAAGAAATTGAAGAAGACATCAGAATATGGAAAGGTCTCCTGTGCTCTTAAATCAGTAGGATTAACATAGTGAAAATGGCCATCCTGCCAAAAGCAATTTACAGCTTCAATGCAATTTCCATCAAAATACCATCACAATTCTTTACAGACCTTGAAAGAAAAATTCTCAACTTCATATGGAGAAACAAAAAACCCAGAATTTCCAAAATGATCCTGTACAACAACAGATCATTTGGAGGTATCTTCATCCCTGATCTCAAGCTGTACTACAGAGCAATAGTAATAAAAACTGCATGGTATTGGCATAGAAACAGAAAGTTGGATCACTGGAACCAAATAGAAGACCCAGAAATAAACCCACACACCTATGAATACTTGATTTTTGACAAAGAAGCCAAAACCATTCAATGGAAAAAAGACAGCATCTTCAACAAATTGTGCTGGTACAACTGGATGTCTACATGCAGAAAAATGCAAGTAAACCCATATTTATCACCCTGCACTCAAAGTCCAAGTGGATCAAAGACCTCAATATAAAACCAGATACACTAAGTCGGTTAGAAGAAAAAGTGGGGAAGAGCCTAGAACTCATTGGCACAGGAGACAACTTTCTGAACACCATCAGCACAGGCTCTAAGAGCAACAATCAATAAATGGGACCTCATGAAACTGAAAAGCTTCTGTAAAGCAAAAGATGCTTGTCAGAACAAAACGACTACGTACAGATTGGGAAAGGATCTTCACCAATCCTACATCTGACAGAAGGCTGCTATCCAGAATATATAAAGAACTAAAGAAATTAAAAAACAATAAACCAAGCAATCCAATTAAAAATGGGGTACGAAGCTAAACAGAATTCTATGTAGAAAAATATAGAATGGCAGAGAAACATTTAAAGAGATGCTCAACATCCTTAGCCATCAGAGAGATGCAAATCAAAACGTCCCTGAAATTTCACCTTACATCCATGAGAATAGCTAACTCATGTGACAACATACGCTGGAGAGGTTGTGGAGAAAGAGGAACCCTCCTCCACTACTGGTGGGAATGTAAACTTGTACAACCACTTTGGAAATCAATCTCGCGCTTTCTCAGACAATCAGGAATACTGTTTCCTCAAGACCCAGCTATACCACTCCTAGGCATATATCCAGAAGATGCTCAAACACACAACAAAGACATTTGCTCAGCCATGTTTGTAGCATCTTTATTTGTAATAGCCAGAACCTGGAAACAACCCAGATGCCCCTCAACTGAAGAATGGATATAGAAATTGTGGTACATTTACACAATGGAATACTACTCAGCAATTAAAAACAAAGAAATCATGAAATTTGCAGGAAATGGTGGGATCTAGAAAAGATCATCCTGAGTTAGGTATCCCAGGAGCAGAAAGACACACATGGTATATACTCACTTATAAGTGGATACTAAACCTATAAGATAGGATAAACATACTAAAATCTGAACACCTGAAGAAGATAAACAAGAAAGAGGATCAGTCCTCACCCAGAAAGATAAAGGGGATTGACATTGGAAGTAGGAGAAAACAAGTAACAAGATAGGAGCCTACCACAGAGGGCATCTGAAAGACTCTACCTAGCAGTGTATCAAAGCAGATGCTGAGACTCATAACCAAACCTTCAGCAGAGTGCAGGGAATTATATGAAATAAGGGGGAGTTAGTATGACCTAGAGGGGCCAGGAGCTCTACAAGCACCAAATATATCAGGACACAGGTGTCTTCTATGAGACTGTTTCTCCAACAAGGGACAATGCATGGATATAACCTAAAACTTCTGCTCAGATATAGCCCATGGTAACTCAGTATCCAAGTGGGTTCCCTAGTTAGGGGGAGAAGGATTATTTCTGACATGAACTCAATGACTGGCTCTTTGATCTTCCTCCTCCCTTCCCCCCAAGGGAGGAGCAGCCTTGCTAGGCCACAGATAAGGACATTGCAGCCAGTCCTGAATATACCTGATAGGCTAGGGTCAGATGGACTTGCAAGAGGGCAAGTAGGAGATGAAGGAGAAAGGGTGGGATTGGGAGGGAAAGAGGGAGGGGTATGGCTGGAATACAAGTGAATGACCTGTGATTAAAATAAATAAAAAAAGGAAAAAAAAAGCATTGTGCCATGAACTTTTTCTTTTGACAGTATACTGAAATTTTTCTTATCCTCTTAAACAATTAATGATTACTTAATAGACAAAGCATGTCTTCACTGATGTTCACCTAAGCATCAGTTCAATTTTGTTGATTGATTGATTCATTCACCCATTCATTTAATGAGCTCCCTAATTCTCTATTATGTACCTACTGTCCACCTTGTACACAGGCTGAGTATAAAACAAATGTATTTCCAGACCTCCAAGAGGAAGAACAGAAAACAAAGTCAATCTACTTCTGTTAAATGTTATGAAGTACAAAAGAGGACAGTGATAGAGAATAGTGAGAGATCCCAACTTATTTACAGTGTTTAATAAAACCTTATCAGGAGTAAGTATTTGAGATCCAAATAGACAAATGCCCTATCAGAAAGTTGGAGGCGAGCTGCTCTGACAGGGCTGGCTTCTACAGATGTCCCAGGGAAGGAGCAGGAGTCTGTGGAGTCCAGAAAGATAAACAAAGTCAGTGGTGTGAGGTGCTAAAAGTGGTGGCGAGAGCTGTGAGCTCTTTCCCTACATGAAGCTGAGAGCCAGGAAGCGGGGGATGATACAACACAACCTCCAGTTGTGTGGAGAGCTAGCCAAAGAGCGTTCAGAGGGTGAAGAAAGAACTGTGGTCGTGTCGAATGAAACATGATGATGACTGGAGTGATAGATCCTGACATAGAGAAATGGATGGATATGGTGTGTGTTTTCAGGCAAAGCCTGTAGTAGAATTCGTGAAACAGTTGGCTTTGACCTTTGCAGTTGAACAGGGCTCCAGATGATGGGTTTCCCCACAGCAAGCAGCAGAGATGCAAATGCTGCCCACTCTACCTGCCAGCAGCTAGGTGCACTGTAGCATCAGTTTTTCAGAAGGCTCTATCATGGCTCGCAGTACATTTGGAGGGAAAATAAATAACTAATTGAAGCTTTGTATCTATTTTGTAATAAGACCAAAAGGCTCACTAAATAGCCCAGTTTACATGTAAATAAAAGTGTTTAAAGTAACTCATATATTTGAAAAAGTAATTGTGGTAAAAATATACACAAATTTAGCCATCTTAACTACCCTAAGTGTACAGTTCAGAGACATTTCATTCTTGTGCAACCATCACCACTATGTATCTCCAAAATTCTGTTTATTTTTCCAGGGTGAAATTCAGCATCCCTTCCCTGATCTCCTAATTCCTGGAAACCAAAGTTCTACTTTCTGTCCCTAATGCCCTGGACTCCTTTAAACATCTCATGTAAAAGCAGAATAATTTATTTGCCCTTTTGTGACTGGCTTATCTTACTTGTATAATGTCATTTAGGTTCCTTGTGTTCCAGTGCTTGGCAGAATAGTCTCCTTCAAGGCTGCAAATGCCACATTTCAGCTGTCCATCCATGGTTTTCACATTCAGCCATTGAGTCGCTTCCATCTTTTGGTATTTTAGCTAATACAGGTGCTGTGAATACAGCAGAAAGGCACATATTTTGTAAAGCTCATGTTTTAGTTCTTCGGGTTAAAAACTTTTTATGCTTCGATTATGACTTTTTTTTAACATGATGATAGTTCTAATAGTTTCCTCCCTCCTTCTTATTGTCTTTTATGGAGTGTAAAGTCCTCCAGGCTAGAATTGAACTCACAATTCTGCTCCAATGCTGGAATTACCAATATGAGTCACCACACCTGGCTGATAACTCCAGACTCATGCCGCTTAAGACCTGTTATCAAGTTAGGGGTCATGAGGAGATCAAAGATGTATTCATTTGGTGATGATGTGTTGTAGAAAACTACCCAAAATGTAAGTAAGGTCAGGAAGGTGTAAAAATTAAAACTAATACTTTAAAGGCCCTTTCTTTGCATTTACTTATTTATTTATTTAGAGAATGATAATTATTACTGCGTTGGAGGAATGGAACCCAGGATATAACTTTTTGGAAGTCTATTATCTTTCTTCAGGAGGGTTTTGGGGGATCAGACTCAAATTGCCAGGCATGGCAGCAAGCTCTGTTTTCCACTGAGCCATCTTGCTTGCCTTTAAGCTGAATTTTGACAGAGTTTTGTGTCAGGGAAAGTTCACTTTCCTGAGTCCCAGTTTTCTCATCTGTATATGTGAATAAGATGCCTGCTTAACATATCTCCAAGCTGTCATAAAGACAAAAAAAATGGAAAATTATGCTGGAAATACTTTATACACTGAAAATCAAAATGAAATAGATAATAATTCAGCCACCATTTGAAAAGTCAGTGAAAATTACTAATGTTTTGTCTTAGCTCGTTTTAACAGATTTAACAAGATATGATTGACAGATCATGTACAGTGCACAGATAATTAACCTGTGGCACCTGTCACTGTATTCATCATCTCCAAAAATCTCTCATCTCCATAATTTCCCTTCTGCCCCTCTTCATCTCCCACCAAAACAAGGCTTCTGTCTCCATAGATTTATTTGCATGTTGTGGCAATTTATGCACATGAAATTCCTCAATTCTTCCTCATCCGTCTAACAGCATGAGGTCCCTTTTACGCATTCTAATGTTTCATGACCTCATCTGACTATGCTGCCTTCCTTAGAAAAGAAAACCAAGGAGAATAAGGACCAAGATACCCTTTGGGAGAATGTTAATATCATAAATATTTATTACCACCATCATGTGAATTTCAAGAACAGCTGAACCATAATTTAAGAGAGAGCTACTTTGATATAAAGGGCAGAAAAGGCGATAAACTCATGAGATGAGAATAAGGATGTTCCCTGCAACTTAAACAGCAAAAGTCACAGAAAAGTATTTAAGTTTTCAAAAGCATTTGACTAAATGACAAGTTTTAGCCATAGAAAGACCATACTACATCTTCGTTGTCATTAGAAAATGTCATAACTAAAGATGCAAAATCCTGGAAGGATGGACTCCTAAAAGTTAATAGTGACAAGATGGATGCTAGAGGCTTCTCCATGAGAACTTGGATTTCTTACAAAAACTAGTATTTTCTTTAACAACAGAAAAATCAATGCAACCAAAGAAAAGCAATAAGTACTGTTTTATGAAGCTAAATTTATTTTTCCTTAGCTAAGAAACTTAAAGGCATAAGCATGCCATGTTCATAAGGAGTCATATCTAGAAACAGAGGTTTCTTTAAAAAGTTCTTTTTTGAAACAAGACTCTCATGTATTCCAGAGTAGTCTAGAACTTGTTATGCATCTAAAACTGACCTTGAATTTCTGGTTTTACTTCCCAAGTCCTGGATTAAAGATGCCTACCACCACACTTAATTTTTATCGTTCTGAGCGATGGAACCCAGGGTCTGGCATGGTAGAATCTTATACAAGCAGCCCTGACCCCTGCTTTTACTGTTATATTTCCATATGGTCAAAATATTTGATTTGTTACCAAGTATCAATTTAATTGTTTTGATAATTATTTAATTAGCAAAACACCTTCCAATTTGAAAGTAAACAACTGTAAAAAGGTGTTCTACCTGTACTGAGGTAAGAAGGAAAAAGAACACCTCTATAACTTTAAAAAATAAAGAAATTAGTTAACTACTCATGGTAAAATAATTGGTACGTCTATGCTTCAATCTTGTTTTTCTTTCTATTATTAAAAATATAATGATAGTTACTTTTGTCACAGAAATGCCAGCAATTGTCAAAGCAGAGAAAATCATTGTCAAAATTACTGCAGTAAGAAATTCTCATTTATTGTAATGAATTCTGTGGTGTTATTGAAGAACTGGGGGATTTAATCACAACATCTATTCATAGTCACTTATTGACCCCAAACTGCCAAATCATTTAGGACAAGATCCAGAGCAAATGAAGATAGCTTGTTAGAGAAAGTCTTTGTGGAACAATCTTCTATTTAACTTCAGTCCACAAGAGAATTTTTTATGTATATTAGCTATGGAAAGTTGAATGAATAAAAACACTCCAAAGCATTGAATTGAAAAGGTGAGTGAGTAAATCATGCATTAATCCCATCTTTCATTGAATAAAGTTTTGGTAGAAACAAAACTGAACAATGGCATTATAAAAAGTAAAACAAACTTGCACATAGAAATGATACATTTTTGGCCATTCTGAGTTCCCTAAAATATAATATTTTCAGTGGCAGGTACCATCTCTTAGTTATCTTGTAATTTCACATTTTACTCAGAATATAATGTGAAGTGGCTGGCTGAACCATGGAACTATTGACTAAGGGTATGATCTGTTATGGATAGCAGTGATACTGACTCAGGCTTTCCAGCTTCAAGAAGTCACTCTACTACCATTACCTGTGGACTTTAGTTTGCCCAATAGGATGGTGTCTATTTTACCTGATAACTTCCTGACATATACAGTAGTCCTTTCCTTTGTCTTTAGTTTAGATGACCTAACTGTCATCTTTGTCTAGATTTCTAGTAAACATTTCAAACTTAACGTGTCCAACAGAAGCTCTGAGTTCTGATTTGGCCAACCACCAAACATCTATGTGCTCTCAACAAATGGCTCTCAAGTCCACTTACTTAATTGAGTCAAAACAGTGAATCATTTCTGATTTATCTCTGTTTTTCATCATGACATAGCTAACACATCTTTAATTCCATTAGTGAAAATGTGCACTAAATAGCCTATTTTTCCTAGGCTTCCAAGTTATTTCTGTTTTTTTATTTTTTCAAATCACCATAGTTTTCTTACATGAAGATAAATATTTTTGAAACTGGTGCCTTACTCCCAACCTTTCTACCACCTTGTGTCAAACTATTTTCTTTGAAGAAAGAATGACAGTTTCAAGATGAAATGAAATACTGTTATTCTGCTTAACATTTGTGACTTTACATTTTTCAATGTGTAATTTTGCTTTTGTCCACCTTCCTGGCTTCATTTTGTAGAATTATCTCCATTACTGTCTGCTGTAGAATCACTGGATATCTTCCCCTTTGTCGCACTTTTCAAGATTGATTCCACTGTTTGCTATTTTTCCACAGTGAACGTTTCTTGCCCCAACCTTGCCATTCAGCGCAGGCCTCTATTTCAGGTACACCTAGATATCAGATTTTCAAAAAAGCATTTTCAAATTATCCAATAAAAGCCCTCTCATCTCTTCGCAGTTATTCTTTATAACAATATATAGTTCAGTTTATAACCACATAAATTTGGTGTATACTTACAGTTATTACTGAAAAATCATCTGATTGATTTATTTTTTCTCTTTTATGACTGTAGGTGATACTTTCTACTACTTAAATGTCTAACAAGATCATCTTCTATTTTCAATAAACTGATGGATTTTGTCATATTTATTTATAAGAAGCTATATAAAGGATAGTAGAAAATAATATTCATTCATTCAACGCTTCTTATTGTCAGGTACTATATGGAAAAAAATGAAAACTGAATTAACTGCAGATATGTTAAGAAATGAATAATTGAAAGGTTAGGAAAGTCTATGACAACCTAAAAAAGAAGTAAGAGTGAGATATTCTAAGAAATTGATTTTTGAACTTAAACAATTCTTATGACAATATTTTACAGTAAAAGATACTAATAAGCATATAAGTTAGAGGTAATGAAAAATCATCAGCTTTAATTGTTATTTTTTTCTATATAATTTTATTTTTTTACATTTTATTTTATTAATTATACTTTATTCACTTTGTATCCCCCCATAAGCCCCTCCCTCCTCCCCTGCCAGTCTGACCTTCCCTCCCCCTTCTTCACCCATGCCCCTATAATTTTAATTTTTATTGAAGACAGATTGCATACAGTATATTATAATCACAGTTTCCTCTTCTCCAGATTTTCCCAGATCCTCTTCACCTCCCCATTCAAGCAAATCCATTCTTTTTCTTTCTTTCTTTCATTAGAAAGTGAACAGGTGGGGCTGGAGAGATGGCTCAGTGGCTAAGAACACGGTCTGCTCTTCCAAAGATCGGGGTTCAATTCCTAGCATACACATGGCAGCTCACAACTGTCTGTAATCCCAATTCCAAGTGATCTGACACCTTCACACTAATGTGCATAAAATAAAATTAAATTTAAAAAAAGAAAAGAAAAAGAACAGTCAACTAGAAACCAACCAACTCCCCCAAAAAAATCCCCCCAAACCAAAAAAAAAAAAAAAAAAACAAAAACCAAACAACAACAACAACAAAGAATAGAATAAAACAAACAGGGGAAAAGAAGAAAAATGACATACACTTGTGCACACAAGAAACCCCAATAAAACAAAACCGAAAACCATAATTTATGAGCAAAAGACCTGAAAGGTTAAAAGATGCCCAGACAGAAATGCAAATCAAAACAACCCTGAGATTTCACCTTACACCCATGAGAATGGCCAAGATAAAAAACTCAAGTGACAACACATGCTGGAGAGGTTGTGGAGAAAGGGGAACCCTTCTCTACTGCTGGTGGGAGTGTAAACTTGTACAACCACTCTGGAAATCAATCTGGCGCTTTCTCAGACAACTAGGAATAGTGCTTCCTCAAGATCCAGCCATACCACTTCTAGGCATATACCCAAAAGATGCTCAAGTACACAAAAAGGAAATTTGCTCAACCATGTTTGTAGCAGCTTTATTTGTAATAGCCAGAAGCTGGAAACAGCCCAGATGCCCCTCAACTGAAGAATGGATGCAGAAACTGTGGTACATCTATACAATATAGTATTACTCAGCAATGAAAAATAAGGAAATCATGAAATTTGCAGGTAAATGGTGGGACCTGGAAAGGATCATCCTGAGTGAGTTGTCCCAGAAGCAAAAAGACACACACGGTATATACTCACTCATATAAACATACAACATAGAATAAACCCACTATAATCTGTACATCTAAACATAATAAGCAAAAGAGAGGACCCTAACTAAAATTTTCAATACCCATCCTGAAAGGCAAAGAGGATGGACATCCGAAGAAGAAGAAAACAGGAAACAACCTAGGAACCTGCTACAGAGGGCCTCTGAAAGCCAGAAGAAGAAAACAGGAAACAAACTAGGAACCTGCCACAGAGGGCCTCTGAAAGCCTCTGCCCTACAGACTATCAAAGCAGATGCTGAGCCTGATGGCCAACTGACAGGCAGAGTGAATGGAATTTTATGTAAGAAGTGGGAAATAGTAAGAGCTGTAGAGGACAGGGTCTCCACAAAGAGAGCAACAGAACAAGAAAATTTGAACACAGGGAACTTCCCAGAGACTCATACTCCAACCAAGGACTATTCATGGAGATAACCTAGAACCCTTCAATGCAGCCACTTCTGATGAGAACTGATAGACTAAGATCAGAAAGAAAGAGAGGAGGACCTCCCCTATCAGTGGACTTGGGGAGGGGCATGCATGCAGAAAGGGGGGGGGGGGGAGGGGGGACTGGGAGGGGAGGAGGGAGGGGCTTGTGGGGGAATACAAAATGAATAAAGTGTAATTAATAAAAGTTAAAAAAAATTTTAAAAAATGCCCAGACAAAGCATTACGAGACAAAATCCCTCCCAAATACTACTAAGTTTGTTTTGAGTCAGCCACCCACTGGAGGGAATGGAGCCTGTCTGTAAATGTGGTTTGCATATTGGCTTCCTTAACTTTATGTTTGGCCTTGCAGTTTAACTTTGATTCTCTGACTGGAACTTAACATAAACTCTGTGCAGAATCTTTTCCTCCATTAGACACCCCCAGCACTGTACAATCCTCTAGGCTCTATTAAAAGGGTTAGGCTAACTTTGTAACCTATATGTCTTCTAAAGCCTATAGTTTTGAGTTTTAGGTCCAGGTTAAGCTAAAGCCTCTTAGTACCTTTCCAGAGAGTAAAGGAATATGACCCTATCTGTGAGGACAGATATAAAAAAAAGGGGCAAGCAAGCAATGACCTTCACTCAGCAAAAGAATGACCAGACCCTTGTCCTTGAGATAGTGTTTCTTAGCAACAAACCTAGACTTCTTCTGAGTAGCTTTTGACCTCCAGCCAAGAGCCCGCAGCCCTAATCTTCAAGGATGAGCTAACCACCCCCACCTTAAAGTGCAGCTGCATCCACACTTGGCAGGACTGGCCAAGCTTGAGCACCTAAGACTAACCAATTATCTTACTTTATAGCTTCCTCATCCAATCCTAAATTGCCAAAACTAAAACTTCAAATTTCCCGCAATTTTTCTTTTAAAAACCTAAAGGCCTTTGTCCCCCGGTGCCACTCTTTGCTGACCAGCAAGGGTGACCCCGTTGTACAATGGTTAATAAACCTCTTGCTTTTGCAATGAGTCTTGGTCTGGGGGAGTTTCTGGGAAGGGTGTGATTGAACTCCTGAGCTGTGAGACCCCAGGTCTTACATTTTTGGTGCGTTTGGCCGGGAAAGGGCGTGCCCCTTCCCCAACCCTCATCAGACTAAACTCGGAGGTCGAGCTCGGAACAGGTTAGTCTGTTTCTGTCTTACCAATCTGTTTCTTGTCAGAGATGGCTGCCATGAGGCAGCCAATCAATTAGATTTCTGTGGTACCAATCTGTTTCAGTTTAGGCACCTATCTGGACCTTTTTGGTCATCTGATCAGTCATTGCGATTGACAGACGTGTCAGAATATCGCTTGACTGGGAACTGGGGACGCCCACTTTCCATTTTGGAGGTTGGATCTGAGATGGTCCTCCTCCCGTCTGATTTTCGTGGAGAACGACCGCCACCAGGCAGCCGTTCTATCAGAGCACTGTGGTACCACTCACAAGGGTGTCCTTGTTTGATTACTTGCCTGATTCTTTGTGTTTCTGTTGTTGTTGCCTCTCTGACTCTTTTGACAGGGAGATGGTCTAGCTTGAGAGCATCTGTAGAAGGGGTTCGAGTCCCCTGAGTGGTTTGAGGCCACTTGCCTGGAACGGTTTCATTAAGGCAGACAGACATGTCATCAATGCCAAGTCCATGGGGCATCCTGTAGGACACTCAGCTTGCCCCTTTCTGTGAACAGGGAGGAGCAGAGAGATTCTGCTCCCCCAGCAATTTAAATCCTGTGTTTCTCATGTATGTATGTATTTTTCTGTGTCTGTTTATTTGTAGACTTGGACTGATAAAAATTTGGACAGAGGATAATTAAAATTAAAACTTGGCCCGGGAGTGCACATGGCTGCATGGCAGGACACCAAGCAGTGTGCTCTCCCTCCCGAGGGAGCCAAGGAGGGAGTGCTTTCGGGTGGCTGGGGAGACATGTGGAGCTGGGGCTGGAGCTTGGGCAGGCAGTGCTCAGGCACTTGAGTGTCTGTGGAATAACAATGCACACCCAGCAGGACATGGGCTTGATGTGCCATCCCCTTGTTGCGATGGACAGCCAAAGAGCACGGGGGAGGGGAGAGGCCCAGCCAGGAAGCAGGTTCAGGACCTGCGGGGGAGGTAAGCTACAGTAGAGCTCACAAGGGAGCCAAGGGAGCAGGCAAGGCTCATGGGCTTGCTGGGTAAAAGTCCTTAGACATGGCTAGGTGGGGATTGGCACCGTAGCTGCTCCATGATAGGAGCTGCTCTGGCTGAGTGAGGAAAAACTCCTCCCCCTTGCCTTCATGCCAGCTTAGCAGGGAAGTGAGCAGCAAGAGCTCACCACGCCCTCTTGCTCCTCTCTTCCCTCCTCCCACCTAGGGGGCTTGCAACTTACAGATCAAACAGTAATTTAGAAAAAAAAATAAACTGCACTTGCTGTAATGTTTAGAATTGCAGCTGAGTCTGTCTGTTTAAATATATGGCCATTATACGATTGTTTTCAACTGGTCTTAAATGGTTGATATGATAAAAAAATAATTGGGTATGTTTTAAGGTTAAATTCAAATTCTTGTTTTAAACACGTATATGTGCCTATGTGTTTGTAGGGTCTATAAATGCATATGTTTAAATAACAACAATATAAATTGCCACATGGTGTGGCTCAAAAAAAGAACAAAGGTTGCAAAATCTCTGAGTCAAAATGATTTTATTTCCTTTTAGGATAAGAAAAAAGTCTTATTCTAAGTTGATATTGGTTCTAAAGATTGGGTTGTTTTCACTGATAAATTTTGGTCTTAAAATCTGGTTTCGACTTTTAAAATTATGGTTATGCTTTGTAAATTCACTCCTAAAAAAGATACTTTGCTTTGATATTGCAGGGATGAGTTTTAAAAATTGTTTAAATGTTTAAGAGGATAAAACATTTACAGTTTATCAGATTTTTTAAGCAATAACTCTTGGGCAGTCCAACAACGAACTTAAAACAGTTTCCCAACCCTTAAAAAAAATTAATGGGAGTTTTTCTGTTGTGTAAAAAAAAAAGAGAGAGTGAGCAAGAGATATTAAAAAAAAATAGCTTGTCTAAAACAAAAATGTCGGTTAAGCCAAAAAAAAAAAAGCTAGGAACCTAAAGGTATATAAGATGTTGCAGAAGGTTAGTGGATGTATTATATAAAGCCTGAGAGTTAATATGATTTAAAAAAAAAACAACTATATTTAAATATGTTATAATTCATTTAAAAGGCTGGTGATTCTTCATTGCAAAATGTTTTTTTTATGCTCTTTTAAGGGGAAAAAATTTCTGGCTGATAGGTTTGGTATGGCTAAAATAATTCATACAGTTTAAAAGTGTTCTGTACTGTTCTGTTATGCAGTTGGTTCTAAAACTTATTTGATCACTATGTTAAAACTTTTGGTTGTGGGGGATTATGAATGCTCCACAGTGTTTGCTGTATCATCAACAGCACCTAATGGCTATTTTTGGTATTGTCAGTCACAGCCTGTGCTAACACATGGCTAGCTGCCATGATGGTTCAGGGATAGAGAGCACGTGAAGCTGTAGTTTTGCTGCCATATTTGTTTAGGACTTCCAGCTGAGTTCAGTTACACGTGGCCAGCCGCCATGCTGGTCCGAAGATAAAGAGGGTGGAGACATGAGTTTATCACCATTTTGTTTAGGTCTCTCAGTTATGTTCAGTCCTCTGATTAGTGTTAAGTGCAAAGCTTTTTACTGTTCAATTTTAATACAAAGTGGTAGGATCAGCAAGATTTGCTAGCCCCTCTATAAACTGTATCTGATTAAAATGTTTGCTTTAATTTTAGTTCAGAAAGAGCAGACTTAAAGCTATGCTAACGACTGCAGTTGGTTAAGATGTTGAGCTCTACCCAGTGTCTTTGTATAGGGTTTTTTTTAAGGTTAAGCCTAGGATGGGTAACTATAAAGTTTGCCTATTTGTCTTAAAATATATAGTTCTAAGACATGCATCTCAGAAATATGCTAAAACTAGATTAAATAGCATTCTGTTTTATAGGACACAGTTTAAAACAGATGATAAAAACAAAGAGTAACTCAGATATGCTGGCCCTCAAGCTTATCAGAGATCTGATGAATATGGCATTTTAACATATGTAAGTTTATTGTGACAGAAAGTCCCAAAATCCTGACAGTAGCTCCCCAAGGTCTCCGAGAAGATTTGGACAACGACAGATGACTTCAACTCTGGATTGTGGTATGCTAACCACTGGACAATACTGCCCCAACTGGCCCACTGCTAGGGCCCAGCCTAAACTGTGGACAAAGCCGGGGACACCTAAAGAGCCATTGTCTCACATTGTGAGAGGCAAGGTGAGGTCAATCTCTCCTGTTCCTCTTTCCACAGCAGCAGTTTCTCATCCTCTATGCCTGATGGCTGGACTGCCTCTGCTCAGAAAACCAGGAGACCACATGAGCCAGGGATACTGCCTAGGTGATGGACTAACTAGTCATCTCTGTCATTTTGATTGGTACATTTATTTAGCTCATAATTTATCCTTCTCAGGTCTCTGATCACATTGACAGCTAGGCTGAAAGGCTAGGCTTAGTTAACAGTAACTTGGCAGCTAAAGAGCAGACAGTTAGGTTCACTATCAGCTCATTGGACAGTTCATTAGTTAGTTAAAACTACTGGGTACTATATCTTTTGTATAAAAAAAAAAACAGGTTTGCCCTGCTCACAGGCTTTACATCAGTTGCCAATGTCTTATATTAATAGTTAAATAAAAAAAATATAAGGTTTATATAGGGTCTGAGGATATAGGAGTTCAGGTTATAAAAATCTAAAAAATGTTGGTCTACATACTGATCAAAGTGTCAATTTAATGGACGTCAGGTTAACACTTAATTTAAAAAAAAAGTACAAGCAGTTTCTCACGCAGGCAATTTTACTTAGCCAAAATATAGGAGGGTTTACTCAAGGTTGCACAGAGCCTGCTGTTTGGTTACTATGGTTGCACGGAGTTTCTCAGGGTCAGAGCAGTCCATTGTAAGACCACCAAGGTCAGTCTGTGAGAGACTGGACTTTAAAAAATAGCCAAGAAGCTGAGTTCCGCTGCTCAGATGCCGTTAACTCCAAAAAGGCTGCCACATGGACACACTTAAGTTGTTTATAAAAGATATAAAACAAACAGCTGACTGGTACCAATTCTGTTGGATATAGTTTTTATCTGTTACTCTCAAAATGTTGCTGTATTAGATTTGCTAATATGTTACTTTTCTGAGTTTCCTTTTGTGTACCAAAAATTTTTATGAGTTTATAAAAATCAAAAGGTCATAAGACCTAGATCTGGCATAGCTCAAATGGATCCCAGAAGAGTTTTTCCCTGGTGTTGGGATTCCTCACTTTTTCCATTTAACAGACAAATCTTAACTTCTGTCTCTAGTCTGAATTTGTCTCAGCAGATTTTCACCTGGTTGACTCTGGGCTGCAAACTAAAATCTGGACTTGTTGGAAACTGACAAGACTGCTCCCTGTCTCTTCAATTGGATCAACTAACCAGAGACTGTTAAGGACTGCCTCATTGACCAGCCTTTGACTGGCTCCTAGTAATCTTTACCCATGTACTCTCCCCAACTTTTGACCAGCATTTCAGCCTCTTTTAAACTGAGATTTCAACGATCCATAATCAGCATGAAAAAATTCCAGAAGATGGATCATCGGCCCATTGTCCCATTCTACAGGCTAAAATGTTGAGTCAAAAAAAAAAAAAAAAGACAATTTTTTTCTTAAAATAAAATTCTCACTCTGCAGCTGCTTCATGATTGAAGCAGTTACAAGGAGAAGGGGGAAATAAAAGGGTTAGGCTAACTTTGTAACCTATATGTCCTCTAAAGCCTATAGTTTTGAGTTTTAGGTCCAGGTTAAGCTAAAGCCTCTTAGTACCTTTCCAGAGAGTAAAGGAATATGACCCTATCTGTGAGGACAGATATAAAAAAAAGGGGCAAGCAAGCAATGACCTTCACTCAGCAAAAGAATGACCAGACCCTTGTCCTTGAGATAGTGTTTCTTAGCAACAAACCTAGACTTCTTCTGAGTAGCTTTTGACCTCCAGCCAAGAGCCCGCAGCCCTAATCTTCAAGGATGAGCTAACCACCCCCACCTTAAAGTGCAGCTGCATCCACACTTGGCAGGACTGGCCAAGCTTGAGCACCTAAGACTAACCAATTATCTTACTTCATAGCTTCCTCATTCAATCCTAAATTGCCAAAACTAAAACTTCAAATTTCCCGCAATTTTTCTTTTAAAAACCTAAAGGCCTTTGTCCCCCGGTGCCACTCTTTGCTGACCAGCAAGGGTGACCCCGTTGTACAATGGTTAATAAACCTCTTGCTTTTGCAACGAGTCTTGGTCTGGGGGAGTTTCTGGGAAGGGCGCGATTAAACTCCTGAGCTGTGAGACCCCAGGTCTTACACTATCACTCCCATAACGTCTCCTTGAACCAAGAATCCAATCCTATTTCGGAGATGGTTCCACTCAATGATATTTGTGTTACATTTACTGCGTTTGTAACTATTTGTTATCCCTAGGCTAACATAAGTTGCCCTCATTACCCAAAGAGCTTTGGAGGCCCTGGCTCTTCTTCATGGCATTAAGTCCTTTCACTTTTGAGGCAGTTGTCCCACTGTGCCACTGACATCAGGTTCTTCGTAGAGTTCCTTATGTAGCAAGGCATTGAATTGCTACAGGATTTATGTCCTATAACCCAGAGAGTTACAATCACAGCAGCAAAAGGCATTAATAACAAGAAATATAACAATTTTAAACTTTCACAGTGAACAATCACTATGTTGACCCAGTTTTTGAATTATCAGATTCCACCACTGATTGTAACTCTGAAATACGGAGTAGGAAGCAGAAGGACAGATGGAAATGGTGGCAGATGCATTGTTTATAAAGGGGTGATTATGGTTCTTTCATCTAACCTTTCTCAAAATAGAAAGACATCCCTACATGTTTTCCATATACCACACACAGCCAGTGTGCTCCTTATCCGCTGAACTGACAGTGTCCCTTGCTGTGCTGTTTCAAGAGTTCTTCATTCCCGTCTGAGCTCAGAGTACTCAGGACTCCCTTTAGTCATCCCCCTGTCTGTGTTCAGAATACTCAGGACTCCCTCTAGCCATTCCCCAGTCTGTCTGTGTTCAGAGGACTTAGGACTCCCTCTCGCCATGGACAGTACTATAATAGCATTTCACTTGTGCCCATGACTTTATGGTTGGCTTTTGGCTTGCTTTGTGAAAACCATTTGTTGCATATTCTTTTGGGGAGTTGTTTAAGATGTACAGGGTGGAAAGATGGGGCTGTCTTCATTTTTCTCTTTGGTTTTTACACACGTCCTAACAAAAGGTAAAATACCTGTGTCCAAACATGAAAGCCACTTCATCATCTTCTCTTATTTACTAGAGTTTTTTGTTTGTTTGTTTGTTTTTGTACCTGACTTTAATACTGTGCTAAGTCAGTTACACTTTGTACCTCCAGGTGAGTCTCACTAATGGTGTGAAATGACCCTGTAGCATTCACCATGGGGGAATTATTTCAGAGAGTCTGGACCATATGGCCAGCCAGGAGCACAAGTTGAGGGAATTAGTTCTCTCAGATACCCCTTAAGTGACCCCAGTGTGTTCATCCTTGAAATGAGTCTTACAGTTACAGTGTTAGCTCCCAGATCACCATCTGGGACCATATGATGATATTACAGGGATTACGCACCTGCTCGGTAAGTGCTGGGTAATGATCTGGAAGCTTCTGACTGGGAGACATATGGGATTTAAAGATTACAATTCAAATATGATACCATCAACTCTTTTAAACTATAAGAAATTCCCAATTTCCAGAATTATCACTGAATCAGGGCCACACTGGGGCTTTACTGAGAAACATTTTTAGATTATTGAGGAATGGAAATGGGGAGGTGAAGGAGATCGCCCATTATTACAGCTTAGAATTGAGCCTGTTTGTTGTTGGTTCTGGTCTTACTCGTGACCTCGGTCTCTCCAGTCTCAATCTAAAACTCTTCCGTTCACATGTGTCCTCCCCATAGCAAGCATTCTGTCTTTTCTCTGGGTGTGCCATTACTTGGTGTTTTCCATCTATGTTTCCTAATTCATGTTAGAGGCTGGATTTCTTTCCCTGTAACCAGTTCTTGGATCTCCTCCCATCCACTGGATCTTTCCATTACTACATTAATACTAGAAGTTGGCTGATGGTTGGTACTTTGGGTCATTACTACTTGTGTCATTTACTTATAGATACTTGACACACATTATTTAGAAATGTGACAATTAATTTTATGTGTTAACTTTTCTAGCCTGTAATCTGCAGTGAGAATTTTTGGTTTCTCTAAAAACATAGGAATGTTATGTGAATATGTTCTTGTTTCAGTCCCAGTTGTAGCATATGGGGCTGCTTCAGATCAACCACAGCAGCTCATTATGATCTGATTCGTGCTCTAGCAGAGGCGTGATTTTGCCTGCTGCAGATAGTTTCTGCAAGTGTATGATAAATGCTAGAGCCCTGAGAGGTGCTCCAAAGAGGTGGCTGCTATTCCCCCTGTTGCTGCTGCTCCTTTTACTGATTGCTGTTTGCTTTTGTTGGCTGGTTGCTGTTTGTTGCTGTTTCCTGGATTGCTGTTTGTTGCTTGGTGATATCCTGATGATGAAGATCAAACTCTCCCAAGGAACTTGACACACATAAAATAGAGACAATCTCCCATGCAATAATCAGAGAGAATCTGTTGGGAATTGGGTGGGAAAATTCTCCCCAGTGTTTCAGATATAGTTTAGAAGAATAGCCATTATGAGTATATGCCTTAGCAATTGTGCTTATGTGCCTCAGAGAAGGTTACCTCGCCCCTCTAACTTTTACCCAATCCTGTAAGGATAAGGCTTGTGCCCCCCACATTTGCTGCCATGGAAACCCCCTTCTCACAGACTTTCCCTTTAAAAATCCTGCTCACTCAGAACTCGAAGTCCCACTTCTCTACTGCTGCATCAGTGAGACTTGGGTCCCAAGTTCGATTGCTTTCATAATAAAACTCTCTTGCTCTTGCATCGAGTCATACTTGTTATTTATCACGTTTTATTACAATATCAAAATAATTTACAATGTATCATTCAATTTAAAAAGGTTAATTAATCTATGTTAACAACAAAATATTGTCAGGATACTGAGTTGTTTACTGAAAATATATTCATTATATTTTTGCCTACATAATTTTCAGAGTCTGTGACATTTTAGGAAAACACTGTTTCTTTATACAGTGTTTCAATTAATTCCTTCAATCAGACATTTGCTCACTAGATATGCAATGGGGACAGTTAAAACAGTTAGTTTAACTGTTTTAAACATTAAACCATGTATTAGAATTATGAAAATGATGGCACATCCATGATTCTTTGTTTTCTTCTCCATGGACCAGACTAAATTAGACAGTTCAAGAATGATTAAAGGATGTGTTGTGGAAGATGTTGGATGCTTTGGTACCATGTAGAAAGCCAGCTAACCCACACATTAGGGAGCTAAGAACCAAGCTAGGAACAGGCAAACAAGTAAAAGCCTAATGAATACAGAGGTGTTTGCTCTAGGGAAAATCACTGACTGCATGTGGGCCAAGGGATAAGAAGCCTTCTGTTAAAGAAAGAGTCCTACCTGGGGCAAATCAGTGAGAGAGATGAGCAGTAAGAGCAGGAAGAAAGAGATGAAGCTGGAGACATCATTAGTGCAAAAGCTCCATAAGCTGTGTAATGGAAGTTAGACCTGAGCCTGATAGTGACCTAGACTTGAGGGTATCAATTCTAACAGGAGTAGCAGCTGTTGGTACAGAAGTACGTTCTGCCCCAGACTCCACACCAGACCTATGTGATCTGAGCTATAACCCACATGCCCTTAATCTCTGAGAAGCACTGACATAGAGCCACCAGAGAGCTTTAACTGGGACAGGTTGAAAAGGATCAGTTCTTGCTGTAGGTGTTGGCACAACTTAAATGGTTGTTCACAGGTGCTCCCAGGAGCTTCCACTACAGCTCAGGGCTCCCCTGCACTCAGCCTCCCTCCCTCTCATTCTGCTGTGGCTGCACTTTCATTCTTAGCCAGACATCTTCTCAAGGAGTTATTCCTAGGTATAGAAAACATGTCTCAGCCTTGGGGAATTTCAGTTCTGCTTTAGATTCTGCATTAAAATTCCTGCTGCAGATAACCGGACAACTTTTTTTTCTGACTCATTTCATTCTAGTCTGTTCTTGAACATAAGCCATACTGTCTTAACCTTGAGTTTACCATGATTTTTAGAATCACATATCAACATATGACATTACTGATATAGTTTTCTTTTTAATAAATAGTTGCTTATTTATTGGTTAACTCCCCTACTACAACCTAAGTCTCATAAAGGTAGAGACTCTCCTCTCAAGTATAGATAAATTGTTGGGCGTTGTTCTGATGCTTGTATTTTGATTCTAATTACTGGCCCTGTTTACTGCCAATATACACCTATCCTTGTTGTGTAAACCTGCCTAAGACATTATTCCTGATTGGTTGATTAAAAGGCCTAAAACCTGGGCAGGGTAGAGTGAGGCAGGTGTGGCTAAAGTTCTTGGGCTTTGGGAACAGGAGAATAAGGAAAAACAGACAGAATGATGGGAAGAGAGGAAGAAGGAGGATGACATGATGGGTTAGCATGGAGAAGGAACCAGGGGAGAGTAGAGAAAGGACCCCAAGAATGGCATGGAAGGGCCCAGATGAAAAATACAAGTAAGTATTTATAAGACTATGGAAGGAAGGTACCCCAGTTAAGAATGGTTAAGACATATGGCATTGGATGGAGGCTGGGAAGTGGATGGTGAAGTTATTAAGACAGCATAGGTGGAAATATCTGCTCAGCCCATTATAATATAAAATTATATTTTATAAAATATAAAATCTAACGCTGTCTGTGTCTTATTAATTGTGATAGCAGGTTAAATAATACTGCCGTAATAATTACAGGGCTAATAATAAACATTATATAGCCCAACACCATTTTATTTATAACAACAGTAAATGAATAAAATAATTTCAGTTTATTAGAAATACATGAACAACAAATGCACAAAAGCATGAAACTACCTATCACTGGCACGCCCTTCTAAGATATCCACTTTATAATACAAAGGAAACCTCTTAGTCTAAAATCATAACAGGACTTGATATCAGACCTCTATAGTTTCCCGAAATATGTTATATAGGACAAACTCATGTTCAAGTATAGAAATCCTGGTATGAAGTCAACATTCTACATTTCTTGGAATGTTTAGCTATTCTAGGGTGAGGAATAAGTGAGTCTTAAAAAAATAACAAACTAAAAGTGCTTTGTGAAGTATGATGATCTATGAGAAACATTTTGTAATTTAACAAGAGATATTTACAGTTTACAATTTGCTCCTTAATATCAACATCTCTTTTGTCCAATCAATATATTTGCTGTTTATAGTTTCAAGTGCTCAGTAGCCTTTGTAGAGATTTTTGTATTAGCTCAGAACTATAAGGTATTGCCATTATTGCAGAAATTTCTGTTGAACATCAGTGTTTGAGACTTTTTTTTTTTTTAAATCCAGAACTGGATATGCCCCAGGGAAAAGTGTGCTTAAGAAACTTAACACAACTGACAAGAACACCTGTAGCAGTAAATGCAGAAAAGCACCAATATGTCTGTTGAAGTAGCAAGAGAGTTCCACATTTTGTTTATTTCTTACAATTTCATACAGGTATGTAATGTGTCTTACTTATCGCAGCTACTCCCGACTCCCCCCTCCAACTCTCTCCCCTACTATTATACCTAAGGCATGTCCCTTTCAACACCGTCTCTTATTTTTTCTTTTAAAAATAACTCGAGGGAAGAATTAAACTTGGTTTCTCGCAGAAGCCATGTAAGCAAGAAGAGAGTGAGACATAATATTTTCTGTACTGAGAGAATAAAACCATCAAGGCTGGAATTTTTGTACCCTGTGAAATTGCCCTCCAAAAGTAAAGGCAAAATACATTTTTAGACACATTGGAGGAATTTGTTGTCAGGAGACATGCCTTAGAAGAAATATTATAAGACGTTCTTTAGATATAAGGAAAATAATAGAGATCCAAAGTTCAAATCTTCACAAAGAAAGAAAAACATCCCTATTTTAATCCTTTCATTGCAGCTTTATTAAAATATGATTGCTTAATAAAAATGACATAAATTTGATGTTTGGCATATGCATACATTATAAAATGGTCACTGAAATCAAGATAGTTAACAAACCCAGCAGCTGCCACAGTTACTATTTCTATCCATAAGGGTTAAGTACACATGAGAATCACTCTGCTGGCAAATTTCAAGTATACAATATATTGACTCTAGTCATGATACTCTATTATAGATCTCCAGGATTTACTATCTTGAGAGTCTGTGCCCCCTTGCCAACAGTTTCTCATTTCTCCACCTTTTAACACCCTTCAATTTCCCCCCACAAGTTCTACTCTTTTAGATTTACATATAAACCAAACAGTACCTATCTAACCCATGTCGGAGCTTGTATATGAGGGCTTGGGTAGTATCTTGCTTAATGTGTGCCTTATCTATTTATCTTACTCAGATAAATATATAATCACTCAGATAAATATATAATCTCACTCAGAATAATGACTTGGAGCACAAAAGACTGCATACTTACAGGAACACTTTGAGAAAGACTCTTATCCTGGGTAAACGTGTGAATCTCTCAAGTGTCTTGTTCAATCTCTCCTTTAACCCTTCAGTTTTGCTTCCTGCTCTATGCATTTTGTGGCTCAAGGCTGCCCACTTACCCTTATTATTATGCTCCACAGTAAATACCACAACTAATAGTTGAGATTCTCTGTGACTTTGCCTCTGTCCTCAAACTTGGTAGTCTGTACTCTCTCGGGTCTGTTGACTGTGTTTCCACAGGTAATCATGCTCATAGATTCAGCCTTGGCCTATGATAGTTAAGATTGAGGCAAAGGAGAACACAGCTCTCAGGACCCCTTTGTGGAAGGACTGCTTTAGGAGATCTGCAGACCTTGGGCCACACACAGGGGCATGAAGACAGACATTCAGCTGTGCTATCCTTAGTTACATTTCAAGCCCATGCAAATTACTACATTCTAAACTTCCCTTAGCAGGACATCTATACATAGACTCTTGGCCTTGGCCATCTCTCTTTTTAGCTACTCTTACCTGATTTGGAGTTGGTTCTTGGTTAACTCTCATAGAAGGTGATTTTAGATCAAAGTCCTGAGAGTACTTTAGCCTTATTTTACATACAGCAATATTCAGGGGTTGTTTCTTTGCCTGTCATTGCAATAAGCTACAATATGCAAACCCGAATGACTGAGAGAATGATATATAATTATATTATGTTTAGAGAAAATGTACGGAAACATATTATTAAAACAAACTTTGAAAAATTCTCCATGACATCCTGATTTGTAAATGCTAAAAAGGACTGATCATGACATGATCAATGCTTTTTGGTGATGTAAGTTGCAGCCACCTAATACAGCATGTCGGATACTAGTGATTCCTAGAAAATATGTAACTCTTGTTTGATAGTGCTTTATTCAAATTTCAAGATGATCCCTGTGCCTTCAGTGTTCTGTGAAGATGAAATAGTACCCCCTCCAATGTGCAAAGATAAGTGCACCGAAACTACTTGTGTTTTGGGGGTCATGAGAAGAATTTCCAAACGGGTAAGAAAGGCAGGTTTAAACACTGTATGATTAAGGAGTAACTGTGCTCTTCAGTTTGCATAGAACCGGAACTCCTTTGTCTGAATAGAATATGCTTTAAAAAAAAGTGGCACATTCACTCTTCTTAGAGTCTCTTGTACAATTATAAAACATGAAGGATGCTTATGTATCAGTATTCTTAAATGGAGTGATCTACTTTGCACAGATCATATGCAGAACCCAGTTTTTTTCAGAGATTCCACTAGCCAGAAAAAACAACAAAATGTGTCTACATCTTGCTGTGGATTACTGTAGGCATTCTCTTCCTATTTCCTAACGTTACCCATTTTATTTTTCCTTACTGAATTTCAATTGAATCTTATGTGGAATAGCATATCCTCAAGGAAAGGAAGGGTTGCTCCACATATGCCATTTTCAAATCTCTGATTACATATAATTGTCTTCAGTGTTCTCTGTCTTTTAGTTAAGCTGCACATGTAGGTTGGCGCAGTTTTATTTGTCCAGTATGTCTGCTGGAGGGTTCATAGGGAGAATGTATTAAGATGGCTCTCCATAAGCGACATGAACCTAAAAAAACAAAGTAGTCTTGGTTTTTATAATAAAATTCAAATCTGAAGATGTAGTACTTCAGTTTGACAAACCACTTTTGTGTGTTGAACATTATTAAAAAATGGGTCTTTGGAGTTAGCTATATCTAAATTAATATTTCAGGTTTACTTCTTATTACCTACAAAAGTTTCACGTTCCTGTCTTTACAAAAATAATTATCAAAGAATAATACTATAGTTAAATGATAATAAGTACATATTTAAATGCTGCATGCAAGTATTTCCTTTCCTATTTAGAGAGCGGAGACCTAATGATAAAGAATGTGCTAGGCTAGAAAGGAAAGCTACTGTGGGACAGAGAAAACGATTCAAAATGTTAATTTCATTGTGTGTCACTACACACTTCTTGTATTCGTGGGGAAGGCCCTGTCACAGTAGCTATACCTCTAACAAAGGGCATTCTGCTGAAGTTACATCTGGTTTCTTGGCAGATTAAATGCTTATTAATTTGTGACCAAACAAACAGTCAAGGTGGAAGATTAGAATATTATGGGGAACCAAGATCTTGCTCCAGAGAGTGGTCTTGAAATTATTTTTGACATTTATTGTTTGACTGCAGTAGTTTTTTTTTTTTATTCAGGAAGTCTAACATGAAATATATTATTGAATCGGAGTTTTTCTTCCTACAAATACATAAGTAATGTGATGTCAGGGGCATAGAGGAAATTAGGGCTTACCTTTAGAATACTTCAGGCTTAAACACGTTTTACCTAGATTCAGTTTTATGAGTCAATTTCTTCCTTATCTTTTGTTGCATTAAGAACATTAACTAAGATCCAAAGGGAAGAAAATGATCCCGAAGTCCAGTGTTGGGCATCCTGAGTGGGAGATGTGAACCAAAACTTCCATTGATTTCTTTCTTTCAGGGGTTTATTGTTGGTGAAGCGAATGCTACGAAATATCTACTATCCCATCTGGCTTTGAGGGTGGGAAAGGCTGAACTTGAGTGTTCTTTTCTCTTTCTTGCATCTTGATATTTATGACCTTGTTTGACTTTGATTTTGTTACCTTGAGCTTCAAATTTTGAGGGAGAGAAAGAAATTTAAATGATCCCATTGTGTGTGTGTGTGTGTGTAAGCCAAAGGGCAACCTTAAATGCAGTTCTTCAGGTACCATCCAATTTTTTGGTTTTAAGAGTGTTTCTCATTGTCCTTGCTTCTCCAAGTGGGCTAAGCTGTCTAGCCAGTGAGTCTCAGCCTTTCTCCACTTCACAATGCTGCCTGTTTTTGCCTCCCATCTTATCACACCTGATATCAGATTTTGTGGACTGGAATCAGGAGCTCTCAACAGCCCCAAGAACTTGTTTTGGAAAAACAAAGATAAAAAGCATTTTTTTAATGGAGGAATTAGCTTTTTATTCATCATAACAGTTTCCATATATACATGCATATACATATATATATACATACATATGTATGTGTAAGTGCATATATATTGGGTATACATACATACATGTAGTGAATTTTGTATAATTTTTGTTTTTATAAATTTTGTTTCTTTAAAAAACACAGAAATATTATGGGAATGTTTTTTGTTTTTTTAATTTATTTTTTTATTAATTACAGTTTATTCACTTTGTAGCCCAGTCCCCTCTCTCATCCCCTCCCAATCCCACCTCCCTTCCTCTTCTTCTCCTTTGCCCTTCCCACAGTCCACTGATAGGAGAGGTCCTCCTCCCCTTCCATCTTACCCTAATCTATCAAGTCTCATCAACTGGCTGCATTTTGTCTTTCTCAGTGGCCTAGTAAGGCTGCTCCCCCCTCAGGGGGAGGGGATTAAAGAGCCAGCCCCTGAGTTCACGTCAGAGACAGTCCCTGTTCCCATTACTAGGGAACACTCTGGGACACTGAGCTGCCATGGGCTACATATGAGCAGGGGTTCTAGGTTATCTCCACGCATGGTCCTTGTTTGGAATATCAGTCTCAGAAAAGACACCTGTGCCCAGTTTTTTTGTTGTTGTTATTTTTGTTTTTTTGGTTTTGTTGCTCTCCTTGTGGAGCTCCTGTCCCCTCCAGGGCTTTCTACCTCCCCTTCTTTCGTAAGATTCCTTGCACTCTGCCCAAAATTTGGCTGAGTCTCAGCATCTGCGTTGATACCCTGGTGGGCAGAGTCTTTCAGAGGCCCTCTGTGGTAGGTTCCTGTCCTGTTCCCTGTTTTCTTCCTCTTCCAATGTCCATCCTATTTGCCTTTCTGAATGAAGATTGAGCATCTTACCCAGGGTCCTCCTTCTTGCTTAGCTTCCTTAGGTAGGAATATGTTTTCATTTAAATCCGAAGTGTGGGGACATGGGGCTGCTTCACAGCAGCTGACTATGATTTGCCTTGTGCTCTAGCAGGGGCATGATTTTGTCAGCTGCAGATAGATTCTGCAAGTGTGTGATATTTGGAATTCTGGGTACTTTTCAGAGGATATATAAACTTTAGAGCTCTGATAGGTGGGTTGTTGTGGTTGGCAGCTAGATGCTGTTGGCTGCTGTTGGCTATGGTTTGTTAAGTAGTCATATGCAAAGAAGAAACAAGCAAGAAGAAAAAAATTAGATACCATGACAATGAAGATCAAACTTGTCCCAAGGAACTCAATGTCCCCAATCAGCCGAAAGTAGTCTAATGATAACAATGCCCCCTTTCCTCTCTATCCTTCTTTTCTCTCCTGTCTTGTGTTAGGGGATTTAAAGAGTGGAAAAGGGTGGAGAAGGGTGGAAGAAAAAGGAACCCATAGTGTAGCAAATGCTGGCTACACATACATACATACATACATACATACATACATACATACACACATATTGCATATGCAATGCCTAAATTTCTGGCCACAAAAGTAAAATGGGAACAATGTTTTTATTATGGTTTGTATTAGTCAAACTCCAGAGATTAGTTGATAATAAAAATCTAGACTTCAGGAAAGACCCCTGTGTTCAAATTTTTTGGTTCTGTTGCTCCTCTTGTGGACCTCCTGTCTTCTCCAGATCTTACTATTTCCCACTTCTCTCATAAGATTCCCTGCATTCTGCCCAAAGTTTGGCCATAAGTCTCATGGAGATAACCTAGAACCCCTGCACAGATGTAGCCCATGGCAGTTCAGTGTCCAAGTGGGTTCCATAGTAATGGGAACAGGGACTGCTCTGACAACTGACTGGCCTGCTCTTTGATCAGCTCCCCCTGAGGGGGGAGCAGCCTTACCAGGCCACAAAGGAAGATAATGCAGCCACTCCTAATGAGACCTAACAGACAAGGATCAGAAGGAAGAAAAAGAAACCCTCCCCTATCAGTGGACTTGGGGAGGGGCATGCATGGAGAAGGGTGAGGAAGAAAAGGATTGGGAGGAGAAGAGGGAGGGAACTAGGGGGGAATACAAAGTGAATAAAGTGTATTTAAAAATAAAATAAATTAAATTAAAAAAATCTACACTTCAGTAACATTCTTAGAAATGACCATGTTGTTCTCAATCACATACTCCATTAATGGCAAATTCATTACTGCTAGCTATTTTTCTTTTGGGCACATCTTGCATTGAATAAAAACAAGTCACTTTTGTTTCACTTGTTTCTCAATTTGACATCCAGAGTTACAGCATATTTAGCAAGGTATTTGTACCACAAGTAAATCCCTTTGTGAAAGCGTCAGTTTGTGAGGAGACAACAATGAAGGAGACATCATGTTACTGGATTGCAATTTCAGCTTTACCATTAAGTAGTGTTTGAACCTCCATGTAAGTGTTTAATGATTCTGATATGTAAAGCCAATAAGTGGTAGGAATAAACTAAGTGGTGCTGAATCCTATGTAACTCTTTTGTGGTTTTGTTCCCTCATTACTTTATTGATGTCCAACAGCCTGAAAAAACATTAAAGGAAGAACTCTGAGGTAATGCATTGGAACATAATAATTTATATTAAGCCAGTGACCTTATGGTATAGAAAACAAGGCCAGTATTGTATCAATACTTGGTCTTGGGACTCTCTATTTCCCTGACAAAGGAAACACAAATGATCAAACAATAAATCCTCTCACAGGCCAGGCTTCAAACCTCACAGAAGGTTTATATGTGAACATTCCATTCTGTTTCCTTCATTTGTCTTGTTCTTTGGCCTATGTAAGGGGCCTGTGAAGGATGTCAAAGGCCTAGAGGAGAGCAATCTCAAAGTGAAAACTTGTTAGCTTGGATTCCCAAATACTCCCAGAGGGGTGATGGTCTTCTAACCAGAGTTAGAACACGGCGATGTATGTGAGTTTGAGCCTATTTACTGTAGGAGTTAGTGAGCTCCTTAACAGCAGTGTGGTGCTCCATGACAGAACATTTGCCATGTAACGCACTACCTTCAAAACCCTTCCTCCTCCCACAAGCGATAATGCAGCAAAAGTTCTATTTCCCCTTTCCCTGAAGGTGAATATAGACATATAATTTATAACCTACTCATTCATTTTTAGAAAGCTCCTCAATTATAATTAAGATATCGTCATAATCCCTCATGGGGAAAGATGTACTTTCATTCTTATTTCAGGCTGCATAATTTGGGGCAATGAAAAATGAATTCCACCATACTCTAAACCAAAAACTACTCCAATACAGTACAGAATTCATTTGTTAGGAGTTGTATGCCAGACCTATGAATATTTTATTTGTATAATGCCCAGATTCATTAGGAAGGTACAAATACCAGTTTCCTCTGCTTAACATTTTTCTTTCATTTACTGAGTCACCCTTCTTGATTAATGCCACTTCTCATTCTGACTATGGTATTGTATTTCTAGATGAAGGACATGAATATGGAAATAGCACAGGCATTTAAAAAATATCAAACTGTATCACATTCTTTCATTTTATGGTCCATTCCCATTTTTATTTCTACACTGAAACTGAAATGATAATTTGACATCTATTAAATGTCCTCTGATTAAAATTTCCTGTCTTTAAATTATGTGAAGATGATAAAATAAACATTTCCTACAGACTGTTTGAACTCATATGTAAAGAGTACCTGTTTCCAGCAAGTAGTGGGGGGGGCATTAGTCAACCCTGAGATACTTTCCTAAACCATTGGATTCTGAGAACTGAGGGGACCTTGGTTCACTGAATGAAATGAAGACTGTAGGCTCTTCTCTTAGTTTTCTATTGATGTCATAAACACTGAGACCAAAAGCAAGTTGGGGAGGAAAGCATTGATTTGACCTTTACTTCCTGTCCACAGTTCATCATTGAGGAAGGCCAAGGCAGGAGCTCAAGCAGGCCAGGAACCTGGAGGCAGGAACTACGCTGTGGTCATGGAGAAGTGCTGCTTCCTGGACTGCATCTCCTGGCTTGCTCAGCCTGCTTTCTTATACAATCTAGGATCACCTGTGAGGAGTGGCACTGTTCATAGTGGTCTGGGTTCTCCCACATCAATCATTAACCAAGAAATACGCACAGAGTTTAGAAAAATATATGTCGGCAACTTCTTTTCTCCTCCAAAGAAGAAAAAAAGGACTTTATAGGAATTGAAGGCTAAAGGGTAAGAGGTCTGAGGCAACAGATAAGTAGGTTTAATGGTCAAAATCTTGTGCTAGTCCTCCTAGTTATGTATTGGAATAAAAAGTCTTATTAACAGACACTTCTATCAGTCTGTCTCCAAAACTAATCTCTCATTCCACCATACCCGCTGCACATTTTCTATATAGTTAAACTCTGGCCTGCCCTCTGCCTAATATTGCAAGGAGGAAAAGTCAGCCCAGGAAATCACCCTGGCATTTGTCCTAGAGACTCCATACTCACTCTTCTTAATGAGAATCAGGTCTGTCTAATAAATGGTGATGTGACTCAGCTTTGCTATATCTCCATAGACTCATTTCTTAGCTTTCCTTTAATGCACAGCTTTATAACCTAGAGTGAACTTAAAAAGGGAAGCAGGATAGTCTCATCCTCTTAACAGACTAGCTGCTTCCTCTGTCCCTTCCATGTTGCTTTGCATACACACACACACACACACACACACACACACACACACACACACAAACCCAAAAAACAAAAACAGCATTTCATAGCTGGTTATGCTACATATGTGATTTTATGTTGTGCTTTTAAGAGACCAATGTTCATAATACAAATATTTTATGTTGCTGTGAAGTCTTAGAAGTCCAAATATTAATGATGCAGATATTTTAACTGATTTGATAGAACCTTAAGGTTTTTGTTTGTTTCTTGTAATACAGCAGACTGTTTTCCTTAGATTTGGGATTGGATTGTTCTCTCTAGTTTTGCTGAATGAAAAGATATTCTTCGGCTGCCCTCCTCTGCCTAGTTTGGGCCTGATACTTGTCTGCTTGTGATTCTCTTATGTAAAGTGTTTCTTGGCTATGCATCTCTGGATTCTCATGCTTACCATCACCTGGCGTATTCCTTCAGTTTTGATTTGAGCACTCATATTCTGAACTTAGCTTTAGCCTCTACATGCACAAAACACACACACACACATACACACTAAGATAAAAGTAAGATTGTTTTAAAAGTTGGCAGTAAGAATTGGCATTAAAAACTTGACCATGGTTAGCTTGCAGTTGATAACAGGTAAATTCTATAAATATTTAAAAATATTTGTGCACACACACACACATACCCATATTCATACATACCCATATACACATACCCATATACACATACACATACACACACACCCCCATATTCATACATATACCGATATACATACATATGCAAACATATATGCATGGCATGCTTGGTATGAGGATCAGAGGACAAGCTCTATTGTTGGTTTCCATGAACCTTCCACCTTTGAGACAGGGCCTCATATTGGCCTGGAACTTCACCTTGTTGGCCAAGCTCTCTGGCCCATCAGATTCCAGGGTTCTGCCCATCTCCTCCTTTGACTTTGTGCCCTGGAAATGCAGGCACAGCACTACACCGCCCAGATTTTTATATTGGTCCTGAAGGTCTGCACTCAGGTCTTTATGCCTGCTATGTAAGTGGTTACCAACGGAGCCATGGCCCCAGCTGTGAGCTCTGTTAAATCTTAATGTCAATTAAATTTAACTAATGTTTTCAGTGAGAGAATTACATTTGTTAAACATAACAGTGAGGGAAACAGGAATATAGGGAACATCAGTAGATTTCTGTAAAACTTTTGGAAATAGGCTTTATTCCTTTTCTTCTAATTTTAAGAAAAAAAATCTTCTTTGGACCATTTTAATTTTTTAGATTATGATATAATTACATAATTTTCTCCCTTCTCTTTTTTTCTTCCCAAACCTGTCTTATAGTCTTATATCCCTCCTTGCTCTCATTCAAATTTGTGACCTTTTTTCATTAATCATCGTGTGTGAGTACGTGTGTGTGTGTGTGTGTTTGTAAATATTTATAAGTTCAACCCATTCAGTCAGTACAATATTACCTGTAGGCATGTTTTCAGGCTTTACTGTTGATATTAGATATCTCTCTTGGTGTGCTTTCCCCAGGTGAATACTGTTTCTCTTACTCTTTGAGAAGAAACCTTCACATCACAACTTTAACATATCCAGGGACAGATTACCAGAAAATGGCTGAACTTTAATTCAGTCCTTTACATTGTTCAACTATCACTCTCTAGATTTACGGATATCTCATTTATCTTTATATCTCCCACAGTGTTGAATAGATATTGAAGGATGACAGGGGGAATTAAACTGCTGTTCTTAGCAGCATGAGATCTGTAGCAGTGAGGCAGGTCTTTCCAAAACATATTGTTGGAAATACTTCTCAGGGTGATGCTGAGTGTCGAATATTCTGTTTGGATATGTTGATCTTTAAGTACCTTAAAAAGCCTGCTAATTATTGCAACTGGGACATAGGAAATGCATTAAACAGATTTGTTCTCTACTTTTGTATAGATTTGAATATTTCCTTAGAGAGAGGTTAAATCTGAGTTCTTTTAAGACGTGTCATTTGGATCTCCTCAATGTGTTAAATATTTAAATTCTATTTGTAATTCAAACAATGAGCAGTCATGACATGTACTATGTGTCTTCTTCTGTCGTCTCACAACTTCTACTAAGGAGAACAGACATGGAGCTCACTCTTCATAGGAAGGAATGGAGAACAGTTGAGTGGATGGGGTAATAGTGTAGATTTTAAAACAGAATTTTATATGCATGGACTGTCACATGGTCTTAGAAAATGTGATATGTTACCAAGATTCCATGAAGTTTGAATAAACCTTAAGCAGTAAACTGCCCAAAGGATGACTGTGAATAACAGAGTGAAGGCACAGTGTCTTACAAGGGGATCTGGCAAGGAGTTTGCTGATGGACTTAGAGTAAAAGATGGCAGAAGGATTAGCACTGAACAGTAAGACACAGGCAAAGTGCAAACCAAATTAAAGCAGTGGAACACCCATACAATCAATGCCAAAGACGGGGGGGGGGGGTGGAGAGGGAAGGTTGATTATTAGGAGGTTTCTTAAAGCAGCAGTAAAACAGAGACAATCAAGCAGGAAATTAGATTACCTAAGGTGAACAAAATAAAAGTGTAGATGAGTTACCACATATTTAAAAATTTAAAGCAATATCGAACTGGAGATTTAAAACAAATATTAACGAAATATGGTGCATGGGTTTTGTCTGATGCACAAGAGATACAATACAACAAGAAAAAGACGGTAGTTGAGGGCAAGGGCACGAAAGGAGCAGCAATTAAGAGAGGAGACACGTTGGCAGCCAATGGATACACTTGGAGAATCTTCATTAGAAAGTTAACATCTGCTCTTTGGGGCTACTATTTCATTTGGGAGATGAGAAACTCCTAATCCAGGAGGTATTGCCAGAACTGCAGCTGTCCTCACACTAGGACAGACAAGATTCTGAGAGGAAGAGTCCAGACCAAGCTGGTATAACAGAAGCACGTGAAGACTAATGGAGATTGGTCCCCCTGCCCTGCATCTCTAGAACCGTTGTTCAGCTGAGACTGTGTTGCTCAGTTGTATGTTCAAAGTTGTAAGCTACCTAGGTTTTTTTTTTTAAGCTTTCTTTTGTGTGTGTGTGTGCGTTTGTGTGTGTGTGTGTGTGTGTGTGTGTGTGTATTTGAGTTATCCAGGGCCTGTTCAGATTTTCAGAGTGAAATAAATTTAACATGGAAAAGAAGAAAAAGTTAAAAGTAAGGCAAGAGGACCACACATTTCTCTTATATATGTTAAAATAAGTAATACCCAAGAGTTATTATGTGTTCTGTCTGGCCAGGGATGCAGCTCAGTTGGTAGAGTGCTGGCCTAGCAGACAGGAAGCTGCAAAGATGTAATGTGGTGGCCATGAGGCCTTCTTGCGATATATGAGAACTTGCCTTTAAAAAAGGGCAAAGCAGAAAATGTGTCTTCTCCCAAATTCTGGAAATTAGTGCAGGTTATGTGGAGGTTAATGTTTCATAGTTTCTTCTTGGTCATCGTTTTTGACATCAATTACTAAGATGACATTTATAGATGAATATAAAGATAACAATATACATACACAGGTATGGAATCCAAAAATCATAAACTGTGAAGCACAGAGCTGATTGAGAATAGTTAGACATTGAAAACATTAGTCACTCTATAATTTTGCTCCTTCTGTAGAGCCTGGGTTGCCATTTGCCAGTGAGAAATGCTAGAGACATAAAGTTATGGAATTCAAACAGATTCTACTTTGAAGTGTCATCTCAACTCTGTATATAAAGTATATATTTACATATATAACATTTTAGAAAAAATTGCCATATAACAATTATTTTCATGTCTTCTGTTTATACTTTGTTTCTTCATAACAGGGAGAAATTTTTCTTTAAAATTAGAATAGAATGATTGAATGGGTATCAGAATATTTACATCCCACCTACTAACCACTGGTGTGATGGCAAGGGAAATCAGAGTTTGAGTTCAAGATCTGCTGCTTATTTCCTGGCTCCAGCCTTGTTTTTGTCATCTGTAAAATAGGAATAATAATTCAGCTGAATCGCTAGTTTTCTGTGGGAAGAAGATACATTAGTCAGCAGGCCTGTCATGTCATAGGTTCTAAGCTCATTGGTCATTGTGGTCTCCTCAGATTTACATCACAAAACTATATGGTATGCTCACTATTTGATCTTATTTCTCAACTTCTTGGTTATGTCTTTTAATTTTAATGCAGTGTTTTGGAAATGTAAGTCTTCTGATAATAAATCCTGTGCGAGTGTTTATTACAATGCAAACAAAGGCTTTCACTTCCCCATGGGTGCGTTACAGTAATCATGGCTTCAGCCACAACAGGCTTTGATTAGATCAATTAATTCAGGCAGACAAGATACTTATTTTGCATTTTTTAGTTTTATGCTCCCTGGTGATTTCCCATTGCTAAAAGGCTCCTCATGTGTTAGTTCATTTAGCCACTGACTGAAGGGATAAATCTAAAATTGCATCTAGGAGAGCATTTTATCTAACACCGGGACACCACTAAAGTCTTGATCACTGGGATGAGAAACAGGAGGTCCTGCAAATGGTGCACGCGTCATCTGAGCAAGCTCTGCATGACTTTCTAAATCTTGTCTGATACTTATAAATATTATGCTGCTAAAAATCAGAAATGGAAAACTGAGCGTGCTGGAGCACACCTATAACACAACCCCTAATAGGCCGAGGTAGAATGGTGTTCCTGGTCATCTTTGCTAAAGCGTGAGTTCAAGGCCATCCTACTCTCTAAGAGACGCTGTCTCAAATTCTCCCTTCCCCACAAACAAACAACAGGGAAACAAACTACCCAGAATTAGAAACTGAGAAAACTGATGTTTTTCTGTATTTATTATCCAACTGAGCTTTTAAATGTGTATGTACAGCATTTTTACTACTCTATGGTAATTGTGTAAGGTGATCATTATTGTATACTCATTATCCTCTAATTCTTACTCTTGATCTCTTTTACCTCTCTCCTTAAACAGAAGGCAGAGGCCTTAAGGACACATGTATTTTATACAGATCATCACCCCCAGTGTACCTGATCAGAACAGGGGTCTTGAGTTAAAGCTAAACAGAAAAATGGGACATCTAAAAAGGATGCAGCCTATCATTGCTTCTTTCTTATTTTTGGTAAGAAAGCTTTACTGTCATTTAGGATCAGCAGATGTTTGTATCTAATAAAAAAAATACAGATGGATTGATAGCAAGTTCCATGAGGGTGCTGACTCACAGACACTTCTCAGCACCTCCCATCCCCAACCAGCTTGCATAAGCAATGTAATAGCCTCTCTGATTCCCCTGTTTCAGCTCTAGGGAGAGTGACTGTTCCTCAGAGTTAGTAGTTTACAATCTTCAGTTTTTTTCAACTGCTTCCAGACTAACACCTCATGATTCTGAGCCCAGATATACTTAGTAATGCTTCATGTTAATGATCTCTATCTCCTACTGGGCCCTGAATGATATAGCTCATTCTGAATTCTAACCAAATCCCAGAAAAAAGTAATATTTCTTACACTTAAAAAAAAATCAGTCAGTTTAAATAAATAAATAAATGAAAATAAAAAAACAGTTGGTAAAATCACTTCATTACGTGAGTTCTTATAGCATGAGATACACAAATATTTACCTAGTTAACCATTGTTAGCATTGGCCCTTTTTATTTTTTAGTTCAACATTCTCACTGCCATGGCAGAAAGCTGAACTGGGTCTTTCCTGTGAGAGGCTATCAGGGCACTAGCATTTCTAGCAGTTTCGAAAACTTTCCTGGCTGAGAAACCTGAATTAGAGTCTTCAAAAAGGGTTGGTCCTTTCACCTACTTAGGAGAATGAGAGCAAACCTTATTTTCCTTCTCTGTAGAGAAGCTTCCGTAGGGTATAAAGTCTTTGTCCCATGGACTTAGCATCCTGTCTTCAGCTTTTGTGTTTTCCCATTTAATTTATTCTTGCACTACTTTTTTTTACATTAATATTTCATTCATTTCTATGGTGTTTTAATTAAATTTTACCTCTATGAGACATTTAAAAATATCTGAAGACTTTGGGTCCCTGTAAAAATTTTTTTTAATTTACATATTCATTATTTTCTACTTAAGTTTCCAAATAAGCACTTTAATGTGAAGTGCTTTTTTAACTGTTTTAAAAAACTGCTTTTAACTGTGAAGGTTTTTTAACTGTTTCCTTTATATTTTCAGCAAAATTACACTGAACTTATTATTCACAATGAAAAGAAGTGATAGCATTTCAAGACTTACTGTCATTTACAAAAATGTCATAGTCACTTATTCAAATTTCCCTGTAGAAAACTCAAGGGAGCTTCATTGCTTTCTTCATAAAACTTATGTTTCTTGCTAAGTTTACTTTAGGTATTGCTATTAAGATTGAAAATTAGGGTTTTTTTGTTTTAATATATTTTCTAACAATGGATAGCTTAAATGAAACATATTTTCTCATATTTATTATATTTCTGACAAATTTATTTATAAACCATACTTCTCAGCTAATATTCTTGGATGAGAAAAATCTATTTTAATGCAAGAACTTCAGAAAAAAATGTAAATTTTGCATAAACCTATTATTTCTTCATAAAAAGAGAAACCTTTGTGATTTTCTCAAAGTTTTAATTTTCTCATCTTCTTGAAAGCTTTCCAAGGAGAAGATCTAGGAAAACACATTGAAAAAAGGCAACATCCTCCTGACAGGTCTCCTTGACTGACACAAAATAGGGCGTAGCGTGTTTTCCTCTTTTATCCCTCCTTGGTATCATGTGGTCTATCCTAGACTGCATCTGCTGGCAGATTTGAGTAATTGTGTTAATTCAGTTTGCTACTGGAGTTGCTGGAGAATTATTTTAAAGTGCATTGTTTCTCAAGCATTAGGGGCTTTCTGAATGGTTCTTTCTTAGTACATTTAAATGTCATCCCACTGTGTATTCCTGTGGCTTCACTTCTTCTCAATGAGTTTTTGTTTGTTTTGAGGACAGGTTCTCTCTATGTTGGCGTTCATCATTGTTCAAATCAAGAACAATGATGAGAGGCAGGTCCATACCAGGTAAAAGACCTGTCCATCAGGCTTATGGGACCAGTTTATGAATCTCTAAGAGTTTTAGATTTTATTTTGACTGTGAAAGTTGTGTGATGTGATGGAGATATTATTCATAATTGTAGACTAAATGAAAATCAACAAGGGAAAAGATTATGTTCATGGAAGGGAGAGTTTAGCTCATTGATTTGGGTGTATTAGTTGGGCCACTATTACTGTTGAAGAAACACTATTTCCAAAAGCAACTTAGGAAGAAGAGGTTTTATTCAGCTTACGTATCCTGAATCACAGTCCAGTGAGAGAAGACAAGACAGGAACTCAAGCAGGGCAAGAACCTGAGGCCAGACACTCAAGCAGAGGCCATGGAAGAGTGCTGCTTACTGGCTTGCTCCTCATGACTTTCTCAGCCTGCTTTGTTATAGAACCTAGGACATCCAGCACAAGGTGGTACCACTCTTGATGAGATGGGCTTTTTCATATCAATCATCAATTAAGAAAATACCCTACAGTTGGACTTGATGGAGATATTTTTTCCAATGAGGTTCCCTCTTCTGAGATGACTATGTTTGTGTCAAGGTGACATCTTTGACCTCTCCACCCCCCCCAAGGGAGGAGCAGTACTGTTAGGTCACAGAGGAGGACTTTGCAGCCAGTCCTGAAGATACTTGATAAAACAGGGTCAGATGAAAGGGGAGGAGGTCCTCCCCTATCAGTGGACTTGGAAAGGGGCAGGGAGGAGATGAGGGAGGGAGGGTGGGATTGGGGAGGGAATGAGGGAGTGGGATAAAGCTGGGATACAGAGTTAACAAAATGTAACTAATAAGAAAAATAAAATTAAGAAAATAAAAAAAATAGCCAGCACATTGGCGTACTCCAGAAATAAAGTGGCTAACAGAACCAAATTTGCTAACTAAGTGAATAGTTTGCTAAGTTGAGTTTGTGTTGTTACAACACAGCTAAGCGGGAAGTATGTTTCTCAGGTTCTCCTTCCTTCATAGTTTCAGATTAGCAATGTGAGCGTTTCATGTGAAATTGGAGAGAAGGGGAGCCAGTACATGGATGAATATATAGATTCCATGGAGAATGCCTGTGAACACCAGGCACATGGGCATTCTTTGCTGACATACTGGCTGACATATTCTGGCTTGAGCTGCTGTTACTAGCTATCTAGTTCATGCTAGTTTCCTTTCCATTTTTTTTTCCTGAGCCAGGCCCCAAATTAAGGGACAGCTATTTTTAAAATTTAAAATCCCACAATGTAAAAATGATTGTTTTTGAATTGTCTCCTGACTGATAAGAAATGTAGGTTGATGTAATAGGAACAGCATGCCATCACATCAAGAACTCTTTTGTCGCTAATATAATGCCTTAGGGTAGAGGACACATGGGAAGCATAAGTCTGAAGTTAATATGTTTTTAAAAAGAAGCTTTGAAATTTGCTTGAAATGTCTTGATGCTAAGTCTGTAGGGCAGGCAGTTGGCTATCCACAATTCAGAGGAATGATTAATAGTTGTGGCAACTTTTTGAATTCACTATAGAAAGATTAGCTAAAACCATGAATATTTATGTAGTCATCCAGTAAAAATAAGGTATAACAAGTAGAAGCGGGGTAGGCACAGTACAGCATCATTAAAAGAATAAAAATATTTAAAGTATGTAGTAGGAAGAAATGGGCCGATAGAAAGATGGAGAATCAGAAGCTTTTAAAAAGTGAGGATTTGAAAAGAAAAGAGGAAAAGATGCAATAGAAATCAGTCATTTAAAAGCAAGGTATAGTTGTTCCTTTGTATCAGAGGTTCTTTAGATTTATTACCAAATATTGACAGTTTCTAGGTGGCAGAAAGAGTAAAATCTAGCTGGGTACTGGATGGTGATTAGGAAAATGAAATGATGGTTGAGAACCCATCAGAAAAATAAATAGAATGCAGAGTAATGGGAGAAGGGAAGCTTTCTATCTATATAGACTATAGAGAGATATGGATATAGATATAGATTATATAGATTATAGTTATAGATATAATAGCTCTACTGTGGAGAGGACAGTGAAGATATAGGAAAGGCATTGTAATTGAAATTGATAGAGCTTGGCTAATCAGAAGGAATTAGGGTCAAGAACCCAAGGAATGGTTGTCCCTGCAGAGAAAGAAAGACATTTGCAAGAGAAGAGGTGGAGTTTGTTGATGTTTGTAATTGTAGATAAGGATGTGTTCTTTATTTGTAGCTTTATTTATTATAATTATAAAGCTAATTTCTAAATGTAAATGGGAAAGAGGCATACAGTAGAACAAAAGACAATGTTCAGAATAATTCCTACTACAAATAGAGATAAACATGACAGAGAGAAGCTTGAATTTTGGTGAATCATCTAAGGAAGCTATGGTAGTAAAGAAAATCTTTTGGGGCAATGTCTTAGCAAAACAACAATAGTACCTTTCTCCATGGGGCTTATGATCTTCCCATCCATATACTCTTGAAAAGCAAGTTGTAGCACGTTGTGTGTATATATGTGCTAAGAAACAGTGTGTTCCTTAGAACTTTATCCTATATGCTGATAAGTGTTCCTTTGCAGTTATGTACAAAACATAGCCAAACATCAATTCCTCTTAGCAGAACAGGTGTCAGATGTAGTGGTTAGTTACCACCATGACAGTCATGCCACTGTTGTACTCACGGTCATTTCATGCCAACCATATTATACATAGCTGGTAGAGCCCACAGCGCTATAGGATCATTTGTGATGTTTCTCACAAAATTTTGCATAGGATAAAAACTAGCTAGCTTCTTTCTAAATATTTGTGTTTGTACCTACACATTAGTGTTGTTTTTTGTTTGTTTGTTTGTTTGTTTTACAGTGGCAGTAGTTAATGCAGGCTCAAAACTGGACCTTGATTATGGCGATCTCAACCATAAATAAGACCACTGGATCAACCCTTCCCAGGCTCAGGGAACATCAAGGAAGAAAATACAAAAGTAGGGAAAAACTACTGACACACTTTGGAAATGATTACAATTGCTTGCATGAACTCACTTTATCTGTGGTTACCTGCATAAGGCTTGCTCAAGATTTTACCCATTATTATTGAATTATGCATGGATGAGGGGCTAAAAAGGCCCCATCACTTACTATGAAATTTAATTGATGCTGGGGAGGGGATGTCATTCTCTTCAACTGTGAAGTCACTGATAAATTGTCCATATTCCAGTAAATACCCTTCATATTCATGCAAGTAACTATAATCAAACACAGTTGTCAAAATAAAACCCTACAAAGTAACAGCTGTCATAGATGAAGAAGGTCTGCTGATAAGAATTTTTACCAGAAAAAGGGGAGGGAGGATCAGAAACATCAATAGTGGGAGGAATGAAAATATTCACAACTCAGAAGGTGCATATATGAAATTATAAAAAAAAAATTAAAACACTTTTGACCTGAGATGTCTTACATTATGAAAAAAAATCTAGAAAAAGAAAAGAAGGCCACAGGAGGACATGTGGAAAGGAAGCAATAATTCCCCTGGAGAAAATAATGCTTGAAAATGACAATCAGGAAATGAAAAAAGAGAAAGATGTAAGCAAAAAAGAAGAGTGGAAGTTGGTCTGATGAAGCATCCTCATGAGAGGCAAAGCAAGTTGTGGTGTAGTATATCTATATCTAATTCTCAGACTTCCTCCTATATGCTGGCATGTGTTCCCTTGCAGTCATGTAAACAAAATGCAGCCATTTATAACTTATACAAACATTCCCAAGAATGTGTGATGTGCCAGTATTTGGTTAGGCACAGGAGTGCCTAGGGGTAGAGACGTGCTAATATAGTCATTCTTCCTCTCAAGGGTAAGAAATGGGATGTTGTTTACTGTACAACACAAAATAAAAGCAGAACAAAGATTATGATAACCATAATGAATGAACTAATGCAGCATGTGTGTACAGGGCAGAGATGTTTGAGGTTGGGGACTGCCTTGTTTGGCTGTGCTAGAGTGAGTGCCTTCAAAAGCTTTGCAAGCCTTCATCAGTCACATAGTATCACAGTCAAACCAGAGAGTGGGAGTTTAAATAAGAGAGAGAAAAATGCTCCAAATATTCTCAGATCTTCATTCCATCACTGATTCTGTAACCTCAGACATTCAGAATGTATACTCCACGTATCTACAGGGAGTATATAGATCTATGCCAGGAACAGAGAGATGCCAACAACAACAACAAAATATCACCTTTTGTACGTTATGGTCAGCTTCCTTTAACCATGTGTTTTGTCTTAAAATTTAGAAAATATATTCAACTAATAGTTGCTTTCTCTTTTCAGAACATTGCTCTGAATTCTGCCATTGCTGGGCTATTTTCAAACCTAAGTGCAAGTCAAGTCAGTTAAATGGATTCTCAATTAGGCTTCCCTCTGGAATTGACCACCACAGCCTAGTTAATTACTGAGTGACTTAACATCATCTAGCTTAGAGCCCATATATTAGATTTTCCAAGCTGTTACCAGTTGCTAAATGATCTACTGTAATTAGAAATCCGAGGAGACCCAAAGTGACTTGTAATCTCATTTCCTCATCCAAGGAGCATTTCTTCTACATTGAATACCTTTCTTCTTTTCTTTACCTGTCTTCTATGTGCCCTCCAAGTCTCCCTGCCAGAGCCTCCTTCCAATTTGCCCTACCTATTTGTTACTCATTTCCATCACCCTTTACTGCAAACAATAAAGTACCACATAATCATTACATCTGTTTTTTTTTTTTTAAGGCAATTATTTTGTATTTTCTGAAAGAAAAAAAAAGATGATTTCTGGTAGGGCCAGCAGAACTGTTATTGTTATTTTTATTATCATTAAAGTTTCACTTTACTAAACTGCACTGGCAGCTTCTTTATAACTAGGTATCTATATTCATGGAGAAGACATTTTACCATTCATATAACCAATCTTATTCATCACTTCCCACATGCCAACCACGATAAAAGGTGCTGGGAATTCAGCTCGTGTTCCCGTAGATCACAAACACAGGCCTTCATTAGCATATACACACTTTCCGAGGTGTGTGTGATGGGCTGGGAGTGGGTTACTCACAGAGAATACAGCAGTAACAAATACAGTAATGAGTAAACAGACACAGCCCCTGCTCTCTCGGCACCACGGCATTTATAAACTAGGAACAGAGTCCTACGAAAGATATGGGCATAATTATTAGCATAAAGGCTAATTCTGTGCACCTGTCACACCTGCTTATAATCCTCGTTTCCACACTGATTCAGACATACAGAACACTAAGGGTCATTTAAAGTGGGGTAACAGCCCACACTGCTATGCCTGTGGTTGAGAATGCATTTAATTTACAACACACAGAGAACACATGTGACATAAGAGAGCACAAATTTTAATATTCCATACATTGTTATTCAAGCTTTCATTTACATATTTTAGAGCTGAGACCCAGGAGAGGGATGTGACCTGTCAGAAGTCACAGATGGGTTACTGCAGGACACTGCATCTTAATTCTCTTTGGTCTTCCCTTTGTTTAGAATACTGTGTATCAGTCTCATTTCTCAGCTTGCTTTTGTAGGCGTATCTGGCTTTGGAATAGACAGTTTTCTGTTACTATGGAAACACAGACATATTAAACTTCCTGAAACATCCATTTGATAACTCCCTGCTGAGTAGTAACTGTTGAGCATATGACACTGTCTATTTTACTTCCTTCTTATTATGTTTCAGCTTAAGGTTTTCTAATTCATGTACTACTTATCATAATTAGCAATATTTCAATTCCAAAATGCCTTCCAGAATTGCTTTTTTATTATACACATAAAAATGTAATGAATTAATGTCATGGTTCTTGACCTTAGGTCAAAATGAATTGGCCATATAGAAAAAGACCTAGACAGAGGACAAGAAAGAATAATGGCAGGGGTGAGTGTGATCAATGTACATAATATACATGTATAAAATGTCATAACAAAGCCCATTATTTATATAATTAATGCACACTGATAAAAGGAGTGGCTATATTAAAAAGAAACCTGTCTAATACATTCAGCTAAAATGATAAATAAGAAAATAGTTGATAAACTACAAGTTTATTGTGGGCAGCACAAAGATACATAATGAAGTAAGAAACTCATCGTTTAAAAATCTATAAAATATGAAACTTCAGCTTTATGAGAGTGACTTCCATCAAGAATTTATTTTGGGAGGTGATGGCACGTATCTTTAATCCCAGAATTCAGAGGGCAGAGCCAGATTGGTCTACAGAGTGAATTCCAGGATACCCAGGGCTACTCAGAGAAACCTGTGTCAAAAACCTGGAAAAAAAAAAGAATTTTGTAATAGACTTTGATGACAGCACCAGGATCATATTTTACTACTAGAAATTATAGGGTTAACATTTTACTGCCACACTGGGCCATGTGACTTAGAGTTCTAGACATGAAAGAGATGTTATGGTGCTAACTGTGACTTGCTCAATTTACACATATACTTGAAACCAGAATTCAACTAAGGTTTGCTTTTTCACAAAGCTCCATCCTTCAGATTTGAATTTCTGTGTTCTCATTGGTCCCATTTTCAAAACTATCAGGTTGCTATTATCAAATTATTTGGATAAAAATTACAGAAAACTTACTACGAAAAGCCAACACAAGTATTAGTTTTACTTGAGCACGCAAAATGTGTACATATACTGAAACTCAATATCAAAACATCCTATGTAGTGAGGTATTTTCAAAAGCAAAGTTTATTAGAAGAAGTAACTTCCATGAAGTTATAACTTGGGTAATTTTGTGAGAAATGCAGTAATGTAATAATATGGAATTATTACTATATTTTATTATATACAACATCTATATAATTACATTATTGTAGCTCATCTTATCATTTGATTTGAAAATGTTACATATAAGCTTGCATGCAAATAAGCTTGAGGATCTAATTAATTTTTTAAATGTTTGGTAAAGCTGAATTACTCAGCAAAACAGATAACCTCTCCTGAAAAACACAATGTTAGTTATGGTTTATAAAATGAATTCTAAGATTATGCAGAGATGTCTTAAAAGATGGTATGTAGTAAAGATGGCAGCCATGTGCCTATGGACAACCTTGGCCACACCAGACACCGTCTTTCCTCCTAAAATCTCTGCTGATATGATTGATGTGTACCTGAAAGCTTGGACCACCACAGTCAGGAGGAGTCTTTCCTGAAACCCACATGGCAGTGCTGAATGTGTATCTGCCAAGACAGAGGAAGGTGGCCAAGTCAAATGATGAACGACATGCTTTGCAATCAATGTCACCTGTGCTCTCAGTGAGATTCTTACTAAAATGGATGAAGGAAGATACAGAAATATATCTACAAAGGACAAATACTTACTTGCTTACATGGGTGCTCCAAAGAATATATTTGCATCTGCTTCCTATTACTTAGCTAATGTCTAGTTAGAGCTATTATCAAGAATCTCACAGATGAAATACATCAATGCCACCAGCACTCTCTGTATATCATGTCTAAATGGCTTTTAATTCATTGTAGAATCACAGCTCAGTTCAAATTGTTGAGTCTGTGAAGGGATGCCCCTCCTCCTCCTCCTCACTACGTCTGACCAGGAGTAGGATAACTGTACATTTGGTCTCAGAGATGCTGCTGTCTTCTCTGTGAGCTTCTGGTTGATTTGGCTCACCTGTTACATCTCTGGCATTGGACTCCTTTGCTCTTTGGAGGTAATGAAAAGTGGTGGCTCCCAGCATGAGGACCATTGCTAGGGTGTGCACTTTCCTGTGCCCCCACATACAGTCAGCATTGCTGTCCCTGGATTACCATCAAGGACTCTTTAGGTTTTGCAGCTTCTCAAGCAGTTCTGCACTTTTCTCGTCTCTCCTGGATCCCTCCTGGGCTATCCGCATGCCTCACAGAGTCTATGAATGATTGAAAAGACTACTTTAGCCACCACTGTGGACATCTCCCCTTTTGCTTGCTGCCACTATGCCCTATCTACTCTGGATGAATTGTTACACAAAAGGCAATATTTTCTGAGAAATTGGCACTTCCATTTCCAGGCTTTGCCCCAGAGAGGCTCACCATTGCCCCTATCTACTCTACAACATATCACTCCCCATACAAACCTTGAATAGTGAGAGAATGAATAATAATATTTCCCCATGTCCTTTTACATAAAATGGAAGGTTTTTTTCTTTTTATTGTTTTACAATTTATTCATTATATGCCCGATTGAAGCCCCCTCCCTCAACTCCTCCTAGTCCCTTCCTCCCTTTTCCCCCTCCCCCAATCCTTTCCATTGAAAGGGGAAGTTCTCTTCCTCTGCCATCTGCCCATAGTTTATCAAGTCTTATCAGGACTGTTTAGATCTTCTTCCTCAGTGGCCTGGCAAAGCTGCATCACCAGGAGCAAATGATCAAAAAGCAGGCAACCAAGTTCATGACAGAGGCAGCCCCTACTCCCTTCTCGGATACCAGTGGAGACTGTGCTGTCAATTGGCTACATCTCAGCAGGGGGTCTAGGTCTTCTTCATGCATGGTTCTTGGTTGGTGCATCAGTCTCTGCAGGATCCCTGGGATCAGAAATTGTTTTAGCTTTGTTAGTCTTTTTGTGGGGCTCCTGTCCTGTCTAAGTCCTTCTATCCTCCCTCCTTCTTCCATAAGACTCCCTGCGCTCTGCCCAAGTTTGGCCCTGAGTCTTTGCATCTGCTTGGACCCCCTGTCGGGTGGATCCTTTCAAAGGACCCTCTTTAGTAGGCTTCCATCCTGTTCCTTCCCTTCCATTGCTTCTGGAGTCTATCCTGTTTGCCATTCTGAATGAGATTTAAGCATCTTCCCTAGGGTCCTCCTTGTTCTTTAGTTTTGTAGATTTTAATATGGCTAACTTATTATACAGCTAATATATTTTTATAAATGAGTGTTTTAAAATGCTATATAACATCACTGTAGTCACTACATATAATTTTGTAATTATTTTTATATTTTCTACTTATAAGCTATATACTTAATTCTTTGAATCTATATTAGTTCTTTCCATATAAAAGGCTTAAAGTGAACTATTTCAGATAAATTATATTTTGTTTATTGTTTTATTCACTTTACAGCCTGAACCCAGCCCTGTTCCCTTCTCTCCTCCCTGTCCCACCTTCACGCTCTCTTCCTGCATTCCCCTTCCTACTTCTCAAGGGAGGCTCCTTATGGGTACCAACAAACCACGTTGCTACATCATGTCACAGCAAGACTAAGCACATCCTCTCCCACTGAGGCCAGGTAAGAAAGGCAACCCAGATAGGAGAAAGGGATCCAAAAGCAGGCAACAGGGCCAGAGAAAACCCCCAACTTATTGCTATGGGATCCCCATGAAAAACAAGATGCTTATCTGCTACATATGTGCAGGGAGCATAGGCCCAGCCTGTGAGTGCTCTTTGGTTGGTGGAGCAGTCTCTGTGAGCCCTCATGGATCCAGGTTAATTTTCTCTGTAGTTCTTCCTATGATGTAATTAACCCCCTTCAACTCCTTCAATTCTTTCCCAAACTGCCATAAGACACCCCAAGCTTTGCCTATTGTTTGGTTGTGGGTGTCTGCATCTGCCTCCAACAGCTGCTGGAAGAAGCAACTCAGAAGACAGTTATGCTAGGCTCCTGTTTCCAAGCACAGCAGAGTGTTATTAATCATCACAAAGGTTGGCTCTCTCCCATGGGGTGGGTCTCAAGTTAGGCCATGCCTTGATTTGCCATTTCTTTAATTTCTGCTCCATCTTTATCCTTGCACTTTTTGTATGCAGGACAAATTTTGGGTTGAAAGTTTTGTGGGTGGGTTGGTGTTCCCCTCCCACTGCTGGAAGTCTCACCTGGATACAGGAGGTGGGCTCTCCAAACTCCACATCCCTAGCTGCTAGGAGTCTCAGCTAGAGCCATCCCTCTAAGGACACTTGATGTTACTCTGCCCTAAGATTTTTACAGATACTCTTCCGGAGATAAATATCCTTCCAAACAGTATGTGTTCATTTCCCCCTGTTGGCCATATTATGATTTTTATTAGGCTTTATTTGTTTGAGACATTTAGAATAAATCTAAGAATAAAAGAAAAAAAAATGAACGTGGAATATAATCAAGAGCTAGATGAAGCTGAGAAGACAAACAGTATGCTCATAATATCTAGAACACTACATATTTCACATGCTACCAATCGTCTCTCATAAATTTGTTTAGTTACAAAGCCTTGCTGCAATGTTAAATTAAAAGCTAAAGAGAATTCCAACGGCCATTATTGATCACCAAATTAACGTGAAACTCAATTTTGCCACAAAGTTGTGATTTATTTCATTGTATTTAATTGCTATCCTTTTTCCTTTATTAATCATGTCTAGTAAACCTGCCTTGCCAAATGAGGAAGGCTGCACCTTAATGCTACTGAGTGGCAGCAGAAGGTATGCTCATTATGTGTGTCTACAAACTAAAGCAAAAGAATTTCCCTACATGATGTAAGATTAAGAAACACTAACACAACCTAAATGAGAGTTTTGCCACTACTGAGTAGGCAGAGCTCTACTGGTCTGTCACCCTGAGGAATATTTTCAGAAAGCACACATTATCTTTGGAGAGGCACAAGGTCGTCCTTGGGTTGAGGCACAAAGTGATGTCAAGACATACAGGAATTAAGATGGTGGCTCCGACCATGCAGGTTACCTAAATAGCAGCTCAGCAGTGAGAGCAGGGTGACCACCAGGCCCTACTGTGGACCCCGAAACCCGGACATCTGTGTTTTTCAGGTAAGAGAAGAATCCACAGGGATATTCTAAGGTCCATCTTCAGGCCACCTGGCTAACACCAGGAAAAATTCCCAGGCTCCCACCCAGCACTGCCACAGCCCTAGGCTACCCACCCAAATCCACCATCAGTAGATACCTTCCTGGGACCAGCTCCTGATGTCTCAGATCTTGAGCACTCACTAGCACTGCCTGTGGACACCTTTTGGGTACTAGTGACTCCTGTTCAAACGACCACACTCAACATCCTGTGGACACCTTCCTGGTCACAGCAGCTAGTGGTGCTCACTATCACAATTCTGTGGAGGGGATACATTCTGGTACTGTAGGGGAGGTGTGACTCCATTCTACCTGCTCTCCAGCAGCCTGGCTCACCCAGGTCAGAATCAGCCAGCACAGCACAGACAGTGAACACAGTGGAGCTGAGCTAGGTGTGGGACCCAGGTTCTGTTCTCCACCATCTTAAGGAAGTCTGTGGGGCACTGGAGCAGCTCTAGGCACATAGATTTATCTGGCAGTGTTCCAGCAGCATGGCTCACCTAGTCCAAAAACAGCCAGCACAGCACTGACAGGGAATCCAGCAGAGCTGAGCTAGGCACCTTGTCCATGTTCCACTGTTCTCCTCCTCAAGGAGGCCTGTGGGCACTGGAGCAGCTTTAGGCTCAGAGATTCATCTGTGCTCCAGTTATCTGGCATACCTGGGTCACAAACAGTGAGCCAGCAGAGACAGTAAATCCAAGGGAGACAGTCAATCAAGACTGTAGAGACAGGTGGACCCACTCTACAGTACAGGCTCCAGGAACAATCAGTCAAGGCAACAGACAACCAGATGGCTAGAGGCCAGCGTAAGAATACAGACAACAAAAATCAGGACATCATGGCTTCACCAGAATCTCCAAAAATCAGCGGATGATCTATTGCTGCTGAACCACAGGAAAATGATCTTACATCTACAATAGTACAGTTATTCGAGGCACATAAAGAAGAAACAAACAAAAAAGAGGTCATCATGAATAGACAGGAATCCACATTCAAAGAGATGAAGGAAATGGTGCTAAACTTGAAAACAGAATTAGAATCAATAAAGAAAACACAAACACAGAAAACCCTAGAGTTGGAGAACTTGGAGAAGAGATCAGGAACCACAAAGGTAAGCATTACCAACAGAATACAAGATATGGAAGAGAGAATCTTAGGCACTGAAGCTAATATTGTAGAAATTGATACATCTCTCAAAGAAAAAAAAATGGAAAAGTTCCAGACACACACAAAAAAAAATTCAAGAAATCAAGGACAGTATGAAAAGATGAAACCTAAGAATAATAGGAATAGACAAAAAAGAGGATTCCAGACTCCAAGACCCAAAAAATATTTTCTAGAAAAACATAGAAGAAAATTTCTACAATCTTAAGAGATGCCCTTAAACATATAAGAGGCCTACAGAACACCAAATACACTAGACCAGAAAAGAACTCCTCCCACCACATAATAAACAAAACACTAAATCTACAGAACAAAGAAAAAACATTAAAAGCAGCAAGGGAAAAAGGCCAAATAACATATAAAAGGCAGACCTATCAGAATCACACCAGACTTCTCAGCAGAGATATGAAAGCTAGAAGGGACTGGGAAGATGTCATGCAGACACTAAGAGATCACACATGCCAACCCAGATAACTATATCCAGCAAAACTTTCAATCAACGTACATGGAGAAAACAAAATATTCCATGACATAACTAAATTTAAACAATGTTTAAGCAGCAATCCTGCCCTACAGAAGATAATAGAAGGAAAACTCCAATAAGAAAAAAATCAACTACAGCCAAGAAAACACAGTATGCAGATAACTTCACAACAACAACAACAAATCAAAAGTAAACAAGCATGTAAACACACTATCACCACCAACTCCCTAATAAAAGGAACTAAATTCATTCATTGATAATTATTATCAACATCAATTGACTCAACTCTCCACTAAAAAGACACAGACTAACAGAATGGTTGCAGAAACAGGATCCAGCATTCTGCTGCATCCAAGAAAAACACCTTTGCATCAAAGACAGATACTACCTCAGAGTAAAGGGCTAAAAAAGGTTTTTCAAGCAAATGGACCCAGAAAAAAAGCTAGAGAAGCTCTCCTAATATCTAATAAAATGGACTTTCAACCAAAATTAATCAAAAAAGATGAGGAAGGGAATTCATTCTCATCAAAGGAAAAATCCACCAGGAGGACATCACAATCCTGAACATCTATGCCCCAAATAAAAGAGCACTTGCATTTCATAAATGAAACATTATTAAAGCTCAAATCACACATCGATCCCAGCTCCTTAATAGTGGGAGATTTCAACACTCCACTCTCACCAAGGGACAGATCATCTAGACAGAAGCTGAATAGGGAAACAATGACACAGAGGTCCTAAATAAAATGAACCTAAAAGATGTCTACAGAATGTTTCACCCCAACATGAAAGAATACACCTTCTTCTCAGCATCTCATGGAAACTTCTCCAAATTTGATCACATAGTCAGGCACAATGCAAGCCTCAACAAATACAAGAAGACTGATACAATAACCCATTGTGTCATATCAGACCACCATGGTCTAAAAGTAGACCTCAACAATAACAAATAGCAAAAATTTTACACTCACATGGTAACTGAACAACTCTCTACTCAATGACAACTGGTTCAGGGAGAAAATAAAGAAATTAAAGACTTCCTAGAATTCAGTGAAAATGAAGGTACAACTTACCCTAACTTATGCGACACAATGAAAGCAGTGCTAAGAGGGAAGATCATAGTACCAAGTGCCTTCATAAAGAACTGGGGGAGGGGCAAGCGAGGAGAAAAGGGACAGAGGGTGGAATTGGGAGGGGATGAGGAAAGGGGCTACAGCTGGGAAACAAAATGAATAAACTGTAAATAATAAAAAAATAAATTAATAATAAAAAATTTACAAAAGAGAAATTCAAGGCATCTCATACAAGCAACTTAATGGCACACCTGGAAGCACTAGAAGAAAAAAAAAGTACAAGCAGGTACACCCAAGAGGAGTAGACAGCTGGAAATAATCAAACTCAGGGCTGATATCAGTAAATTAGAAACAAAGAGAACAATTCAAAGAATCAACAAAACCAAGAGATGGCTCTTTGAGAAAATCAACAAGATAGACAAACCCTTGGCCAAATTAACTAAAAGGCAGAGGGACACTATTCAATTCAACAAAATCAGAAATAAAAAGGGGACAAAACAACAGACCTTGAAGAAATCCAAAGAATCATTAGGTCCTACTTCAAAAGCCTTTATGCCACAAAATTTGAAAATCTAAATGTAATGGAGAATTTCCTTGATAGATTCCATTTACCAAAGATGAATCAAAATCAGGTAAAAAAATCAAATATCCATAGGTGTGTGGGTTTTTTACTTGATTCCACTGATCTACCAGTCTGATTCTATCCCCGTACCATGCAGTTTTTGTTACTATTGCTCTATAGTACAGCTTGAGATCAGGGATGGAGATATCTCCAGATGATCTATTATTGTACAGCATTGTTTTAGGTATTCTGGGTTTTTTTGTTTTTCCATATGAATTTGAGAATTGTTCTTTCAAGGCCTGTAAAAAATATGTTGTATTTTGATGGGAATTGCATTAAATCTGTAGATTGCTTTTGGTAGGATGGCCATTTTTAGTATGTTAATCCTACAGATCCATAAGCGTGGGAGAGGTCTCCATCAGAGGGCCTCTGAAAGACTCTACCCAGCAAGGTATCAAAGCAGATGCTGAGACTCATAGCCAAACTTTGGGTAGAGTGCAGAAACTCTTATGAAAGAAGGGGGAGACAGAAAGACATGGAGGGGTCAGGAGCTCCACAAGGAGAGCAATAGAACAAAAAAAATGTGGGCATAGGGGTCTTTTCTGAGACTGATAGTCCAACCAAGGACCATTCATGGAGATAACCTAGAACCCCTGCACAGATGTTGGCCATGGCAGCTCATTATCCAAGTGGGTTCTCTAGTAATGGTAACAGGGACTATCTCTGACATGAACTCAGGGGCTGGCTCTTTGATCACCACCCTGTGAGTGGAGAACAGTCTTACCAGTCCACAGAGGAAGACAATTCGGCCAGTCCTGATGATACCTGATAGGCTAAGTTCAGAGGAAAGGGTAGGAGGACCTCCCCGTCAGTGGACTTGAGGAGGGGCATGAGATGAGATGAGGGCAGGAGGGCACCAGAAAGGGGGCTGCAACTGGGATACAAAGTGAATAAACTGTAATTAAAAAATAAGTTAATTTTAAAAACTCAAGTGACAACACATGCTGAAGAGGATGTGGAGAAAAGGAAATTCTCCTCCATTGTTAGTGGTAATGTAACCTTGTATAACCACTTTAGAAATCAATCTGGCACTTTGCCAGAAAATTAGGAATAGTGCTACCTCAAGATCCAGCTATACCATTCCTGGACATATACCCAAAAGATGCTCCACCAAGGACATTTCCTCAACTATGTTCATAGCAGCTTTATTCATAATAGCCAGAATCTGGAAACAACCTAGATGTCCCTCAGCTGAAGAATGAGTACATTTACATAGTGGAATAGCACTCAGCAATTAAAAACAAAGAAATCATCAAATTTGCTGGCAAATGGATGGAACTAGAAAAGATCATCCTAAGTGAGGCAATCCATAAGAAGAAAGACACTATGGTATATACTCACTTACAGGTGGATCTTAGACATATACTATAGGATAAACATACTAAAATTTATAGTCCTAAAGAAGTAAACAACAGGAGTACCCTAGGGAAGAGGCTCATTCAGAAGGCAAACAGGATAGACATCAGAAGTAGGAGAAGACAGGGAATAGGACAGAAGCCTTCCATAGGGGGCTTCTGAAAGACTCTACCTATCAGGGTATTGAAGATGATGCTCAGACTCATAACCAAACTTTGGGCAGAGTGCAGAAAGCCTTATGGAAGAAAGGGAGAGAGAAAGACATGGAAGGGACAGGAGCTCCACGAGGAGACCAACAGAGTCAAAAATCCTGGGCCCAGGGTGGCCTGCAAGTTTCATGATTTCCTTGTTTTTAATTGCTGAATAGTAGTCAGAGCAACAGAACCAAAAAATTTGGGTGCAGGGGTCTTTTTTGAGACTGATACTCCATACAAGGACCATTCATGTAGATAACCTAGAATTCCTGCACAGATGTAGCTCATGGCAGCTCAGTATCCAAGTGGGTACCCTAGTAATGGGAGCAGAGACTGTCTCTGACATGAACTCAGGGGCTGGCTCTTTGATCACCTCCACCTGATGGGGGAGCAGCCTTACCAGGGCACAGCAGAAGACAATAAAGCCAGTCCTGATGAGACCTGATAGACTATGGTCAGAGGGAAGGGGAGGAGGACCTCCACTATCATTAGACTTGGGGAGGGGCATAGAAGAAGAAGAGGGAGGGAGGGTAGGATTTGGAGGGGATGGGGAAGGGGCCTACAGCTGGGATACAAAATGAATAAACTGTAATTAATAAAAATAAAATAAAATTTAAAAACCGAGAGAACAGTGTTTGAGGTTGTGGTATTAAAGTAGACACTAAGGCTGAAGATAGGGCTTTGTGATTAAGAACATATGCTTCTCTTGCAGATTACTAGGGTCCTGTTCCCAGCCCCCATGTGGCAGATCACAACTATCTGTGACTCCAGTTACAAGAGATCTAACTCCTTTTTCTGGACTTCTTGTGCACCAGGCACACATGTGGCATATACACATACATTCAGAAAAACACTCATATACATGCAATTTTTAAAAAATTAAATTGTAGAAAAAAAGAAAAGTAGATACTGCATAAAAGCAATATATTGAGTAAATATAATGTAATATGGACTCAACTGTATGGAAAAAACTTTGTTACTACCATAGAGAAATGCTGTAAAATATGAATTGAAAAGAAATAAAGAACTGGGCGTGGTCATTCACACATGTAATACTAGTACTTTGGGGTATGAGGCAGGAGTATTACTACAAGTTAGAAGTCAACCTGAGCTACAAGCTGAATATCTTCAGTCCAAACTGGACTACAAAGTGAAGCCCTATCTCAAGAAACAAATGAATTAATTAAAAGACTGAATAAGCACGTTTAAAAGAAGAAAAAAAGAAAGCTGTCACTTAACAATATAAGATTGGGGCTGGGGAGAAAGCTTAGTTGACAGAGCATTTGATTTGTAAGCATTAGGAGCTGAGTTTGATCCGTAGATTCTACATTAAAAAACAAAACAAAACCCTGAATGTATAAGGCCAGAGCTAGAAAAGGCAGAGACAGGTGGATTTCTGGTACTCATGCCAGCCAGCCTACCTACTTGGCGAGCATTAGACCACTAAGAGACTCTGTTTCAAAAACCAAGGTGGACAGCACCTAAAGAGATTCACCTCTGATGTCCAAAGCACAGCACACACATGCACCTGTACCGTCACATATTTCTTCAGCTGTGCATGTGTATGTGCACACATGTACACACACACACACACACACACACACACACACACGAGCATACACACCACAAATGGAAGAAGAGAAACTGAAGTGAGTATAGCAATGTACTCAGAGGTGGTGAGTACACCCGTTAAAGTGTTAGCTCCTCAGTCAGTTGTGACCTGATTACTAATGCTTCCATGAGATCAGAGAGACTTTAGGCACTTCTACATGAGAAGCTGAAATCTTACAGGACTGACAAGTAAAGGAATATGAGATTTTCCTTATGGTCCAGTTCTGATGGTCTGATAGCTACTATGTATGCCATGTGGATTTTGTGTAAAAAAAGAGACTTCAGAGAGGAATTGTTCTTGAAGTGATTAGACAGTTTCTTATTTAAAAAATAATGTAAAGCAGCCTTACCAGGCCACAGAGGAAGACAATGCAGCAGTCCTGATGAGACCTAGGGTCAGAGGGAAGGGGAGGAGGACCTCCCATATCAGTGTACTGGGGAAGGGGCATGGGAGGAGAAGAGGAAGAGAGGGTGGAATTGGGAGGGGGCAAGGGAGGTGGCTACAGCTGGGATACAAAGTGAATACATTGTAATTAATAAAAAATAAATTTAAAATATTTAAAAATAATGTAAAGAAGGCATTTCCTGGTGAGAAAATTTTGACCCATAAAGAAAGGCATCAATAAATTGCCCAAGGAGAGTTTTAAATGATAAAAGACCATAAGAAACAGTGGTCCTGACATTCTGGGTCACTATAGTTATGTGAAGATATCACAGGTTTCTAAGCATGTGTGAGAAGGAAGCCCTGTGTTATTTTTGTTTGTTTGTTTGCTTGCTTGCTCACTTGCATTTGTTGTTTTGTTTTTTTTGTTGACACTCTACCATCTTGTGTGAGCTTTCTTTATTACTTCAGACAAATAGAATGCTGCCACTTGGAACATGAATTGTTCTTCTATCCCCAAATTCATTTCATTTATGTTTACTACGTGAGATCTTGAAGGAATTACAACATTTAATCCTCGTGCAAGCCCCGTGAGATGGCATGTTGTCATCCTGTTCTGGGTGTAAGTGCAACCAGAAGGAATTTGTTGTCATTATCGGTGAGGTCTCAAATGGCACCAGGTGGATTCTGTGGCTTTAGGAACATGCATTCCTTGTTGGTGTGTAATTAAACATTTTATGTATGTCTTACTGACTCCGAGACTCTCTTCTCTTGAAGCTAAAACAAAGCTCCAATAAATAGTTTGTCCTTATCCAAAACTAAGTATCTTTTAGAGCATCCGAGTTGCTGTCACAACTGCACTCTAGTGCTATGGGAAAAGGACCAGCATCAATCAATAATCTAGCCAAATTTTAATGCAGCTAAAGGAGAAGAATCTTTTACTACAATCAGTGAATCTTGTGGAAAAGGAGTACACAAACCAAAACATCTCAGAATCGCCTCACGAGTAGGCAGTTATTGGCAGGCTCCAGATACACAAACGCACGTGAAAATATTGAATTGTTACTGTTCTCCTATCAGTTGTCATGCTCAAGATCTCCACATCCAGCTCAACAAATCCACAGATATACTCAACTGTTCACTAAAAACAAGGCTTTCCCCCTATGAGCAGTCTATTATAGCTGAAAGCTGGCATACAACATGCTGTTTTTCTTTAATTCTGGTCCCAGATATTTCTTTACATCATTGATGATACTTCCTGGTAGAAATAATAATTGATACTTGCAGCACTATGAAGTTAATACTCATAGTCCTACTTACAGACAATGGTGATAAAGTATAAAAATCTTGCCTCTACTAGCTAATATATGAATCACTTGAAAAATACCAAGTTTTGAAATTATCTTGCCTTTTTCCAGCAGAGCTATTTTTAGGCTATTTTCTGACAAAGTAAACATTTACTGTGGACTCAGCTTTATGCAGGCATAGAAAAGATTGTTTGGTTAAAGAGTTTCTTTTAAAGGAAAATTTCTTACCTTTCTGTTTGGCAAGAATCTGAGGGGAGGAGGACCTCCCCTATCAGTGGACTAGGGGAGGGACATAAGAGAGGGAGAAGGAGGTAGGGTGGGACTAGGAGGAGATGACAGAGGGTTCTACAACTTGGATACAAAATGAATAAATAAATAATAATAATAATAATAATAATAAAAGAATCTGATAATTTCACAGGAAAATCCTGCTGCTAGGTTTGATAGTCCTTTCTTTCTTTTCTTTCTTTCTTTCTTTCTTTCTTTCTTTCTTTCTTTCTTTCTTTCTTTCTTTCTTTCTCTTTCTTTCTTTCTTTCTTTCTTTCTTTCTTTCTTTCTTTCTTTCTTTCTTTCTGGAAACAAAATACAGTAATCCATACACCTTACTCCACAAAGCTCTTGAGAAAATTCCGCAGTTTATGTACTTCCTTTTTTATCTGATTCACTGATTGCAATAATAAGTTCCAACTTCACTGATTGCAATAATAAGTTCTTCTCCTGTTAGCTGCATTAAAATTTGGTTGGATTACTCTTCCTTATCAATTTTGCATTGTTCTTGTTCCTTATTTCTTATAACATAGGGGCAGAAAAATCTCTGTGATTCTTTTAGTGCAAATATTTCACTTAGCTCTCCTCCATCTCCTCTCTAACTGCCCCCAGAGGACCCCTGAACACTTCTCCCTCCAAACTCTCAACCTAATGTCCTTCTTTTACAAATTTAACTTTTTGCAAAACCTTCCTGAATCCAAATAGTGTTTCCCTATGCACACGGGCATAGGGTCATGTCCTGGAGCTCGAGGAACCTACCAGTGGTCACACTTCTACAGAAAAGTGCCTCTGTCTTACCCAGCAGCCATCACATGCCAACAGCTCCTCATGAATGGTGGTAGTTGTTTGCTCAGTGAGTGAAACCTTTTGAATTAACTCAGGATATTCTTGAGAAAGGTTAACACACACACATACATACACACACATACACACCAGACACACACACATACACACAGACGCATACACACACCATACACATCCATGCACATAAACATCCACATCCACACACACACATACACATACAGGTATACATGTACACACACATACAAACAGGCACACACGCACAGACACACAGAGAAAATCTCCTTTCATAGAAAACTGTGGACTTTTATGTGTCCTCCCCCACCTTAAGCTCTAATTTCTGTTTCCTCAGATCTCAAAAGATGACCTCATCCTCCCCACTCCTTTCAGCCCTTCTTGCTCCATTTTTCCCCTTTCTCCCTTTATGCCACTGGTGTTATAGCACCTTCGTCACTTAAAAGTTCTACCATAATCTCCTGCTGCCTTCCTTCTTCCATAAGTACTCCAATTTAAATACAAAAGTCTAAAGATTTAAAGCTAGGACCTATATTTGAGACAGAATATGGGGCATTTGACTTTCTGGGTCTTGTTTCTACTCTCAATGGTCATTTTCAGCTCCATCCATTTACCTGAAAATTTCATACTTTCCCTCTTGATAACAAATGTGTACACAAAAGTGAGTCATAATAGCACAGCTGACACATCTTCACAAAGGAAGTGTGACCCCATAATCAGTATCTCTATCAGGAAAACAGCTTCTTAGAATTTCTATCATGCTACTGTTAATGCCTACATCATCCAAAATCTGTTGTGGACTTACTGGCAGTAGCGATTGGTTTCACCTTCAACTCTGTATCAGTGAAGTATATTGTAATGTAGAAGCCCCTTTTGTTGACAGTGTTCTTGCTTTTAGATAAGAACTTCATTATCTCTATTTCTGAATAGAATGGGCTTATCAAGAATTACCAACATATGATAGAGTACAGGGGAGAAAGAACACATAGTAAGTAAGCAAGTAAGAAAGAAAGTAAGTAAATAATAAATTTAGAAAATGAAAAAGATACAGGACTTCTGGGTAAGATGGTAGATTAGAAGCCATTTCATGCAGCCTAGTGAAAGATAAAGTTGATAGTAAAACAATAAATACAAGTCAGGTGCAGTGGCACACGCCTGTAATCCCATCACTCGGGGAGGAAGAGGCAGGCACATCTCTGTGAGTTCAAGGCCAACCTGGTCTACAAAGTGAGTCCAGAACAGCGAAGGCCAGACAGTGAAACCTTGTCTCAAAAAAACCAAAAGAAAGAAAGAAAGAAGAAAGAGAAAAAGAAAGAAAGTAGAAAGAAAAAAAGAAAAATGTTCCATTCACAATAGCAAGTGAGCAAGTGAACAAATGAGAGAGCAAGAGAATGAAAAAGGGAATAAGCCCAACAAAAGAAGTGAAAGACCTCAACAATTAAAATTATATGATAATGAAAAGAAAATTGAAGAAGATACTAGAAGGTAAAAAACGTTTTACGCTCATTGAATTAATATCATGAAAATGCTAGGCAGATAAAATAAAATAAAGTCTCATAATAATTTTGATTACATTCTATAAAGAACTGGAACAGGGAATCCTTGAAAAAATATTAGCACAAATGATCATGGCTTCACCCTCTGAAACTGTAAACAAGTTCCCAAATATTCTTTCTTATATAGTTGCCTTGGTTATTCCTTTCACAGTAATAGAAAAATAGCTAACATAGGAAGGAAGGAAGGAAGGAAGGAAGGAAGGAAGGAAGGAAGGAAGGAAGGAAGGAAGGAAGAAAGAGACAGAGTGAGGGAGAAAGGGAGGAAAGAGGGAGGAAGGGAGATACACAGGAAAGATGAGAAGGATGGAAGGAAGTAAGAAAGGAAGAAAAATGGGAAAGACAGAGAAGGATGGAAGAAGGAAGGAAGGAGGGAGGAAAGGAAGGAAGCTCCCACTGCAATTGAAAATATAACAAAAAAAATAAAAGTAACTTAGAACAGTGTAAGTCAAATAATGTAAGAATAAAAATGAAAAGTAAATGTGATAGGTTGCAAGTGGGCATTAGGACTTAAGCAATAGTGACTCATTTGGTTTGATGCTATTCAATCTCCCTTACTGTAGAAGTTACCAGACTTGTTTTAAAGAGAAGAAAATCAATGCCTGCAAATGTATGGTACTCATAAATCAAAAGGCCATGCCTTTTAGCTTTCTGGAGTCATCCTGATATACAAAGCACAGGATCTGTTTGTAAAACATGATGTGACCAGTAATGACAATGTAAGAGCGGAGCTGATGTCAAGTAAGAAGAGAATAGACTGAAGTGTGGGGCGGAGGAAAGTGTTAATATCTTCCAATTAGAAAGTAAGAAAGAAAGACTAAAAATTACACAGATAATAAAATAATTAACATATTATTATGACTATATGACCCAAAGATGGAAGCTGGAGAAAGTATATATGATAATTGTATAAAGTAAAATCTTAGCACTTCTACTGATGAGGCCTTCAACTTGTTTATACCAGTAGAAACCAGAGTCAATTATAGCTGACTAATAGAAAAAAACTTGTTAAAAGAGTACGCTGGGGTTGGCTACCCAGAGGCTATTTAAGCTGTGGGCTGGCTTTCCCCAGGGTCAGATGATTGTTCAAGGTGCCTGAATAAACTGCATTGAAAAAAAAAAAAAAGAGTATTGGAAAACTATGTAACGTTCAGGATAACATAATCATGTTTAGGATTAACCTTCCAGGAACAATGACCAAGACCACAAAATAAGACTAATACAGAAAGGAGCTTCCTATATAGTGACTGCTGCACCAAATACTAAAGAAAACCAGTGTCCTTTCCAGATCCCACCATTTACCTGCAAATTTCATGATTTCCTTATTTTTCATTGCGGAGTAATATTCCATTGTGTAGATGTACCACATTTTCTGCATCCATTCTTCAGTTGAGGGGCATCTGGGTTGTTTCCAGCTTCTGGCTATTACAAATAAAGCTGCTACAAACATGGTTGAGCAAATTTCCTTTTTGTGTGCTTGAGCCTCATTTGGATATATGCCTAGGAGTAAAGATGGAGCTGGTTTCCGCCTTCCACCTTCCCGATGGTGAGTGCTCTCTGTCACGAACAACTCCACATTTGGCTAAGGCCGAGGATCTGGCTTGCTTCCATGTATGTGGACCTATCTGCATTGCCCACGTGGCATGCTGGGGCTGGCTACCCAGAGGCTATTTAAGCTGTGGGCTGGCTTTCCCCAGGGTCAGATGATTGTTCAAGGTTCCTGAATAAACTGCACTGAAAAAAAAAAAAAAGAAAGAAAACCAGTGTCATGGATGGTCTTGAAGCACTCCATTCCATCCGCAGCTGTAAATATTGTTTTTTTCCCCCTCAGAACAGGGGAATGAGATGAAAATCATACCAAAGCTTTACAAATACATGGTTTGGACTGAGCTCAGAACATTTCTATCTGTTTTAACTATCCCTAGGCCTAAGCCTGGAAGCTTCTAGCCTGCAAACAATCTAATCATCTTCAAGCCCAGACCCTGAAGGTCTCAGCTTTCAGCCTCCATCTGCTAATCAACCTTGGCCTAGAATGTTTCAGCCTCTGAGACTTACTGCTTAATAAGCTTACCTTTTCTAGCTCTTTCTGAACTCTGGCTGGGCGTTACAACTCAGCTGTTCTGGCTCAAAAGTCCTCTCCAAGCTGACTGATTCAATCCTGCTTCTCTCAATTTCTGACTGAATTTCTCTCCTTGGAAAAATTGCCTCTGAACTCTACAGACTGAACTGCACTGCTGGCACTGACCGCCTACATTGAATGGAACCACACAAACTCAACTGCACTGAACTAAACTCGGCTCTCTCTACCTGCACAGGTTTTAGGGAGCCTCTCTGTCCTGTCCTGTCCTGTCCTGTCCTGTCCTGTCCTGTCCTGTCCTGTCCTGTCCTATTCTTGTGAGAGTTGGGTGTATCTTATTCTGTCAAATCTTTCTTTGATTCATCATTCTTTCTGTTCCTCAATTAGACATCATTGTTTGGAATAAAAGGTTTGTACAAAGGGCAGGTCTGTGTTCCAGCCAGAGGGGTTAAAGGTGTGATGCATCTGCATTACAGCCAGATCATACAGACCCAGGTCTTTGGATGTGATGCCTTGGCAGAGTTGCTGGATTAAAAATTCCTCTATGCACCACCACCTGATGCTCTTTATAAAAAGCCAACCAAAGCCCATTTTCTCAGCTCACTTCCAAAGCAAAATGTTGATTATCACTGGATGGATGAGAGGCTGCCATATGTCCACTAACATATCCTCTGCCTAAAAAGGATCTTGGGAGTTCTTTTTCTAATTTAAGGAAGAAAAGATTCAAAACCCAAACATTCACCAAGGAAGAGTATCTGAGGAGCTGCACAGTAGAAAGCTGAACAAAAGCATATTGTTATCCAGAATTGATAAATCTAAAAACAGAGTACAAGTATACCTTCTACAGCTTTAAGATAAGCACCAAGCAAAACAAAAAGCAGAAATAATCTAAGGCACTTGCATTCTGGGTAATGGAACAGAAGACAGACAAGATAGGACAAGAACACAGGAGACTTTTTATAAATTCTTCTGTTGATTTTATTGTTGCCAGAATAATTGGGTTTATTACATTTAAATCTCAAAAGAATACAGAGGTGTGGGAGGGGGCTTGCCTGGATAGACACTTTCTCCAACTATGAGCTAGAGAATTAAACAAGGTCCCCTTTTAAAGCTAAAAATTAAAGAACACAATTTAACATGACAAAATATGACGAGGTTTAAGCAGAAAGAGACTTCTAAAACTAAATACTATGTTTTTTCTTTTAGTGAATTTTGGGAAAGCTTGTGTATGAACATAAAAATAAGGAAGAAACAATGGGTCCTTTGACTTTTTTACCCTCACCAAGCTTAATGACTCGATTTGATTCCTGAGACCCACATGATGGAAGGAGACAACAATTCCCACAGGTTGTTCTCTGACCTCCACATGCACGGCATAGCACACATGCTCACACACATACTAAACAAGCAAATGTAGCATAAAAGAAATGGTTACTAGTGTTATTACATGCATTGGTAGTTGACTGTTCTGTCTCGCTGTACAGGATTCCACTGTCCTGTCTCACTGTACCCGAATCTGTTTTTCCATAGACATCTACGATAAATGTCTATTTGGATGGATTCCAGTTTGGTGTTTTTATGAGCAAAATGTTATGTCAGATGCTTAGTCGGGGGTAGAATTTCTGTCACAGTGTTTGTCCTTAGTTAAAAACACATATTTTTCATCACCTTCTATGAAACAACACGTTTAGTTTTCACTGATATCCCATTTTTAATGTTCATGTCAGATTGATAGTCTTTCTTATAGATTATTCACATAGAACTTCCTTTTTTCTGTTTCTTCATAAGATTAATTCTTTCCTCTTCCCATCTTCTTTTCTCTCTGCTCTTCTGTCCTAGTTTTTTCCCCAACACCCTTTTCTTCTTGATATGAGAAAGTAGAATTAATCTTTTTCTGCATTTTGCAACACTTTAAAAAAATAGAGCAAGGTTTTTTGGTGCTTAGAGTATTTTATAAAAAAGCAAGTGTCTGACTACTTTTTGTTTGATTTCAGGACGGGGTTTTCTGTGTACCACTGACTGTCCTGGAACTTACTCTGTAGACTAGGCTGGCTTTCAACTCAGAGATCCACCTGCCTCTGCCTCCCACATGATGGGATTAAAGGTGTGCACCACCACTGTCCAGGCTCTGACTTGCACTTTTTAAAAGTGTAAATTATTCAGTGATTGGGGGTATTACTTGCTCAATACTAGAATGTAATGCTGAAGCAATCATAAGGGTAGAAACAACATAGGATTTCTTTAAGACAAGATTTCCATATTTCTTATTGGGAAGCTGTAGGTATTATATGAAAACATTGGAAATGTGTATGTTTTACATAATAGGATGTAGCATTCCTTGTAGAAAATTTCAGTAAGTGTTTAGAATAAAAACTGGACATTAAATCCTAGGGTAATTAAATTGCCTTTGACAATTGGTAAGGGCATGCTTCATGCTGCATGGAGAGGGGCATGGTCTAGGGCTCTGAGGATATAAATATAAGAGCCCAGAAAGACAAAGTGTGGCGTGGGGCAGTGGTGTACAGTGAGTGGCAGTTTGAAGAGACCAGAGACAGACGGTGTGGCAGTTGGAAGCAGACAGACGGAGAGAACTGCTTCAGGGCGCAGCGGCTTGGAGGAGACTGCTGGCTGTGTTTGCGGTTGATGGAGATTGGTATAGCCCTCAAAGAACCCACTGACCCTCCACAGCCCAGAGAAGCAAAGGGGTCTGCACCTCATTTCCCCACTAAGCTTCTCTCTTCTACTTAGGGTTGGGGTATCAGGAGGGAGAGCCTTTATGGAACTCTAATAAAGCAGAGTTTTAAAAAGAGCCCTATGGTAGCCTTTGAAGTATCTGATCTTAAAGAGATCCTGCATCTCTTTAAGTACGTGTGCATAGCTAAACCCCTTGAGTAGACTTTCACCATCAAGGCATCATTCTTGTGGCCCCAATGAAAGCCATATTTTTGCCTTTAATTTCAGTAATACCATTAGCATTTGTAAGTGTTTTGTCAAAACCTGCTTTATATTCTTGACCCAAATGTAAATGTGTTCTCAGTCCTCTCCTTACCAAAGCACACATTTCCACACATCTATGCTCTTCCTCCCTATAAAATGTCTGAACGTGGTGAGCAGTAACACAGCCCGAAGGCCATGCCACCTTCACCCTAACAACTTAGTCAGTTCTAACTTCATCCTCACTCAAGTTTCAGGACACATGCAAAATGCAGCTAGATTTTTTTTTTTTTTTTAAGAATCCAACACTGGGGACTCTAGCCATGTTTCAGACAGAATCGTTGTTTTCCTAAAAAAAACTTCACAGGCTTGGCTGCCACTGTCTACATCTCTCTAGGCATTTTGATTTTGTGAGGTGTCATCAAAGATGGTTCATTAAGTTCTGATTTTTCAGTATTTCAGCACTTCTCTAATCCACAATAGACATTTCCCCTTTCTTCCTGAAAACTAATTCTAAAGCCTTGCAGGCCATATGGCCAGCGTGGCCACAGAGTGTCCCATGTCCAGTTTTCTGCCTAACTTACTCTTCTCATTGTTGACACAAAATCCTTAGTTAAAAAACAACCTAAGTAAGCTAAGATTCATTTTGTTTCAGGGCTTTAAGGGATGTAGTTTATCACTGCTCAAAAGGCATGGTGACAAGATCATGCACAGATCTGGCTGAGTCAGGAATAACAGATGAGATGGGAAGCAAGGCCAGGTTACAAGCTTTAAGGCCAACTCACTAGCAACTCACTTCCTCCAGGTAAGCGCCACCACCCAGAACCTCCGGAGCTTCCCCAAACTGCACCATCAGCTTTGGACGAAGTTCAAATACACGAACCTATGGTGAATGTTTCACCTTCAAACCATGACATCTTATTTCAAACCCTGGAGATTTCATTGTGTATGTACTAGTGTTCCCAAATCTACAATTCATTTCAATTTGAGGTATTTTAGGTACTAGATAGTAAACTTGTATACAATTTGAAACATCTTTCTCTTGAATTTAAATATGCAAAAAAGACACCTTTTAAATATTTTTTGGTATTTTGGAGGTTTTTTTCAGGTATATTATGTATTATTTCTCTCTCTCTCTCTCTCTCTCTCTGTGTGTGTGTGTGTGTGTGTGCACATGTGTGTTGTATGTCCACAGATGCCCATGGAGGCCAGTTGTGTAGGATCCCCCTTTCCCCCTGGTGGTGGAGTTACTGGAAATTATGAGCTACCTAACATTGATCTAGAGACTACATTTGGGTACTCTTTAAAAATAGTGCACTCTAATCCAGGTTGTAGGGGCACACACTTTTAATCCAAGCATTCAGAAGGCAGAGGTAGGTGAATCTCAGAGTTAGAGGCCAGCCTGGTCTACAGAGTAAGTTCCAGGACACCCAGTACTACACACACACACACACACACACACACACACACAAAACTTGTCTCAAAAAAGAAAACAAAATGGAGTCCAAGATGGCAGCAACCAAGATATGCACCATATCTCAGAGGCACAGGATCTGTAACCCCAAAATCGGTGGAGTGGAGGAGCAGCTGAAGCCAGAATATTGACACTGAATTCTTCCTGGGCGAGAGGAGACAACCCGTGAGCTGGGATAGTTTGGATCCAGGTCACCCATGGACATCTCTGGGGCCTGACAGTGGCGAATATTCAAGCCCCCTGCACTCCCCCTTGTCCCAAGCATGGACCTCCCTGCTCCGCAGTGGAGGCAGCAGTGGTTGTCCCAAGCACAAACCTCCTTGCTCCTTGACTGAGACTGTAGAAGCAGCAGCAGTATGGGCCTCCCATGCTCAGTGGCTGAGACAGCAGAGGTGGCTGCCTCAAGGAGGTGCCTCTGGGAACTGTGACTGAGGCAGCAGATGCAGCTGCCTTAAGTACGGGTCTCCCTGCCAAGCATGTGAACAGTGGACACCACTGAGCTGATGGATCTCCTACACTTTCTTTTTTTCCCCTGTGGGCCCAAATCTGAGAGTAAGAGGACAGGAGGATCCCCTGTGCTTTCCGAGTAGGCTTGTGAGCCAGTGAGTGTGCCCTCAAGTGAGTGCGTGCAGAGGCCCAGATCCAGGGTCCCTTACTCTAGCAATCAGACATCGGACCCCTCCCACCCATACCCTCACTGTGGGCAACATAGGAATCCTTGGGACAGCATTATTAACACTGAAGGCCCAGATCTGTGGATCTACCTGTGGAATATAGGCAAACAGTTCTTGGAGCCCAGACAGATCTGAATACCAGGAGGACAGTACAAGCCTGTAGGCCACTGAGGTACTCATGGCACCTGCCCATGTTTATGGTGCCTGCAAACAGTGGCAGCACCCCCTCCTGTGCTTAAGCTCCACCCTTCTCGGCATGTACATGCTCTAGCACCCTGTCCTTCCAGGCACACTTCCATGCACACACCAGTGCTTGCACACATGTGCCTGCAAACTTCCTTCCTTAGCTACAGCTGAAACACCAACTCTCAAACTTGTGGACCTCTCTCATCTTCCTAAAGAATATTCCAGACACCAGAGACAGACGGACTCAGTCTGAAGTATAGACTCCAGGAACAAACAGCAAAGGTTACAGACAAGCAGATGGCTAGAGGTCAGCGTAAGAACACATCCAACAAAAATCAGGATGTCATGACTGCACCAGTAACCCAAAAAATCAGTGGATATTCTAATTCATTGGGAACACAGGAAAATGATCTCAAAGCTACACTTATCCAGTTATTAGGGGCATATAAAGAGGAAATGAACAAAGCTCTCAAAGAAAAAATAAAAACGGAAAAGTTCCAAACACAAAACATCCAAGAAATCAAGGACCCCCATGAAAAGACAAAATCCAAGAATAATAGGAATAGGTGAAAAAGAAGATACAAGGTCCAGAAAAGATTTTCAAGAAACTCATGGAAGAAAGTTTTCCAACTTAAAGAAAGAGATGCCATAAACATACAAGAAGCCTACAGAACACCAAATAGACTAGACCAGAAAACAAACTCCTCACGTCACATCATAGTCAAAACACTAAAGCTACAGAAAAAAGAAAAAATAAAAAAGCAGCAAGAGAAAAAGGCCAAGTAACATATAAAGATAGACTCATCGGAATCACACCAGATTTCTCAACAGAAACTATGAAAGCCAGAAGGGCCTAGGCAGATGTCATGCAGACCCTAGGAGACCACAGATGCCAACCCAGAAAACTATACCCAGCAAAGTTTTCAATCAGCATAGATGGAGAAACAAAATAGTCCATGAAAAAACTGAACTTAAACAATATTTACCCAGCAACCCAGCCCTACAGAAGATACTAGAAGGAAAACTCCAACCCAATGAAATCAACTACACCCGGGAAAACACAGTATGGAGATAATGTCACAACAAAGAATTAGAAGAAAGCAAGCACAGATACACAGTAATACCTCGAACTCCCCAATAAAAGGAACTAACATTCATTGGTCACTATTATCTATCAACATCAATGGACTCAATTCTTCAATAAAAAGACACAGACTAACAGAATGGTTGCAGGATCCAACATTCTGCTGCATCCAAAAAACACACTTCTGCAACAAAGATAGATACTACTACAGTGTAAAGGGCTGGAAAATTTTTTTTCAAGCAAATGGACCCACAAAACAAGCTGGGTAGCTAGCCTAATATCTAATAAAATATATTTTCAATGAAAATTAATCAAAAAAGATGAGGAGGGCACTTCATTCTCATCAGAGGAAAAATCCTACAGGAGGACATCACAATCCTGAACATCTATGCCCCAAATACAAAAGTACTGCATTTGTAAATGAAATATTATTAAAGCTTAAATCACACATCGATCCAAATACCTTAATAGTTGGAGACTTCAACACTCCACTTTCACCAAGGGACAGATCATCTGGACAGTAGCTAAATAGACAAATAATAACACTTACAGAGGTCCTAAATAAAATGAAACTAAAAGATGTCTACAGAACTTTTCACCCAAACTCAAAAGAGTACACATCTTTTCAGCATCTCATGGAATCTTCTCAAAAATTGACCATATAGTCGGCCACAAAGCAAGCCTTAATGAATACAAGAAGATCAAAATAATCCCTTGTATCCTATCTGTCCATCATGGCCTAAAACTAGACCTCAACAATAACAGAAATAACAAAAAGCCTACTTATACATGGAAAGTGAACAATATGCTACTCAATGACAGCTAGGTAAGGAAAGAAATAAAAAGAGATAAAAGACTTCCTAAAATTTAATGAAAATGATGGCACAACTTACCAAAATTTATGGGACACAACGAAAACTAAGAGGAAAGTTCATACCACTAAGTGCCTCCAGAAAGAAGTTTGAGACATGTCATACAAGCAACTTAATGGCACACCTAAAAGTCCTAGAAAAAACAAAAGCAGCAGACACACCCAAGAGGAATAGACAATTAGAAATAATAAAACTCAAAGCTAAAATCAATGCATTAGAAACAAAGAAAACAGTCTAAAAAATTAATGAGACCAAGAGCTGGTTCTATGAGAAAATCAACTAGATAGACAAACCCTCAGCCAAACTAACTAAAAGGCAGAGAGAACCTATCCAAATCAGCAAAATCAGAAATGAAGAGGGAAACATAATGATAGACACTGAGGAAACCCAAACAATCAATAGGTCTTACTGCAAAAGCCTATATGCCACAAAATTTGAAAATCTAAATGAAATGGACAACTTTCTTGATAGATTCCATTTACCAAAATTAAACTTAAGATTATATAAATAGATTAAATAATCCTATAACCCCCCAAGGAAACAGAAGCAGTCATCAAAGTCTCTCTTCCAAAAAAAACATAAAAACCCAGGGCCAGATGGTTTCAGTGCAGAATTCTACCAGACCTTCAGAGAAGAGCTAACTCCAATCCTCTTCAAACTATTCCACAAAATAGAAACAGAAGGAAAATTGCCAAACTCATTCTATGAAACCACAGTCACATTGATACATAAACCACACAAAGACCCAACAAAAAACTTCAGACTTATCTGTCTTATGAATATTGATGCAAAAATAGTCAACAAAATACTTGCAAACTGAATATAAGAACACGTAAAAGATATCATCCACCATGATCAAGTAGGCTTCAACTCAGGCATGCAGGGGTGGTTCAGTATACAGAAATCCATCAATGTAATCCACCATATAAACAAACAGCAGAAGAAAAACCACATGATCATCTCCTTAAATGCTGAAAAAGCATTTGACAAAATCCAACACCCATTCATGTTTAAAGTCTTGGAGAGGTGAGGAACACAAGGCACATACCTAAACATGATAAAGGCAATATACAACAAGCCTATAGCCAACATCAAACTAAATGGAAAGAAACTTAAATTAGTCCCACTGAAATAAGGGACAAGGCAAGGCTGCCCACTCTTTCCTTATCTCTTCAACATAGTTCCTGAAGTCCTAGCTAGAGCAATAAGACAACTAAAGAAGATCAAAGGGATACAAATTGGAAAGGAAGAAGTCAAAGTATGACTATTTGCAGATGATATGATTATACACATGAGTGACTCACAAAATTTCTACTAGAGAACTCCTTCAGCTGATAAACACCTTCAGCAAAGTGGCTGAATACAAAATTAACTAAAAAAAAAAATCAGTATATGATTCTTCCTGTATATGAAAGACAAAAGGGCTGAGAAAGAAATTAGGGAAACTACATCCTTCACAATAGCCATAAATAACATAAAGTATCTTGGTGTGACTCTAACCAAGCAAGTGAAAGTCCTGTATGGAAAACTTCTAAGTCTTCAAAGAAAGAAATTGAAGAAGATATCAAAAAATGGAAAGATCTCCTATGCTCATGGATCGGTAGGATTAAAATAGTGAAAATGGCCATCCTGCAAAAAGCAATCTACAGATTCAATCCAATTCACATCAGATATTAACACATTTTTACAGAACATGAAAGAACAATTCTCAATTTCATATTGAAAAACAAAAATCCCAGAATTGCTAAAACAATCCTGTATAACAACAGATCGTCTGGAGGTATCTCCATTCCTGAGCTCAAGCTGTACTACAGAGTGACAGTAACATAAACTTCATGGCACTGGTATAGAAACAGAAAAGAGGATCAATGGATTCAAATAGAAGACCCAGAAATAAACCCACACACCTATGGATACTTGATTTTTTGACAAAGAAGCCAAAACTATACAATGGAAAAAAGATAGCATTTTCAACAAATGGTGCTGGTCTAACTGGTTATCTACATGTAGAAAAATGCAAATAGACCCATATTTATCACCCTGCATTCAAATAAAGTCCAAGTGAATCAAAGACCTCAATATAAAACTAGACACACTAAATCTGTTAGTATGAAGAAAAAGTGGGAAAGAGCCTGGAACTCATTGGCACACGAGACAACTTCCTAAACAGAACACCAACAGCACAGGCTCTAAGAGAAACAATCAATAAATGGGACCTCATGAAACTGAAAAGCAAAGGACACTGTGAACAGAACAAAATGACAACCTACAGATGTAGAAAAGATTTTCACCAACCCTATATCTGACAGAGGGCTAATACTCAGAATATATAAAAAACTGAAGAAGTTAAACACCAACTAAACCAAGTAATCCAATTAAAAAATGGGGTACAGAGCTAAAGGAAGAATTATCACCTGAGTTATATCGAATGGCAGAGAAACACTTAAAGAAATGTTCAAAGTTCTTAGTCATCATGGAAATACAAATCAAAACAACCTTGAGATTCCACCTCACACCCATCAGAATGGCTAAGTTCAAAAACTCAAGTAAGAACATATTCTGGAGAGTATATGGAGAAAGGGGAACCTTCCTTCATTGTTGGTGAGAATGTAAACTTATACAACCACTCTGGAAATCAATCTGGCACTTTACCAGACAATTAGGAATATTGCTAACTCAAGATGCAGTTATAGCACTCCTAGGCATATATCCAAAATATGCTTAAGGATACAATAAGGACATTTGCTCAACCATGTTTGTAGCAGCTTTATTTGTAATAGCCAGAATCTGGAAACAACTCAGATGTCTCTCAACAGAGGAATGGATACAGAAATTGTGGTACATTTACACAATGGAATAATATTCAGCAATTAAAAACAAGGCAATCATGGATTTTGCAGGTAAATGAATGGAAATGGAAAAGATCATCCTGAGTGAGGTATCCCAGAAGGAGAAAGACACACATGGTATATACTCACTTATATGCGGAGATTAGACATATAATATAGAATAAACATAAGAAAGCTAAACAAGAAGGAGGACCCAGGGTAAGATGATCAACCTTCATTCAGAAAGGCAAATGGGATGGACATGGGAAGGGGGAGAAAACAGGGAACAGGATAGGAGCCTACCACAAAAAGCCTCTGAAAGATTCCTCCTGCAAGGTATTAAAGTGCATGCTGAGAATCATAGCCAAACTTTGGGCAGAGTGTAGGGAATCTTATGAAAGAAAGGGAAGCTAGAAAGACCTGGAGGGGACAGGAGTTCCACGAGGAGAGCAACAGAGCCAAAAAAATCTGTGCAAAGGTGTCTTTTCTGAGACTGATACTCCAACCAAAGACCATGCATGGAGATAACCTAGAACCCCTGCACAGATGTAGCCCATCACATCTCAGTGTGCAAGTGGGTACCCTAGTAATGGGAACAGGGACTGTCTCTGACATAAAATCAGTGGCTGGCTCTTTGATCACCTCCCCCTGGGGGGGGGGGAGCAGCCTTACCAGGCCACAGAGGAAGACAATGCAGCCAGTCCTGATGTGAGCTGATAAGCTGGGCTCAGATGGAAAAGGAGAAGGACCTCCCCTATCAGTGTTCTGGGGGAGGGACATGGGAGGAGATGAGGGATAGAGTGTGGGATTGAGAGGGGATGAGGGAGGTGGCTACACCTAGGATACAAAGTGAATAAACTGTAATTAATAAAAAATAAATTAATGAAAAAACAAAACAAAAAGTAGTGTGCTCTGTTGAGTCAAAGCTATCTTCCAAGCTTCAAATAGAGAATGAATAATGTTCAACAATCCTGTACAATTCATTGAGATCATGCTTCTGCTTGAACATTTTTTTTTCTGGGACCACATTTAAATTATTTTTATTAAACAATGACCCCCAAACAGGCCACTGCAATTTTCTTAATAACAAAAGAGTAAATTTCCCCATAAATGCAACAACATCTCTTCTGAGTATTTGAGACTTGATGTGGGGGACTGTGAATATACATACCCCAACTTTAACAATGCGCTTTTTTTTTTTTACCTATCTCACACTCTGTACATTTTTATTAATTACACTTTATTCACTTTGTATCCCTCATAAACCCCTCCCTCCTGCCCTCCCAGTCTCACCTTCCCTCCCCCTTCTTCATGCCTGCCCTTCCCCAAGTCCACTGATAGGGGAGGACCCCCTCTCCTTTCTTCTGATCTTAGTCTATCAGATCTCATCAGGAGTGGCTGCATTGTCATCTCCCATGGCCTGGTAAGGCTGCTCACCCTCAGGGGGAGGTGATTAAAGAGCAGGCCAATCAGTTCATGTCATGTTTTTATATTAAAAACTCATTCTGGTTTAAAAAAAAAAGTTTAAATATACTTCTATACTATATGCCAATAGTGAAATTTTAAACAAAAACCTTTTTATTTAAAAATCACATAAAAAAAACCCCATGGTTTTCACTCTCTAAGCCAGACCCAATGTGTACCTTTTTTTTTTCTAGAACTTCAACAGAACACCAGCTGCATTTGCTCCCCATGCTCACATTTCCTGTGGACCCCACAGATCTTAACCCACTTCTCCTAACTTTTTTGGTGTATTCCAGCCCCCAACTCCAACAAGTATACCCTGTTAATACACAGCCCATGCCTGCCAGAAAACCAGGTGGGCTGCCCATAGACCATCTTTTGTCTTAGTTTCCTCAAAACCAATGTGCACTCTCACACCTAGTACTGCAACAGAAAACCAGCTGCAAGTCACCCTCACTGATCACTGTGTCTCAGACCCCAACCCCAGGACACAGCCCTGCTAACCCAAGGGCTGCTCCTCCCAGGGCAACAAGACAGGCCCAACCCCTCCCACCTCTCCTGAGATCTAACCACCCTTGTCTCATTCCCAGCTCTTAACTGGAAACCTGCTCTTGTCTCCCTTTCCTCTCTCACCCCATCTCCAGGGGATCACAAGGACTTTCTTCTCCAACCTTCCTTACCCAACTCATCCCAGTTATCCCAGCCTCCAACACCAGAGGACATTCCCTAGGAACACATCAGACCAACAGGCCAGGAACAGGGCCATCACACTCTGAAAATACAGTAAGAAAACAAAATTCAAGGAACAAAACACTCACCTAAGACAAAACAAAAAACCAGTACCTAGATTGTTAATTATCCCAACCCAAATGAGGAGAAGCCAGCATAACTACACATTCAGTTACAGCCAGGGCAGTATGTCTCCACTAAAGCCCAGCAAACCTACCACAACAGGCCCTGAATATTCCAACACAGCTGAAGCAAAAGACAAAGACCTTAAAACTGCCTGTGTGAACATGTAGAGGTCTTTAAAGAGGAAATGAATAAATCCCTTAAAGGAATCCAGAAAAATACAAAGAATCGATGTAAAGAACTAAAGAAAACTGCTCAAGACCTGAAATTGGAAGTAGAATCAATAAGGAAAACCCAAACTGAAGGAATTCTGGAAATAAAAAATTAGGAAATCGAAGATGAACTACAGAGCAGAATACTAGAAATGGAAGAAAGAATCTCAGCTATTAAAGATACTGTAGAATAAATGGATACATCAGTAAAAGAAAATGTTAAATCTAAAAACTCCTGATATGAAGCATCCAGGAAATCTGGGACATGACGAAAAAAACAAACCTAAAAAATAATAGGTAGAAGAAGGAGAAGAAATCCAACTCAAATGCCCAGAAAATGTTTTCAACAAAATCATAGAAGAAAGTTTCCTAACCTAAAGAAGGAGATGCCTGTAAAGGTATAAGAAGTTCACAGAACACTAAATAAATTATGCCTTTTCAAAACATACAGAATAAAGAAAGAATATTAAAAGATGCATGAGAAAAAGTATAAGCAACACATAAAGACAGACCTATTAGAATTACAACTGATTTCTTGATGGAAACTCCAAAATCCAGAATGGCCTGTGCAAATGTGCTGTAGGCTGTAAGAAACCACAGATGCCAGCTCAGATTACTACATCCAACAGAACTTTCAGTCACTATAGATTGAGAAGACACAAGAGACAAGGTTGAAGTATTGTCCCCTGTATTTAAAGTCTCATCTCAGATATCTTACAATATGCTAGTTTTGAACATGATTTCAAGAGAGTGATTTTTTTTTTTTTTTTTTTTTTTTTTTTAGTCCAAGCTCAAACCTGATTGGCAGGAAGGAAACATCAGACATAGGTCCACTTAAAATATCTGCAAATAATGGTAGCTGGTGAGGGGACAGGGGAGGTTAGAGGGTTTGCCAGTTACAGAGAATTTCCCTAGAAGCAGAGAGCCCTGGATTTGAATCCCTCAGAAAAATGCTTTAAAATTACACGTTTAAGGTAGAGTATTTCATCAATGAGCTCATTGAGACTGGTGGCTCAGGTCTCCAAACAGTCATTCATAGTAAGCAATCACACTCACTGGCTCTGTGGCACTGTGGATTAAAAGTCAGGCGAGAAAGCAAACACAATTACAGTGCAATGCAATAAGCAGAAACCTAACTATTCTTACCTTCTCCCCACAACAACCTTAAAAACCACAAAGGCCTCAATGATGATGTGCTTGAATGCTGAGGGGCATTTAACGTTATTGAGAAGGAGGATTAGACAAAATACCCCTGGGGTTGACTGTGAATCTTAATAGATTTGAAATGTGATTGTGTCCTGGCCCCTGGGGATCTTAAAGCTGGCAGTGGGATTGGAAATGAGAAAAGGCTTAGTTGTCATTCATATTATCGAAAGACGAATTCAATTCAATGCATGCTTAAAAATAAATTTTTCTTTGATTTTTTTCTGAAATCACAGTTAATTTTTTGTGTAGTATCCAGCTTTTGTTTTTTATTAATTTATTTTTTAATAAATTACAGTTTATTCACTTTGTATCCCAGCTGTAGCCTCATCCCTCATCCCTACCCAATCCCACCCTCCCTCCCTCATCTCCTCCCATGCCCCTCTCGCAGGCCACTGATAAGGGAGGTCCTCCTCCCTTTCCTTCTGACCCTAGTCTATCAGGTCTCATCAGGATTGGCTTCATTGTTTTCCTCTATGTGATCTAATAAGGATGTTTCCCCCCTCAGGGGGAGACAATCAAAATTCCAGCCACTGAGTTCGTGTCAGAGACAGTCCCTGTTCCCATTGCTAGGGAACCTACTTGGAGACTGAATTGCCTTGAGCTACATCTGTGCAGGGGTTATAAGTTATCTCCATGCATGGTCCTTGGTTGGAGTATTGGTCTCAGAAAAGACCCCTGTGCCCAGATTTTTTGGTTCTGTTGCCATCCTTGTGGAGCTCCTGTCCCTTCCAGGTTTTTCTATCTCCTCTTTCTTTCATAAGATTCTCTGCACTCTGCCCAAAATGTGGTGATGAGTCTTAGCATCTGCTTTGATACCCTCCTGGGTAGAGTGTTTCAGAGGCCCTTTGTGGTATGCTCCTGTCCTGTTCCCTCTTTTCTCCCTCTTCTGATGTCCATTCCCTTTGTCTTTCTGAATGAGGATTGAGTATCTTACCCAGGGTCGTCCTCCTTCTTAATTGGCTTCTTTACATATACAGATTTTAGTATGATTATCCTGTATTATATGTTTAATATCTATTTATAAGTGAGTATATACCATGTGTGTCTTTCTGCTTCTAGGATACCTCACACAGGATGATCTTTTCTAGTTCCCACCCTTTGTCTGCAAATTTAATGTTTTGCTTGTTTTTAATTGCTGAGCAGTATTCCATTGTGTAAATGTACCATAATTTCTGTATCCATTTCTCAGTTGAGGGACATCTGGGTTGTTTCCAGATTCTGGCTATTACAAATAAAGTTGCTATGAACATGGATGAGCAAATGTCCTTGTTGTATACTTGAGCATCTTTTGGATATATGCCTAGGAGTGGTATAGCAGGATCTTGAAGTAGCACTATTTCTAATTGACTGAGAAAGTGTCAGATTGATTTCCAAAGTGGTTGTACCAGTTTACATTCCCACCAGCAATGAAGGAGGTTTCCCCTTTCTCCACATCCTCTCCAGAATATGTTGTCACTTGAGTTTTGTATCTTAGCCATTCTGATGTGTGTAAGGTGAAATCTCAGGGTCGTTTTGATTTGCATTTCCTTGATGACTAAAGACATGGAATATTTCTTTAAGTGTTTCTCTGCCATTCTATATTCCTCTCTTGGGAATTCTCTGTTTAGCTCTGTACCCCATTATTTTAATTGGATTACTTGATATGTTGCTTTTTTTTAGCATACGTGTTTTTTTTAATGTTTTTATTTTATTTTTAATTATACTTTATTTACTTTGTATCCCCCCTCTAGTTCCCTCCTTCCTCCCCTAGCAATACTTCCCTTCCTCTCCCTTCTCCATGCATGCCCTTCACCAAGTCCACTGGTAGGGGAGGGTTTCTTTTTCTTCCTTCTGATCCTAGTCTGTTAGGTCTCATTAGGAGTGGCTGCATTGTCTTCCTCTGGGGCCTGGTAAGGCTGCTCCTGCCTCAGGGGGAGGTGATCAAAGAGCAGGCCAATCAGTTCATGTCAGAGGCAGTCCCTCTTCCCATTACTATGTAACCCACTTGGACACTGAACTGCCATGGGCTACATCTCTGCAGGGGTTCTAGGTTATCTCCATGCATGGTAATTGGTTGGAGTATAAGTCTCAGGAAAGACCCTTGTGTTCAAATTTTTGTGTTCTGTTGCTCTCCTTGTGGAGTTCCTGTCCTCTCCAAATCTTACTATTTTCCACTACTTTCATAAGATTCCTTGCATAGATTAGTTTTTTTTAGGTGTATATATTGTAGTAGGTTTATCCTATATTATATGTCTATAGCTTCTGGAATAGCTCACTCAGGAAGATCCTTTCTAGGTCCCAACATTTTCCTGCAAATTTCATGATTTCCTTGTTTTTCACTGCAGAGTAATATTCCATTGTGTAGATGTACCACAATCTCTGTATCCATTCCTCCACTGAGGGGCATCAGAGTTGTTTCCAGCTTCTGACTATTACAAATAAAGCTGCTACAAACATGGTTGAGAAATGTCCTTATTGTGTACTGGAGCCTCTTTTAGATATATGCCTAGCAGTGGTATGGCTGGATCTTGAGGAAGCGCTATTCCTAGTTGTCTGAGAAAGTTACAGATTGATTTCCAGAGTGGTTGTACAAGTTTACATTCCCACCAGCAGTGGAGGAGGGTTCCCCTTTCTCCACATTCTCTCCAGCATGTGTTGTCTCTTGAGTTTTTGATCTTAGCCATTCTGATGGGTGTAAGGTGAAATCTCAGGTTTATTTTGATTTGCATTTCCCTGATGGCTAATGATGTTGAGCATTTCTTCATGTGTTTTTCTGCCATTTGATGTTCCTCTATCGAGAATTCTGTTTAGCTCTGTTCCACATTTTTAATTGGATTACTTGATTTGCTGCTTTTCAACTTCTTTAGTTCTTTATATATACTGGACATTAACCCTCTGTCAGATAGAGGGTTGGTGAAGATTCTTTCCCAATCTGTAGGCATTCGTTTTGTTTTGATGATGGTGTCCTTTGCTTTTCAGTTTCATGAGGTCTCATTTACTGATTGTTGCTCTTAGAGCCTGTGCTGTTCATGTTCTGTTCAGGAAGTTCTCTGCTGTACCAATGAGTTCCAGGGTCTTCTCCACTTTTTCTTCTAACTGATTTAATGTGTCTGGTTTTATGTTGAGGTTTTTTATCTACTTGGACTTTAGTTTTGTGCAGGGTGATAAGTATGAATGTATTTGCATTTTTCTACATTTAGACATCCAGCTAGACCAGCACCATTTGTGGAAGATACTATCTTTTTTCCATTGTACGGTTTTGGCATCTTTGTCAAAGATCAGGGTTTATTTATTTAAGTGTGTGGGTTTATTTCCCGGGCTTCTATTCTGTTCCATTGATCTACCATTCTGTTTCTATGCCAGTACCATGCAGTTTTTGTTACTATTGCTCTATAGTACAGCTTGAGATCAGGGATGGAGATACCTCCAGAAGATCTTTTATTGTAGAGGATTGTTTTAGTAATTCTGGGTTTCTTCTTATTCCATATGAAGTTGAGAATTTTTCTTTCAAGGTCTGTAAACAATTGTGTTGGTAATTTGATGGGAATTGCATTGAATCTGTAGATTGCTTTTGGTAAGATTGCCATTTTTACTATGTTAATCCTGCCAAGCCATGAGAATGGGAGATCTTTCCATCTTCTGATATCTTCTTCTAATTCTTTCTTCAGAGACTTGAAATATTTTTCATACAAGTCTTTGACTTGCTAGGTTAGGGTCACACCATGGTACCTTATGTCCTTTGTGGCTATTGTGAAGGATGTTGTTTCCCTAATTTCTTTCTTGCCATTTTGTCTTTTGTAAACAGGAGGGCTACTGATTTTTTTTTAGTTGATTTTGTATCCAGCCACTTTGCTGAAGGTGTTTATCAACTGTAGGATTTCCCTGATAGAATTTTTGGGGTCAGTCAGGTATACTATCATATCATCTGCAAATAGTGATACTTTGATTTCTTCCTTTCTGATTTGTATCCTCTTGATCTCCTTCAATTGTTTTATTACTCTAGCAAGGACTTCCAGAACTATGTTGAAGAGATATGGAGAGAGTTGTCAGCCTTGCCTTGTCCCTGATTTCAGTGGAAATGATTTAAGTTTTTCTCCAATGAATTTGATGTTGGCTATAGGCTTGCTGTATATTGCCTTTACTATGTTTGGATATGTACCTTGTATCCCTGATCTCTCCAAGACTTTAAGCATGAATGGATGTTGGATTTTGTCAAATGCTTTTTCAGCATCTAGAGAGATTATCATGTGTTTTTTTTTCTTTCAGTTTGTTAATATGGTGGATCACATTGATGGATTTGTGTATATTGAACCACCCCTGCATACCTGGGATGAAGCTTACTTGGTCATAGTGGATGATATCTTTCATGTGGTTCTTGGATTCAGTTTGCAAGTTATTTCCTTGAGTATTTTTGCATTAACCTTCATAAGGGAGATTGGCCTGAAATTCTCTTTATTTGTTAGGTCTTTGTGAGGTTTAGGTACCAAGGTGACTGTGGCTTCATAAAATGAGTTTAGTAGTCTTCCTTCTGTTTCTATTTTGTGGAATAGTTTGAAGAGAATTGGAGTTAGCTCTTCTTTGAAGATCTGGTAGAATTCTGCACTGAAACCATCTGGTCCTGTGGGTTTTTTTTTGGATGGGAGACTTTTGATGACTGCTTTTATTTCCTTAGGGGATATAAGACTATTTAATTTATTTACCTGGTCTTGATTCAGCTTTGGTAAGTGGATTGATTCAGAAAATTGTCCATTTCATTTAGATTTTCAAATTTTGTGGCATATAGACTTTTGAAGTAAGATCTAATGATTGTTTAGATTTCCTCAGTGTCTGTGGTAATGTTCCCCTTTTCATTTCTGATTTTGTTGATTTGGATAGTTTCTCTCTTCCTTTTAGTTAGTTTGGCTAAGGGTTTGTCTATCTTGTTGATTTTCTCAAAGAACCAGCTCTTGGTTTCATTGATTCTTTGAATTATTTGTTTCTAATTTATTGATTTCAGCCCTGAGTTTGATTATTTCTAGCCATCTACTCCTTTTTGGTGTGTCTGCTTCTTTTTTTTCTAGGGCTTTTAGGTGAGCTATTAGGTTGCTGGCATGAGATGTTTCGAATTTCTTTTTGAAGGCACTTAGTGCTATGAACTTTCCTCTTAGCACTGCTTTCATTGTGTCCCATAAGTTTGGCTATATTGTGCCTTCATTTTCATTGAATTTTAGGAATACTTTGATTTCTTTATTTCTTCCATGTCCCAACTGTCATTGAGTAGCAACTTGTTCATTTCCCATGTGCGTGTAGGTTTTTTGTTATTTCTGTTGTCGTTGAGATCCAGCTTTAGTCCATGGTGGTCAGATAGGATACATAGGATTATTTCAATCTTTCTGTATCTGTTGAGACTTGTTTTGTGACAAACTATATGGTCTATTTTGAAGAAGGTTCCATGAGGTGCTGAGAAGAAGGTAAATTTTTCTGTGTTTGGGTGAAAGGTTCTGTAGACATCTGTTATGTCCATTTGATTCATGACCTCTGTTAGAGTCAGAGTTTCTTTTTTTAATTTCTGTTTTGTTGATCTGTCCTTTGTTGAGAGTGGGGTGTTGTAGTCTCCCACTACTAATGTGTGGGGATCTATGTGTGGTTTCAGTTTTATAAATGTTTCTTTTACAAATATGGGTGCTCTTGTGTTTGGGGCATAGATGTTTAGGATTGTGTTGTCTTCTTGATGGAGTTTTCCATTGATGAGTATGAAATGACCTTCCCAATCTCTTTTAATTAATTTTGGTTGAAAGTCTATTTTATCAGATATTAGAATAGCTACTCCTGCTTGTTTCTTGGGTCCATTTGCTTGGAAAACTGTCTTCCAGCACTTTATTCTCAGGTAATGTCTATCTTTGTGAGTTAGGTGTGTTTCTTGTATGCAACAGATTGTTGGGTCTTGTTTACATAGCCATTCTGTTAGTCTGTGTCTTTGTATTGGAGAGTTGAGTCCATTGATGTTAAGATTAATGAACAGTGGCCATTAGATGCTTTGATTTTGCTGTTGGCTATGGTAGTGTGTTTGTGTGCTTGGCTACTTTTGGTTTTGCTGTAGTGAGGTTATTTGTTTCCTCTGTTTTCCTGGATATAGTTAGTTTTCCTGAGTTCTATTTTTCTTTCTAGTATCTTCTGTAATGTTTGATTTGTGGGTAGGTATTGTTTGAATTTGTTTTTGTCATTGACTATCTTGTTTTCTCCATCTATGATGACTGAGAGTTTTGCTGGATATATTACCCTGGGCTGACATCTGTGTTCTCTTAGGGTCTGCATTATATAAATCCAGGCCCTTCTTGCTTTCATAGTCTCTGTTGAGAAGTCTGGTGTGATTCTGATGGGTTTGCCATTATATGTTACTTGGCCTTTTTCCCTTGCAGCTTTCAGTATTTTTTCTTTGTTCTGTATACTTACCGTTTTGATTATTATGTGGCAGGAGGATTTTCTTTTATTAGGTGTTCTATAGGTCTCTTGTATTCTTATAGGCCTCTCCTTTTAAAATTTGGGGAAATTTTCTTCTATGATTTTGTTGAAGATATTTTCTGGACCTTGGAGCAGAGAATCTTCTTTTTCCTGAATTCGTATTATTCTCAGGTTTTGTCTTTTCATATTGTCTTGGATTTCTTGGATGGTCTGTGTCAGGAATTTTTTGGATTTAACATTTTCTTTGACAGATACATCAATTTCTTCCATTGTATCTTCTACATCTGAGATCCTTTCTTCCATCTCTTGTAGTCTGTTGGTTATTCTTACCTCTGTAGTTCCTGTTTTCTTCCCTAAAATCTTCCTCTCCATGATTTCCTCCATTTGTGTTTTCTTTAATTTTTCCAATTCTATCTTCAGATCTTGAGTTGTTTTGTTTTTTTCCTTCACCTTTCTAACTGTATTTTACTGGTTTTCCTTCAATTCCTCTAGCTGTTTGTTTGAACAATCCACTGTTTCTTTTATTTCTTTCAGTGATTTAAGTATTTCCTCTCTAAAGGCCACAAACTGTTTGGCTGCAACTTCCTGTATTTCTTTACGGATGGCCATAATCTGTTTTTCTTAATCTTCTTCTATTTCTTTACTGATGGCCATAACTTGTTTGAGTTTTTCTTCCTCTAGGTCTTTACGCATTTTATTTGTTTCCTCTGTTATCCTCTTCATGTTAAGTCATCTTCTTGAATTTCAATTATACTGGGGTGTCCAGGGCTACTTGCCCCTGGATAACTGGACTCTGGAGATGCCATGTTGCTCTGTCTTTTGTTGGTTGAGATTTTACGCTGGCCTCTACCCATTGGGCTATCTTAGGTGGTGGGTGTTAGTTTCTGGTGGTTCCTGAAATCCTGTGGTAGAGAGAATCCCCTTGGCAGGAAGATGATTTTTCCTGAAGGAGGTCTCCTCCGCTTTTTGGGTATGGTCACTGGATGGCCAGTGTTTCTCAGGAATTGCCACTGCTCACCTCAGGTGTATATACCTGAGTAGTAGCTGTGGTCTTTGTTAGTCAGGGGGGCTCTCCTCACCCATAGAAGTCCTCAAGATAGCTGCCCTGCTGCTGGGTTTCTCGTTCTGTATTTAGTAAGCTGCTGCTGTTGTTACACTGTTTTCCAGGTACAGCCCTCTTGAGGAACCTGCTGATTTCCTAGCTGTGGGGTTTTCTCCCAACAGGGAAACTCAGTCTGGTACCCTGTTGCACACAGTCCTGTCTGGGAAGGTGAGAGGAGCGCCCAGCAAGTGTCTGGGCCAGAAGCTGAGAGCTCTGCTCTGGGCTGGGAGACTGTGAGCCCAAGTTTGAGATGGCAGCTGAGGGCGCTGCTCTGGTCCGGAGGCTGTGCACTCCTCTCTATGCCAGAAACTGTGTTTCCCTGTCCGGGATGGCAGCTAGGGGCGCCGCTCTAGTCCAGAGGCTCTGCGGTCTGATCTGGGCTGGCAGTGTGTGTCCCCTTCTGAGCCAAGGCTGAGCACGCCTCTTTGGGCTGGCAACTAAGAGCTCCACTCTGGGTCGGAGTCTTGGCGCCTCTCTCTGGGCTAGAGGCTGTTCCCCCTCCCCCCCTCCCCCCTCCCCCCTTCCCCCTCCCCCCCTCCCCGTCTGAGATGGTGGCTGGGGTCGCTGATCTGGGCCCGAAGCTGTGCATGCCGATCTGGGCTGGCAGCTGTACGCCCAGCTTTGGGGCAGAGGTTGTGCACTTTGCTCTGGTCCAGAGACTGAGCATCTCACTCTGGGCAAGAGGCTGTGTGTCCTGATCCTGGATGGCTGCTGGGGGTGTCGCAGGAGTCTGTGTGCTCCGATCTGGGGCGGCGGGTGCACCTGCCGGTCCCCAGGACCTTTTCCAGGTATTTACTGGGTAACCTGAGGTCGGTCCCAATTGATTTCCACACCGTAGGCTTTCCTCTCACCTGGCAATCACAAACGCAGGTGTTTCAGGTCACAGAGTTCAGTCTCCTGGTTGCTGTGCAAACACTGCTATCCTGCTCCTCAGACACAGTGTCCTCCTGGCGCCGCCATCTTGTCCCTGAAATCACAATTATTAATTGTGGTTTCACTAACTCATGCCAGCTAGATCTTGTTGTTAGATTTACTTTCATTTTAATAATGAAATTCAAGAAAAAAATGAATTGTTCTACATTATAATTTTCCCAGGAAAATGTTTCAAAACATTAGTGTATATGAAAAACAATATTATTCTTTATAATTAAAGGGTACAAAATGAATATATATTCATTTAGCCACTTCATAAATTTTAAAGATGTTTCTATTTCATTTAGTTATATTTGCCACAGTGCATGTGTGGAGGTGAGAGGACAACTTTAGGCAGCCGTTTTCTCCATCCACTAAGTAGGTCCCAAGTGTGAGCTTGGCAGCAAGCACCTGAGCCATTTCGCCAGTCCTAGACACTTTTTTAGAAGCCAAGAATGTACAAGGTTTAATGCTCAGGTGACAGAGCAGGAAATACGGATTCACTAGTCTTCTGGTCCAGTGCACTTCGCATGCTGATAAATTATCATCTTGTTTACTGAAAAGAAATTAGATGGAAGATTCCCAGGCTGGTATGAATTTTAAGTGCGTGACTCACTGAAGCTACAGTATTTAAAGAAGTTAAACGGTTACAGTTGATACATGTATGCTTCCACTGTCAATGGGGGAAGACAGAATGTAGTTCCACGGGATGCAAGATAGAAAGAAAAGTGGTTGACTAAGAAACTACTGAGTTGCAGCTCTGATTCTTCCATTATTCCATTTGCTTAACTTCACTCTCTCGACTTACTTCTACCCTCACTTCACAAACAAGGAAAGCAGAGACCACCAGGATTCAGTAGTTTGACGACCACCGGGTGGGAGGCTCTGAAGCAGCACTTCCAGTCAGAGCTTCTTCTCTACTGTGTCACTTGTGAATGGTCCCAGATCATTCGAATTTGGGCTCAAGCTTTCATTCTTAAGTATTTCCCCACAAAGATTTTTCTTTTTGTGTGTGTGCAGTTTGACAAATAGCTCAAAACCATGTTTTAAGCTCTACGCAATAAGATTGTGTAGACATAATATTTCATATCGCTTTATGTGCACACAATGCCTAGAATGGAGTCAAGAGCTCAGTGGAAAGAGATGGAAAGAAAGACAACATTCAGAAGAAGGTAAGAATCAGCAGTTTTCTACTTTAGCTGGGTAAAAAAAAATCTTTGAGGCATAGAACTCAAGAGAAACATTTCCACATGTAAGAGGTAACTACTGAGCCTCAAGTGACTACAGTCTGCTAAAAAGCTGAGAACGTGTGAAAATCTCCATGGAACCTAATGTCCTGAAAGAGGAATATCAGCCTTGGTATAGAAGCAGAGTTGGAACAGAGAGCAAAAAGCAATTCCAGGCACAGGAATGGACTGACCTCACTTGTGCCTCCAATTGCTTGAAACATGGTGCATACTAAACTCATAGAGCGCTAATGAAAGTAGTTATGAGTTTGTTGGGAAGCATGCCCTGGTTACAGTCTAATGAGACTGTGAATGTTAGTTGTTATATCCATTCATCTTGGCAGGAAGCGGAGGAATCCCTGAGGGAGTGAAGTCCTAAAATAATGTGTCTCATGGGCATGGGTGCAGCCATGACAAAGACAAAGCCTTGGATCCACGGAAAAGTGGCAAAGCCATTCATCTTATGGACCAGGCTTGAGGAGGATGGTAAAGCTTTACCTTGGGAGTTCAACTACGAGCATGTATGGCCTACTGATCAGTGAGTGCAAAAACTAGCAACTGTGGCTTCCCCCTCTCATGTTCTCAGCCTGCAATTGCTCCCCTTCAGAGACCTCCTCTGAGACTCCTGACTCCCCTCCCTGTACTGTACAAGATAAATGGGCTCAGGTTCCTGGTTGCTGGCATGGCAGGTGTTCTTTATTAGTGCATCCCTCCTGTCTCAGCCCAGCTTTCCTCTGTCTGCGTGGCTGTCTGTCTTTCTTCTTCATTTTCTTGCTTTCCCTAGTCAGGGTTCCAGGATCCAAACCACACAGGATGTGGCAACTTTTCTCCTCATTGTACTAAATACTTGATAAAGACAACTTAAAAGAGAGAAAGATTTATTTTGCCTTATTGGTTTAGTAAAGGCATGTAGTCATGAGATATTTAATTCTTGGTGCACTGGAAGCAGAGAGAGAACACAGGAGACTGCATACAAAGACAATAGCTTCCAAGAAGACACCCTCAGAAAACCATTGCAGCCAAGTAGAGCCCACTCCTGCCTTCACTACCTTCTATTCACTCTGTCATGTCATGAGTTTTCTGGGGATTAATCCACTCATTAGGTCAAAGCCTTCATGTTCTAATTGTTTTTGGAAGCACCATAAAAAACTCACATAGGTGAATGCTTTATTGATCATAATTCAATCAAGACAGTTAATCAAAATTAAACATAGCAGCCATAATAGTCACTTAAAGCTGCTTTAACACATTTTGAAATTTACATCTAAAACCAAATTTATTCTCTTATAGCTCTGTAGTTCTCCATCAGTAGAAGAGGGGCTCTTTGTAACTCCAGACAGAGGACATGAGAAGTGGCTATAGAAGATTGGAGTCATGTGGAGGACCTTGGGTACGGGTCATCTGCGATGGATGGTCTTAAAGTATCTCAGGCCCCTGTGGAGAGTTGTCCTTGTCTTTTCTATCTCAGCATCTTCAAATCTCTCTCTGGTCTGGACTCTTTCAGCACCCTTTTCACTTAGAAGAGTTTTTGTGATTATACCAAGTAATTGAGAATAATCTCTGCATTTCAAGCTTCTTAAAGTGCTGTCTTCTACAACCTCCTTGTTGCTGTGTTAGGTAACATTCGCAGGCTCTTGGCATGCAAAGTAGGTGTTTTTGAATCTAACTTCTGTAAGTTCTTCTAGTAGGAAAAACATTTTCAGGGAGTATCTAAAATGTTCTCTTTGGATCCTAACAGACAGGTTTAATACAGCCTTTCACACCCACATTGCTTGTAACAGGAAGTGTGTAGCCATCGCTCCATGCTGGGAGCTGGTAGTTTACCCAGATCCATCCCAGTGTGGGAAACAAATATACCCTAAGTCCAGAAATCCTCACATAAGAATGTAACAAATAAAAATTAGAGTAGCTACTGCAAGGCTTTCTTTCATACTTCCTTCAGGTCTTCCCTCAATGGTCCACATTGATAACCTAGATACTTGACTGCTGAAACATTTAATATTCTATACTTAGCCTGTATCTTCAGAAATGTACCTTCTCCACTAAAATGGGAGACCATCAAAACAAAGACAAAGCAAAGAGCAAGCACAAAACTTGGTTCATATTAGATATTCAATATATATTGGACTAGCCTGTTTATTTGCTTTGATAATTTCTCCACCAAAATGCACTCCGTTCATACAATGTTTTTACAGTATTTATTACGTATATGATGCTCACTGCATCTGAAATCTCTGTGAACAAGGGGTCTACAGAATCTGTGGTGTGTGTGTGTGTGTGTGTGTGCATGTGAATTATTAAAGGTGTGAATAGAGAAAACCATCCTTTTAGCAAATAGAATACAAATCCAGATCCTACCATATCTGCCTCCTCTCCTGCAGAGACATTGCACATATCCTTGGAAAATTTTGACAGGGTGAACGTTCAACCTCACCCAGAGCAGAATGAAAGATGGTCACAGTTCATTTTTGAGAAGCCATTGGCTATCTTAACCGTGTCACTGTTGAATGGTCACAGTTAACTTTTTCTATAATGAAAGGTCTAATTGTTTTGGGTTCCAGCTTTCATTTTCAAGCTGGCTTGGGGCATTAGTGTCTGTCTCCATTAGCCTTTGCTGGAAGCTATTTGTATGACACTTTTGGTGCCAACTACATTACAGAAATGTTGACGGCCAGTATTTTGGCCTGTGATAATTGGTTGCTTTCAATGTTAGATGTGCCAAGCTGTTAATTAGCTTGATGTAAGGACAGAGCGACCACATTTTATCTTCATTCCAATCTGCCAGCATTATCTTCTTTTAAAGTAGATCTCTGTTTAAGTGTTTTTGAGAAGTGCTTGTTTTCACAAAATAATCATCCTGGATAGTGAGTTATGAACAGCTGCCCATGATAAAAGTTGCCTTAGTTCATTACTCGAAGCATGAACCAGAGCATAACTGGTGTGTGGAGATTTTACCGGAAACTCTTTTTGCCATGCTCTGACAGTAGCTCTGCAGTTCAATGAATGCTCTGGGACTGACACAATTTCACTATTCATAGAACTTTAGTGTCTAATGGTTTCTTGATTGACAAAGAAAAAAGGTACATGCATCAGAACTCAAGAGAAAAGAAAAAGAGATATTTGCATTTTTTCTGCAGGTGTATTGATTTTTTCCATTTCTACATGTCTCTTCTAAAAGGTTTACAGCGTTAAACAAAATTTTGATTATAATGACCCTGAACCCATAGAATTTGGATTTCTAATCTACGTTCCTGCTATTATCAGTCATTTTACTGACAGATTTTCAAATTGCACGTTGAGTTTGCTGAGTTGGCATCTAGGCAAATAATCATTAAAAGTTAAGATGGAATAGCTTTGACAGTGAAGTCCCTGAGCTCTTTTGAAACCCAAAAGTAGCTGGAGTCACCGTGTGATAGCTGCTTTTCCGGAAGAGATAATCTATACAGTATAATGCCCAGACTAGGCAAACAGCAACTGTTACAATACTCATCAACAATAATGGTGAAAATGCTAACGAAATGACAATGATAATATGATGGTTGATGTGACAAGAAAGTACCATAATGCCAGATTCTCAAATCCAGTTATTAAGTTATCACTGCAAAGGTGTGTATAATTAATGAATTTAGACAGAGGAGTTGATAGGTATATCATATTCTAGACCTGCTCAGCACAGTCTTTTTCTTTCTTCTTTCTTTCTCCTTTCTTTCTTTCTTTCTTTCTTTCTTTCTTTCTTTCTTTCTTTCTTTCTTTCTTGTTGTTTATTTGGTGTCTTTTTTAAAATATTTTTAAAATTTTTATTAATTATACTTTATTCACTTTGTATACCCCTGTAGCTCCCTCCCTCTTCCCCTTCCAGTCTCTCCCTCCCTCCTTCTCTACACATGCCCCTCCCCAAGACCACCAATAGGGGAGGTTTTCCCCTCCCCTCTTCTCATCCTAGTCTATTAGGTCTCATCAGGAATGGCTGCATTTTCTTCCTCTGTGGCCTGGTAAGGCTGTACCACCCTCAGGAAGAGGAGATCAAAGAACAGGCCAGTCAGTTCATGTCAGAGACAGTCCCTGTTCCCATTACTATGGAACCCATTTGGACACTGAACTGCCATGGGCTACATCTGTGCAGGGGTTCTAGGTTATCTCCAGCAACGGTCCTTGGTTGCAGTATCAGTCTCAGAAAAGACTCCTGTGCCCAGATTTTTTTGGTTCTGTTGCTCTCCTCGTGGAGCTCCTGTCCTCTCCAGATGTTACTATTTCCTACTTCTTTCATAAGATTCCCTGCACTCTGCCCAAAGGTTGGCCATAAGTCTCAACATCTGCTTTGATACCCTGCAGGGTAGAGCTTTTCAGAGGCCCTCTGTGGCAGGGTCCTGTCTGTTCCTCCTCTTCTGATGTCCATCCCCTTTGCCATTCTGAATGGGAATTGAGCATTTTGGCCAGAGTCCTCCTTCTTAGTTTCTTTAGGTGTACAGATTTTAGTATTTTTTTCTATATTATATGTATAATCTCCACATATAAGTGAGTATATACCATGTATGTCTTTCTCCTTCTGGGATACCTCACTCAGGATGATCTTTTCCAGTTCCCACCATTTACCTGCAAATTTCATGATTTCCTTGTTTTTAATTGCTGAGTAATATTCCATTGTGTAAATGTACCACAATTTCTGTATCCATTTCTCAGTTGAGGGGCATCTGGATTGTTTCCACCTTCTAGCTATTACAAATGAATCTGTTACAAACATGGTTGAGCAAATGTCCTTATTGTGTATTGAGCATCTTTTGGATATATGCCTAGCAGTGGTATTGCTGGATCTTAAAGAAGTGCTATTGTCTGAGAAAGTGGCAGATTGATTTCCAGAGTGGTTGTACAAGTTTACATTCCCACCAGCAGTGGAGGAGGGTTCCCCTTTCTCCACAACCTCTCCAGCATGTGTTGTCAGTTGAGTTTTTGATCTTAGTCATTCTGATAGGTGTAAGGTGAAATCCTAAGGTTGTTTTGATTTGCATTTCCCTGATGATTAAGGACGTTGAGCATTTCTTTAAGTGTATTTCAGTCATTTGATATTCCTCTATTAAGAATTCTCTGTTTAAGGGTCTCCACAAGGAGAGCAACAGAACAAGAAAATTTGAACACAGGGAACTTCCCAGAGACTCATACTCCAACCAAGGACTATTCATGGAGATAACCCAGAACCCCTGCACAGATGTAGCCCAGGGCAGTTCAGAGTCCAATTGGGTTACATAGTAATGTGAAGAGGGACTGCCTCTGACATAATCTGATTGGCCTGCTCTTTGATCACCTCCCTCTTGGGGGGAGCAGCCTTACCAGGCAATAGTAGAGGACAATGCAGCCACTTTTGATGTGAACTGACAGACTAAGATCAGAAAGGAGAGGAGAACCTCCCCTATTAGTGGACTTGGGGAGTGGCATGCAAGCAGAGGGAGGAGGGAGGGTGGGCTTGGGAGGGGAGGAGGGAGGGGCTTATGGGGGGATGCAGAATGAATAAAGTGTAATTGATGAAAAATTAAAAAAAGGGAAAAAATGATTTAACAACCTTAAATGACTTTCAAAAGTAGAGGAAAACATGGAGTTAGTCAATTGGCATGGAGCACGTCTCGCCCCTGGGGGCAATGGTCTCCTGAACCTACTCAGAGCTCGGACACCACCACTGCTAGTTCTAGAACTGACGCAGGATGTTCCAACAAGGGGGTTAAGGCTTCTCATAATATTTCCTATAACCCCACACCTGTTTGTCTATATCCCCCATTTTTATTCATTATTAGCCAGATAGAGCCAAGTAATTGTGGTAATGATACTTGCTTTTTTGCCCAATGCTGGAATGCTAGTAAATTTAGGTATGCCCTGGTTACTCGCATGCCTCACTGCGTGCCTGTGCCCATTGATGCCCCTCACGCTATGACTCTCTTCAGACAGAAAAGGGATCTTGGAACTACAGTCACCATTGTTACTACCATCTCATTGGCGGCTGTTGGAGCTACCACCAGGGCATTAGCCATGAGTCATACTGGGCAGACTGCTCAGACCCTGAACAATCATTTAGCCAATGTAGCTCATGCCTTAGTTGTACATAAAGGAATTAATGCTCAACTAAAAGGAAGCTTGATGGTGTTCAATCAGAGGAGTGACCTCGTGCAGGAGCAAATTGATACCCTATGGCAAATCACTCAACTTGGCTGTCAATGAAAATATGCTGGACTTTGAGTCACTAGCATATAACATGAGAATTTTTCCTGTGCTGCAAATCTGTCTAAACAGTTGTCGAGCTATATTTTAGGTAATTGGACTGGAGAATTCGATACTACGATGGAGCAGCTGAGAGTGGCCATTGTCACAGTAAATTCTACCAGAGTGGACGCAGGACTAGCCACAGGATTATCATCATGGATTGCTGCAGCCCATCTGAAGGAATGGGCGGGCATGGGAGCGTTAGCAGGCCTTCTGGTGTTGGTCTCCTTGGTTTGCCTGTGGTATATATGCAAGATTAGAGTCTCACAACAGTGTGATGCAGCCATGATCATTCAGGCCTTTACAGCCATTGAAGCAGGACATTCTCCCCAAGCATGGTTGGATACCATAAAAAGCTAAAATGTTACGCTCAGGATGCGAGGCTAAGTTCTGCACTCAGGGTCTGCCGTTTTCGACCCAGAGAAGAACATGTCTGGTTGCATGCGGGTTGATGCCCCAGGTCCCCCCTCTGAGAAAAAGGTATCAGACGGGTCTGATGCTCTTTGGGTGGATGACACCTAAATGAACATCGGTACAAAGTCCCAATTTATTTCTAATATCAGAGATCAGACCTCTACTCTTGCCTGATGCGTCTAAAATAAAAAGGGGGAACTGTAGAGAGCTGCAGAATGCTATGCCTTAAAGATGGAGCTGGTTTCCGCCTTCCACCTTCCCGATGGTGAGTGCTCTCTGTCACGAACAATTCCACATTTGGCTAAGGCTGAGGATCTGGCTTGCTTCCATGTATGTGGACCTATCTGCATTGCCCACGTGGCACGCCTGGGTTGGCTACCCAGAGGCTCTTTAAGCTGTGGGCTGGCTTTCCCCAGGGTCAGATGATTGTTCAAGGTTCCTGAATAAACTGCAATAAAAAAAAAAAAAGAATTCTCTGTTTAGCTCTGTACCCCATTTTTTAATTGGATTACTCAACTTGTTGCTGTTTAATTTCTTGAGTTCTTTATATATACTGGATATTAGCCTTCTGTCAGAAAGAGGGTTGGTGAAGATTCTTTCCCAATCTGTAGGCATTCGTTTTAATGACAGTGTCCTTTGCTTTATAGAAGCTTTTCAGTTTCATGAGGACCCATTTATTGAGTGTTGATCTTAGAGCCTGTGATGCTGGTGTTCTGTTCAGGAAGATGTCTCCTGTGCAATGAGTTCCAGGGTCTTCCCCACTTTTTCTTCTAACTGATTTAATGTGTCTTGTTTAATGTTGAGGTCTTTGATCTATTTGGACTTTAGTTTTGTTCAGGATGATAAGTATGGATCTATTTGCATTTTTCTACATGTAGACATCCAGTTAGACCAGCACCATTTACTGAAGATGCTATCTTTAGTCCACAAAATGGTTTTGGCATCTTTGTCAAAGATCAGGTGTCCATAAGTGTGTGGATTTATTTCAGGTTCTTCTATTCAATTCCATTGATCCACCAGTAAGTTTCTATGCCATTACCATGCAGTTTTTAGTATTGTTGCTCTATAATACAACTTGAGATCAGGGATGGAGATTCCTCCAGAAGATCTTTTATTGTAGAGGATTGTTTTAGCAATTCTGGGTTCCTTAACATTTCATATGAAGTTGAGAATTTTTCTTTCAAGGTCTGTAAAGGATTGTGTTGGTATTTTGATGGGAATTGCATTGATTTTGTAGATTGCTTTTGGTAAGATAGCCATTTTTACTATATTAATCCTGCCAAGCCATGAGCATGGGAGATCTCTCCATCTTCTCATAGCTTCTTCTAATTCTTTCTTCAGAGACTGGAAATTTTTTCATACAAGTCTTTGACTTGCTTGGTTAGGGTCACACCAAGGTTCTTTATGTCCTTTGTGGCTATTGTGAAGGGTGTTGTTTCCCTAATTTCTTTCTAGCCCTTTGTCTTTTGTATACAGGAGGGCTACTGATTTTTTTGAGTTAATTTTGTAACCTACCACTTTGCTGAAGGTGTTTATCAGCTGAAGGAATTCTTTGGTAGAATTTTTGGGGTCAGTCAGGTATACTATCATATCATCTGCAAATAGTGACACTTTGACCTCTTCCTTTCTGATTTGTATCCCCTTGATCTCCTTCAATTGTCTTATTGCTCTAGCAAGGACTTCCAGAACTATGTTGAAGAGATATGGAGAGAGTGGGCAGCCTTGCCTTGTCCCTTATTTCAGTGGGACTAATTTAAGTTTCTTTCCATTTAGTTTGATATTGGCTATAGGCTTGCTGTACATTGCCTTTATTATGTTTAGGTATATGCCTTGTATCCCTGACCTCTCCAAGACTTTAAACATGAATGGATGTTGGATTTTGTCAAATGCTTTTTCAGCATCTAAGGAGATGATCATGAGGTTTTTCCTTCAGTTTCTTTATATGGTGGATCACATTGATGGATTTCCATTTATTGAACCACCCCTGCATGCCTGAAATGAAGCCTACTTGGTCGTAGTGGATGATATCTTTGATTTGTTCTTGGATTCGGTTTGCAAGTATTTTTGCATTGATGTTCATAAGGGAGATTGGCCTGAAATTCTTTCTTTGTTGGGTCTTTGTGAGGTTTAGGTACCAAGGTAACTGTGGTTTCGTAGAATCACGAGTTTGGTAGTGTTCCTTCTGTTTCTATTTTGTGGAATAGTTTGAAGAGTATTGGTGTTAGCTCTTCTTTTTTTTTCTTTTTTATTTATATTAATTTTTTATTAATTACAATTTATTCACTTTGTTTCCCAGCTGTAGCCCCTCCCACATCCATTCCCAATCTCACCCTCCCTCCTTCTCCTCCCTTGCCACTCTCCAATTCTACTGATAGGGGAGGTCCTCTTCACCTTCCCTCTGACACTAGCCTATCAGGTCTCATCAGGACTAGCTGCATTATCTTCCTCTGTGGCCTGGTAAGGCTCCCCCCGACTCCTCAAGGATTGGTGATCAAAGAGCCAGCCACTGAGTTCATGTCAGAGACAATCCCTGTTTTCCTTACTAGGGTACCCTCTTGGAGACTGAGCTGTCATGGGCTACATCTGTGCAAGTGTTCTAGGTTGTCTCCATGCATTGTCCTTGGTTGAAGTATCAGTCTCAGAAAAGACCCCTGTGCCCAGATTTTTGGTTCTGTTGCTATCCTTGTGGAGCTCCTATACCCTCCAGGTCTTTCTATCTCCCCCTTCTTTCATAAGATTCCCTGCACTCTGCCCAAAGTTTGGCTATGAGCCTCAGCATCTGCTTTGATACCCTGCTGGGTAGAGTCTTTCAGAGGCCCTCTGTGGTAGGCTCTTGTCCTGTTCCCTGATTTCTCCCTCTTCTGATGTCCATTACATTTGCCTTTCTGAATGAGGATTGAGCATCTTACCCAGGGTCCACCTTCTTGCTTAGCTTCTTTAGATGTACAGATTTTTGTAGGTTTATCCTATATTATATGTCTAATATCCACTTTTTTTTTTCCAATGCAGTTTATTCAGGAACCTTGAACAATAATCTGACCCTGGGGAAAGCCAGCCCACAGCTTAAAGAGCCTCTGGGTAGCCAACCCCGGCATGCCACGTGGGCAATGCAGACAGGTCCACATACATGGAAGCAAGCCAGATCCTCAGCCTTAGCCAAATGTGGAGTTGTTCGTGACAGAGAGCACTCACCATCGGGAAGGTGGAAGGCGGTAACCAGCTCCATCTTTAAGGCGCGGCATCATGCAGCTCTCTACAGTTCCCCCTTTTTGTTTTAGACGCATCAGGCAAGAGTAGAGGTCTGATCTCTGATATTAGAAATAAATTGGGACTTTGTACCGATGTTCATTTAGGTGTCATCCACCCAAAGAGCATCAGACCCGTCTGATACCTTTTTCTCAGAGGGGGGACCTGGGGCATCAACCTGCATGCAATCAGACATGCTCTTCTCTGGGTCCAAAGCGGCTGACCCTGAGTGCAGTGCTTAGCCTCGCATCCTGAGCATAACATTTTAGCTTTTTATGGTAGCCAACCATGCTTGGGGAGACTGTCCTGCTTCAATGGCTGTAAAGGCCTGAATGGTCATGGCTGCATTACGCTGTTGTGAGACTCTAATCTTGCATATATACCACAGGCAAACCAAGGAGAACAACACCAGAAGGCCTGCTAATGCTTCCATGCCTGCCCATTCCTTCAGATGGGCTGCAGCAATCCATGATGATAATCCTGTGGCTAGTCCTGCGTCCACTCTGGTAGCATTTACCGTGACAATGGCCACTCTCAGCTGCTCCATTGTAGTATCGAATTCTCCAGTCCAATTACCTAAAATATAGCTAGACAATTATTTAGACAGATTTGCAGCACAGGGAAAATTCTCATGTATGCTAGTGACTCAAAGTCCAGCATACTTTCATTGACAGCCAAGTTGAGTGATTTGCCATAGGGTATCAATTTGCTCCTGCACGAGGTCAATCCTCTGAACACCATCAAGCCTCCTTTTAGTTGAGCATTAATTCCTTTTTGTATATCTAAAGCATGAGCTACATTGGCTAAAAGGTTATTCAGGGTCTGAGCAGTCTGCACAGTATGACTCCTGGCTAATGCCGAGGTGGTAGCTCCAACAGCCGCCAATGAGATGGCAGTAACAATGGCGTCTGTTAGCTCTTCTTTGAAGGTCTGGTAGAATTCTGCGCTGAAACCATCTGGCCCTGGGTTTTTTTTTGTTTTTTTTTTTTTTTTTTTTTCTTCATGGGAGACTTTCGATGACTGCTTCTATTTCCTTAGGGGATATAGGACTATTTAATTGATTTACCTGGTCTTGATTCAGCCTTGGCAAGTGGAATCAATCAAGAAAATTGTCCACTTCATTTAGATTTTCAAATTTTGTGATGTATAGGCTTTTGAAGTAAGACCTAATGATTGGATTTCCTCAGTGTCTGTCGTTATATCCCCCTTTTCATTTCTGATTTTGTTGATTTAGATAGTGTCTCTCTGCCTTTTAGTTAGTTTGGCTAAGGGTTTGTCTATCTTGTTGATTTTATCAAAGAACCAGCTCTTGGTTTCATTGATTCTTTGAATTGTTTTATTTGTTTCTAATTTATTGATTTCAGCCCTGGTTTTGATTATTTTCAGCTGTCTACTTCTCCTTCGTGTATCTGCTTTTTCTTTTTCTAGGGTTTTTAGGTGAGCCATTAAGTCAGCAGTGTCTTAATAGAAAGAAGTCACTTCCCTGGCTTCCAGTTTCCTCAATGATAAAAGGGATAGAATAGGAAGCTAACTATACATGTACACAGAAAGGCTTACTGTCATGACAGAAATGCTCTAAATATCAACTGTGGACATAAGTGTAGAATTGCATTTATTTTTGCTTTTATGCATGATTTAAGGTTGACACCTTGCTTTTAGATCAACAAATAGAGGGCTCGTTCCTAGGGAAGTCTCATTCTTCTTTCCAATGTCATTAACTACTAGTAGCTATTTCTCTAGGTGTGGTACCTTGATCTCTCTTCTGAGAGATTCCCTGAGTCTAAAGTGTAGCTATTGTATTCCAGATGTATTAGTTGAGGCTGGGTACCCCATGGTCAGTGGTTCCCTGCATTTGACCAACTGGGGGTTACTGTAATGCTGTCCATCTGCTGCAAAATGAAGCTTCTTTCACGAGGGGTGAGAGCTATAGTTATCTTGAGTATAAGGGTGAGTGAGTATTCATAATTCATCTATGAATTAAGAATGTGGCAGCAGTAACTCAGACTTTTCAGTGGTTTTAAGCATAAAAATACAAGGTGCTTGGGCTTCCTACAACAACACCTTTTCCAGGAATAATTTTCAAAGAAACTGTGAAATATATGCTAAAAACTGACTAAGAATTTACTAAACAAATGAAAGTTAGCAAATATTATTACAGATGAAGCAAAAGGAGGAGGATTCATTTATTATTTTATGTGGCTTAAAGTTTCCACTTTCTTTTTTTGCTATATAATTGTTTTCTCTATGAGTTTTCTGGTACAGAAAATCAAAATATGAAAAAATCAAAATATACCTGTGTGTTAAGAGGAATCTCCACCTGGGAATCCACAGTGCAGTCACTGTCATAGTTTCCATTTGATCCAGAGAGGTGGGTGAGAATGTGAAGGACTTGAGGATAGTAGGCATAGTAGGCACAAGTGCTGAGTCCATCCCAGTTCAGCTGGTACTGATTTATGGAGGTGGCTTTGCATGCAGGCATATGGTCCTATCCAAAATATTACCAAAGTAATAACTCTGCCAAATGCTGACATTTAGGTTTCCTCTACATGATTTGGGTCACTGATCTGTTTTCTGACAATATCCTCTTCTCTGGTAATCTTTTTATAATGTCATGTCTAGTTTCTTTATCAACTGTTCTACCCTTTCTTCCATCTTAGAGTTGTTCATGTTTATCTTCTCCTGTGTGTTTGTACTCTTATGCACTACTTTGTCCGATTTCTTTTATGTAAGATTTTGATTAACTTGCTCTTCTTCTTGTGTTGCAAAGAAAGCTTGCAAAGCTGCTGGCTTGTGTGTAAACACAGCTTTGGCCACTTTAAGTTTTATGATACAGTTAGTAGTGATTTTCTGCATGAATAGTGCTAGTCCATTAAGACATACTCAGGAATGTGTGTTTAATTCTCCTCTATAGTCAAGACCTTCTCTTACTTTTTATCAATATCTTGGGCAGACTTCTGACGACTTCTGATTATTAAAATTCAGTTTTTTAATAAACATTTTTACAAGTCTAGTGGGTTCGGTAGTGATAGGAGTAAAATAAATCAACTCAAGTAACCACATAAAAGTGAAAGATATAACAACTCAAGAAACCCATTCTTCTGTGAGGAAATAAGGCATTCAAAATGCTCCAAAATAAACTTTGTCATGGTCTAGCTTGCTGTATGAAATTGATAAAGGTATCTTCAGAGAAAAATAATCTTTTGGAAGGCAACAGTAATGTAAACTAATAAACATAAATGCTGGTCACGGTTTAGATCAGGGTTTTGAAAGATTTTCTGCAAGTAGATGAATAAACAATATTTTCAACTCTGCAAGTCCTATATTTGTGTAGCAGTTACTGGGTTCTCGGCTCTTAGCAAGAACTCAGCATAGACACAAGCAAAAACTGGGTGTTACTTCACCCCAATCAAGCTTTGTTTTCCAAAATTAGTTTGCTAGCTTTTTACTGTATTTCTGTGTATGACAGAAATATTAAGAAAAGAAAAGGAACTTTGGAAGAAATGTTCATAAGCATTAACATAAATGTATGCTGATGATATTCAAGTTGTATTCAGAAAGGAGAGGTCTAACCATTTAAATTGATGGAACTATGGGACCATGATTTCAGTGACATTGAAAAATTTGCTTTCCATTTGACTCTTTGACCATGAAAAATATTGGTAGTGCTATTTCATTTTTAGGAACGCTTGAGAAATTTATGACCTGGGAAGAAAATAAATTCTTTGGGAAAAGTTGAGAGAACTCCTTTAGGTGTAGAGAGAGCATTGGCCCAGGGAATGTGTCTGTGAGAGAAGAGACTAGCCTTGGCTGTCTGGATGAAAGAACTCTTATGGAAATGGAGTCTGTTTCTCAGGCGTCTGCAGTCCTAAGCCAATGTGGCTTAGAACTATGTGCATGCTGAGGTGACTGTTCAGAAATAGCCAGGTGATTCCAGAAGTCTGGATAATGGCCAAGCCATGCCAAACTCCATGCACGCTGAGGTGGGCAAATGAAAGTAGAGTTCACTGGCCTCCATATTTCACAGGAGTCACTCTCTTCTCTCTCATCCATTTTCTTAACAATGCATCTCCTGACACTATTTATGATGCTGGAGAGGTATAGCCCTATTGAAATGTGGATGCATGCTTGGCTTGAAGTGACTGTTAGTACACTCTGAGCAAATGTGATAAATAGGTTTTATGTTTCTCCCAGTGCCTCTCCATGTAAATTGATGACTGCTGCCCAGGGGAATGAGCTGGGCCTGAAAACACGAAGAGAGATTAGTTTAAATGTGACAAGGCCATCATCTATAACGAGGGGCATATATCACTGTCACATAAGAGAACCATGGTGCCAGGAAGACCCCTACTGCTTATGGAAGGTCTCTGACTCCATGGCTGACTGTCTAAGCCTTCTTAGCTCAACTACACTTGTTCCCTCCAAAAACACTATTCAAATATGACAAAATAATTACTACTACCATTTGGCTTTGAATGGCTCAATTATGGCTGCAGTCACTTGCGTTAGTAATTACTGAAATTATGGTTTGGGCCTAAGGCCAGTTCTATCTTTCTGCTCTTCCCCATGGAAGCAAGAAAAGACACTTTTATGGGAAAATAGATGGTAATTTCAAGAGTCAGGTTGTAACAATTCATTTTAAATGACCTCAGTCAATGGGGAAAAATAAAATAGTCTAGCTGAGAACAAGGTTGGCTTTCTTTTTAATGCTCTTTAAGATGTCTGGCACCCTAAAACCATATGGTGGGGTTCCTTGCATAATTCTAGTCTCTGGAAGAAGGAGGGAAAACCTGTCTTTTCCTTTCATAATCTTTTTATACTTAACCCTGTAAGAACTTCTCATTAATTGATTGTTATTTAATCCACGGCATTTTGATTTTCCTAGAGAAAATGTTCTAGATTCTTAACATAGGCTTCTGGAAATAAGAATGAACTGAGAGATGTACAGATTTTTGAGATTTGGGAGGGAAGAGTTTTAGTAGGTTTAGGGGCTTTCTTGATGTGTTGTCTCTACAATTCCTCATTAGAAAGGAGCTGATACTAACTCATGTAAAAAAACAAAAAACAAAAAACAAAAAACAAAAATGGCCAGAGAAGCCTTCTCCAGCAGCAGATGGGAACAAATGCAGATATACATAGTCATGCATTATGCTGAGAGGTGAAATTGCAGTTTTCTATCAAATCCCTCCCCTCAGAACTCAGGGAATCTGGTGGAAGAGGAGGTAGAAAGATTGTGAGACCAGAGGAGATAGAGGACACAGGAGAAGAAGGCCCTCTGAATCTACTAACCAAGGCACGTGGGCAGTCATAGAGACTACTACTACCAGGTCTACACCAGGTCCTCTCCATTAATATTACAGCTACTAGCTTAGTTTTTTTTTTTATGGGATTCCTGACTATGAGAAGGAGAGGAGGGTCTCTGACTCATTTGCCTGCTCTTGGGAATCTTTTCCTCCTATTGGGTTGCTGTATCCAACTTCAATACAATTTTTTTTGTGTGTCATCTAATTATATTTTATTTTGTCATTTTTGGTTGTTATCTCTTAGAAGCTTCTTCTTTTCCAATAATAAATAAAAAGAAAGTGAATCAAGAGGGAAAGGGAGGTTGAGAGGAACTGGGAGGAGTAGAAGGAGGAAAAACTATAATCAGGATATATCATGTGAGAAAAGAATCTATTTTCAATAAAAGAAAAAATAGAACACAGATGGCTTTCCAATTCCAGTAATCAGTTTTTTTCTAAGAGTTTTGGTTAATTAAGTCACTTGATACCCTTAGTTTCTTAATCTCTAAATGGGAATTCATACAAGGAATGTTTGTCTTGGAGTGTTTGTGAGCCTCAAATAAAGCATCAAAAAGAAACATGAATCAAAATGTGACAAACAGAAAATTGCTTAAAAGCATGGTCTGCTGGTTAGTTTATTGTCAACACGACACAAACTGGTCACCTGGGAAGAGGAAATCACAACTGAGCAAATGCTTCTATCAGATTATCCTGTGGGCATATCGATCGATCATTTTCCTCTTGGCTAATTGATGGGAAAGTGCCCAGCCCACTGTGAGCAGTGGCATCTCTAGGTACCTAATATATAATAAAGCGAGCTGAGCAGAAGCCAGAGAGAACACACCAGGAAGTAGCTTTCTTTCCTGGTGTCTGTCTCTGCTCCTGCATTCTTCCTGCCTTGATTTTGCTCAGTGATCTACTGTAATTTGCCAACTGAAATAATGGATTTATACCTAGTGGCTTTCAGTCATGGTGTTTACCACAGCAACAGAAAGCAAGCTAGTACACATTGCAGGTATTAATTCAACTATATCAACAATCTTTTTAAATGTGAAATTTCTAACTAGACCAATTAAAACAGACTGTCAAAGTAGATAGAAAAATATGACCCAACTATGTGCTATCTACATGAAACCCAGCCAAACAATGAAGATTATACTCAGAGTGAAATGATAGTGAATGACAGAACCATGATAATACTAATCAAAAGAAAATAAAATTGCTATGTAAATTTGTCAATAAAGCAAACGTCAGGTCAAGGAAAATTATCAGAATGAGATACATTGTATATGGTAAAGAACTTTATCCTCTGTGGAAATATCCACCTAACAATGGGACATCAAGATGTGTGCAGCCCAATGTACTAGAACTACAAGGAGAAAAGGGCAAATATAGGATTATAGTTGGAGACGCCCATACTGCCTTTCTGTCAGTAATTGATAGACCAAGCAGGCACAGAATCAGTAAGGATATGGGTGACTTGAGTTCTACTGTCAATCAACTTGATCTATTTGACAGTTATAGAACGGTCCACCTACCAACAGCAGATTGCACATTCTCATCAAGCTAACATGGAATGCTCATTAAGACAGACAACATTCTGACCCATAAAATAAACCTCAGTAAACTTACAAGAGCAGAAATCCGGGAGGGCATGCCTTCATAGCACAATGCAGGTAAACTAGAAATAAACGACAAAAGATGCCTTGAAAATCACCTCCGTCTGTGGAGGACAAGGAACAGAGAAGTGTAACACGACATTCACTTGTGAGCCCCTACTTGGTTGGAATTTATAGGTTAGTTAGTTATTTCTAAGTTAATAAATTAATATATTAGTTAGTTGTTATTTCTAAGTTAATAAATTAATATATTGACCATAGCATCTTTAAGCAAACACAGATAAAATAGAGCTATATGTTGTTTCATTGATGAAAATGTTAGAGGCTTGAAAAAACTTGACTTGCATTTATACACCAGGCACTGCTATTTGTAAAACAATTTCATTTTTAACCTTTCTTTCTTCTCTTCCTCTCTCTCTCTACCTCTCTCCTTCCCCCCCCCTCTCTCTCTCTCTCTCTCTCTCTCTCTCTCTCTCTCTCTCTCGTGTGTGTGTGTGTGTGTGTGTGTGAATGTGTGTGTGTTTCAGTGTATGTGTGTAGGTACACAAGGACAAAGGCATGAGTTAGAGGCCAGAAGACAAATTCTATGGAGTCAATTGTCACCTCCCATCTGGTTGAAACAGGGTCTTTCTCCTTTCTGTTGCTGCACTGAGTGCTCCAGGCTAGCTGGCCTGAAAGCTTTGGAGTGTTTCTTTGGTCTCCAAGTCCATCTCTCTGTAGAAGTACTGAGATTAGAGATGCACCCCACTGTATCCATTCCCGGTTTTAAAATGTGATTTCTGGAGATTAAACTCAGGCCACTGAGTTTATGTGACAAGTACTTTTACCTGCTGATCCATCTTCCCAGTTCTCAAAAATATTTAACCCCAAATTTGCTGAACAGTTACATATAGGGCACCCTTCCATGGCAGACTTATTTGAAGTAATTGGAGACCCACTGATACATAAACCAATGAAACAATCCTGTCCTCACAGAGCTTGAACTCCAGAAAGGACAGAGATAAACAGGCACATATAAGAGCTGTAAAAACAAAAAGAAAAACAAACAAAGAAAAAAAAAAAAACCCAAAAAGTGCTCACGGTCCAGTTAAACAGGTTAAGTGATTAAAACAGAGAATTCACTTAAATTACTTCTCTAAATTTTTTTCAAACAAAAGCAATAAAATCTAAGCTTAGATTTTCCTGGCTCTAAACTGCTGATCTTTCAGCTGCTTTATACTTGATTCTTTTCATGAAAGTGTGTGTCGTGAGCTTTTTGTTTGTTTGTTTTGTTGTTTTGGTAGAACTGCTCCAGATATAGTGAGGGATGTATCTACATACATAATAGTCTAACAGAGATACAGTTCTTAACTGCATAGGGTGGACAATAACAGTATCTGGAGACATTTTTGCTTAGGGTAGGATAATACTGGTATCTTCTAGGTGGAGATTAGAGATAGTACTTATATCCTGTAGCATATAATAAAGAATTATGTGTCCCAATTTATTTAGAATGTCTTCTCTAAGGGCATAAACAAAGCCAGAAGATCTGGACTTTCAAGGAAGTAACTCAGGACTTAGTTCAAAAAAAAAAAGAGTCAGAATTTTAGCTCCTAGTTGTCAGATGAACTGTTTGGTATGGTCTTGCCATTGCTACCTCCTGATCTTCCTTACCCAGATTAATCTTCACTTTGGATGACAGGGCATTCCCTTTCCAGCATCTGCTTCACCTCTGTGCTGCTTTAGAATTTTGAGAATTAAGAACTGGGTGAGGCAAAGGAAAAAGTGAAAGGAAAAGAAGAAAAAGATAGAAGGGGAAAATGTCATATTTTTTTCTGTTTTTTTTTTTCTGTGTTCACCAATGTGTATATAGATGACTTCTGAAATAAATTAACTTTTACCATCTATTGTCTCACCTGAGACATTATAAAACTTAGGGAGTAAGAGGCTAGTACCAGAGGAGAGGGGGTGTATTCAGGGAGGTATGGCCACAGACAGAGGCTGATATCAGAAGAACTCATTTCTACCCTGGACTTTCCCCTAAGCAGTACTGGTATCACGTATTGCCCTATGTTGGCAAAGCTTCAAACCCGCCGTCTATCTGAAGTTACAGAATCACAGAGGACATTTTTTAAAGAGGTGAGGGCTAGGGAGAGGGTTAGGCTGGTGAAAGTGCTTGCTGTGCAAGCCTGATTGTTTGAGGTCCATCTCTGAAATCTGTGCAAGAAAGCTGAATTTGGTGGTGCATAGTTGTAATTTCAGCACCGCACGGTAAGTAGGAGAAGACTGGAGAATCATCCCAAAGCTCAGAGGCCCACTAACCCAGAGTATGAGCCCTGGCAGAAATAACAAAAGACCATGCCTCAGCAAGGTGGAAAAAGAAAAAAACTCCTTCAGAAAGTTCCTTTCTGATCTCCATATACAGGCCTACACACACACACACACACATGCACACACACAAGCACTCACGAACGCTCACGTGTACACACTGTTAGGAAACGTGCGAATGTGAAGGTTACACTCGGGTCCACAAATCACACCACGAGATCGGTTCCACGTGGGAGGTTTATTAGGGGAAGGGGGTTACAGAGAGAGAGAGAGAGAGAGAGAGAGAGGAAGAGGAAGAGGAAGAAGAGAGAGAGGGAGGGGAGGGCTCTAGTTCTCTTATAGGGTGATCCAGGGCATGCGTTATAATTCCAGGTGGTCAGGGTGTCTTCACAAATGCCTGATAACTGGTCAGGTCCCTTGGAGCTGGCCGTAGAAGTGCCTTTTACTGGTCCCAACACACACACATGCACATATACATAGTCACATATATGAGCACACACACTTGTACATATACATATGTATACATACACACACACAGTCACATGCACACTCTCACACACAGTTTTGAGGTGATACAGTGTATGGCATGAAATCCTCACCAGTACTTAAAATTACTGTTCCATGAAATGGCTATTAGGTGCCAGATACCTTCTCAGTGTGGCTTATCTGATTCCCCCCCAAATGTCCTGTAATATGAGTCATTTCATCCTAGGTCTGAATAACTGCAAGTAAACTAAACTATCACAGCACAACAGAGTAGTAGCAACAACAAACAATAGCCTTCCAGATGTGTGGTCTGCTAACTACTAGCGAGACATGAATGAGCAAAAGATATGAAAAAATATAGTATTTTTAAAAATCATTTCGCTTCTGAAATGTTAGTTCACAACCAAGATGTGAGTTATCCCACCTCGTATATATATTAAACCATTCCTTCTTGTCTATTATTTAGGGGGAAAGGGACAAGTTTGTGATTAAATAATTGAGATCTAAACATCCATATACCATGGGGGTAGTCATTTACTAGGAAAAACTGCATTTTACTTGGTGTTTAGTCTCTTCTGAGTCAGGCTTTCTGGTTAGTGTTACCTCTGATCTACTGGAAGATGAGGCTGAGTCCCCTCTAAATGCTGGGTCTGAGTCCTGTCTTATCCACCACTGCAGTTTAACATGTCTTGCTGATTCTAAACGCAAGATGTCAAGCTTCACAGTGCTTTCTCTTCACCTCTAGTCCGAAATAGAACTTGCCCTGAGTTCTGAATTCTGTCTCTAGGGCAAGAACAGGCTAGTCACTATAAACAATTGAATCCAGCCGTTAAGGTTCAGCTGAACGGGGGCTCCTTCATCTGCTGAGGAATGAATTCAACACCTATCGTTTTGCTTTTCAAAAGGAAGACTTGGTGAGTAAGTAGTATAATGAAGTGGGTTGTGTCTAGAATACAAAAACAAACAAACAAACAAAAACTGTAAGAAATTATCTTGATTTTCATCAAATGTTGACCTAACTTCTGAAATCCATTTTTGCTGAGGATGCTGTGGTATGACAAGGTGTCTTTAATGAAGTCTTTGAAGACAGATTCTTCCAAGGGGAGAGTCTGCCATGGGATTGCATAAGAGACTCCTCCAGCAGTTAGACACGGAACGATGCGCCCACCTGGACTCGATGGCCATGGGGGAATCGAGTTTTGTTGTCCTCATTCCTATATGACTCCTAGGATGTTCTTCTACACACTGCTTCTTTATACGGATCCACGTCTACCACGTTTTCTTACTTTTCTGTCTTCCAACTCCTAACTTTTTTCTCCAATCATTTTTTTTTAACAGACTATATTTCACATACATTCTTTGTGAGAGGTTGTTGGTGTTTGAGTTTTTGGAGTTTAGCTATCCTAAATGTCTTTTTCTTAAATCCAAAAAAAAAAAAAAAAAAATTTGGTTTGATTCCTGAAGGCCACTACCAGTAAGTCTGTAAATCTAGAATGGTGTTTGCTTTACACAGTTCTTTGAAGATATATTCATCTTTTTAGTGACAATTGAAAAGAGACTTTGTGTCTCATGTACTGCAGTTTCACTTTAGTTTGTTTTGGTGTGGGTTTCTTTTTATTGTTTGTAGCTGGACTTTATTATAATTCTAAGTCTGGTGATTTACATACTTTACACATTCTTGAATGATGCTAGACCATATCTTTTTCACAACTGTCTTCCCTCAATTCCATCTTAAACCTTCTCATTTGATTTTCATTATCTCCATCTCCCAATTTCTCTTTTCTGCCTCTCTGATGCAGTCTGTGTAATGAGTTTATATATCTCAACTGTACACATACTATTTGATTCATTTAATGTTTCAATATTTATAAGTTTTATTTCTCTTAATTTTTTGACTGTGTTTCCTTCTGGACATACACGCAGACACACACACACAAATATTCTCAAAAACATTTTTTAAGTCCATCGAGTTCACACATTTTTCTGATATTCGTAGGTGCCACTTTTGTTGTCTTTTTTTTTTCTTGTAGGCTTATTAAAGCAGCCTATTATTTGTTTGTTTGTTTGGTGGTGGAGCAGCAGCTGCTGCTGTTTACTTGAGCTGATTCTAGGTGCAAATGAGGGTTTCACACATGCTAAAAAAATGCTCTACTAATGAGCTATAGTCTCAGCCCTTTCTGTGTTTTTAATTTGGGGACATGATCTCAGCTAAATTGACATAGCCTTTAACTCCTCCATATCCCAGACATGCCTTGAACTTGTGATCCTCTTGACTGTAATCAAGGATTACAGTAATGTACCACCAAGCTTGTTATTGATTTTTAATTGTGAATTTATTTGTGGGAAACTTCTCATGAGATTTGAGCTTCTGTTGTGTGCTCCTGAGAGAACTTGTTTGCCTTTGCCAATTACCAGAGTCACTTTAAAATTAAAATTAACAATGGTACTGCAACTTTCAGAAATATATTGCTTGAATTTAAGGTGCAAATGTGTTGATTTATTTCTAGTTATAAGTTTCCTTGCTGACTTCTCTTGGGGTGATATTTCAAAACTAATATTGTTTAAGATATTAACATTTGTTTCTGTGTTACCTCACTTGGGATGATCTTTTCTAGTTCCATCCATTTGCCTGCAAATTTAATGATTTTTTTGTTTTTAATAGCAGAGGAGTATTCCATTGTGTAAATATGCCACAATTTCTGTATCCTTTCCTCCACTGAGGGAAATCCAGGTTGTTTCCAGATTCTGGCTATTAAAAATAAAACTGCTATGAACATGCTATGAGCAAATGTCCTTATTGAATGGTGGGACGTCTTTTGGGGTATATTCCCAGGAGTGGTACAGCTGGATCTTGAGGTAATGCTATTCCCAATCTTTTGAGAAAGCACCAGATTGATTTCCAAAAAGATCATCCTGAGTGAAGTAACCCCAAACCAGAAAGACACATGGTATTTATACTCACTTATAAACAGATATTAGCCATATAATATAGGATAGCCATACTAAAATCTACAGACCTAGAGAAGCAAAACACTAAGGAGGACCCTAAAGAGGATGCTTAAATCTCATTCAGAATGGCAAACAGGATAGACACCAGAAGTGGTGGAAGAGAGGAAACAGGATGGGAGCCTACTATTGAGGGTCCTCTGAAAGGCTCCACCCAACAGGGAATCTAAGCCGATGCTGAGACTCACAGCCAAACTTTGGGCAGAGTACAGGGAGTCCTATGGAAGAAGAGAAGGGTGGAGATAAAAGGACATGGAAGGGACAGGAGCCCCACAAGGAGTCCAACAAAGCTAAAAGATCTGAGCCCAGGTGGTCCTTCCTGCATAGATTGATGTACCAACCAAGAACCATGCATGGAGAAGACCTAACCCCCTTGCTCAGATGTAACCAATTAGCAGCACAGTCTCCATGTGGATTCCCAAGTAAGAATAACAGGGGCTGCCTCTGTCATGAACTTAGTTGCCTGCTCTTTAATCACTTGCCCCTGGCAATGCAGCTTTTCCAGGCCACAGAGGAAGAGAATCCAGGCAGTCCTAATGAGACTTGATAAGCGACGGGCAGATGGCAAAGAGGAGAACTCCCCTTTTCAGTGGACTATGGGAAGGAGATGGGGGGAAGAGGAAGGGAGGATGGGACTGGAAGGAGTTGAGGGTGGGGGCTTTAATCAGGATATATAAGGAAAAAATTGAAAAAAAAAATCAACTGGGGAAATCAGACTGGGGAAGGTGCTTTGTATTGAATGTTCGATCTCGAACACTATCTACTCTTTGACCCCTGTCATTTGTCACTATCAATTCCGACTATCAGAACTAAAGCTCAATAACAACCTAGGAACCTGCTACAGAGGGCTTCTGAAAGCCAGAAGAAGAAAACAGGAAACAAACTAGGAACCTACCACAGAGGGCCTCTGAAAACATCTGCCCTACAGACTATCAAAGCAGATGCTGAGCCTGATGGTCAACTGTTGGGCAGAGTGAATGGAATTTTATGTAAGAAGTGGGAAATAGTAAGAGCTGGAGAGGACAGGGTCTCCACAAGGAGAGCAACAGAACAAGAAAATTTGAACACAGGGAACTTCCCAGAGACTCATACTCCAACCAAGGACTATTCATGGAGATAACCTAGAACCCCTGCACAGATGTAGCCCATGGCAGTTCAGTGTCCAAGTGGGTCACATAGTAATGTGAAGAGGGACTGCCTCTGACATAATCTGATTGGCCTGCTCTTTGATCACCTCCCCCTGAGGGGGGAGCAGCCTTACCAGGCAACAGTAGAGGACAATGCAGCCACTTTTGATGTGAACTGATAGACTAAGATCAGAAAGGAGAGGAGAACTTCTCCTATCAGTGGACTTGGAGAGGGGCATGCATGCAGAAAGGGGAGGAGGGAGGGACTTATGGGGGGGATACAAAATGAAAAAAGTGTAATTAATAAAATAAAATAAAATAAAAATAAAATAAAAGATCACCAGATGTGGGCAATGACCAATGTTCTTGTCCTTCTCTGGATCCCAATATGCTTTTAATCATTTTACTTCTGAGACTTTTTATCATGTATCAGCCACACAGTTGTATACTGTTGAGCTAAAATCTGTTATTACTAGTGTAATTTGATTGCTTCTAATTGCATCTAGTTAACACCACCAGAATCAAATGATTAGTCTCTAAGAACACAAGCTAGGTTCCATAGAGTGCAACATTCTTCTGCCTCAGCCTCCCTAGTGCTGGCATAAAAAGTGTGACCCACTATGCCTGACTGTCCAATAGTTCACAAAGTATTTCATATTTTTGTATTTAATTTAAAAATATATTTGTCTATTTTCTTGTCTTGGTAGAAGTCTCCTCACATCATTTGAATGGATGCCTAATAGTAAATCAATGAACAAAGAATCATTCATTCAACACTTCTCTCACTGAAAAACATTTAGGTTATTTTCAGTTTTTCACTATCATTAAAACTTTTAGGATATGGGTGTGATTCTAGCTGAGACTCCTCATGGGGTTAGGGAAGAATGAAGACTGAAATGATTACCTCCTAGCCAGGCAGGACTGGTGGAAAGAGGGAATCAACAACTCACCAACAAAAATTACCCTGCCTACAAGAATTGCAGGGATAATGGGGGAACAAATACAGAGGGAAAGTCCAAACAGTGATTGGCCCAACTGAGACCCACCCCGCAGTAGAGAGCCATCCCTGACACTAATAGTGATACTCAGCTATGCTTTCAGACAGACGCCTAACTTGACTGTACTCTGGGAGGCTCCAGCCATAGCAGATCAAGACAGATGCTGGGACTTGCAGCCAAGCAAGCATCAGGTAGAAACTCTGGGGGTCCTGTCGAAGTGTTGGGGGAAAGATGGAAGGATCTGGAGGGGATAGGAACCTCAGAAGAAGACCTACAGAGACAACCAACCCAGTCACATGGGCGCTTACAGAGACTGAGACATCAGCTAAGGAGCACACATGTTCTGGAACTAGATCCCCCTGAACACATGTAGCTGATGGGAGACTGTCTTCAAATGGGGCCTGTTTCTAACATGGACTCTCTTGCCTGCTTTTGGATCACTTTTCCCTGTCAGGGCCATCTTGCCTGGTCTCGGGTGGAAGATGTGCACAGTCCTCGTGTGACTTGATGTGCTGGGGAGGGTTAATGGGAAGGGGCTCCCCTTTTTTTGGGGGGAAAGGGAAAAGGGAAGGGGGGAGGAGGGGAAGCAGGGGGCTGGGAGGAGGGAAGGGAGCGGGCACTCTTGAGATGTGAAGTAAATAAACTACTATAAAAAATTTTTAAGAACTGTCAATATGTGTTACTTATTTGTATATCTAAATTAAAACCTGATAGAATTTACAGGTCAAAGAGAAGGATGCTTAAGTTCCTTTAAAATATTTTTATTTTTTTGGGATTGTAATGTAATTACATCATTTCCATTTTTTTTTCTTCACACATTCTCCTTCCCTTGTTCTCTTTCAAATTCTAGGCCTCTTTCACTTTAATTGTTGTTGTTGTTGTGTGTGTGTGATGTATTCCTGTGTAAATAAGAACAACATCCACCTGTATAATAGCACTTGTATGTATATATTTTTCAGGGCTAACGTTTATTTTATTTGAATTTGCTTTTCAGAGCTTGAGGAAAAACTGCTTTGAGAAAGAAAAAAAATCCAACGTGCCTGTAACTTCAATGCTATATATTTACTGAGTTTTCTGTGCACCTTATCAATAATTTGAGAAATGATTGTCTCCTAACTGCAGTGCAGCATTCATTCCAGGGTGAGGACATTATAAACACACGCACGGAGCACTTTGAATAGATATTTAACATTCCAGATGAGGATCTGATTTAAAGCAATTTTTTTTTCTCACATTCAGCTCATGAAAATCTGATCTGTTAAACCAATGGCTGTAGAGCTTTCATCTCACTGTGAGTGCCCTAACTGTTTGGGAGGTATTCAGAGTGAGTCTGACTGGAATTGCTCTTCCAGAGAGAGAGGCGATGGCGCTTCCTACTCGAAATCAAGTAAGAAATCCACGCTCTCTCCCATCATGCAACGCTTCCTTTCTCAATGTTGTTATAATAAGGCGGAAAGTGCTAACGGGGATGACTCCGAGTCTCTCCCCTCAGAGGAGGAAATTTCTGTGGGCGCCCCTCAAAAACGGAATATCAGCCAGACGCCAAAGAACACCAAACGGAAGATCAAACGGTTGAGAGAGCTGACAATCCAGGAACTTCTTAAAAAATTTGTAGACGGTGGAAAGTTTCAACCACACTTCATGTCCCTGGGCCACTTCAGAGACCAGGTGCTTGTGAAGTTCAGAAGAGCCCTGTACTATTCTGGAATCTGGGTAAAACATGTTCAGGGCTCGGGACTGGAAAAGCATTTTTCAGCTGATTATTTCAAAAGAAATCCCAGTAGCCTGTACCGTCTCATTCCCTGGCTGAAACGGGAACTCACAGCTCTTTATGGAGACTGTGGCTACACAGTGAAGAACATTCAAGCTGACATTCTCCATCACATGACCAAATTTAACTTGGACAGTGAATCCTTCACTTGCCTGCTGGAGCCTTATCTCCTACACCACACCCGGCACTTTCTGCATGAGTTTACCACTTTTGTTGATTCGTCTTACAACATGGAGACCTATGACCGGTGTGCGCTCTATCAATGTCCTGTTTCCACATGGATGAAAAACAAGAACACTCTTTCAGGTCCAGTCTTGCCTTTGCCTGAGAATCGCTCCCTCATGATATCTCATCCAGCCACAAAGCTGTCTAAGAACACTGAGGCTCAGCATAGTAAGGCTGAACAGAGGTCTCACTCTGGCTTGAAAGAATTTCCAAATCGTAATTATTCCTCAAAAAATTCCCACATCTCAAAAATCCATCAGAAAAGGGCAGACAATGTTTGCACCAAAGATGATTTTAAGGTCTGTACTACTAATTCATTACTGGATTGGGCTAATAGCAGGGAAAGCAGGCCAGACACTGACACTGTGTGTTACAAAAACAATAATCAAGAGAAAAAGACAAAAGGCATAAAGCTGCTCCCTGACCATATCCAAAATGGGCAGAAGTGTGAAACAAGTTTGCATACCTTTCTAGCATCAGTGGATTCTCAGAGGGTACCACCAAGAAAGTACAATGTAAGGGAAACAAATATTTTGAATCAGGGCCAACAGGTACATAATCAGAAAAAAGAAGCAGAAAAAAAACTTGAAGAATCTTTACCAAAGGTTTTTGAAAGATTGCCTAGAGAAAGAACCTTGATAAAGAGCAAATCCAGAGAGACTCATCATTCCTGTAAATGGATCTCAGAAAATATCCACTCTCCTACAAAAAATGATAAAATGCTGGCTTCTTTTAGAAGAAATAAAGTAAGGTGCCAGTCCTCCCAATGTGTAGAAGTTGCTTCATCATACCACAGTAGAAGAACCCAAAGGCCATCCAGTTCCAGCACACCCAGACCCAAATCCTGGTGTGTCGGATCCAAAAAGCAATCCATAAGCAGAGATCAGAGCAATCTCTACCCAAGGGGAAGTCACAAGCATTTCATCCAAAATGTACAATGCAGGCTGTCCACAGGAAGCCTGTGTGGCTGTGAAGCAGCATACAGAAAGGCATCTTTGACCCCAGTCCACCCTGCCCAGGCTTGCTTAACCTATGGCAATAGAGACAGCTGCACCTCTACAGGTAAAGGTGATTCTCAAACTGGAAGACAGTGTGACAGCCTCTCAAGCCTACAAACAGAGAAATATCAGTCCTCAAGTAAGCAGGAAATGAAGAACAAGAACCTAGTTGATAGAGCTTGGAGAATCAGAACAGTTGGGCACAAAAACTGCAAATGCCAGTGTATGGGTACACTAACGACAGGTGAGTTCAGTGATGAATTGGGGGATCTCAGTGATTAAAGAAAAATGAATTGTCATTCTGAATGTGTGACTACCAGCAGAGAGTACATTTACAAAAGAAAAAAGAATTCGAGATTTCAGAAACATCTAGTCAAAAGTGAATCCAAAAATAGTATCAGAAACAGATAGATATAAATGGTTTTGAAAGGCAAATGAGTCTACTTAGAAAGTTACCACAGCTCACTGAAAATATGGATATGATCTGAAATATATGAAAATATTTATTATAGAACTTTGTAACTAGAACAAATATCTGAGGGTTAAATTCAAAGCTCTTATTGGTGACAAATATACATTATTAAATCATTCATATATGTAAATAATATTTCTGTCTGTTTTCTTTAAATGAGTAGAATCCTAAAAATATTTTACTTGGACTCTGCATAAGTTGGGCTCAGTGGGTAGAAGGAAAGAATCAACTCCTTCAAGCTCTCCTCTGACCTCCACCAATGTGTCATGGCATGTACATACACACACAAAGAAAGAAGGAAATATAGTTTAAAATTTTTAGAAAGTATTTTACTTCTATTTCAGTTTTGAGTTTAACTATGAAAATTGGTTACCCAAATTTCCCAACACTACAAGTACTATATTAATAATAGGAATATAAGTTAATAAACAATTACGAATATTAAGTATGCTTCAAAATATGTTTGCGTGTGTCTGTACTAAATTTTAGAACTAGCAAAATTTGTGTGCCTAGAAAATCTGACATGACCACTGCCTTAAGACATCTACCTGTTTGTAGACCTATAGTCACTTCGTAGTCACTGGAATTTCAAATTTATTTAAATAAACTAGTTAAAATGAACATCCCTAGGATTTTTAAAGCCTTCTCCACATACCCTGACATGTACGAATTTTAAGTAATGTGTTTAAATAATTCTGATTCTACACTCACAGAAGCCAGATCCAATGATAGTGAGTCCTCCTCAGAAAAGTATTTAAAGTATTTTGACCACCGTCTCAGGATTGATAAGTCCAGTGGAGACCAAGCTATTGGATGTCCCAAGAGTTTTCAAGTTATTCTGAGAAAGAGTGGTTCTTGTCACTTGTGGCAGATGATAAAGGAGCTAAAGCTTTGACACTACCAGGAGAGCTATGTTTGTGAGTTTGTGAAGAATATGGCTTTAAAGTGAAGGGGAGAAAAACTAAAAAGATCCATCGTAAGGAAAGGTCATTGGAAGCAGGACCTGGGCCTTTTGGCCCTGATTTATCTTCCAGGCTTTCAAGTGCTCTTTTTAATTTTAAAATTTCACCCAGTTTTGTTAAGTTTGTGCATTGCATCTTTGCATCCTTTATGAAACCAGGGTTGTGACTGAGTTATGCAGAGGTGTCTGGCGTGAGAGAACACACGGAGCAGTGGCCGTGAAAGGAAGGTTCTGAATGTCTCTTGTGTATCTTGGAAAGTGTTTAGAATTTGGCCAGGTGAATTCGTTGGCAAAAGCTACAAAGAAAAAGAAATGACTAGGAAAGGGGAGAAAATGAAAATGTCTAGAACTTTTCACATCGTGTCTTTGGAGATCTGGAAGGACACAGTGAGAAGGCTGATGTCAAACTGCAGAAGGAATGAGATCAGATCACTGAGTCATGTGTTGCCGGGGTACTCACTAAGCTCCTAGAGACAGCACAGGCCTCCAAATACAAATTTATTGGCCTTGGAAACTTTTTTACAGAAATCTTAGGAAATGCGCAGAAGAGATATTTTATTCTAGTGTGTATTCATTTACGAACAATAACATAATTCCAAGGATTAGTCACTAAATGTCCACTAAGCTAGGTGAGCCGTCTCCTATTAACCATGAGCTTATCAGTCATTGCTAAAGTCCAGGAGCATATGAAGGTCCTAAAGTTAGGAGCAGGAAATCAATTACAGTGGCTCAGAATATCTCTGTTTAACCATAGTTCGCTGGAGTATCTACGTGCTTAAAAGTATGCTCATGAGGCAGCAACGTCAGGCAAATGAGTGAAGGTTCTCTAGAAAACAGGGCTTCTCTGATGATGTGGAGAGAATGTATTTGTTTTTAAAATAAGAACAAAAATGCACGAAAGACATAAATATGGATCAAGTGGAGACAACCAGGTCCTGAGACCCTCTCCTTAGGCTTGCTTTCCTCTCTGTTTTCCTCACGTTTGCCTTACACTCAACTTCTTCGCAAACTCATGTGTCTATGAGGTTTGCTTCAGTCCACGTCTTACTGAGGGAGAAAGTGTTGCCCTTTCAGCATACGTGAGGCTCTGATGACCCTAACTCCAGGGCGAGTGATCAAAGTTACTATTGACACTGTTTACTTCTTTGTGGTCATACTTTTTCACTTACCCATGTTTCGCACCTTGAAGCAAACACATTCATAAAAATAAATAAATAAATAGATAAATAAATAAATAAATAAAGCCTGTCATTTTACTTGAACCACACAATGAGGTTGTTTTAATTATGTTGGTGTTCTCAATGAAGGGAGAACATAAAAAAAAACAAAACAAACAAACAAAAAAAAAACAGCAGAGCTGAGACAGAACTGTATGTCTGACCACAGCACTTTGTGTTTTTATAGCTTATTATGGTGGACAGAGTTTTTCAAATCTAACTCAGACATAGTTAGGACCCTTAACATCTGGTCTTCTCCACTTCTGAGAACGCATTTTCATTCATAATCCAGAATGCTAACATAACCATCGACATGAGGGTCACTGTTGTTTATTTATAAGGATAAAAACCAATTCTTCACTCCCAAATTCACTGTCCATTGTCCTTTTGATGCTAAGGGGTCGTCTGTGCCAGCTGGGAGGAGGGAGGTATGATTTCCAATACACATGCTTCAGTTGACAAAACATCTTCTGTGACTAGTGGCTCAGCTGAAACCTCCAAAAGCAAGTTTTTCTCTCTGTCCTTGATTCTTTGGGGCTCTTGGTGCAGCTGCTCCTTGAGGCATAGGTCACCTTTCTAATATGAAGCAGGTGAGCAGAAATGAAGTGTTGAAGGCACTGGAGTCATCAGCAGGTGTTAATATAGAAAATGAAAGGCATTATGTACTTTGTCTTTCGGTGCATGTATTTTAGTTGGTGTGTATGTATTAATTCCCACATCTACTCCACGGGAAAGGCCTGCTATTTGACCTTGCCAGAATCAGTAGCGTAAGCTCTCAACTGGTTTCCCTGACTCTGGACTCCCTTTCTTGAGGTCAGGCACATTACTACTGACATTCTGGCTTTATTCATGTAATTTTCCGCCTAAAGTTTCCCACATATACATGTTCGTATACATATACATATCCAGAAGAATACCCATAGATACAAGTGATAGCTGCATGTACTTCACTATAACTGTCCCATTTTAGACAAACACCTTCCTCCCACAGAACTTAATCCAGGGTCTCCCATGTGGGAATTGTTTGGTAAACAATTTTTTTATTGATGTACGTTTCTATTATTGAACTGTATGGTCTTGGATAAGTAAGTTCTTTGCAATCTAGTTTTCACCTCAGTTAAAGGAAACTGATTCAATCACTTTTGAACTTTTGAGCTGAGAACTCTTGAAAGAATGATTGTTCTGTAAACCATGTCACAGCCTTGAATTCTGAATATACTTTGCCCTTCTCTGTGCAGTATTCTTGACTAGATTTATGTTTTAACTCGTTTTGTCTTCTATGTGACATTACTGGATCCATAGATTATTGAATCCAGTAATTTACTAGCCTGTAGTAGAATTTGTACTTAACAGCCATATCTAGAAAATAGTCTACCTTTTCAGTTTTTACTTCTGTAAGTTTTTTACTTTTTATGTTATAGTAACTAACACACACACACAAATTAAGTTCCTAGAAATACTGTGTATTTAAGGATACTGAACATAAACTCTGTGACATTACAGAAGGAAATTAGAGGCTACTTTTTTGAAATTCTGTCACATGCTGTTTTGCCTCATTGATATACACTTTTTTTTAATGTGACCGAGAAAGTACTATAATTAAAAATAGTTTCAGATTTAAGCAATATTAGAGTAATTTGGGGGTTGAAAAGCTTTTTTCCGTTAAGCTTAAAACAAGACACATATTTGTAAATTAAATGTTTCATAAGCCATACTTTGAAATATAATGGCTATAGATTAATATATGATTTCTAATAAAGATGATTTATATGTATGTATATGTACATATATATGTGCATGTATAATTTGCTATTTGTCGGGAGCCCAGAAGAATGAAGCTCCTAAATCAGTATCTGCACATTAGAAGAGTCAAGAAAAAGATGCAGCCTGACTAGCTGCAGATGTAACACAACGATCAGTTGCCCTTCTGCTGAACCCTTTATTTGCCCAGCCTCTATTATGGCAGGCCTTTTTGTCCATTTCAGGACAGCTTTGCTCATTCCATGTTGTTAAAATTCCCTCCCATGAAGATATGGAAACAGCTTCTATTCCTTGTCCTAAGGTTCTAACAACAAACCAATGTACACTTCAGCCACGTTCACTCTGGGGAACCAATGAGTCAGCTGGGATTACTTACAGAGCATAAGTGGCTGATTACTTATAGGACTGTAGCTACCATCCCTCTCAAATAAGGACACACTGGAAGGTCTTTACCAAGCAAGGATGATGCCTCTTCTGTAACCACATAGATGGAGTCTCTCTCCCCTCATCTAACCTAGCTTTTAAACTTGTTTCTTACTGAGGCCACGTTCAGGGAGGGCAGAATCGTTTAGATGGTTGTTATGCAGGGTCTTGATACTCTGGTGAGTGTCCTTTGTGTGTGTGTGTGTGTGTGTGTGTGTGTGTGTGCATGTTAATACATTTATTCACATACATGTATAACAATCATAAAGAAAGAGGCAATAAACAGTGAAACAGGGACACAGGTGAGGATCAGGGAGGAGAGGATAAATGATAGAACTATGTTTTAGTTAACTATAAATAAAATTAAATTACTCAATTTCTATTTTTATGTCTTAAATCAACCTCCTTATTTCATTTACCTCTTTTCTTTCTCTTTTTATTATCATTATTATTTTTTACACTTTATTCACTTTGTATCCCCCTATAAGCCCCTCCCTCCTTCCCTCCCAGCCCCACCCTCCCTCCTCCTTCTTCATGCATGCCCCTCCCCAAGTCCACTCATAGGGGCGTCCTCCTCTCCTTCCTTCTGATCTTAGTCTATCAGATCTCATCAGGAGTGGCTGCATTGCCATCTTCTGTGGCCTGGTAAGGCTGTTCCCCTGTCAGGGGGAGGTGATCAAAGAGCAGGCCAATCAGATTGTGTCAGAGGCAGCCCCTCTTCCCATTACTATGTAACCCACTTAGACACTAAATTGCCATGGATTACATCTGCACAAGGGTTCTAGGTTATCTCCATGCCTGGTACTTGGTTGGAGTATGGGTCTCTGGGAAGACGCCTCTGTTCAAATCTTCTAGTTCTGTTGCTCTCCTTGTGGGGTTCCTGTCCTCTCCATAACCTACTATTTCCCACTTCTTACATAAGATTCCATGCACTCTGCCCAACAGTTGGTCATAAAGTCTCAGCCTCTTTGATAGTCTGCAGGGCAGAGGCTTTCAGAGGCCCTCTGTTGCAGGTTACTAGGTTGTTTCCTGCTTTCTTTTTCTTCTGATGTCCATCCTCTTTACCTTTTGGGATGGGGATTGAGAATTTTAGTCAGAGTCCTCTCTCTTGATTAGTTTCTTTAGATGGACAGATTTTAGGTTTATCCTATAAGTGTATATGAGTGAATATATACCGTGTGTGTCTTTCTGCTTCTGGGACAGCTCATTCAGGATGATCCTTTCCATGTCCCATCATTTACCTGCAAATTTCATGATTTTCTTATTTTTCATTTCAGAGTAATACTCCATTGTGTAGATGTACCACAATTTCTGCATCCATTCTTCAGTTGAGGGGCATCTGGGTTATTTCCAGCTTCTGGCTATTACAAATAAGGCTGATACAAACATGGCTGAGCAAATATCCTTATTGTGTACTTGAGCCTCTTTTGGATATATGCCTAGGAGTGGTATGGCTGGATCTTGAGGAAGCACATTTCCTAGTTGTCTGAGAAAGCACCAAATTGATTTCCAGAGTGGTTGTACCAGTTTACATTCCCACCAGCAGTGGAGGAAGGTTCCCCTTTCTCCACAACCTCTCCAGCATGTATTGTCACTTGAGGTTTTAATCTTGGCCATTCTGATGGGTGTAAGGTGAAATCTCAGGGTTGTTTTGATTTGCATTTCCCTAATGGCTAATGAGGTTGAGAATTTCTTTAAGTGTTTCTCTGCCATTCGATATTCCTCTACAGAAAATTCTCTGTTTAGTTCTGTTCCCCATTTTTTTCCCTTTTTTTTTTTAATTTTTCATCAATTACACTTTATTCATTCTGCATCCCCCTATAAGTCCCTCCCTCCTCCCCTCTCAATCCCACCCTCCCTCTTCCCCATTTTTTAATTGGATTACTTGGTTTGCTGCTTTTCAGCTTCTTTAGTTCTTTATATATGCTGGATATTAGCCCCCTGTCAGATAAAGGGTTAGTGAAGATTCTTTCCCAATCTGTAGGCAGTCGTTTTGTTTTGATGACGGTATCCTTTGATTTACAGAAGCTTTTCAGTTTCATGAGGTCCCATTTATTGATTGTTGATCTTAGAGCCTGTGCTGTTGGTGTTCTGTTCAGGAAGTTGTCCCCTGTGCCAATGAGGTCTATGGTATTCCCCACTTTTTTTTCTAGCCAATTTAATGTGTCTGGTTTTATGTTGAGGTCTTTGATCCACTTGGATTTCAGTTTTGTGCAGAGTGATAAGTATGGATCTATTTTCATTTTTCTACATGTAGACATCCAGTTGGACCAGCACCATTTGTTGAAGATGCTATCTTTTTTCCACTGTATGGTTTTGGCATCTTTGTCAAAAATCAGGTGTCCATAAGTGTGTGGGTTTATTTCTAGGTCTTCTGTTCAGTTCCATTCATCCACCATTCTGTTTCTATGCCATTACCATGCAGTTTTTATAACTGTTGCTCTATAGTACAGCTTAAGATCAGGGATGGAGATACCTCCAGGAGATCTTTTATTGTAGAGGATTGTTTTAGCAATTCTCGGTTTCTTGTTATTCCATACGAAGTTAAGAACTTTTCTTTCCAGGTCTGTAAAGAATTGTGTTGGCAATTTGATGGGAATTGCATTAAACCTGTAGATTGCTTTTGGTAAGATAGCCATTTTCACTATGTTAATCCTGCCAAGCCATGAGCATGGGAGATCTCTCCATCTTCTCATAGCTTCTTCTAATACTTTCTTCAGAGACTGAAAATTTTTTTCATACAAGTCTTTGACTTGCTTGGTTAGGGTTACACCAAGGTACTTTATGTCATTTGTGGCTATTGTGAAGGGTGTTGTTTCTCTAATTTCTTTCTCAGCCCTTTTGTCTTTTGTATACAGGAGGGCTACTGATTTTTTTGAGTTAATTTTGTATCCAGCCACTTTGCTGAAGGTGTTTATCAGTTGTAGGAGTTCCCTGGTAGAGTTTTTGGGGTCACTCATGTATACTATCATATCATCTACAAATAGTGATAATTTGACTTCTTCCTTTCCAATCTGTATTCCCTTGATCTCCTTCAACTGTCTTATTGCTCTAGCAAGGACTTCCAGCACTATGTTGAAGAGATATGGAGAGAGTGGGCAGCCTTGTCTTGTCCCTGATTTCAGTGGGAATGCTTTCAGTTTCTCTCCATTCAGTTTGATGGCTATGGGCTTGTTGTATATCGCCTTTACTATGTTTAGATATGTGCCTTGTACCCCTGATCTCTCCAATACTTTAAACATGAATGGATGTTGGATTTTGTCAAATGCTTTTTCAGCATCAAGGGACATTATCATGTGTTTTTTTTTTCTTTCAGTTTGTTAATTTGGTGAATCACATTGATGGATTTCTGTATACTGAACCACCCCTGCATATCTGGGATGAAGCCTACTTGGTCATAGTGGATAATATCTTTGATGTGTTCTTGTATTAGGTTTGCAAGTATTTTGTTGAGTATTTTTGCATCAATGTTCATAAGAGAGATTGGCCTCAAATTCTCTTTCTTTGTTGAGTCTTTGTGAGGTTTAGGTACCAAGGTGAATGTGGCTTCATAGAATGAGTTTGGTAATGTTCCTTCTGTTTCTATTTTGTGGAATAGTTTGAAGAGACCTGGAGTTAGCTCTTCTTTGAAGATCTGGTAGAATTCTATGCTGAAACCATCTGGTCCTGGGCTTTTTTTGGATGGGAGACTTTTGATGACCGCTTCTATTTCCTTGGGGGATATAGGACTATTAAATTGATTTACCTGGTCCTGATTCAGCTTTGGTAAGTCAAATCGATCAAGAAAATTGTCCATTTCATTTAGATTTTCAAATTTTGTGGCATATAGACTTTTGAAGTAAGTCCTAATGATTGTTTGGATTTCCTCAGTGTCTGTAGTTATGTCCCCCTTTTCATTTCTGATTTTGTTGATTTGGGTGGTGTCTCTCTGCCTTTTAGTTAGCTTGGCTAAGGGTTTGTCGGTCTTGTTGATTTTCTCAAAGAACCAGCTCTTGGTTTCATTGATTTTTTGAATTGTTTTATTTGTTTCTAATTTATTGATTTCAGCCCTGAGTTTGGTTATTTCTAGCCGTCTACTCCTTTTTGGTGTGTCTGCTTCTTCTTTTTCTAGGGTTTTTAAGTGGGCCATTAAGTTGCTTGAATGAGCTGTCTCAAATTTCTTCTTGAAGGCAGTTAGTGCTATGAACTTTCCTCTTAGCACTGCCTTCATTGTGTCCCACAAGTTTGGGTATGTTGTGTCTTCATTTTCATTGAGTTCTAGGAAGACTTTAATTTCTTTCTTTATTTCTTCCCTGACCCAGCTGTCATTTAGTAACAAGTTGTTCAGTTTCCATGTATGTGTAAGCTTTTTGCTATTTCTGTTGTTGTTGTGGTCCAGTTTTATTCCATGGTGATCAGACAGGATACAAGGGATTATTTCAATCTTCTTGTATCTGTTGAGGCTTGCTTTGTGACCAACTAAGTGGTCTATTTTGGAGAAGGTTCCATGAGGTGCTGAGACAAAGGAAAATTATTTTGTGTTTGGGTGTAAGGTTCTCTAAATGTCTGTTAGGTCCATTTGATTCATGACCTCTGTTAGAGACATTGTTTCTTTGTTTAATTTCTGTTTTGTTGACCTGTCCTTTGTTGAGAGTGGGATGTTGAAGTCTCCCACTATTAATGTGTGGGGATCTATATGTGGTTTAAGTTTTATCAATGTTTCTTTTACAAATGTGGGTGCTTTTGTATTTGGGGCAGAGATGTTCAGGATTGTGATGTCTTCCTGGTGGAATTTTCCCTTGATGAGTATGAAGTGTCCTTCCCTGTCTCTTTTTATTAATTTTGGTTGAAAGTCTATTTCATCAGATATTAGAATGGCTACTCCTGCTTGCTTCTTGGGTCCATTTGCTTGGAAAGTGTTCTTCCAACCCTTTATCCTCAGGTAATGTCTATCTTTGTGCCTTAGGTGTGTTTCTTGTATGCAACAGATTGCTGGGTTTTGTTTACGTATCTATTCTGTTAGTCTGTGTCTTTTTATTGGAGAGTTGAGTCCATTGATATTGAGAGAGTTTAATGACCAGTGGCTGTTAGATCCTTTGATTTTGATGTTGGCTGTGGTCATAATGTTGTGTGCTTGGTTGCTTTTTGTTTTACTGTAGTAAGGTTAATTATTTCCTGTGTTTTCTTGAAAATAGCTAATTTTCTTGGGTTGTATTTTCCCTTCCAGTGTCTTCTGTAATGCTGGATTTGTGTGTAGGTATTATTGAAATTTGTTTTTGTTATTGAATATCTTGTTTTCTCCGTCTATGAGGACTGAGAGTTTTGTGGGGTACAGTAGCCTGGGCTGACATCTGTGTTCTTTTAGGGTCTGCATGATATCCGTCCAGGCCCTTCCAGCTTTCATAGTCTCTGTTGAAAAGTCAAGTGTGATTCTAATAGGTTTGCCATTATATGTTACTTGGCCTTTTTCCTTTGAAGCTTTTAGTATTTTTTCTTTGTTCTGTATACTTCTTTATACTGTATACTGTTTTGATTATTATGTGGCGGGAGGATTTTCTTTTCTGGTCAAATTTGTTGGGTGTTCTGTAGGCCTCTTATATTCTTATTGGCCTTTCCTTTAACTTGGGGAAATTTTCTTCAATGATTTTGTTGAAAATATTTTCTGGGCCTTGGAGAATGGAATCTTCTTTTTCCTTTATTCCTATTATTCTTAGGTTTTGTCTTTTCATATTGTCTTGGATTTCTTGGATGGTCTGTGTCAGGAATTTTTTGGATTTAACATTTTCTTTGACAGATACATCGATTTCTTTTATTGTATCTTCTAGACCTGAGATTCTTTCTTCCATCTCTTGTAGTCTGTTGGTTATGCTTACCTCTGTAGTTCCTGTTTTCTTCCCTAAATTCTTCCTCTCCATGATTTCCTCCATTTGTGTTTTCTTTAATTTTTCCCAGTTCTATCTTCAGATCTTGAGTTGTTTTGTTTACTTCCTTCACCTGTCTGATTGTATTTTCCTGTTTTTCTTTTAGTTCCTTCAGCTCTGTTTCTTTTATTTCTTTCAGTGATTTAATTATTTCTTCTCTGAAGGCCTCAAACTCTTTGGCTGCATCTTCCCATATTTCTTCACGGATGGCCATAATCTGCTTGTCTTTAACTTCCTTCATTTCTTTATGGATTGCCATGATCTGTTTGGTTTTATCTTCCTCTAATTCTTTACGTATTTTATTTGTTTCCTCTATTATCCTCTTCATCAGCATAGATGTAAGGTCATCTTCTTGGTTTTCTATTATGCTGGGTTGTCCAGGGCTGCTCGCCCCTGGATGGCTGGGTTCTGGAGATTCCATATTGCTCTGTCTTTTGTTGGTTGGGCTTTTACGCTGACCTATACCCATTGGGCTGTTTTAGGTGTTGGCTGTTAGTTTCTGTGCTTCCTGGAGTCCTGAGGTAGGGAGAATCCCCTTGGCAGGAAGACGAATTTTCCTGAAGGAGGCCTCCTCTGCTTTTTGGGTATTGTCACTGTATGGCCAGTGTTTCTCAGGAATTTCCACTGCTCACCTCAGGTGTATAGACCTGAGTAGTAGCTGTGGTCTCTGTTAGTTAGGGAGGCTCTCCTCTCACCCATAGAAGTTCTCAAGACAGTTGCCCCACTGCTGGGTTTCTCGTTCTGAATTTAGTGAGCTGTTGTTGTAGTTGTTACACTGTTTTCCAGGTACAGCCCTCTTGAAGATCCTGCTGATTCCCTAGCTGTGGGGTTTTCTCCCAATAGGGAAACTCAGTCTGGTATCCTGGGGCACATAGTTCTGTTCGGGAAGGTGAGGGCTGAGTGCTCTGCTCTGGGCCAGGAGAATGTGTTCCTAGGTTTAGTTGGTGCCTGGGGGCGCCTCTCTGGTCTGGATGCTGTGCAGGCCTCTCTAGGCTGGTGACTGAGGGCTCCTCTCTGGTCTGGAGGCAGGGCGCCTCACTCTGGGCGAAAGCTGTGTGTCCCTGTCTGGGATGGCGGCTGCAGGTGCTGCTCTAGTCTGGATGCTGTGCACCAGGGTCTTGGATGGCAGCTGAGCGTGCCGCTTTGGTCTAGAGGCTCTGCGCTCTGATCTGGGCTGGCTGTGTGTCCCCTTCTGGGACAGATTGGGGACCACCGTTCTGTCTGGGATGGCAAGTAGGACCTGCAGGCACAGATGCGTTTGGCTCTGGCCTTTGGGAGTCTGGGCGTCTGCCTAAACTGGGAAATTTTCCTGAGACCTTTTCGGGGTGGGGGTGTCGGCTGAGTGCTCTGAGATCAGACCAGCCGATTTGTACTCAACAGTGAAACTCAATCTCTGGTGACCTGAGGCCCACAGTTCTATATGAGGCAGCGAATCAGCTCTGTGCCAGAGCCTGGGTCCCCGGCTCTGGCTCTGGGCTGGCTCCTGGGTTGCCCGCGGAACCCAAGTCTTTTCCAGGGGATGTCTGGGTGACCTAAGGTCGGTCCCAATCATTTCCTGCACCGTGGGGTTATCTCTTTGACTGGAGACTCCAGTCTCTGATGTTGTGGTGAGCACAGTTCAGTCTGGGACCATGACCAGAGCACACTGGTGTGCGGCTCTGGGCTGGAACTGGCAACCAAGTGTCTGGCGGAACCGGGATCTCTTCCATGGTTTAGCTGGGTGAGTTAAAAGCTGATTGAATCCCCCACCGTGGGGTATCCTCTCACCTGGGAAACACAATCACTTGTGTTTTATGAACTCATGTGTTACCATGAGTTCTGATTGCTGGTCACTGTGCCGATCCTGCTGTGCTGCTGCTCAGAATGAGAGTCCTCCCGGTGCCGCCATCTTGCCCTAGCCCATCTTTTTTATCAGTGACTATCAGAAGTCAATCAGTGCAGCTGGGATGGTCTTTGCAAGTGGGTACAGCTGACCTCCCAGAGATAAAGGTCTGGCTGGAAGATAGTCAAGTACAACTTCCCGTTATAGAAGGACATTATTTTTATGCTGAATTTGTCTCTTGCCTGCCTCTTATTTAGAAAGTGTACACTTTCTAGAATAGTCTATTCTTTGAATGATTACTTGGTGTTTTTCTAATTGTCAAGTGAAAAATTACTCCTTTGTGCATAAACTTCTACTGTAATATCAAAATACCTATGTGACCATTTTTGCCTTACATATGAAAGCCTGTGTGCTTTCACATGAGATTTGCTGCTTAGCAGAAATTTGGTGTCCCAGGCCTCACCAAATCAGAATGTTCACTTCAATATCTTCTAATTTCATATGCATGTTATTTCTTAAAGTATTCTGGGAGTGTGTGTATGTGCGTGTGTATGTGTGCATCGTCTGCGAGCCTGCACATATGTATGTATGTATGTGTGCATACATGTATGTACATGCTTGTGGAGACCAGATGCTGATGTCAGGTGTGTATCTTTCCAAATTACTCTATATCCTGTGTTTGAGACAATGTTTCTCATTGAAGCTGGAGCTCACCAATTCAGCTAGATTAGTTTGCCAGCAAACCCCAGATAGCATCCTGTCTCTGTCCTTCCAGTGCTACTGTACCCACATTTTTATATGTCTGCTTCTCATGCTTCCATGGCAAGTACTTTACTGAGCTGTCTCCCAAGCCCTTGAAACAGTACTGCCCTGAAAGATTCATGAGACTGAACTCCAGGCCCCCTCCCCCAACAAAATATTTTTTTTTTGTGGTACTGACAATTGAACCTAGGGCTTCATATGTATTTTCACATTATCTATAGAATAGATGAACCATGCTATACATTGAATATACATTAATGCCTATATCAATACATAAATTATATTGTATGTTTGAGAAATTCATTGGAATTTTACAAAGCAGTTGTTCTCAACTTTCCTAATGGTGTGACCCTTTAATACAGTTTCTCATGTTGTGGTGACTCCCAGCCAAAAAATAAAATTGTTGCTACTTCATAACTGTAATTTTGCTACTATTATGAATCATAATGTAAATATATGATATGCAGTAGATCTGATATGTGACTTCAAAGGGGCCACAGCCCACAAGCTGAGAGCCACTGACTTAGGCAATGTTGTTGTTTGAATAAGAATGGCTTAAAAGTTCCTATATTTTAATGCTTAATCACCAGGGAGAGGCACTATTGGAGAAGGATTAGGCCTTGTGGAGGAAGTATTTTACTGGGGGAGGGTTTTAAGGTTTCAAAAGTGTATGCCAGGCCCAGTCTCTCTTTCTCTCTCTGCTTGTGAATCAGGATGTAGTTCTCAGCTACTGCTCCAGTGCCATGCTCTCTGCCATGATAATAATGTACTGACCCTCTGGAACTGTAAGCAAGCCCTTCATTAAATGCTATCCTTTATAAGGGTTGCTATAGTCATGGTGCTTCTTCACAACAATAGAGCAGTGACTGAGACAGACAACCATGGAAGCAAAAAGGTTAAAAGTATGATGTCAGGGCCAGGCAGCCAAGATTTAATGGCTTACTCTATGCTTAACTGTGTAACCTTAGTCAGGTTTTTTAAATGTCCCTTTCTTAATTTCATTTATCAGCAGTGTTGACAATACTAACCCTAAAGGGTATTTATGGGGCATCAAGCTATGTTAAATGCTTGAGCACTCCTGCTAGGTAGATAGAGACAGGTACCAGAGGGAAGGAAAGACGGAGGGATAGAGGAAGAGAGGGAGGGAGAGAAGGGGGAGGGGTAGAGGAAGAGGAAGAGGGAGGGAAAAAGAGAGGGAAGCCTAAGATAACCATCAAACTTATCCTCTTGGGGTCTGTGCATTGTAGTATGTATTATAGTAGTATGCATATGTAGTATGTATTATAGTATGTGCATTGTGTTATGTCTATCCTGTACTATATGACTAAACTCTGCCTGTAAGTGAGTATATACCATATGTGTCCTTTTTGTGTCTAGATTACCTCACTTAGGATGATCTTTTCTAATTCCACCCATTTGCTTGCAGAGTTCATGATTTCCTTGTTTTTAATGGCTGAGTAGTATTTCATTGTGTAAATGTACCTCAAGTTCTTTATCCAGTCTTTGGTTGAGGGACATCTAGGTCATTTCCAGTTTCTGGCTATTACGAATGAAGCTGCTCTGAACATAGTTAAGCAGATGTCCTTGCTTTATGGTGGAGCATCTTTCAGGTGTATGCCCAGGAGTGTTATAACTGGGTCTTGAAGTATGGCTATTCCTAGTTTTCTAAGAAAGTACCAGATTGATTTCCAAAGTGGTTGTACAAGTTTACACTCCCACCAGCAATGGAGGAGAGTCCCCCTTTCTTCACATTCTTGTTAGCATGTGGTGTCACTTCAGTTCTTGATCTTAGCCATTTTGATGATGATGATGAGGATGAGGATGAGGATGATGATGGTGATAGGCTGTGCTTACCTATTGTGTTAACAAATGAGCTCCCAAATGGTTTTCTTGTACTATGTGTTTTAATTTTGCCAGGAATCCTATGCTGTGGGTTATTGTTAGCATGATTCCTGTTTCACAAATTAAGGAATTGAGGCAGAGAACCTTAGGTATTTGCTTGAGCTCATATGAAAAGAAGACTTGAGGCCTGACCCAAATAATTAGAGCAATACCAATGCTCTTTACCAACATCCTCTACTGTTCGCAAAACATTGGAACTTCAGCAGTAGTCTTGCTTCTGAAATACTCTTGTGCATTAAAACACATGTTCCTATATTTATTTATTACCATGATTTGAGGGAATAAAACTATTGGCTGTGAGAATTTAGAAAATTAGAACAGAAAATAGATTACATACACAGGGTAAATAAAGGATCCTTGGAAAAAACATACTGCAATTAAGTTGAAATTTACAAAAGGTTCTTGATCAGGCATTGGCAACCTTTTTTACTTCAAGGAGGCAGATGACTGTCTGGGTGTTTGGGGATAGACTTTCTGTTATATCTAGTCACCTCTGCACTTACAGTAGGAAACAGTCAAAAGTGATGTATCAGTGAAATGTGCTGGTTATAGACCTTCGTTTGCAAATGCAATTACTGCGCCAGGTCCTCCCAAGTACACAGTTTCGCACTCCTCTTCTTAATCTTTTCATTATTAAATTCACTTGAATTTTCTGGTGGTGAGGTAATACAATTCAGGATTAGAATTCTAATTAAGGTCACATTGGAGGAACCTACCACAGAGATGTTGAACTACAGGAGGGCAATGAAAAACAAAGTGCTGCCAATCTATTTTGGAAAGAGCAAACTGTCTTAAGGGATGTGGGTTATTTGCTCTATGCTACAAGCTACAGGTAAACCATGAATTGTCAGAGACATAAGTTATACATGGGAGGGGACCTTAAATTCACGAAAATAGGTGGTTTTCTTTAAAGACATCTTCCAAAGTGAGATGTCAGATCGACATCAGAGATTGTGTCCTCTGTTGTTCCCTTCACCGTGCCTCATCCTCTAACAAGGCAATTGGACCATCTCCACGATGAAAACTTATGGCCATCTCATCGCAAGACATATATTACACCCACCTGTGAGCCCCGTGGTTTAATCTTGGTTAGTGCTGTCTCTGCGCTTGTCAGATGGGTTAGCAATTGGTCATGCATTCCACAGCAGTGCTATTAAATCCCCCAGGAATTAACATGTTAAATCCATAATCATGCTTTATTGCCTGTATAATTCTGGGTTAACTAAAAATGAACTTGATTCATTTTTTCACATGTTCAACAAAGTGAAGTCATATTTTTCTCTTAACTAGTAATTAACCTTTATGGCTTTATTAACTGCTTTATTAAATTTAAATGAGATGTTTATTGGGAAAAGTTCACGGTAAGTATAAACTATGGTGACAGTGCAGCCCTGGTAATGTCCTGTTTTTTGGAACTTCTCTATTAAAACAATTTGTACTGCATAGAGTTCATTTTTTATCTTTAAGGTAGCAGAGCTTGTAATGAATGTGGGATATAATAATAAAAAAGAGGAAGATCTTTGAAGGCACAGAGTCTTGTATTCAAATTTGTATCTAATTACTTACTGGTTTATTGGTGGTGTGACCTTGGGCAAGCTCCCCTATATCTCTGAGTCTCAATTTCTTTATATGTAATTTATGAACAGTAATGACTGCATTCAGCCAGGCATGGTGGTGCATGCCTTTAATCCCAGCACTCAGGGAGACAGAAGCAGGTGGATCTCTGTGATTTTGAGGCCAGCCTGGTCTACAGAGCAAGACCAGGACAGTCAAGGCTACACAGAGAAACCTGTCTTGAAGGAAGAAAGAGAGAAAAGAAAGAAAGGAAGAAAGAAAGAAAGAAAGAAAGAAAAAAAGAAAGAAAGAGAAAGGAAAGAAAGAAAGAAAAAGAAGAAAGGAAGGAAGGGATGAAGAAGGATAAGAAGAAAGGAAAGAAAGAGAGACAGAAAGAAAGACAGACAGAAAGAAAAACAGAGAAGAAAAAGAATGCATTCAGTCTGTCGGTGATAAAGGAATTAAAGTTGAAGACAGCAGAAGTAGTTAATTTAAGAGAAGTAATTTTTTTTTAACTAGAGTCTATTTTTGGTTGAAACAGAAGACTTTCCTACCCGATCCACTTTAAAGAGAAAATGGGAGACCACAGGAATGATACTTTTTCCAATCCTTTCCCACCATTCCAGCTTTATGGACTATGAAAGAATCTGTGGCACAGAATGCTGATGTACTTCATTAGGAATTGCTAAGAGTGCCACTAGGCTAAATAGTCTCTGTACATCTGAACCGAAGAGGCAGTTTGGGGCAGAGATAATCCCGTGGAAACACAGCTTTACAAGCAGAGGTTTGTGTAAAACACATGAGCTGGAGATAGCGGCTTGCTAAGTAGAGCATGGGTTGGACACCATGTTCCCTGGGCTCTTAACAGAGAGTCCTTGCTCAAACTATAGTACAGATTCCAAACCCAATGATCTTAAGGAGCATTTGGTAGTCTATCCAGATGCAAAATCCCAACCCTCTGTTTCGATAGTTGAGATCTTGGGAATTAGTTAATTTATAAAAGAATGCATGCAGAAGTTATGCTTATAAGAGCTCCCAACCATCTCCAAAGAAAGTCTCCATTGTTCTCAATCTTTTCTCTCCTTTTGTGTGTCTGGGAAATGGCAACAATGAATGATATTCTTAGATAAAGAGATAGAAGCTATATTTTGAGGATGGCAAATACAGTCCATTGACCTGGGTAGAACAAAGCCGCAAACATTAACCATGAGCTCCTTACTTCTAGAAACATAATGGAGATTAACTTCTACCATGAGGAAGTGTTGGGTTTTGCTCTTGTTGTTACTGTGTTGGTCTGTTTTGTATTCTAACTAATATTGGAACTTTGAGATTGAAGTTGAAGGAATATTATGATAGACTTCTGATTTCTAGTATCACAAGTAATATTACCTAGGGCCTCACATATATAGATGAAGAAGGACAGAGACAAGCACATGCAATGCTTTGCACCACTGTCCATGTCTAAGAAAGATGCTTCAAAGAAGTAATGGAAGTTTTTGTTTTTTGTTTTTTTTTTTCTATATCTGGGCAGGGTATATCATTTTTAAATTTTTTATTAATTAATTCAACTTACATCTTGGTCATCACCTTTCTTCTGTCCTCCCAGTCCCACCATCCCTTCTGCATCCTCCCTCCCCTTTTCTTCAGAATATGCCAGACTCCCCTATCCAGACACCCCAGCTCATCTATTCACATGAGGACTGAGTTCCTCTTCTTCTCCTGTGGCCTAATAGAGCAGTCCCATCAGAAGGAAGTGATCAAAAAGCAGGCAACATACTCTTAAATCATCTCCCCCCAGTTATGTGGCCTTACTAGGCCACAGGAAAGAGGATCCATATAGTCCTGATGAGAACTGATAGGCTAGGGTCAGATAGTAGGGGAGAAGGAACTCCCCTATCAGTGGACTAAGGGAGGGACATAGTTGGGGAAGAGGGAGGGAGGGGGAAGAGAGAGGGAAAAGAGGAGAGGAAGGTGACTAAAGCCGAGATACAAAGTGAATACATTGTAATAAAAAAAATAATAAAATCTCCTCTAGAAAAATAAAACAGATAACATAGTCCATGTCAGAGATAAACTCCACTCTATTTTTTTGTCAATAATAAACTGACAACACTTAGACAAAGTTATTTTTTATTAGTTGGTTCTACTTTATAAATACTTGTTTTAAACGACTGCCTACAGATTGGGAAAGAATCTTCACCAACCCTTTATCTGATAGAGGGCTAATATCCAGGATATATAAAGAACTAAAGAAGCTGAAAAGCAACAAACCAAGTAATCCAATTAAAAAATGGGGAACAGAGCTAAACAGAGAATTCTCAATAGAGGAATATCGAATTGCAGAGAAACACTTAAAGAAATGCTCAACCTCATTAGCCATTAGGGAAATGCAAATCAAAATGACCCTAAGATTTCACCTTATACCCATCAGAATGGCCAAGATTAAAAACTCAAGTGACAACACATGCTGGAGAGGTTGTGGAGAAAGGGGAACCCTTCTCCACTGCTGGTGGGAATGTAAACTTGTACAACCACTCTGGAAATCAATTTGGCACTTTCTCAGGCAATTAGGAATAGTGCTTCCTCAAGACCCAGCTATACCACTGCTAGGTATATACCCAAAATTTGCTCAAGTACACAAGGACATTTGCTCAACCATGTTTATAGCAGCTTTATTTGTAATAGCCAGAACATGGAAACAACCCAGATGTTCATCAACAGAGGAATGGATACAGAAATTGTGGTATTTTTACACAATGGAATACTACTCAGCAATGAAAAAGAGGAAATCATGAAATTTGCAGGCAAATGGTGGGATCTAGAAAAGATCATTCTGAGTTAAGTATCCAAGAAGGAGAAAGACAAACATGGAATATACTCGCTTATGTAGACCTACAAGATATGATAAACATAATGAAATCTATACACCTAAAGAAGATAAACAAGAAAGTGGACATGGGGTAAGATGATCAATCCTCATCTAGAAAGACAAATGGGATATGCATTGAACATATGACAGGAGTCCACCTCAGAAGGCATCTGAAAGATTCTACCTAGCAGTGTTTCAAAGTAGATACTAAGACTCATAACCAAACCTTGGGCAGAGTACAGGGAATCATATGAAAGAAGGGGAGTGTGATGTGGAAAGCATAGGAGCTCCACAAGGACCAAACATAACTGGGCACAAGGTCTTTTCTGAGATGGATACTCAACCAAAGACCATGAGTGGATATAACCTAGAACCTCTGCTCGGATGTAACCCGTGATAGCCCAGTAACCAATTGGTTTCCTATAGTAAGAGGAACAAGGACTATTTCTAACAGGAACTCAATGGCAGGCTCTTTGACCTCCCCACCTCTCAAGGGAAGAGCAGCACTGTTAGGCCACAGAGGAGGACTTTGCAGCCAGTCCTGAAGATACCTGATAAAACAGAGACATATGAAAGGGGAGGAGGTCCTCCCCTATCCGTGGACTTGGAAAGGGGCAGGGAGGAGATGAGGGAGAGAGGGTGGAATTGGGGAGGGAATGAGGGAGCGGGATACAGCTGGGATACAGAGTTAACAAAATGTAACTAATAGTGATAAGGGTTGGCTTTCTTCCAGTGAGTGGATCTTAGGGTTGAGCCTGGCATTGGTTGGACAGTCCCTCAATCTCTGTTCAATCTGCTCTATCTTTGTCCCCGCAGGTCTTGTAGGTAGAGTAAGTTTTAGATTGAGGTTTTTGTGGATGGGTTGATGATCTCCTCTGTATACTAGGCGACTTTTCTAGATAAAGTGTGTCTTCTTCCGTGCTACTAGTAGTCTTAGCTAGAGCCCCACTAATATGCTCCCAGGCACCTGTTCTGATTTAGGTCTGCGACTAGTCTCAGAGATTCTCCCACCCACCATTTCTATTTTCTCTGCATGCCTTCTGCCCTGCTGCCCCTACTCTCCTCAGGTCTGAGTTCCGCCCGTGTTTCTCTCTGCATATTCCCTCTTCTATCTTGTTCTCACTCTTCAACCACTACCTCTCTTTTCTATTTCCCCTTCTGAGTGAGGTTTACTCATCCTCCTTCGGGTCTTCCCTGTTACTTATCTTTTTGGGATCTGTGTATTGTACATCTATTCTGTACTATATGATAAAAATCTGCTTAAAAGTGAGTACATACCATGTGTGTCTTTCTGTGTCCATGTTACCTCACTCAGAATGTTCTTTTCTAGTTCCCACCATTTCCCTGCAAATTACATAATTTTCTTGTTTTTAATGGCTGAGTAGTAGTCCATTGTATAAATGAACCACAGTTTCTTTATCCATTCTTCTTTTGAGGGACTTGTAGGTAGTTTCCAGCTTCTGGCTATTATGAATAAAGCCGCTATGAACAAGATTGAGCAAATGCCCTTGTAGTATTGTGGAGCAACATTCAGGTGTATGCCCAGAACTGGTACAGTTGGATCATGAGGTACTGCAATTCTCAGTTTACTGAGAAAGTACTAGATTGACTTACCAAGTGGTTGTACAAGTTTGCACTCCCGCCAGCAATGGAGGAGTGTTCCGGGTTCTCCACATCCTCAACAGCATGTGTTGTCACTTGAGGTTTTGATCTTAGCCATTTTGACAAGTATAAGATGAAATTTCAGAGTCATTTTGATTTGCATTTTCCCAATGACCAAGGACATTTGAACATTTCTTTAAGTGCTTCTCCACCATTTGAGATTCCTCTATTGAGAATTCTCTGTTTAGCTCAGTATCACATTTTTAAGATGGATTATTTTGCTTTGTTGGTGTTTAATTTCTTGAGTTCTTTATATATTCTGGATGTTAGCCCTTTGTAGGGTGTCAGATTGGTGAATATCTTTTCCCAAACTGTAGAGTACTGTTCTGTTTTATTGACAGTATTGTTTGTTTTACAGAGTTTTTATGTTTCAAGAGCTCCCATTTATTAATTGTAGATTTTAGAGCCTGAGCTGTTGATGCTCTGTTCAGAAAGTTGTCTCCTGTGCCAATGAGCTCAAGGCTCTTCCCCACCTTCACCTCTTGCAAATTTAGCGAATCTAGTTTTATGTCTTTGATCCACTTGGACTTGAATTTTGTGCAGGGCAATAAATATGGATCTATTTGCATCTTTCTATATTTAGACATCCAGTTAGATCAGCACCATTTGTTGAAGATGCTGTCTTCTTTTCATTGCATAGTTTTGGTTCCTTTGTAAAAAATCAGGTGTGCGTAGGTGTGTAGGTTTATTTCTGGGTCTTTCATTCAATTCTACTGATCAAGCAGCCTATTTCTATGCCAGTACCACACAGTTTTTAATTACTATTGCTCTGTCATATAGCTTGAGGTCAGGTATGGAGATACCTCCACAAGTTCCATTATTGTATAGGATTATTTTAGTTATTATGTTTTTTTTTTATTTTTCCATATGAAGTTTAGAATTCTTCTTTCAATGTCTGTGAAAAGAAAATGTGTACGTATTTTGATGGGGATTTCACTGATTGCTTTTGGCAAGATGGACATTTTTACTATGTTAATCCTACCAATCCATGAGCATGGGAGATAGTTCCATCATCTGGTATCTTCTTCAATTTCTTTCTTCAGAGACTTGAAGTTCTTGTCATACAAGTCTTTGAGTTCCTTGGTTAGTTGTCCCTAGACACTTTATGTTATTTGTGGCTATTTTGAAGGATGTGGTTTCCCTAATTTCTTTCTCAACCCATTTGTCATTTGTATACAGGAGGGCTACTGATTTTTTTAATTAATCTTGTATCCAGTCACTTTGCTGAAGGAGTTTATCAGCTGCAGGAGTTTTCTGGTGAAATTTTTGGGGTCACTTCTGTATACTATCATATCATCTGCAAATAGTGAAACTTTAACTACTTCCTTTCCAATTTGTTTCCCTTTGATATCCTTTAGTTGTCTCATTCCTCTAGCTAAAACTTCTAGTACTATATTGAAGAAAAATGGAGAGAGTGGGCAACCTTATCTTGTTCCTGATTTCAGTGGGATTGCTTTGAGTTTCTCTCCATTTAGTTTGATGTTGGCTATCAGCTTGCTTTAGATAGCCATTATTATGTTTAGGTATGGGTCTTGTATCTCTGATCTCTCTAAGACTTCTATCATGAAGTGGTATTGGGTTTTTGTCAAAGGCTTTTTCTGCATCTACTGAGATGATCATGTGTTTTTTTTTTTTTTTTTTCAGCTTGTTTATATGGTAGATTATGTGGATGGATTTTTGTATGTTGCACCATTCCTGCATCCCTGGGATGAAACCTATTTGATCATGGTGGGTGATGTGTTCTTGAATTTGGTTTGCAAGTATCTTATTGTGTATTTTTGCATCAATGTTCATAAGAGAGATTGGTTTGAAATTGTCTTTCTTTGTTGAGTCTTTGTGTGTTTTAGTTATCAGGGTTATTGTGGCTTCATAAAATGAGTTTGATAGTGTTCCTTCCTTTTCTATTCTTTAATTTGTTCCTTCCCTTTCTATTTTGTGGAGTAGTTTGAGGAGTATTGGTGTTAGCTCTTTTTGAAAGTCTGGTAGAATTTTGTGCTAAAACCACCTGGTCCTGTTTGTTTTTTTTCTTTTTCTTTTCTTTTTTTTTTTTTGTTTGTTTGTTTTGGTTTGGTTTGGTTTGGTTTGGTTGAGAGATTTTTGATGACTGTTTCTATTTTCTTGGGGGTTACAGGGCTGTTTAAACTGTTTACCTGCTCTTGATTTAACTTTGTTAGGTGAAATCTATGAAGAAAATCATCCATTTCCTTTAGATTTTCCAACTTTGTGGAATACAGGCTTTTGTAGTAAACCTAATGATTCTTTGGATTTTCTCGGGTCTATTGTTATGTTTCCCTTTTCATTTCTGATTTTGTTAAGTTGGGTACTGTCTCTTTGTCTTTTAGTTTGTTTGGCTAGGGGTTTGTCTATCTTGTTGATTTTCTCAAAGAACAAAAACTCTTGGTTTTGTTAATACTTTGTATTGCTCTCTTTGTTTCTAATATATTGATTTCAGCCCTGGGTTTGATTATTTCCTGCTGTCTAGGTTGTCTTCTTCTTCTTCTTCTTCTTCTTCTTCTTCTTCTTCTTCTTCTTCTTCTTCTTCTTCTTCTTCTTCTGCTGCTGCTGCTGCTGCTGCTGCTTCTGCTTCTGCTTTTTCTTCTTCTTCTTCTTTTATTTCTTCTTCTTGTTCTGCTGCTGCTGCTGCTTCTGCTTCTTCTTTTCTTTTCTTTTTCTCCTTCTTCCTTTCTAAAGCTATCAGGTGATCATTTAAATGCTAATATAGGCCCTCTCCATTTTTTTTATGAAGGTGCTTAGTGCTGCGAACTTTTCTCTTAGCACTGCTTTCATGCTCTCCCATAAGTTTGGGTAAATTGTGTATTCATTGTCATTGAATTCTAGGAAGTCTTTAATTTGTTTCTTTATTATTTTCCTTGACCCTAGTGGTCATTGAGCAGGGAGTTTTCAGTTTTCATGAGTGTGTAGGCTTTTTGTTGTTTCTGTTGTTGTTCAGGTCTAGCTTTAATGTGTGATGATCTGATAAAGAACAATGAGTTAATTCAATTTTCATGTAGTGGTTGAGGTTTGCTTTGTGACTGACTGTATGGTCAGTTTTGGAAACATTCCATTTGGTGCTGAGAAAAAAGTGTATTCTTTTGTGTTTGGTTGAAAAGTTTTATGGACATCTATTAGGTCCATTTTATTCATGCTTTGTTAGCTTCATTATTTCTCTATTTAGCTTCTGTCTCCATGATCTGTCCATTGCATAGATGCTCTGGATTGTGATGTCCTCTTGATGTGTTTTTTCTTTGATGAGAATGAAATGTCCTTCTCCATCTCTTTTGATTAATTTTGTTTGAAAGTATATTTTATTAGATATTAGGATGGCTACTCCAGTTTGATTCTTGGGTCCATTTGCTTGAAAAAACCTTTTTCCAGCCTTTTATTCTGAGGGTTGTCTTTCTTTGTTGCTGAGGTGTGTTTCTTGAATGTAGCAGAATGTTGGATCCTATTTCTGCAAACATTCTGTTAGCCTGTGTCTTTTTTTTTTTTTTTTTCCTTAAGGCCTTAATTTATTTCGGCTTCATTTTATTTATTCATTTTTCTTTTTTTATTAATTATACTTTATTCACTTTGTATTCCCCATAAGCCCCTCCCTCCTCCCCTCCCAGTCACACCCTCCCCCTTCTTTACGCATGCCCCTCCCCAAGTCCACTGATAGGAGAGGTACTCCTCTCCTTCCTTTGATCTTAGTCTATCAGATCTCATCAAGAGTGGCTGCATTGTCATCTTCTGTGGCCTGGTAAGGCTGCTCCCGCCTCAGCGGGAGGTGATCAAAGAGTAGCCTGTGTCTTTTTATTGGAGAGTTGAATCCATTAATATTGACAGATATTACTAATTGTTAGTTCCTTTTGTTATGGAGTTGGTGGTGACAGTATGTTTGTGTGCATATTTTATTTTGGTTTTACTGTTTTGAAGTTATCTATATCCTGTTTTTTCTTGAGTGTAGTCAACCTCATTGGGTTGGAACTTTCCTTCTAGTATATTCTGTATGGCTGGATTGATGCACAGATGTTTTTAAATTTGTTTTTTGTCATGGAATATCTTGTTTTCTCCATCCATGGTGATTGAAATTTTTGTTGGGTATAGTAGTCTGTGTTGGTATCTGTGGTCTCTTAAGAGTCTGTATGACATCTGCCTAGGCCTTTCTGGTTTTCATAGTCTCTGTTGAGAAGTCGGGTGTGTTTCTGATATGTTTACCTTTATATGTTACTTAGCCTTTTTCCCTTGCCATTTGTAACATTTTTTTTTGTAGATTTAATGTTTTTATTTTTGTGTGGCAGTAGGAATTTCTTTACTTGTCTAGTTTATTTGGTGTTTTGTAAGCCTCTTGTATGTATAAGGACATTTCTTTTTTTAGGTTGGGGAAATTTTCTTTTATGATTTTCTTGAACATATTTTCTGGGCCTTGAGCCTGGAATTTTCTTTTTCCTCTATTAGGTTTCATCAATTCATGATGTTCTTATTTTTTTTTGCTTGTTTTTGTCAGGAATTTTTCCATTTTAATATTTTCTTTGAGAGAGGTATTGATTTCTTCAATTGTATCTTCAATGGGCAAGACTGTCTTCTCTATCTATCATGTTCTGTTGGTGATGCTTATTTCTGTGATTCCTGATCTCTTCTCTAAGTTTTTCATCCCCAGAGTTTTCTTGATTTGGTTTTCTGTGTTGATTCTAATTCCATTGTCAGGTCTTGAACAGTTTTATTCATTTCCTTCATTTGTGGTTTCCTGTCTGTCCTTGAAGGTCTCTATTTGTTTGGTGTATTTTCCTGTATATCTTTGATTTATTTGTTTCCTCTTTCTATGCCTCTAATAACTGAATAAGCATAGATTCAAGGTAATTTTCCTGTGTTTCAGCTGCATTAGAATATCCATTGTTTTCAGGGGATATCTGGTGGAGCCATGATGTTCTGGGTTTTGTTGACTGTGTTCTTAAGCTGGCCTTTTGCCCTCTCGTTGTATGTAGCCTTGGCTGTTTGTTCCTGGAACCTGTACCAAAGACTAGTTCTGCCCATCTCTGGAGTATCTAATCTGGATTAGTCTTCAGAATGAAGAGAGGTTCAAGGAACAGGAATGGGTGATGGAGTTTTTGATGCAGCCACGCTGTGGTACATGTTCAGAAAGGCAGGGTGGAGGTGCAGGTGCCTTGAAAGGGAGGAGTGTGGGTGCAGGGACCTTAGAGGGCAGGAGTGTGGGCATGAGCACAGGTGTAGATGCCTTGAAAGGGAGAAATGTGGACAGGAATGCTGGTGTCTTGAAGAGCAGGGGCATGGGTGCAGTTACCTGGGAGGGTGGGGCACCAACGCCTCCTGTGGCAGCTTCAGTGAAGTGGTGTCCATCTCAGTATGCAGCTGTGGGGGATCCAGTGCCTGAAAACTGTAGCTTACCCGCCTACCTGACACTGGGCTCTTGGGACTCAGATTTATCTGAGCTCTGCCATCTCTGATCCAAGGTTCTGTCTGACTTTATTGTCCATCTGGTCTCCACAAGAGGACCAGTAGAACCGTAGTCTGTAGTTTGGGATGCTGTCCCAGGAATTCAGATGGTGCTCAGGAGGTTTGGGGGGAGGAGCAGGATTTGAAAGTTGGCTGCTAGAGCAGAGAGGCCCTGTAACTGGGGGCCTGCCCTTGCTCAAATATGCAAAAAGGGCAGGGAGCTCACAGCTTGTGACTCCTGGACTGGAGAGCCAGCCACAGAGGCCTGGATATGATCATCCCCAACTCCCAGGGTGTCCCTCCTGTCTGGGAAGCACCAAAGTTAGTGTTTTGGATCCAGCCACCTGTTTACTCATAGGTTTCATAGTCTCTGATCTTCTGCCCCTAAGAGATATTACACATTGGTCGCTGCCATCTTTGCTAAAAAATTCTTAATTAAAAGTTTGGAGCTTCTTACATTGATGATGGGGAATCATCAGTTTATTTGGAGAAATGAGGTGAATGTTTCTCATCTTTATGGATCAGGCTCTGTTTCTTTTTATCTTTATGTAAACTGTATTCTCATGATAGTTAAAATTTCAAAACATACATATGAAAGGTCTCATGGTTTATATCTACTGGTGGTATGAAAAGAAGAGATATTGGAAGACTAAACATTATTCTGTAGGGCATAGCCGGTCATGGAAGCATAATAGACAAAAAAGAAGGAAGCCTAGAAATCATGGGCTTGTAGAGTAAGAAAAAGAAGAGATCATGAGTACCAATCTGTGTAGAGAAGTGTTCCCTGGACTGGAGCTTGATTTATTTTCTGAGATAGGGGTGACAATGCCAAAGAACCATTATGAAGCCAAAGTCAAGAAAACACACACACACACACACACACACACACACACACGTGTGGGCACACCACAAAGCCAGAGAGACATGAGACCACTATAAAGGCAGACATCAGTGTAAGGCTGGCACAAATTTACTGAAGTATGTCCATTGTAACTTGTGTGTGGGAATAGAGGCAGATAACACAGTCATGGTAAGTGAGTGTCTTCCATGAGTTTTCCCACTGTCTCCTAGCAGAGACTGTCAACTTTCATGGAGACTTTGCCGGGTAGTGAACAATGCGGATGTTGGCTTCAGATAGATTGGTTAGAATCCCAAATCTACCACTTGTTCAGTTTCTGTAATTCTTGGTAAATTGCATTGTCACTCATTTATTAATCATGGTTCTCTAGAGGAACAGAGAACTAACATAATATATATCACAAATGAGACTTGCAGGATTGTCTAAAGGATATGGGCTGCCTGTGTGTGTGCTAGAGAGGCCAACAGGAACTTCTCAGTCCATGAGGCTGAAGACCTGGAGGACTCTTGAAGAACCACTGGTTATCAGTCCACATTGGAAGGCCAATGAATCTGAGTTCTGATGCCAGTGTGGGATGGCAGCAGTAGCAACTAAGTAGATGCACTCACCAGCAAGGAGCAGAGTCAGGCAGGCAAAAGTGGCCCTGTTTTTCACTAGAACTCCTCTATATCTGGGCCTCTACCAGCAGGTTCTGCCTACTTGGAAGACAGTCTTCCTCTTTTGGTTAATTCTTCTGAGTAATAACCTCACAGACTAGCCCTGAGTACTGTCTCTTTGTTGATTTCAGAGTCAAACAATTTAACAAGCAAGACCAACCATCAAAGCTAAGTTTCTGCCTTCTGCTTTATAAAACAGCATGAAAGTACATCTTCAGCATGACTAGGGACTAACTGAAGTCATGTGTAGTGTTAGGATGCCTGGCCTATTCCTCCAGACATGCAGCTATTATCTTACATAGTTGGTATAATCTATATGTAGCATAATACTGAATACTCCAGAACATAGACTCGTTGGTGTGATTTCCCCTGGTTTGCAATTAACTTTGAGTTTCAATTACTCTTTCAAAAGTAAAAGTCATTGGGAACTATCATGTTTGGTCTTGAAGGAGACAGTAATTTGTCAGTAATATTGACCCAATGAAACCAGTAAGGTGTAAAAGGCACAATTTTTAAATGACAAATGAAGCTCTGTCATCTAAATGAGGAGACAAGCATGGGGTCACTGGCTCCTGTGGGCCTGCTCTAACATGTAGCTATGTCGTCACTGCAGTCTCAACACTTAGGACTCCTTAGTCATACAGATGAGGGAGCAAAGGCTTGGGGGTATTGCTTCGTCCTAGGAGCTGGGGTAAATGTGGCTTTACTCCAGCATCAAGATCAAAGGCAGAATAGCTCCTTGAGAAATAAACAAAGAATATCGCAGGTAAATGTCAACATTTCAGCAGGTACATTAGTACTTGCTTTCAATGTCTGGGTCTCTCATTCATTAGAATTATACAGGGATAATGTTTAGGTGTCAATCTTTGAAGGCCGAAAGTTAATATTTATATTCAGTCATGAACATACAGTTATTACCTCCTAATCTTATTTTTAAACTAGTGTTTTTCTTTACAATTTTCTGTAATGTTTTCACATGTAAAAAACTTATAAAATGTGATGCAAAGGCAGTATATGGAAGGTGTGTGATGATGCTATCCACTGCCTGAAAAACATTGTGTGTCTGGAACTTAAAGTTCTATGTTGAACACAGAACTCATTACATGCCAATGCACCACAAATGACTTAATTTCTAGACCTCATACTAATTGGATGATTGTGTCTGCTGTAATTATTTCAGAGACTGTGGGGTTATCACACCCTTTGGAGTGTCTTCCCCTCTTCCCTCTGTCTTCTGATGCACTAGTCTACATTAACATGAGATAAAAAAAAAATTTCATCTTAGTTTTGTGATAGTGCTTTCTCTTCCCACCCTCTTTCTCCCTTTCCATGCCTTCCCTTCCCCACTAGGCCACCCTGCCCAACTCTGTCTATCACTCCTCTCCTTCCCCTCTACACACTCCCTCCATTTTTTTCTCTCTCATTAACTGTGAGATCTAGTGAGCTTCCTAGTTTGCATCAGGAGTAGGAGTGGACCCCAGCTAACATTGCTGGAATTTCAGGTCTCAGAGGAAGCGAAAACAACGATAGCATCTGTGGCTTCATAGTTGCCGTCAGAAGTGACTAGGTTCTGCCTTTGTTAGGACCATCCTGTCTGTTGCTTTTCCAGATTTAGAAACTTCCTGTTGTTTCTATATTTCTAATCTGTGTATTACTTCACTTTCCTCTTTCTTTCTAATTCTTTAAGTACTTTTGAGATAAATATTTTCTAAGTGTCATTTCGCTTTTCCTGACTTAATGTCCTGATTGAATTAAGGCCCTATCCATCCTGTGATTACAAGAGAGGTCAGAACAACAGCAGCCACTTTGAATTCAGTTGTGTTTTCCTCATCCATATTCATATCTATATTTATATCTATCTATATCTTCTACCTATACCTATATCATTTATATATCTGTATCTATGCTTTGTTTTTATATGTGTGTTTGTGTGTACATATGTGCATGTGTGTATGAGTGCTACAGAGGCCAGAATATGGTGTTAGGTCTCCTGGAGCTGGAGTTAACAGGTGGTTATGAGTCCAAGAAGATAAGTCCGATGGGCATCTTAGGTTTCATGTAGGCACACGTTAGGGGAGTGGGGGATATCTCTGAAATGGACCATGTTGCCTGCTTTTTGATCACTTCCCCCTGATGGGACTTTCCTACTGGGCCACAGGAGAGGAGGAAGAACTCAGTCCTCATGTGAATAGATGATCTAGGGTGTCTGGGTAGAGGGGATCCCATATTTTGAGGAAAAGGGCATACAGGAGGGTGTGACTGGAAGAATAGAAAGGAGTCTATGACCGAGATGTAAGTTGAATATATATTAGATGTTTACATGTTTGTCTCATGAGCCTGTTTGATACTAGCCTCTGTGGTTTTTATTTCTTTGCCTTGCATTGTAGTTGGGAAATTGCCAGTAAATGATCCCTTATTTCTGTGTACTTGCTGCTGTTGTTGACAGACTGATGAATGAACTCAAGTCAGATGAATGCACATGTCCATAACTTCGCTTCTATTTGTTATCCCCTAGGAAGCACTGTGGTCATCTCTTGAGCTATTTCCTTCTGTTGTTCTCACCTGGTAGTACATTCTCTCTCTCTCTCTCTCTCTCTCTCTCTCTCTCTCTCTCTCTCTCTCTCTCTTTCTCTCTCTCCTCTCCCCTCTCCTCCCTGTCTCCCTTCTTTTAGTGGTATTGGACCACAGGACCTTGCAAGTATTAGTCACCATTCTGCTACTGAAGTTTATCTCCACCCTCTGTGTCAACTCTTTCAAGCCCTGTATCTTTGCATTATAGTCATGCTCCTTGCTTGTGCCTCCTTCAGTGAGATATTCTTAGTGGCATGGACCAGATTGTTTACACCTGTTCCCCTTGGCACTTTCTGTAAAGGAAACTTAACATTTGAAGAATGCCTAAATAAATCAGCACATGAATAAATAAATAGATAAGCTCCTGATGACAGTGAGTAATTGTCACAGCCATGTGCTACACATCCCAAAGCCAAAGGTAAACAGCAATTATTTCTGTATTTATATGATATCACTATTCACATCACATCGTAGGCTGGTTATTTTGTTCTAAGTTAAGGATGTGTAAGAATTGGTCCTTTCCATCAAGAAGAGGCAGCATGCCAGTCTGATGTGTGTCCTGTGGCTAAGCAGTATCCTTCACAAAGCGATTGCCTGTCAACTTGTGACACATTATGGCAGGCATCACAGCGAGCAACTCCCTTTGGCACGAAGGAGCATTAATGAAGGCATAGGTACATCTAGACAGATTCAGACAGCATGGCTGGGAGCTGGGATGGAAGGAAATCATGAACCTTTCATGCATCAGACATAGCATTCGCTTTTCTTGCAGCAGAACAAGGATGTCAGAGAATCCTGTTGTCCCCACCTCTTCAGGTGTTTCTGTGGTGGGGGCAGGACGTTTCCTCCTTATCCCATACTCTGAAACAAGCAGACAGTGTTTTCTGGAGATAATTTTGGTAGTAGACCATCAAAGACAGGTTCAACCTCACATGTTCAGAAGGGAAAAAAAATGGATGAATGTGAGGGTAAGGATGTTAGACATCCTCTGATCATAGAAGTTAATTTTGTCTAGAGAAAATTCTCTTTCTTCTTCCCTGTCAGCAGCTAATATGAGACCTCATGTCTGGAAAGTAGTTGTTGCAATAATTTGAGATGAATATTCATATCTACATCTGGTCACCTGATAGAATATGATATGGGTCCTGTCCCCATATAGAGTAAACTTGATAAGTAAACATACAAGTTGATCAATGACCACTCCTTGACAAGCATCCTTTGGGGAAGAAGCACAAAGAGAAAGGCACTGTAGGATCATCCCAGAGGCTCCTCATCAGACTCGTAGTTAAGGTCAAGTACGATGAAAGACGAAACAAAACACCAGTAGTTTAGTAGGTCTCAAGAACGAAGGAGGCTTTTAGGACATGGGAATGGTTAACATAGGGAGCAATTCGGCATCTGACATGACTAGCATACTCACAAGCAGAGAATGGGGACAATAATGAAACAGTTTGTCTTAGAGAAGACTGTGCTGGATTTTGTGGGCAACTCTGAGGTGCTGGCTTTAAAGTAAGGCTTCAGACAAACAGCTGAGGGTCGCATTTTAAGATTTCACTCAACTGTCCAGGAAGAACTGACATGACAGACCACCAGGTCTCCAATCCTATATGGAACACACAGGGTTTTCCACTTGTTCATTCCAAACCAACTCATTCAAGTCACTCCACTTCCATGAACCTTCATCTTTTAAACTTGCAGTGTGAGATCAGCTGTATTTATCCTTTGTGAATATAAATCAAATTAAATACAGAAACATGAAAAATGTCTAGCTTAACATATGACATTTACCTGGTGGTCACCAGACTTGAGGATATGTTTTATCGTATTTGGATTGCTACACTGACACTTCATGGGAGGACATGAAAGGTTTAGACATTTACCATCTAATACTGTGGCCACTAACCACATGTAATTACTTGAAATGGGGCTAGGACAAGGACAGAACCGAATTCCATTGTGCTTGATTTTCATTTAGATAACCACATTTGGCAAGTATCCAGTATATCTGACAACCCAGTTGTATTTTCTACAAATCCTTAAATTTGTAATATATAAGTATTTGTTACTGTTATCTGTTATTGTTCATTACATGATTACATTACTTCACTATAGAAATATAAACCCGTAAGTTGGTGATGTCCATCTTTCACCTCCTACAAAATATTGCACCACTTATTATTATTCTTTATTTGACCACTTAAAGGATAAAGGTTTCATCAAAAGAATAATTTTGATCTTAGTATGTTTGCATATATATCATAAAATAGGATTATTATACCTGGGCATGGTAGCACATGTTTTTAATCCAAGCACTCAGGGAGGCAGAGGCAGGTACATCTCTGTGAGTTCAAGGCCAGCCTGGTCTACAAAGCGAGTCCAGAACAACCAAGGCTACATGGAGAAACCCTGTTTCAAAAAAGCCAACAAAAAAAATTAGTTAAATTAGTATAATTAGTTAAAGAAAAGATTACATAATAGCACACACGACACCTTATTCTGGAGACAATTTAAGAAAGACGACACTTGTTTTGGAAAGGTAAATTCAAAATTATAACACTTTATCTCAGGAATGCAAGATTATATATGATATTTATCTTCTCTCTGATGTTTTCTTATTGTCAGGATCTTTTTAAAGGCTCAGAAATGAATTTTATATTTTAAGTTATTTTGCTTGCGTTTAAAAAGTAAGACTTTATTGACTGAAATGACTATAGAGAATAGAATAAACCAGACATGACAATGCAACCTTTACTTTGTATCCATTTAAGATAATCGATTCTATCTTTTTAAGTAGAAGACTGCACCCATTTTGATGTGGATTTGGGGAGACAAGAAGTGAAAGAGACACTCTAACATCCGTCTGCTCCCCTTACCAAGCAAGTGAGATGGGGCCAGCACACCTAACCTTGAGAACAACTGGACCTCTTGGCAAGTAGTTGATTTATTTTTCCAGGGAAACGGTCTTTACTGAGCATTCCTGACAGGATGCTCCACTTATCTAATGCTTGAATAAACCGAACCTCTAATCTATGGATTTATGAATATGGACTCCAATAAATGGCATGCAAATACAATGCTTTGTTAATCAGCCACTGTCAACGTATGGTTTAGTAAACCACTAACCCTTCAGAACTTCTCTGCTCTGGGGGCAGTGAGCATGTGTCTTCTGCAGAAATGAGGACCTGGAGCACAGCTTTGGCACCTCAGACCTCCCCCAGCTTTACCCGAGCCTCCGAAATGTCCACTCTGTAACATTGTTAGTGATGTTTGATATTCCATAAAAACCTCTCGTTTGTGGGTCTTATTTGACAGTCTGAATCAACTCGAAGCTTACGCAGACCTGCTTGTTTGGGAGCACAATGTGTGTGCATGTTGACAGAACAGTAATTTCTACTTTTTTCACAAGCTCGTCATCTCTCTCTCTCTCTTTTTTTAACCAGCAAGTATTTCAAACAACCGCAATAATTGAATTTTGTTCATTCTCTGTCTCCACGAAATGACTTGAGATGCTAACCTTAAATGTGAACAACTCTTTACATTTTCTTCAATAAATTTGTATATGCTTATCCAAACCTACCGTGAGTTTCCCAAGGCCAATGGAAGTACACCGAATTCACCACTTTTCAGGAGCAAGGCAAGTATGCTTGTTTGCCAGTGTATTTCCATCTCTTAACCTTTATTTCAGTCCCCAATTCTGCCTAGTAGCAAAAGAACTTCTGTCACTCTCAGTTCTATCCAAACATTTTATTCAGATTTTCTTAACTTTTCCGAGAAATTTTATTCAGTCGGTTTAGGAACTGAACTCAGTTCTATTCGGTACTCTTTTCTAAAACCACCCTTTTCCCAAGTGGCAATACAATACAGGAGACTTAATGCACAGCAGTAAAAGGAAAGGAAACAGTTACCGATCACTCCTTGTCCTTTACCGTCTAAAGTTCCGATGGCAACCACGTGCTCCCCCCCACCCCCAGCATCACTCTCACATTCACTGGTGACTGCTAAATTATCTAGGGCTTCTCTGCATCCATCCATCAGCCAGGTCGGGTGTTCCTTCTTCCTAGCCCTAAGGATATTTGTGGAACTTCTTCTCACAGCTCTCTCCAACTAAAGAAAGAATTGGTCTCACACCTCAGAGAGAGTTCAGATGGCCTTTGTGAGGAACAGAAAAATGCTTGAATGTCTGCTCAGCCTCTCTCCCACCCACTCAACATTCTCTGGATCTGCCCTCAGATCCATGCACTTAAAGACCCACTGGAGCTGCTACTGCACCATCTTCTGGAGCCTCTGGAGGCTTCTCTCTGACCTAGCTCTTGAAAATGACATGTTACAGGGGGGATGCTTTTCTGACGTTGCTAGCTCCTGCTCGTTTAAAAATATTTTTAAATATTTTACGTATATTTAACTGTAGATAAATATTATATCTTTATATATAACATATAAAATGTACTATGAATATATCCATCCCCATTTCCCTCTTCAGCTCCCTCAGGAACATGGGGGTATAGGAGCCTAATATGGAGTTTCTTATCCCAGAACCTATCTCAGCAGCTGATTTCATTGTTTTCAACCACAACTTCTTGAATTTTCCTCCTTATTTAAACCCCATCTCCCGGACAGAAATACAAGTTTTCATTATAAGCAGTATTGTACCAAGCCAGTTACTTTTTCATTCTTCTTTATCAAAGCCAGCCTTTTAAAAGTTAACTCAAGAGCCTAGCGTGGTGGCGCATGCCTTTAATTCCAGCACTCAGGGAGGCAGGAGCAGGTGGATCTCTGTAAGTTGGAGGCCAGCTTGATCTACAATGAAAAGTTCCAGGAGAGCCAGGGCAGTTACACTGAGAAACCCTGTTTGGAAAAGAAAAAAAACAAAAAACAAAAAACAAAACAAAAAAACCTCAAGAAAGAATATGATTTTTAAAAGAGAGAAAATACATTAATAAAATTTACCTCTACATGTAATATAACAGAACCTATTGTACCTAATTAATATTAATTAACTGTACAATCAGTAGATCTTTTTTCTCAAATTAAAAAAAAGAAATTACAAAAGAAGTTAACCAATAAATCTAAATGTTTTCTTTTTTTCTCTGCCTGAAACATTTATTTCTCTTAGCAAAATGAAGTAAATCAATGACGTTAAAGAGGTCAGCCATGGAATCAGCAGATCCAATGGGTCCACAACATTTTGGGAGCAATTAAAGGAAAAAAAGTTATTTTGTGTTTCTAAGCCAACTTATGTTCTCAATTCCCTGAACAACTTGGACATCAGAAGAGTCATAGTAAACCTAGAGGTGAACATTTGTAAAGTGTTTGAGTTCTTACTTGATAATTTACTGTCTCAGCAGTTCCTTGAGATAACCAAGGAAGGCGATGTGTTCTTTGATGGTGCAGCTAGAAGCTGCTCATGCAGTTCTCAGCAAACTCTTTACCAAGTTGCATGTAGAAAAACAGACTTTACTATGTGATCAGCCATCACATATTTGTATTACATACCTGTACACATGTATGCACGTAACTGAAAAAAAATCGATGAACATACACATTCTTGCTAATTGATCTGTGCTCCATGGTCTCCATTTTTTCCCCTATCTATTTTACTTTAAATAAAGCAACTCTGGTCACCTAGTAAACGGATTTTATGGTTCACTCATGGGAAGTGTAAAAAAGCTGAACTCAAATGTTAGCTTTTCTGTTTCCCCCCTCCCATGGTGGAGCTCCAGTGCCGACTTCACCATACGAAAAGAGTGAAAACACAGGCTGTGACTGGCTTATATACTTTATCTCAATCCCTGAGCCTTGGTAAAGCAAGGCTTACAGAGCAGACACTGAAAAACAGTCCTCTGGTGTTGCTTGTTAAGCCTTTATCCACACAGTGGAAAACTGTAGAGAGTGCTGTGTAGTCCTGCTTTAGAGACTGACGGACATGGCTTTATCTGCCTCCTTAGTGTACGTTAGACTCAGGCACTCAAACTTAAGGCGCATGCACACCGCCTCCAGAACCTTTCCAAATCTTCGAGCTGGAGGTCTAGGCCAGGTTAAGGTAATGACTCAAAAGATCTAGATAGAACCCGAGCAGGTTCCATTCAGAACTGTCTAGCTCACCTCTTTAAGTGCTGACCAGGTTGAGAACTACTGCCCCGTGGGAATCGAAAGTGTGTCTACTGCAGAAAGATCTTAGAAATGAAGACTGTAACGGTTTCTAGTTGCAACCCCTTTGTGATAGTCTTTAGAGATAAGTTCTCATTTTTTTTAAAAAGCTATATATTCTAAATATAAATAAAAGCGAGATGATATTCACTTTCACAAAATTATATGGATGTCAAGAGTTTCCTAACTTGATTTGATCTATTTTCTTTGTATTTTTTGTTTAGTTGGACTGTTTTTAAAATAATTCCTGATATAATAATATTGTTCTACTCATTAATGTTTCAGGATGTATTTCAACAGTTAAACTTTTCTACTCTACTAACCAACAAAAAGCATTAACTGCATATCCTTATCCAGACTTTCTTTTTATCTCTTAAAAAACATATATGTATACCACATGTAAATGTCTGTCGAGGTCAGAAAAGGGAGATGGGTATACATTCATATACTGGGTTTTTTTGTTTTGTTTTGTTTTGTTTTTTTGTAAAGTATCAGTTTACTTAAACCAAAACTAAAATGCAGTCTACATATTATACCATAACAAGGAATTATGTGCTGATTCTGGTTGTTTTGTCTGAGAGGTGGCTCCCCTCAACAGAAGAGAGGTTGGGGGGTGGTAGAGAAGAGACTCTATTCAGTCATGACCTCTGAGGAGCTCCCTGTGAATTCTTAAAGGATAATAATTATAATAAACCATGTACTATAGGCTGAAGGCAGATGATAGTATGAATAAGAGTCATCTGAAGTTAACTTTTATCTTATCTGAAGGCCTAGTAAACCTAAGGTGGACCTGTCACAAATGGACAACTTCCTGCAATACAAGGCTTTTAAATCTACTTATTTGCTTTTTTATTCATAATATCTAAAATAGCATTTGTCACATTGTAGAAACATGGCAAATATGATGTTTTAACTCCTTTAAGTATGTAATAAAGTAATAATTGAATATCTAAAAAAAAGCTATATATAAAATTCTTCTAATCACAGAGGTGTGATTCATGCTTTAATTCAGTAATTTCCTGAAATTTTTATTTAAAGATTTTATAATTTTTTTCCTATTTTGTGAATATCTGGATTTCTTTATCGTTGGAACGTTTTCCTTTTCCCCAGTGATTTTTTAAGGCAATACGTATTACACTGAGGTAAATCTGGTTATACATCTATCATTTGAAATAGAAGTTGAAGGATATTCCAGAGTTAAATGATTTGCTATGTATTTCTATGGAATGTGGAGATCTAAAAACAAAAACAAAAACAAAACACATTTTTCCAATCCTTAACTGCAATATTACAAAAAAAAAAAAAAAACCAAATGGGTCAATCTAAACTATCAAAGATTTTGTTTTTTATAATAATGTTTAATGAGAAATGAAAAGAGCTTCCACCATGACAAAGTTTTCATTTTAACTAAACATGGACTGGCTCATGTAGATATCAGTATGAAAAACCCAGGCTCAAAAAGGAAAGCGTATTTGGAAAACAGTAATGAAACGCATTGAAACTGGACGTGAGGTTGTACTTCAGTTGGTAGGCTGCTTGCCTAGCAGTGGAAAGGCCCTGGGTTCGGTACCCAGAGTCATGTAAGCCCAAGAATGGTGGAGCACTTCTGTTATCCCAGCGCCTGGGAAATAAATGCAGGAAGATCAAAGGCATAAGTTCATCCTTGGCTTCATAGTGAGCCAAGGCTAGCCTAGGCTGTATAAGATCTTGTCCCAAAAATATAATAAAGGAAGAACAGAAAACGGAGATAAACTAGTTTCTGTTTACTCTTTTGTAAATTCCCCCCAAGAGAAAAGGCAGATAAATTGTTCATGTGTAATAGATAGTGTAAGAAAGATTTAGAATATTAAAATTACATTCTACCAAATAATGGAACAATATCTTCAAAATATAATGTCTTATGTGAAGGAAAATGGCTGACAGAAATATTTTACAATGTTATATGTGAATTAACATGGGGAGATGGGTAACTGAGATATTTTCCCTTCTTTATAATTTTCTCGGTTGTTTCCACTTTGACTAGACTTAACAGATTTTGCAGCAGAAATTTTTTTCCAATTTCAAGTATGTTTACAACCGAGGCCATGCCTTCCATTCTCCTTTCTCTCTGGAAATAAACAAATTTGGAGGTGTATAAGTGTTAGTAGAGAAATCATATAGACACTTCACGGCACATTTTAGAAGGGCTTAATTAGCTTTATTTTCACTACTACCCATCCCTAATAAACATGAAAAAATTAAATAACCATAAATAGCAATATGTATGTAGTTAAGTAAATCATGCCTTTCTCCATCCTGAGATGTGTTAGGAATTGGGAGATTTTCCAACCAGTGAAAAAAGTAGAAGACAATGCCAAGCATGTGTTTCATTTCAAAACACAAAACCTTAGACCCACAATTTGTCCTGTCTATAAGAATTGCAGGGGTAAAAGATGGAGAAGAGTCTGAGGGAAGGGAAAACCGATGACTGGCCCAGCTTAAGACCCAAGCCGTGAGAGGGAGTCCACCCCTCACACTATTAATGATACTGTCAAACTTTCAGACAGTAGCCTACCATAAATGTCATCAGAGAGGCTTCACCCAGCAACTGATGGAAACTGATGCAGAGACCCACAGCCACACATTAAGTGGAGCTTGAGGAATCCTGTGGAAGAGGGTAGGGAAGATTGAAAGAGCGAGAGGGTTCAAGGATACCACAAGAATACCTATAGAATCAACCATAAGGGCTCACAGAGAGTGAACTGCAACCAGAGAGCATGTGTGGGATGGACCTAGGCTCTCTGCACATATGTAATAGTTGTGCAGCTGGATCTTCATGTGGGATTCCTAAATTGGGCTCAGGAGCTGTTTCTGATATATTGCATGCCTTTGTATCTCTTTCCCCTAACTAGGCTGCCTTGCCTAGACTCAATAGAAAAGGATGTGTGTAACCTTTTTTTTTTAATTTATACATTCACTTTACATCCAGATCATAGACCCCCCTCCCTTCTCTCTCCTTTTCCTCAGAAAAAGGGAGCCCACCTACCAACCCACACCAACACAGAAAGTTGCATCAGGACTGAGCTCATCCTCATCCACCAAGGCTAGGCAATACAGCCCCGCCAGAGGGAAGTGATTGAAAGCAAGCAACAGAATCTATGACATAAATAGCACCCACTCAACTCACTACGGGACACACAGGCTGATTAAACTGCCAATTGTCTACACATGTGTAGCGGGCTCAGGTCAAGCTCATGCATGCTCCTTGGGGTGCTTCCATCTCTGCAAGCCCCCATGGGTCTACATTAGTTGACTTTGTTGGTCCTCTTGTGGCATCCTTGTCTTCTCCACATCCTTCCATCATTCCTACCTCTTCCACAGGGCTTCCCATGTAGAAAAATGCAAAAAGATGCATATTTATCACCCTGCACAAATCTCAAGCCAAGTGAATAAAAGACCTCACCATGAAATCAGATACATTAAATGTAATAGAAGAGAAAGTGGGGATCAGCCTTGAACTCACTGGCACAGGAGACTGCTTCCTAAACAGAACACTAACAGCTCAGACTTTAAGATCAATAATTAATAAATGAAATCTCTTGAAACTGTAAGTTTCTATAAGGCAAAGGACACTGTTAATAGAAGAAAAAGGCAGTCTACAGATTTGTAAAAGATCTTTCCCAACCTTACATCTGACAAAGGGCTAATGTTCAAAATATGTAAAATATGTAAACTCAAAAATATTAAACACCATCAAACAAATAATCAAACTAAAAATGGGGTACAGAGCTAAAGAGAGAATTCTCAACAGAGGAATCTTGCATAGCTGAGAAGCACTTAAAGAAATGACATATAATATAGGATAAACATACTAAAATCTGTACACCTACAGAAACTAATCAAGAAGGAGGACCCTGGGTAAGATGCTCAATCCTCATTCAGAAAAGCAAAGAGGATGTATATCAGAAGACGGACAAAACAGGAAACAGGACAGGAGCTTACCACAGAGAGCCTCTGAAAGACTCTACCCAGCTGAGTATCAAAGCAGAGGCTGAGACTCATAGTCAAACTTTGGGCAGAGTACAGGGAATCTTATAAAAGAAGGGGGAGATAGAAAGACCTGGAGAAGACAGGAGCTCCACAAGGAGAGCAACAGAGCAAAAAAATCTGGGCACAGGGGTCTTTTCTGAGACTGATACTCCAACCAAGGACTATTCATGGAAATAACCTAGAACCCCTGCACAGATGTAGCCCATGGCAGTTCAGTGTCCAGGTGGGTTCCCTAGTAATGGGAACAGGGACTGTCTCTGACATGAACTATTGGTCTGCTCTTTGGTCACCTCCCCCTGAGGGTGATACAGCCTTACCAGACCACAGAGGAAGACAATCCAGCCACTCCTGATGACATCTGATAGACTAGGATCAGAAGGAAGGAGAGGAAGACCTCTCCTATCAGTGGACTGTGGGAGGGGCATGTTTGTAAAAGAGGGAGGGAGGGAGAGTAAGATTGAGAGGGGAGGAGGGAGGGAGCTAAAGCTGGGATACAAAGTGAATAAGCTGTAATTAATAAAAATAAAAGAATTTGAAAAAAAAAGAAAAGAAATGCTCAAATGTCCTTAGCCATCAGGGAAATGCAAATCAGATCAATTCTGAGATTCCATCTTACATCCATAAGAATGGCTAAGATCAAAAAACTCAAGCGACAACACTTGCTGGCAAGGATCTGAAGAAGAGGGTAACAGTCCTCTATTCCTGGTGAGAGTGCAAACTCAGACAACCACTTTGGAACTCAGAAAATTGGAAATAGTTCTACCTTAAGACCCAGCTAAACCACTTCTGAGCATATACCCAAAAGATGCTCCACCATACCACAAGGACACTTGCTCAGCCATATTCATAGCAGCTTTATTTATAATAACCAGAATCTGGAAACAATGTCGGTGTCCCTCAACTGGAGAATGGATAAAATAGACATATATATATGTATATATATATACATACATATATATATACATATATATATATGGTACATTTACACAATGGAATAGTACTCAGCTATTAAAAACAAGGAAATCATGAAATTTGCAGCAAATGGGTGGAACTAGAAATAATCATTCTGAGTGAGGTAATCCAAATCCAGAAAGACACACATGGCATGTACTTAATTATAAGCTGATATTAGCCATAGATTGCAGGATAACCATACTACAATTAACAGACCCAAAGAAGCTAAGTAACAAGGAGGGCCCAAGGGATGCCCTCCTTGAATCTCACTCAGATGGGGAAATAGAATAGACAGTAGAAGTGGACATAGACAGGGAACTAGGTGGGGAGGGTGTGGGGGGAAACAAGGTGGGAATCAGATGTGGGGAATGTAGGGAGCGAAGATGAGACAGCTTGAAGAGAAAAGGGAAACCAAGAGCAGAGGGGGTCATCTCAGACAAGCTGGAGACCTGAGACAGCGTAGGCTACAGGGAGGTTATGGGATGTCTCCAGCTGATCCTCCTAACAGCGGGGGTATGAAGACTAAGGAGGCCACCTTCTAGCTAGGCAAGACTTATAGTGGTGGGAGAACACCATCCACCTACAAAACCTAGGAACCAAAATTTACCCCGCCTAAAAGATGTGCAGAGATAGAGTAGTGACAGAGGGAATGTCCAACAAATGCCTGGCCCAGCCTGGGACCCACCCCATGAGAGAGAGCCAACCCTTAACACCATTAATGATACCCTGCTATGTTTACAGACAGGAGCCTAGCATAACAGTCCTCTGAGAGGCCCCACACAGCAGCTGATTGAATCAGAAGCTGAGATGTGCCTCATCTTTCTGCAGCTTGCAACCAAGGCTGGTTGCTATCCTTTGGAGACCGCCTCTTTTCAGAGGAGAAGGTGTTGGATGGGGAAAGTGAGGTGAGGAGGGAGGGACTGCTAAGAGAGGAGGAAGGTGAATCTGCAATTGGGGTATGAAGTAAATAAACACACACACATACACACAAATGTCAGGCTAGGAAGATGGCTCAGTGGATAAAAGCAGTTGCAGCACAAACATGAGTACCTGAGTTCTAATCACCAGTACCTCTGTTAAAAGTATGGTTAGTGTGCAAGAGAGTAGTAATGGGAGCAGAGGCTGTCTCTGATATGAACTCAGTGGCTGGCTCTTTGATCACCTCCTGAGGGTAGAGCAGTCTTACCAGGCCACAGAGAAAGACAATGCAGCCACTCCTGATGAGACCTGATAGGCTAGGGTCAAATAGAAGGAGAGGAGGACCTCCCCTATCAGTGGACTTGGGGAAGGGGCATAAGAGGAATAGGGGGAGGGAGGGTGGGATTGGAAGGGGATGAGGGAGGGGCTACAGCTGGGATACAAAGTGAAACTAATTAATAAAAAAATTAAATTTTTTAAAAAGCAGAACAGTAATAATAATTATTATTATTGTTATAATTATAATAGCAATGCAGTTTGGCCACACATATGCCTGTAACTTCAGCAATGGGAGGGGGACACAGAAACAGAAGGTAGCTGGGGCTTGCTGGAAGCCAGCCTTGCGCCAGGTTCAGTGAGAGACTTTGTCTCAAAAGAATGAGGTTCAGAGTGATAGAGCAGAATATACAACATCTTCCCTGGCCTCCATATGCCCATGGATATATGTAAAGTGCTTTGTCGAATCTGTGCTCGCGCATACACGTGCGCGCGAGGACACGCGCAAACCACCCCTCCCCCCCTCTTGCTAAGATAACCATTAAAAACATCCGAATATGAACAGGTTTCCTGGACCCCTCGCTTTTTAAGCTAAGCCAACCTGAAAGAGCCCACTTACTCTAGTACATCAGGCAGGGCGCATCGCTTCTTTGCAGCAGCCCACCCCCTCTGCATGGCTGTGCCTTATCCCGCTGATTCTAGCGCTACAAATAATCACTTCCTTATGTGAACATCTCCCCATGCAGCTGTTAGCTTCCTATACTCAGAAAAATACATTGCGTGCTCTCTGGCCTTGGGGACTGGCTGTGGGACTGCAACCTAATGATAATCAGCTCGCATTCATTTAACTGAGCAGCAATCCCAGAGGACTGCTCCCGTTCCTCCGCTTCCAGGCCTGCGGGCGCCTGCTTATTTAACAAGCTGCTGAGTTTAACAGATGGATTTCAAGCCCCCTGGAAATCTGAGACCAGTGTCTTCTCTTTTAACTATTGACTAGCTCTTTTTCAGATCTCTGCCCCCTTTTAGGGGAAAGAAAAATGTGAACAGGCTTTAAAACATAATCTTTTAAACTATGCTCTCAAGACTCCTTAGGAATATCTGCCACTTGAAATCTCTTTATGTTTTGAAGGAAATATTCAGCTCATGATCATCCTGAGATCGTTAGATCACAATGCTGGTGTCTACATCCTGAATCCTGGCTGTCATCTCATTATCCCTTGAAAATCACATGTCACTCAGTCCAGCAGGCTCTGGCTTTGTATTATCATACCAGTTTGAAGCACATCCCATACAACAAAATCATAATATTCACATCACAGAAACATTCATCCAGGGAAGGAGGATTCTCAGAACAGGAGATTTTGGCTTTTGAATAATTTCTTACTGGGCGGCTCACTCAGGACTGTTCTATATACAGTAATGTGTTTCATCCTCCAGTCACACCTCCATCCCTCAAGTTCAAGGAAGCACGGGGATTCATCTGTCTTCCAAAGTCTTATTAAAAGGCTGATAATTCGAGAATGATCAGAGATAGGAGAGTCAAAACCTCCATTCTACATCAGTGACATTCAGCCAAGACAAAGCTCGGGTATGTACTGGGTGTCCCTGCCCCAGAGTTAAGGGAGTCTGCACAGTAGCGTGTCTGTTTCCGCAAGCTGTCGAACCCTAGCCACCAATAAAAAGCTCACCCAAAGATCACCTCAATAATCCAGCTAGTCTTCCCCAGGAATTTTTTTATCTGCTTTCCCCTCTGCTTGGCATGTGTTTTACCCAGTTTTCACACAGCATTAGTCTTGTTAGTAAGGCTCCCATACCAACACACACAATATGGCCATAATTCTCACAATTCTTGCTTTATTATCTAACCTGTTGCTTTGTATTTATGTGTATGCGGTGCGCACGTGCGCACTTGTTCTTGTGTGTTTGCACATGGGGGAGGGGCCTCGTGTGAGTATGCCTGTGTATGGAGGCCAAGGTCAGTGTCAGCGTCTTTTTTCTTAGAGGCCTTTCACTGAACTTGAAGCTCCTGGATTCAGCCAGACTGGCTATGCAGTCTTCTTCAGGGATCTGCCTGTTTCTGTGGACCTCACCCCATGCTGGAGTAGACCACCACCCCTGACTTTTATGCGTATCTTAGACAGGTGGACTCAGGTCATCACACTTGTATCACAGCCCCTTTACTGAGTCATCTCCCCAGACCCTGACTTGTTATTTGTATGACTTAGTTAGTTTGTTTATTTTCTCTTGCTGTCTTTTCATAATGAAATCTAAACTTATAGTTCAGGCCCTGGGTTTGTTTCTGATAGTATGATACTGTGTATGGCAGTATCAGCACATTCTTACTGAATATATGAATGAATTGTCTCAGGCATATGACAAAAAAACTCAGGTGCTAGCTATTTGTCATGTACAGAAAATAAGAGTTCGAACAGTGCAGAAATTCACAAGGCCTTGAGAATGGAACCTTAAGGAAATAATTACCACCAAACATGGAAAACTAAAAAGGCAACTGGAGATTCTTTTGGTTTGAACAGAGTCCTTATGTTCAAGAGAAAAAGTCAAAATCGCTTCTATTTTCCATAGTAAACCATGTGATATATCCGTATTTATAATTTTAAATGAAATACAAACCACATATTAGTCTCTTCTTATCCACATTGTATGTTTCAAGAGATCCTACACCATGAAATTGCAGGTAGTCCTAAACCTTGCAGATCTTCCCCCCAAATTTGCACAGGTGTCATAATATTTAACTTATAAATTAGGCACAAAAGATATTAGAGACAATAATTCCTAACATACTAGAACAAGGCACAGGGACAAAATAGAAGCATGGGGAAAGGACTGAAGCAGTAGCTGAAAAGGTGACTTCATTTCCAGGGCAAGCAAGGAAAGTGTTTGTAGAAGAATGTTGGTCAGCTCATTGCTTCTTCAGGACCTACACTGCATTATGTATTCATCAGCCATGTGATGACGTTCAGATCCCTGATGTAGTCTCACAAATCATATTTTAAGTACTCAGAGGCTAAGGACAGCTGCTAGGTACCACGGGATGGGTGTGTAGATGGAGAGATGATATCTCATTAAGGATAGAAAGAAGGATGGATACATACATACATTTGAACAGGGGATATATAGGACTTTTTCATTGTCTTTCAAACTTTGTTGTCCTAAAAGTGATAACAAACCAGAAAGTGAAAAAGAAAGCCTAAAAGTATTTCTATGCACATAGACAAGCAATCACTCTGCAGTTACCCAAGATTTCTTACTCTGTAAGGAAGGTTTACGCAGAGCCACAGGCTTCTCCCTTTTATTTAACACTATTCAATGCCTATATAGATTTATCTTTGATGATTTTGGGGTCATTACAACATGGCTAGGGAATACTTTTCTGTCTCCTTTTGGCGGTGACTCTCACTCATGGTAAGACTGCGGTATTTTTCTGTGTGTTTTGCAAATGTGTTGTTCCTATGTCCTCATAGCTCCCTTCAGAATTTTGTTTTCCTTCAGAATGATGGATTTACTCTTTTCTAAGACACAATTAGAGCTTCATTATCTACTTTACTTCCCACCCAAGACTGCATTGCTTTCTCAATACCATTCACAATACTCTTAGTTCTATATCGAATAACATTTGCATAATCAAGATTTTGTTGGTATGGCATATTGATTTTCTTGCAAACTAAAGCCATAAAAAGACATAGAAGATTAGTGTAATTATAGAGGAGAATTCAAAGTCAAATTGGTAGCTTAAAGTCAGCTATAGAAGTAAGCAAAGCCTGGAAAACTGAGTCAACTTGCCATTAGGCTATGGACATGAGGCTCTGAAAACTAGCTATGTTACTATTTAGATGGGAGATCTTCAAAATAAGTAGGTCACATTATACCTGCAGTAAAAACATACACTTGTATATATTACTTGGAGTCATAAATAAACCAGTGTAGGAATTAAATAACTATAAATAACACAAGTAGGAAGATGTTGAATATATTATTACAAGTCTATTTTTCTTAGGCAAAATCTTTAGTTATTTAAAACATATTAGTCCAGAAGATAGATTTCAGCATATTTTAAAAATAACTATACTAAAATTTGTTTGTTTAAAGGTGATTCAGCTTTTAGTATATGCATATGTTACTTTAACATAGCTAAGATTTCAAAAGTAAAAACACACATGAACTATCATATTGAATATGAATACATAACTTGTGAATTAATTTAAATTCATAAGAAATAAATTTAAATATTTGTTAGGTGTGTGTAATGTTAATCACATAGGAGTTTCTACATTAATTTGTCCCTATTGAATCTTGTTGATGTCTCTATTAGATAAATATATACAAGAATCCCTATAAAAATGAGTGCTCTGGAGAAAGGAGGAGTATATTTGGGACAGATTTTGTTACACAACTTAGAATATTATCTGTTCAAATACTAATTCTGCAGCCATGCCAGGGTCTCTTTACTCTTCTTAAAGAGTAGAGTGAGATGCGGGTAGAGAGGAAAGCATATTATTCTTTGATCACACTTGCTTAGCTACAGGTGGGCAAGCAGATTGACCTGTCCATCCAAGCCGAGTAATTCTTCACTCTTTCACTTATTGTTTATGACTTTATTTCTTCATCCTTGGCAAGAACAGAAAGTAAATCATGGAATTTCTTGGCTGAAAGGCAAAGTGAAACAGCTGTGACCCTTGAGATATTGTTTACTTTACTGCCTCCTGATACACACTCAGTCACTTTTGTTGGACATGCTTGATGACTGCTGTTCTCACGGTTGGCTGTTCCGTCTGTTCCATCAATTGATGAAGAGGCAGACAGTGGCTGCGCTAAGCCACATTTATTAGTTCATTCATTAACAATTTATGAGGACTTATGGTCTGCCAGATACCGAGGCCGTTGCAAATAGGAACAGAGAAGGTAACCTCCCCTTAGGAGCCTAACAGTTTAGTAAGAGATGAGAGAGACAGATGGGTGTCCTAATCATGATGCAATAAGAAGTGCTAAAAGATGAGCAAAGTACTGTAGGATCAGTCAAAAACATAGTTGTGTCCCTGAAAACAATGTGGAGATAGGCAAGGTGCAGGAGGTTTTCATGAAGTGATATTTATAACTTTGGGGTAAGCATTGAGATAAGGCTATAGAAGGATTCATAACAGAGTAAAATACAAAACCCAGAAATAAGTAACTGTGATGCGGTTATAGCTCTTGAAAGACAGTGGGTTGAATAGATGTGGTATGACACTCAGATCACTCCTTTAGGACCAGAGCACTAACTCCAACTGCCAGTGGTATTTTGTGCTATAGTCTCAAATATTTCAGCAGAAGTTGCCTTTCTTTAAAGGCAATAGGCCCCTCAGCAAAGGTATGCCCTTATTCTTAGGCATACCTTGACTCATGATTTCCTGGCTGAGGGTTACAAAAGTTTGACTGCCTCGTCTCAGAGCAGAGGTGATTATGATGGCGTTCCACAAATTCTCAAATGTGGAAGGCTAAGAAATGTCACCCCAGAGATTAACTCGTAATCCTTTGAACTTCTGAGTGTTTTGTATGGAATCCAAATGTTCACAGACATGGTTAAACTAAAGGTTTTTGAGACTGGGGAATGATCCCAGATTTTGGGAAGCAACCACTGAAGATAACATAATGTGAGGACCTATAGAGACTTGAGAGTTGCAACTACAAGTCAAGGAATATTCGCAGCCACATGAAGAGATAGTGTACAGCATTTCTCTAGAGTCTCCATTCAGAGCTTGGCTCTTTCTCTACTTTGAGTTTGGTCAGTGGGCTTGAGTTCAGAATCCTGACCACTAGAACTGTGAAGATTTAAAAGAATGGATGCTTTGCTTGAAGTTACAGTTTGTTGCAATTTGTTATCGTAGCCTCAAAAAGCCAACTCTCTGTTGGTTCAGTTGCTTCCTCTGCTAATCCTGTGATGCAAATTAAATTCAAGTAATCCTTCTCTAAGGTCCAATAGTCTGGACCTGTTTTTTATGTGTTTGTTTGAGTTCTACTTCAACAAAGTAAGACCATTAAAAATTTCATAGGAATTGGGTGTTATAGTTAAATTTATATATCAACTTGACTAGGCTAACAGATGCCCAGAGAGCTGTTAAATATTATTTCTGGAGGGTCTTTCTTCAAATAATTGAATCAGTATGCTGTGAAAGGAGATTGCTCTCCTCAGTACCTGGGCCATCATCCAATCCAGTGATGGCCTGAAGAAAACAAAAGGTGGATGAGAGGCAGGCTCCTGCTTTCTTCTTAAGAAGGATATCATATTCTTCTCCCCTCAGATGTGATCTAGTCATAACATTGGACCTCAACCCAGATTGTCTTGTGACAATAGGCTACTATAAGGCCTATTGTCTTAGACCAATAGAACTTTGTTGGCTTTCTTTGTTCCCTAGCTCACAGAGGGCAGATCTTGAAACTACTCAGCCTTCATAATCTTGAGAGGTAGTCCTTCATAATAAATCTATATCTTTTTATGCCCTATTGGTGAGATTTCTTTAGGAAAGCCTAATACATGGCATAAGGGAAAGGCAAGAAACAGCATGTGCAAATGCAGGGAGAATCCATTCCATCTGGAAAAGTCATTTTCAGTAAATGTGCTATGGTGGACCTTACTTCTAGAAGCCTCACTCATGTCCTCTTTACGAGTTAATTTCCACTTTGCCTTTCTTCTTCTCCTCCTCCTCCTCCTTCTTCTTAGCCTATCTGATCCTAGAACAATGGTCCTGCTACATGAAAGCCTTCCAATTTATGTTCAGGTATTTGAACACTATCTCAAATGCAGTAGGGGTAGTAGCAAAGGACTTTCCTGGGTAGCAAATTAAATATGTGTGCTCTTTGTGATCAGTGGCTGCAGTGTGCAAACTGGAGTAAAGGACAGAAGAGACAAGTAACAATGAAAATGATTAATGTGGAAAAGAGTGACAAAGATGCTAAGGCCACAGGAACCCCCTTGCCTTTAGAGCACTGAAGAGAACCACATAAGCAAGCAGTTGTGTTCAGTTAGTGTTGATTTTGAGCATCAAAAGTAAGGGTTCAGATGCTAATACTTTGAGAAGGCAGCAATGGAATCTCCCCTTGATCATGGCAGGTAGAAAGCTGTGGGAGCTGGTTCATGTCAGCTGGGTTTGGTTCCTAACTCTGTCAGTATTTTTTCACTTGTTTCTAAAACAGACTTAAACAATTTTTATTAACCATGTCTGCACTTTATCCACCATAAAATAGGGTTAGTAATGATATCTAAATCAAAGGTGTTATTGAAATGATTAAATGCATTTATATATAATTAATTATATATGATTAAATGCATTTTATATATATATATATATATATATAAAATGCATTGAGAAAGCTTGGCACATAGCATAGCTTAATAATATTAGTTATTTGCTGAATTGTTTGCTCAAATACTTTATAATGAGAAAGGCTGTTCCCCATGGATCCAGGCCATGGGACCCCAGGAAAGCCTAAGGAGAAAGGAATATGTTTAACAGTGAAAATATACACCCTTGGAGAGTTCACCCATGCCAAGTTCCATTTGACCCTTCCCCTCTACCAGTAAGAAAATTCCACAGCTTTATAAGGAGAAGTATAGCCATGCCCATCTTGAAAAAACACACTCAAGACTGGATTCCCACTGCATAGTCTTCCTCATTGTTTGATTCAAGAAAATGGACCTGAACACAACTTTAATAATGGTAAGTCCACACCATCTCCATCCTCCTGGAGTTACAGTCTAATGGAGGCCTGAGCATAAACAGACACTATGCTTAAATGGCAGCATGGAAAACTACATGGACTTAAGCTTTGGAGTATTATGGGGTGAAAAGAAAAGAAAAGTATCCTTACACCCATCAGAATGACCAAGATGAAAAAACTCAAGTGACAACACATGCTGGAGAGGTTGTGGAGAAAGGGGAAGCCTCCTCCACTGCTGGTGGGAATGTAAACGTGTACAGCCACTCTGGAAATCAATCTGGTGCTTTCTCAGACAACTATGAATAGCGCTTCCTCAAGATCCAGCCATACCAATCCTAGGCATATATCGAAAAGAGGCTCAAGTACACAATAAGGAGATTTGCTCAACCATGTTTGTAGCAGATCTATTTGTAATAGCCATAAGCTGGAAACAGCCCAGATGCCCCTCAACTGAAGAATGGATGCAGAAATTGTGGTACATCTACACAATGGAGTATTACTCTGCAATGAAAAAATAAGGAAATCATGAAACTTGCAGGTAAATGGTGGGAACTGGAAAGGATCATCCTGAGTGAGCTGTCCCAGAAGTAGAAAGACACACATGGTATATACTCACTCATATAGATAAATAACATAGGATAAACCTACTAAAATCTGTACATCTAAAGAAACTAATCAAGAGAGAGGACCCTGACTAAAACGCTCAATTCCCATCCCAAAAGGCAAAGAGGATAGACATCAGAAGAAGAAGAAAACAGGAAACAACCTAGGAACCTGCAACAGAGGGCCTCTGAAAGGCTCTGCCCTGCAGACTATCAAAGCAGATGCTGAGACTTATGGCCAACTGTTGGGCAGAGTGCATGTAATCTTATGTAAGAAGTGGGAAATAGTAAGATCGGGAGAGGACAGTAACTCCACAAGGAGAGCAACAGAACCAGAAAATTTGAACACAGGGATCTTTCCAGAGACTCATACTCCAACCAAGTACCAGGCATGGAGATAACCTAGAACCCCTGCACAGATGTAGCCCATGGTAGTTTAGTGTCCAAGTGGGTTTCATAGTAATGGGAAGAGGGACTGCCTCTGACATAATATGATTGGCCTGCTCTTTGATCACCTCTTCCTGAGTGGGGAGCAGCCTTACCAGGCCACAGAAGATGACATTGCAGCCATTGAGATCTGATAGACTAAGATCAGAAGGAAGGAGAGGAAGACCTCCCCTATCAGTTGCCTTGGGAAGGGGCATGTGTGAAGAAAGGGGAGGGAAGGTGGGACTGGGAGGGAGGGGCTTATGGGGGGGATACAAAGTGAATAAAGTGTAATTAATAAAATAAAAAAGTATCACCTTTGGACGCATAGGCAACGGTTCACCAAGACAGTTTAATCTATGAGTGTTCAAGGCCAAACTGTTCCTGTTAGAGAGTCAGAGGTGGGGGGGGCATTTAATGTAAAAAGTACAGCCAGCAAAGGCAGTCTGGAAGGATCTCAGATTTCATGGATTCCTTCAGTATCTGGAAGATTACTTTAGCAGCAGTAGGGCAGGCTAGTGAGAGAAGGAACAGAAGTTTAGCAAACTTCATGCAAACCCTTGCTAAGGTTTTCATGGCTGTCCTGAAAGCAGGGGGTGACAGGAAAACTCTCTGTTGCAACTGTGGGTGAAGGAGGATCAAATTATTCCATAGTACCCTGAAAAGATTGGGGAAATGAAGCCTTTTAGGACACCAAACTCAAACATCACAGTGATAACACTGTGATCACAGTGATAACACAGAACACCACCTTGATATTAATACAAAAATTCCAAGCACAATGTGTCTTATTCCATCCCTAGGAGTGTATATGTGTTCAAGGGCGTTTCCAGGTTATCCAGGTATTTTTCAGTGGTTTAGATGGTATGTATACTTCATACATTCTTGCCTGTTTTTTAGACAATGAAGTTCAAAAGATGTGCTTGCTTCTTAGACCAGAGCAAATAAAGAAGTGAAAAGATCAAGCTAGGGAAACAGTTTTGTTGTTTGGGAGTTTTAGTGTGAATGACTACAAAAGAAAAGTATACATTGTCTGAACGGAATTGCTCTATCAATCTCCACAAATGTTTCTGTTCTTGAGAAAAATCAGTGTGCATTACTCAACACGCAGGCCCATCAATCTTAACTAGGTAGCATTGCCAGACAGAATAAAAAGTACTAAAATGTCACTTCCTAAAACTCAGAGTTTTCACCCACAAAGGTAAATTTAAAGTACAAATTTTGGATTAAAATTAAAATATATGTGATATTTTTTAGAAATGAAAAAAAAAGTCTGACTAGTGTTGTTTGGGATTTTTTCCCCAAAGATAGTCAATATTGAAATAAAAAATACTGCCTTCATTTTTTCTATGAGTACAACATATATTCATAAAAAAACATAGATAACTAAATTATGGGGAAGAACATTTTAAAAATACAGTATATATCCAGATATAATTACCTCAGAAGTCCTTCATATGCCTTTACATTTGTATACACATATATTATACAGTTATCAAAGCCTATACATTTAAATTATATCTTGAGTATTTTCCTACTACTGTTACCTGAAGTTTCTAAAATTATTATATTATTTGGCTCTCTTTATGAGATAATTATGAGGATTTTATGATCCTCACAATTTTTTCCATGAACTGTCTAATTCTTTAATTTTTTGCTTTGTCTTATGGATTTTTTTTTATGCCAGTAATATTTATCACAGAATTTCACTTTGGACAATTTTATAAAACCTTTTCTTCATATTACTTAAATGTATCTTCCACATCAAGTTTCATTGGCTTCACTTAAAGGTTTTTGCTGAAAGCTTTCAGAAATTATACTAGAATCCTAGAGCGGTGATGAGGTAGAGAAGTGAGTCAGTCACTCATTATTCAAGCTGGTTCTCCCTAGAGGACGAAAAATCAAAAGCCATGCAATTTTGCCACCCCAAAGATTAATTTTAATCTGACAGCCTTTTCTGTGCAGTTTTGAAAATCATCTTAGAAATTTGTGGTGTCTTGAATGAGAATGTTCCTGAAGACTCAGACATCTGAATACTTGGTCCCCAGTTGGGGACACTGTTTGGGTAGGTTTACAAAATAAGGATACATGTCGCAAGTCTTCAGTGTTGATGTTTCAAAGGCCACATGCCACTTTAAGTTTTCTCTGTGTGCTTCCTGCTCCTGTGGCCACCTTTGCCCTGCCATCTTGAACTCTAACCCTCTGGAACATTAAGCTCAAATAAACACTTTGTTGCTTAACTTGCCCTCGTCACCATGCTTTATCACAGCGATGGAACAGTAAATAATGCAGAATTCAATTTTATTATCTTGTCAAATGGTATCTTAAGTTAATTAGACTTAATTTGCTTAAGCCATGTGTGGGATTTCATTACAAAACATCCTACTTTAAATTAGAAATAAGTTGCACCTAATCTCAATGGTTTCTTTCCAAAAATGCAATCTTAGAATAGGAAATATTTTTAAAGAAAAAAATTTATGATTATACCTTCCATCCATACTTAAAATGTGCCTTCTTTGAGTAACTGTGATTAGTTCCATTGATAAGCCTTTTCTTTTTATACCAGTACTTGAAATACTCCATTGCTAGTGGAAATGTAAACTTCTACAACAACTTTGGAAATCAATCTGGCACTTTGTCAGACAATTAAGAATAGTGCTACCTCAAGATCCAGCTATACCACTCCTAGGCATATATCCAAAAGATGCTCAAGTATACAACAAGGACATTTGCTCAACCATGTTTATAGCAGCTTTATTCATTATAGCCAGAATCTGGAAACAACCCAGATATCCTTCAGTTGAGGAATGTATACAAAAACTGTGGTACATTTACACAATGGAATGCTACTCAGCAATTAAAAACAAGAAAATCATGAAATTTGCAGGCAAATGATGGGAACTAGAAAAGATCATCCTGAGTGAGGTATCCTAGAAGCAGAAAGACATACATACATACACACACACACATATATATATATATATATATATATATATATCACTTATAAGTGGATATTAGACATATAATATAGGATAATCATGCTAAAATCTGTACAACTAAAGAAGCTAAGCAAGAAAGGAGGACCCTGGGTAAGATGCTTAATCCTCATTCAAAAAGGCAAATGGGATAGACTTCAGAAGAAGGTGAAAACAAGGAACAAGACAAGAACCTACCCACAGCAGGCCTCTGAAAGACTCTACCCAGCAGGGTATCAAAGCAGATGCTGAGACTCATAGTCAAACTTTGGGCAGAGTGCAGGGAATCTTAGGAAAGAAGGGGGAGATAGAAAGACCTGGAGGGGACAGAAGTTCCACAAGGAGAGCAACAGAACCAAAAATTCTGACCACAGGGTTTTTTTTCTGAGACTGATACTCCAATCAAGGACTATTCATGGAGATAACATAGAACCCCTGCACAGATGTAGCCCACGGCAGCTCAGTGTCCAGGTGGGTACCCTAGTAATGGGAACAGGGACTGTCTCTGACATGAACTCAGTGGCTGGCTCTTTGATCACCTCCCCCTGCATGGGGAGCAGCCTTATCAGGCCACAGAGGAAGACAGTGCAGACAGTCCTGATGAGAACTGATAGGCTAAGGTCAGATGAAAGGGGAGGAGCATCTCCCCTATCAGTGGACTGCAGAAGAGGCATGGGAGGAGAAGAGGGAGGGAGGGTAGGATTGGAAGGGGATGAGGGAGGGGGTTACAACTGGGATACAAAGTGAATAAATTGTAATAAATAAAAAATGTAAAAAATAAATAGAAAGATAAACCATTTTTCATTTTATTATTTTTTTAAATGTTAATTCAAATTTGCAACTTAAAGATAATCTTGAAAAATGTATAGGGCTGTTGAAGTAGGGCTATGATCCCAGATACTAGGGAGGCTGAGACAGGAGAATCATGAGCAAAAATTCTGCCAGAGCTGCACAATGATTTGAAAAACAGCTGGAGTGACTCTCTACCATCCTGTCTGACATACAAAAAAGGACTGGAGCTGTAGCGCACCTGTAGAACACACATCAAGCATGCACAAGAAATTGGCTTTGGTATCCAGAATCATAACAAATTAAGAAATAAAACATCACTAAGTCAATGAATCCCTTAAAGGGGTATTTATCTCAGCATATTTTAAAATTAATTTGCCAAAGCAATACATCTTCACATTATGGAGTTTTACTTTCTATAAATTTATAGTCAAATATTCACAAATTAAAATGGAAAGGCTTTGGTAAAGGTAATATTTTAAACAAAAGTAGTTGATGTTATTTAAAATAAATATGAATAATTACATGAAATTATATTTTATGGTTCAATATACAGAAAATTAGCAAACTTGCTTTACACCAGATTCCACATAAAAGTTTTGTTTAGATGACAAAGAACTACGAAAACTGAAACATCACTGTTCTTCAGATTTAGTAAAATTAAAAATATACCTCAAAAAGTACCTAGAAAAACAGAGCACACAAACTACTACCTTTGTCAAGTGTTTCAAAAATATGTTAAATACTTTTTATTGCTAAAATATTAATATGTAATATAATGCCAACTTGACTGGATTTATTATCACAATGGAAACACATATTTGGATGTGTCATGACTGTGTTTCTGGAAACATTTATTGTGGGGCTCAGAACCAGGGAAAGGAGGAATGAGTGTTGATGGAGCCCATGCAGATTCCTGGGAACCAGACTCAAAGGTGCAGATCTAACTTTATTATCCAGTGTAACAGCTTTTCAATGACTGAAAGGCCAATCAGACCATCCCATCCTAGTCTCAAGCACCAGTAACAATCAATTAGTTTGGTGCAACTATAAGGAATTATGGCAGACGGGGGGGAGGGGCACATGGGGAGTCAAGGTGACGTTAGGAGACTTCCGTAAAGAAATAGGAAGCAGTCGCCTCCCTAGCCTTGGATCCACTTTGAGACTAGCAGTCCCTAGTAGGTCAACACTGGGCAGTGGATCAGGACCTTTCGAGGAGTCCTAGAATTTGCTGACGCTTCACTCTCCATTCCCTATGAGCCTCTAGAAGGCTGAGCTCAACATTCCCCACTCATATAGCTGAGCAGGAAGATTTACCATGACTGTGGGTAGCAGCATACATGGGTCCAAGACTCAGTGACTAGGAAGAGAGCAGCAGCGCTATCCCCCACTGTTTTCTCACTGCAGACACAGTACAACGGCATATCCTTGCTGTTATGACTCCTTCACAATGGTAAACTACACTCAAATGATGAGCCAAAAGAAACTTTACCCTCCTTAAGTTGCATTTGTCAGATATTTTGTCACAGAAAAGTGCATGTAGCTGTTCTTATGAAGGAAAGAAAATATTCTGAGAAAGGCTGAATGGAAATGAACCATTTAGGCACCCTGTCTGACTCCACAGAAATGTCCTGAGGGCTGTTTGCATGACCACTGTACTGAAGGAGATTTTGAATATTCCCTTCGTTGGTTGCATGCTAAATAAACAATTATGACTGTTTTTCAAGGTTTAAGCATCTTGTCTCTGCTTCCTACAAAGAGAGAACTTAATTTTCACTCTGAATAAAAGCAAGCTTTCTTTACTCAAGACAGTTACCCCTGTGGCTCTAGATGCTCAAACACCTCTGATCTTTGGGGAATCACATCAAATCTGATAATTTCACCACAGAAACAGGGAAATGGCAGTATGTTATGGCTATGTTGAAGACCACACTGCTGACACTGATGAAAGGCCACATCATGGTCACACAACTGTGTCTTTTCCTAAGGCAAGCTTCTGGTGTTTATAGTTTACCTGAATCTGGCTATAGAAACTATTTCTTCATTGTAGGTACAATAAAAAAGAAAATTGTGGTTAAAAACACATTTAAATTTGCTCAACTTTTTGTCTCAATCCAGTCCATTAGACTTCACATACTTCTCAAAATTTTAAGTAGAAAGAATTCAATGGAAGCACAAAAGCCAAGCTTTATAGTTGAGCTGAAAATTAGCAAAGTAACTGTATGTTCAAAGGTACCTAGTGTCTGCTTGGACCTTGGTAATGATGCTTTTCTTTTAATACTAAACAATGAGAAGCTAAAATTTCTTAGGAAAGCTAAAATCTCTTATAGCTTCAAGATCCAATGTCACCTCGGGGCAGTCCTGGAAGCTTGTGACACATAATGATGTGCTCAGCTCTTCTAGGACAGGGAGCTACAGGTACTCAAAGACACGCCTGTAAAAAGTCACCATCTGCTATTTATAGAAACGGCACACAAGCAACTTAGAAGTTCTCCTCCTTGGAGTTGAACGGGAAGTGGTAATAGCTGTCATCTACGCCAATCACAATGACAACCTTTGGCTCTGTTCTAAAGGTACAAATACTCGGAGAGCCTGTGGGAAAGCTGAAACTTGAGAAAACTCCATTTGGAATTGAAGTGTTTCAAAAGGAAACCAGCTGATGCTATTTATTCCTTGTTTATTTTCAGCAGCAAAACTGTGTGCTGTGGCAGGACCGTGGAAGAAAATGCGGTAAATATTTGCTGCTAGACATCCCCGTAACTCTTGGGCTAATTGCACTGATGAAGTGGCCATTGTTCTTATAAGGACCTCTCTTGCAGATGCAGTCACAGAAACAAATTCTGCTCCGCTTGCTGAAATGCTAAGATAATTTCAAACAGAGGCCCATCAGGATGAATTGCTGACCAAAAAGCTGGTTAGCATTCATAAGGGGCCATCATCATGCTTAGTGTTAATTTGTTCCTTGAAACGTAGAATGTGTTCCACGGGCTTATTTATTTGAACACATAGTCACCAGCAGGCGGTGTTGTTTGGAAGGCTGTTGAACTTTTGAAGGTGGGAGAACCTCACTGACAAGAGGTGGATCATCGAGAGGCGGACCTTCGATGCTGTTAAGTCTGAACCACCACCGCGCAGAAACCACCACTCACACGTGGAACTGGCAAGAGTGTTTTATTCCTTGAAAACTTAAATGCAGGGGTCAAACCGTTTTACAGGAAAGCAGGGAAATTCTAGCAAAGGTTAGGTAATCTAAAACCTCATTGGTGGGGAAGTTACAGGGGTCACTTCCTCATTGGCTTGCTGGGTTTCGTCCAGGTGATTGGTGGGCTGCATTGCTGGATTCCTGCGCCTTGAATATTTAACTACAAGATGAGCTAAGGCTGCCCAGCACAGATGCCTCATCCTGGATAAGATGTTTTCCCATTCTTGTGGTTATTTCCCAGGCTGTTCCCTGGGTAGGAGATTTTATGATCTTGTTCCTGGAATGGTGACATATGGCATAGTTCCTGGGACAGGCCTGGTCCTAAAATGGAGACAAAATGGAGTTTCTGTCATCCTGTCAATGGCTGCACCCAAGCCTGGCTTCCAGTCCATTTTCTACAGTCCAATGTTCTGTGTTTTTTTCTGCCAAGATGTGAGCACCCAGAGCCCTGTACTTCCACTTCCATGTTATTATGCTTTCCCCACCAAGAAAAAGTAACATATCTTGAGGATGCAAATAAAAAAAATATATGTACATTAATGGTTTCTGTCAGATATTTTGTCACAGCAGTAAGAAAAAAAACTAGCAAAGACAACCGGTGCCAAGAAATGAGGCCAATACTGCAATAGACCTGACCAGAGGATTCTTGACTCTTTGAAATTAGGTTATGGGAGGAATACAGAAGAGTGTGGTGATGCAAGATAGAGAAACCCTTGAATGCTGTAAGTAGAACTTACTAGGCGATGTGCAGTTTGGTAAGGGAAGGAGGCTTTGTCCATTTAAAGTTGTAGGCAAAGGAGGTGTGGCCAAAACGGCTGTAATTGTTGAAGTGATTGTTGCATTTGGCACTAGAACAAGAGGAGAAATGTCTTTAAGGAAAAATATCTCCTATTAAAGTCGGTAGGGTACAATGGTACAAATTAATTAAGAAAACTTTTCTTTAAAAAGATGTTTCTGGCCTGAAGAGATGGCTCAGTGGTTAAGAGCACAGAAGACCAGATTCCAGAAGTCACATGGCAGCTCACAACCATCTGTAACCCCAGCTCCAGCAAACCCCTTGACCTCTTCTGAGCATGGGAACCAGACACACAGTACACAGACACACATGCAGGCAAAATTCTTACACATAAAACCATTAAATATAAATACAAAAAGTTACAAATAAAGTTCTTTGTAAAGGCAGAGCTGATAAAGCACCTTATTCAAACTGGGCCACCTAAAAAATGTTTTCCAAGTTTAAATGCATAAGTAAACTCTGAAAATGCTATCTCTCTATTTATCTGTTAACAAGACAATGTAGCTTGGGGCACTCATGCACGGGGAATAAGTGGGTTACGTTGGTGCTGGTCAACTCTTCATTCGGCTTGGAATCTGTGTGTTCTAGAAATAAGGGAGTTGTTACTCTCAGGACCCAAGACACAAAGACTCTCCAGGGTTATAGCAGGCTTCAAAGACACATGACCAGTAGAAACACACAGACAGAGAAACACACATACAGGCCAATTTCAATTCCTGAATCCATAAATATATTTTTCTCCTTTCCCTTTTAATGAATACATGTTACAGATTTTCAATCTAGTTTGCATTTCATGAACAAAACAAGGGAAGAATTGAAGCCATCTGGGCCAGTCTATTGCTGTGGGAATTAGAAAGGAAGAGATTCATAACATCATAGATGTGGACTTGCCAACTCCTCAGCGAAGCTGGAGGCTCAGAGAAACGTAGAAATAAGCCAGGTTTGCCAGATGCCAAGGCAGGAAGTGTATGAGCCCAGGAGCCCATGCAGCACCAGTCTATATATCTGTGCAGGGATCATCTAGGTCAGCATTGTCACTGTTGCTTTCGGCCACTTGCTATGTTAGAAAATGGAACGTTATAGAAATCAACTCTTTTGACATAAAAATTATTGGTTCAAGGCAATTTTGATGAGATTGTTATGGATCATGTCAGAATGAACATAAAATCTAACAGGAAGTGTTGCTTGAAGTGAATTAAGAAAATAACAGAAAAAGAGATTTACCCTATGAAATGATAAAATACTTTACATAAATCAACAGTTGGATGCCATGTAGAATTATTAGATATATAATAAAATTTAAATGTATTACAACTGATGAGATCTACAGAGAAAGATGAATGACCAATGAATTGTAATGGTAGAGCTGGCTGATCCTTAATATCCAGATTACTTTGACAGAAGAAATTAATATCTATTAAAAACTCACAAAATGTCTTAGACTTTCTTAAAGAAGTATGCCACTCAATTCACAGATAGTAAAATGCATGATAGATCTGATGTAAAAAAAAAGAAAGAAAGAAATTTTTATGAACAAGAAATGAAGAAAATAATTTTTATAATTCTTTGTTTCCTGAAATCTAGTTAGAAAAAGAAGAAAAATGTAAAGAAAGTTGTGTAATAGAAAGAAGGCCAAAGGGGAGACAAAATATTTCTGTACATATGTTCAATTTAATTATCATGGTATATATAAAGTTTTTCTGAAATTCAGTAAAACCTGAAGAAGAATTCAGGACTGGAGAGATGGCTCAGTGGTAAAGATCACATACTGCTGTTGCAGAGGACCAAAGCTGTGTTTCAAAATCCATATGAGGTCAGTTATAAACCCTGCTGCTTCAGCTGCTTCAGCTTCCGGGCATCCAAGCCTCTGTCTAGACTCTGACAGCATTTGCACTCAGATGTTCGCACACACACAGAGTGAGATAGAGAGAGATGCACACATGTGATTAAAAATAAGAAATATTTTACAAAGTACATACATCCCCAAAGTAGAAATGATCAAGAAACATAACAGTTTTCACTCTAAGTAGTAATGAAATCGTTGGGAAACAACGCATCTTCACCCGTAAAACTGAGTTGTTTCTCTTTTTGTTTGTTTGTTTTTTCACATCCTGGCCACAGTCCCCAAACCCTGCCCCTCCACCTAGGCCCACTCCACCTCTGCCTTCCCTCAGAAAAGTTCAGGCCTCACAAGGGACATCAACCAAATATTACATAACAAGCTGTAATGAGGCCAGGGAAGAATAACAAAAGTAGTGTTTTCACGGACACCGCGGGTACTTCTGACCCAGAATTATCCTAATCTTTCTGGAGGGATAATATAGTATTGTTTCTCAAAAGTTTGAATGATAGGCTACAATTTGAGACTACAGTCCAACATCTAGGCTGTCATCCAACAGAAGTAGCTATGGATTTATTCACCAGTTTCTTTATTCAAGTGGACAGCTCAGCATAGCTTAGAAGAGCCTAATGTTAGATACAATTTAATGTCTCACTGTTAGAAACCTATCAAGGAAATGACTTCATCCTTCAAAGCTACACTTTGATTATGTCTGAGGGATAAGAGCACATGGATACTTGTGTATGTAACATGAGGTTATAAAAATGAATATACCCATGGGGCCACTTTTATGGATACATTTCAGTCATCTACAAATTCTTCTTTCCCATCAAATCCAAAATTCTGTTTTAAGTCAAGGATGTGAACGGGTAAAGAATAATGATGTGATTCCCCTGAAACAAGAAAAACACACTAACTCTGATAGCTGTTTACAGAGAGTTAAGAGGCAGCTCAAACAGTGTACTTGCACTGTATTTGAAGAACCATTGAATATCTCAGAGTGCTTGTCCAGTGCCCATCAAGTGTCTGACTCAGGCTGCAGAGGACTAGAGTGCAATTCCCAGCACCCAACTGGGTGACTTACAACTGCCTGTAATTTCAGGTCCAGGAGAGCCAATGTCCCTAGCCTGTGAGGGCATCTTGCAACACACACATTCACACAACTAAAAACCATAAAATAAATGCTTAAAATGCTTAAAAACTGTTTCCTCATCATTCATCTAACAAAGACTGTTTTGTTTACTTACGATGTTCCCCAAAACATTTGGTACCAAAAATATATACCGCAAAGAAAACAAAATAATTGCTTTCATGCAGGATGTATTAAGATAGACGGGTTGAATGGAAATGTGTGTGTGTGAGAGAGAGAGAGATGCCACTGGCTGGTACATGCCAAGGAAATAAAGAGTAGCATACTATGAAGAAGGAAATAGAACTTTTGGCTGCTGTTAGAATAAATACGTAGGAGAGAGTGAGAACATATCTTAATGGTGCAGTATTTACCTAATATATATACAAAGTCCTAGGTGTGAACTCTAGAATCTCAAAACAGAAACAACAACACTTATCTGCCTTAGTTGCATTTCTATTGTTGTGAAGAGGCATCACGACCAAGACAACTTATAAGAGAAGGCATTTAACTGGGGGTTTGCTTACGGTTTCTGAGGAAGAGTCCATTAGCATCACGGCAGTGAATAGGCAGAAGCCAGGCCAGGCAGGCATGCCGCTGGAGTAGTGGCTGAAAACTTACAGCCAATGCAGAAGCAGCAGGCAGAAAGAAGGCAAACTGGGACTGGGGACTGGGAGAGGGCTTTTAAAGCTTCAAAGCCCACCCCCAGAGACACACCTCCTTCAACCAGGCCACACCTACTCCCACAAGGCCACACCTCTTAACCCTACCCAACTGTTTCACCGTGTGCATTCAAGCAAACTGGCCCATGGGGGCCATTCTCATTTAAATCACCACAAGACCAAAAGGAAACCAAGGAGCTATGCTGATTTGAAAGGGAAATGGAACCTTGTGAGTAGTGTAGGGGGCAGGAATTCTGAGTCAAGAGTGTGCTTGTAAGGATCAGAACACTGAGCAGAGCAAAGATGCTGAAATGCGGTAAGGAAAAGGAAGTAAGCCAGAGACAAAGCCATAGAGAACTGTGTAGCCACGAAGGCACAAAAACAAAACAAAACAACAACAACAACAACAACAAAAAAAAAAACGTTAAAATATGAAGCTCTATAACCAGATCTTGCAAGGAAACGATGAGCTAGACCGACTCTTTATGAAACTTGCAACTAATCTAAAGGCCCAAAGCAAAGCTAAGAAAATAGCTAAATTCTGTTGGCCAGTGTGGAAGGTCTTTGGGGGTAGTAAGGCTTAAAAAGTGGGTGTTAGGAAACGTGCGCCTGTGAAGATTACACGACAGGTTTACAAATCATACCTCGAGATCGGTTCCACGTGGGAGGTTTATTAGGGGAAGGGAAAAGGGGTTGCAGAGAGGTGAGGCGGAAGAAGGGGGGGAGGGAGACTCCAGGAATTCTCTTATGCGGTGAACCAGAGCATGCACAGGTAGTTCCAGGTGATCAGCAGGTGGTCTGGTGGCTTCACAAATGCCTGATAACTAGTTTGTCAGGTCCCTTGGGGCTGGCCATAGAGATGCCTGTTTACTAATCCCAACAGTGGGATGTGGAATCTTATGTAAGAAGTGGGAAATAGTAAGATCTGGAGAGGACAGGAACCCTACAAGGAGAGCAACAGAACCAGAAAATTTGAACACAGGGGTCTTCCCAGAGACCCATACTCCAACCAAGTACCAGGCATGGAAATTACCTAGAACCCCTGCACAGATGTAGCCCATGGCAGTTTAGTGTCCAAGTGGATTACATAGTAATGGCAAGAGAGAAGAGGGACTGCCTCTGACATGAACTGATTGGCCTGCTCTTTGATCACCTCCTCCTGAGGGGGGAGCAGCCTTACCAGGCCACAGAAGATGACAATGCAGCCACTCCTGATGTGATCTGATAGACTAAGATCAGAAGGAAGGAGAGGAGGACCTCCCTTATCAGTGGACTTGGGGAGGGGCAAGCGTAAAGAAGGGGGAGGGAAGGGTGGGACTGGGAGGGAAGGAGGGAGGGGCTTATGGGGGGATACAAAGGGAATAAAGTGTAATTAATAAAATAAAATAAAATTTAAAAAAAAACAAGTGGGATGAGGGCTTGCTTGAAACTCAAAATTGTTCCAAAGTAATATATATATATATATATATATATATATATATATATATCAAATGATAGTTTACTCTTTTTGAGAATATGTTAGAAAATGACTCCTTGCGTTCCCATCGAGTCACCGGGCATGAAGATTGAATATGCCATGGTTCATTTCTGCAGCCTGCTTCCTTTTAAATGGTATGCATACAGACTTGCTGTGGCTTGCTACAGAGAAAATGAGTGATTTGAGCTTTTCTCCAGGACTCAAAACCGATCCAGATTATTTGGCAACTTCTCCAGTTTGTGCTGCATTTGCATTTTAATGCAGTGTTGATAGACACGGCTATCTTCCCCGAACATTTTATTCCTTTCCTTTACAGAACAGCAATTCTGATCGGAGGGTTAAAATAACAACTTAAAATGAATTCTCTGATGAAAATCAGGCAAACCAATTGAAATAATTTAGAAGAAAATCCTACTTCAAGATGTACATGTAATAGATCAAAATGATATACTTCTGCTGTTTCAGAAAAAAAAAAGAATTGCTATGAATACTGACTAAACAAGAGAAGAAACTTCAAAATACTGGCACTGGAAAAGCAGAGGGTTTAACCAAGTAGAGGAGGGTGCCATAATAGAGACAGATACTACACACTTCAAATCACAAGGGACTGCAGAGGACTATGCATTGATTTGTTACTTTGTAATGTTTTGTTACATATTTATTATGTATATAACGTTATGTGTCAGGGCTGTGCTCAGCACAAATATACCTTAGTCTTGTAGGGAAACACGAGAAGTGAATTAACTATAACGTAAGTATGATTATTTTTTAATGACCCATGGGGGTGGATGGTTGTTGTAAGAATGTACAAGACCAGAAGATTTCCCTTCTTAGAAGGAATGTCATTTTTATTGACAATTGAAAGGAACGGGATGGATATTCATCGAATCAAGATCGGGAGGGTGGTCCGTCCGATAGGATGATCATTATGTTGTGTCCAAATCCCAATACCCCAAAAGACCACCACCAGGAGCCGAGTCTGTTGCAAACCACATGAGGACCTTTTTATTACAAATTACAAGCTGCAGCTCCGGCTCACACCTCCCACCGCTGAAGCGGTGAGACCCTAGAGCCCTGTGCTCAGGCTAGTTGGGTGATTTAAAGATTCTGGTCCCTCCCAGCATGCCCAAGGCAGGGCCGATTCCTACCTGGCAAGCATCTATTGGTCAAAATGCTACATTTTTAAATGATTGGCTATAGAAAGGTCCCCAAACCATTAATAATCTGGTGTCCCTCCCTAGAGGGATGGGCCAATTTCCTAGCAACTGTATCTCTAGTGGGTGAGAAAAGAATGCAGTAAGGCAGGTTCTTCCCCTCAGGGCATGGCCACCCACATAGTTCAGGCCTTAATTAATAATAATAACTGCTGATTTTTAATCTTTTGGTCTCTCACTTGAAAAGTTATCAGGGGCTCCAGTTTACATTTAACTCAGCCCCTAATTAAATTTGTTGAAGGATGATGGAGTGTATAGTAAGAGAAAAGACACAAAGAGCAAATGCTGTGCAACAAAAGGGTGCTTGACATAGCTAAGTGCAAAACATTGGAGCCTCTGGGAGTGGGGCTGCTGCCTTCCTAACCAGGCACGTACATCTGCGCTAGCATTTCTGGCTACCATCATTCTTGGACTTTTCAGGCTCAAGAAACACAACATTGATATCTTTTCATATTGTACTTACATATTTACCCCAACCGATGCACAGGTCAGTGTCTGGATACCTGGGATAGCATCCCAACTTCCAAACTGTGATTCTACTGGTCCCCTTGTGGATGCAAGGTGGACAATAAAATTATATGGAATCCTCGTTCCAAAAGGCAGAACCCAGACAAATCTAAGTCTCAAGAGTGCAGTATCTGGTAGGCCTGTAAGCCACAGCTCAACTGCCTTCTAAGACAACTGATCTCCCATGGCTGCTACCTGAGATGAATGCTCCACCCCCACCTGCAGCTGCCACCTGAGATGTCCTTACACTGCCCTCCAAGGTACCTGTGCCTACTCCATGTCTTACCGAACACATCCCAGTGTGGATGCATCAGAAACGCCAGCAACAATTCATCTTGGAATTCTCTCATCATCCTGAAGACTACACCAGACTCCAGACTCCAGAAACAGATGGCTCCAGTATTTGGTGCAGGTTCCAGGAACAAACAGCCAAGCCTATAGACAACCAGATGGTTAAAAGCCAGTGTAAGAAGACAATTAACAAAAACAAGGACATCATGGCTCTACCATAACTATTCCTCCCCCCACCACACAAACACAAAACAGTAGATGTTCTAATGCAGCTGAAACACAGGAAAATGATCTTAACTCTATGCTTATGCACTTATTAGAGGCATAGAAAGAGGAAATTAATATATCTTTCAAAGAAATATAGGAAAATGCAACCAAACAAAAGGAGGCCAGCAAGGACAGAAGGAAACCACAATGAAACAGATGAAGGAAATGAATAAAACTGTTCAAGACCTGAAAACTGAATTAGAATCAATAAAGCAAAAACATAGAAAACCCTGGAAATGGAAAACTTAAAAAACAGGATAGGAACCCTAGAGGTAAGCATCACCAATAGAATACAAGAGATGGCGGAGAGAATCTAAAGCATTGAAGATACAATTGAAGAAATCAATACATCTCTCAAATAAAATATTAAAATGGAAAAATTCCTGACACAAAATATCGAAGAAATCAGTAACACCATGAAAAAAAATTGAACTTGAGAATAATAGGAACAGGTGAAAAAGAACATTCCAGGCTCCAAGGTCCACAAAATATTTTCAAGAAAATCATAGAAGAAAAATTCCTCAACCAAGAAAGAGATGTCCTTAAACATAAAAGAGGCTTACAGAACTTGCAATAGACTACACCACAAAAGAAATTCCTTTTGCCACATAATAATCAAAACATTAAATCTACAGAACAAAGAAAAAATATTAAAAGAGAAAACGGCCAAATAACATAAAATCATAGACCTATCAGAATCAAACCTGACTTCTCAACAGAGATTATGAAAGCCAGAAGAGCCTGGGCAGATGTCATGCAGACACTAAGAGAACAAAGATGCCAAGACAAACTACTATACCGAGCAAAAGTTTCAATCACCATTGACAAAAACAAATTTAAGCAATATCTATGAATCAACCCAGCCCTATAGAAGATACAATAAGAAAACTCCAAATCAACTCCAGTACCAACTCTACACACACAAAAAAAAAAAAAAAGAAAGAAAGAAAGAAAGAAAAAAAGAAAAGAAAAGAAAAGAAAAGAAAAGAAAAGAAAAGAAAAGAAAAATCCCACAGGGCATAGACAATTTCACAACAGCAAAACCAAAAGAAAACAGGCACATAAAAATACTATCACCACCAACTCCACAATAAAAGGAAATGAACAGACATTGACTACTAATACCTATCAATAGCAATGTATTCAACTCTCCAATAAAAAGACACAGGCTAACAGAATAGATGTAGAAACAGGATTTGACATTCTGTTGAATTTAAGAAACAGACTCAGCAACAAAGATAGATACTACCTTGGAGTAAGGGGCTAGAAAAAGGATTTCCAATCAAACAGACTCAAGCTGGAGTAGCCATCCTAATATCTAATAAAATAAACTTTCAACCAAAATTAATCAAAAGAGATGGGCAAGGACACTTCACTCTCATAAAAGGAAAATACACCAAGAGGACGTCACAATCCTGAGTATCTATGCACTAAGAACAGGACAACTGCATTTGTTAAAAGAAACATTATTAAAGTTTAAATCACACATTGAGCCCAAAACATTAATAGTGGAAGACTTCAACACTCCACTCTCACAAATGGACAGATCATGTAGACAGAAGCTAAATACAGAAACAATGAAGTAAACAGAGGTCATGAATCAAATGATGTCTACAGAAATTTCACCCAAACACAAAAAAATATACTTTTTTTTTCCTCAGCAACAAATGTAACTTTTCCAAAATTGACCATATAGTTGATCACAAAGCAAATCTCAACTAATACATGAAAATAAAATTAACCCATCGTAGTTTATCAGATCCCCATGCAATAAAGCTAGACCTCAACAACAACAGAAACAACAAAAAGTCAACATGCACATGGAAACTGAAAACTCGTGATTACTGTTTGAGAGAAGAAATAAGAATCAAATTAAAGACTTTCTAGACTTCAATAAAAATAACAGCACAACTTACCTGAATTTATGGGACAGCATGAAAGCAATGCTAAGAGGAAAGTTCATAGCACTAAGCGCCTTCATAAAAAAAATTGGAGAGGCCCAATAATAGAAACTTTACTGATCACCTGAAAGCTTTAGAAAAAAGAAAAACAAGAAGAAGAAGCAAAAACACCTAAGAGAAGTAGAGAGCAAGAAATAATCAAACCCAGAGCTGAAATAAATAAATTAGAAGCAAAGAGAGCAATTCAAAGAATCAACAAAACCAAGAGTTGGTGCTTTGAGAAAATGAAGAAGATAGACAAAACCTTAGCCAAACAAGTGAAAAGACAAAAAGACAGTACCCAACTTAACAAATCAGAAACGAAAAGGGGACATAACAGACACTGAAAAAATTGAATCATTAGGTTTTATTTCAAATCCTGTATTCCACAAGGTTGGACTATCTAAAGAAAATGCATAATTTTCTTGAAATTTCACCTATCAAGGTTAAATCAAGAGCAGGTAAACAGTTTAAACAGCCCTATAACCCCTAGGAAAATAGAAACAGTCATCAAAAGTCTCCTAACCAAAACATAAAACAAAAACAAAATGAACAACAACAACAACAACAAAACAAGACCAGATGGTTTTAGCACAAAATTCTACCAGACTTTTAAAAAAGAGCTAACACCAAAACTCCTCAAACTACTCCCCGAAATAGAAAGAGAAGGAACACTACCAAACTCATTTTATGAAGCCACAGTCACTCTGATACCAAAAACACACAAAGACCTAACAAAGAAAGACAGTTTCAGAACAATCTCCCTGATGAACATTGATGCAAAAATACTCAATAAAATACTTGCCAAGCAACTTCAAGAACACATCATCCACCATGGTCAAATAGGTTTCATCCCAAGGATGCAGAGATGGTGCAACATACGAAAATCCATCAATGTAATCCACCATATAAACAAGCTGAAAAAAAAATCACATGATCATCTCATTAGATGCAGAAAAAGTCTTTGACAAAAATGCAAAACCCCTTCACAATAAAAGTCTTAGAGAGATCAGGGATACAAGACCCATACCTAAACATGATAATGGATATCTACAGCAAGCTGATAGCCAACATCAAACTAAATGGAGAGAAACTCAAAGCAATCCCACTGAAATCAAGAACAAGACAAGGTTGCCCACTCCCTCCATTTTTCTTCAATATAGTACTAGAAGTTTTAGCTAGAGGAATGAGACAACTAAAGGATATCAAAGGGAAACAAATTGGAAAGGAAGTAGTTAAAGTTTCACTATTTGCAGATGATATGATAGTATACAGAAGTGACCCCAAAAATTTCACCAGAAAACTCCTGCAGCTGATAAACTCCTTCAGCAAAGTGACTAGATAGAAGATTAATTAAAAAAATCAGTAGCCCTCCTGTATACAAACAGGCTGAGAAAGAAGTTAAGAAAACTACACCCTTCACTATAGCCACAAATAACATAAAGTATCTAGGGGTAACACTAACCAACAAAGTCAAAGACTTGTATGACAGGAACTTCAAGTCTCTGAAGAAAGAAATTGAAGAAGATACCAGAAGATGGAAAGATCTCCTATGCTCATGGATTGGTAGGATTAACATAGTAAAAATGTCCATCTTGCCAAAAGCAATCTAATCCCCACCCAAATATCAACTTTTTACTGATCTTAAAAGAATTCTAAACTTCATATGCAAAAAAAACCAAAAACAAAAACAGAATAGCTAAAATGATCTTATACAATAATAGAATTTGTGGAGGTGTCTCCACACCTGACTTCAAGCTATACTACAGAGCAATAGTAATAAAAACTGCATGGTACTGGCATAAAAATAGGGAATGAAAGACCCAGAAATAAACATACAGACTTACACACACCTGTTTTTGACAAAGGAACCAAAACTATACAATCAAAAGAAGATAGCATCTTCAACAAATGGTGCTGGTCTAACTGGATGTCTAAATATAGAAAAATGAAAATAGATCCATATTTATTGCCCTGCACAAAATCCAGGCCACAGAAGAAGACAATGCAGCCACTCCTGATGAGACCTGATAGACTTGGATCAGAGGGAAGGGAAGAAAGACCTCCCTTATCAGTGGACTGGGAGAGAGACATGGGTAGGGAAGAGGGAGGGTGGGATTGGGAGGGGAGGAGGGAGAGAGGTACAGGGGGGGATACAAAGTGAATGAACTGTAATTAATAAAAATAATTAAAAATTTTCAAGTCCAAGTGGATCTTGGACTTGAAGACATAAAACCAGATATACTACATCTGCAAGAGGCAAAGGTGGGTAAGAACCTTGAGATCATTGGTACAGGAGACAACTTCCTGAACATAACACCAACAGCTCAGGCTCTAAAATCTACAATTAATAAATGGGACCTCTTGAAGCATAAAAGCTTCTGTAAAACAAAGGACACTATCAATAGAACAAAATAGCACTCTACAGTTTGGGAAAGATCACACCAATCCTACATCTGACAAAGGGTTAACATCCAGAATATATAAAGAACTCAAGAAATTAAACACCAATAAACCAAATAATCCAATTTAAAAATGGGATGGGAGGAGGGGCAAGATGGCGGCGCCGGGAGGACTCTCATTCTGAGCAGCAGCAGCAGGATCAGCACAGTGACCAGTAATCAAAACTCGCAGCCATAAAACACAGTCATTGTGTATCCCAGGTGAGAGGATACCCCACGGTGGGGGATTCAATCAGCTTTTAACTCACCTGGCTAAAACGGTTCCGCCAGACTCGTGGCTGCCAGCCGCCAGCCCCAGCCCCAGCCCAGAGCCACAAGCCAGTGTCTCTGGTCAGGGTCCCAGACTGAACCATGCGCACCACACTATCAGAGACTGGAATTTTCAGTCGAGAGATAACCCCAGGGTACAGGAAACGACTGGGACCGGCCTTAGGTCACCCAGACGTCCCCTGGAAAAGACTCGGGTTCCACGGGCACCCCAGGAGCCAGCCCGGAGCCAGAGCCGGGGACCCAGGTTCCAGCACAGAGCGCTGCCTGCCTGTGCGCCTGACTCGCCGCCTGAGATAGAACTGTGGGCACCAGGGCACCAGCGAATGAGTTTTACTGTCTGGTGCAAACACACAGGGAGGGAAACGGCTGGTCTGATCTCAGAGCACCCAGCCGACACCCCCAGCCTGAAAAGGTCCCTGGAAAATTACCCAGCTTAGGGAGGCACCCAGGCTCCCAAAGGCCGCAAAGGCAGACACAGGCAGTTTCTGCGCACCAGACAGCTGGCAGAGACTGAGCCGCCATCACTCAGCTGTGCTCCAGGCACAGGCAGTTTCTGTGGCCAGCCAGCTGGTGGACACTGAGCAGTGTGCACCAGGGCAAAAAAAGACACTGGGAGTCCGAGTCTCCAGAGAATCCACAGGGAAGGAAGGAAACTGTACTGACTTAAATCACCCAATCCTTCCCTAGAAAAAGTCTAGCAGACTAGTGGGGCCGAGGCACCATCACTCAGCTGTGCTCCAGACACAGGCACAAACAGTTGCTGCGCACCTGATGTCCAACTGGGTCACAGCAGCTGATCATTAAATTTACAACAAGAAACCCAGAAACAGGGCAGCTGCCCTCAGGACTTCCCTGGGTGAGAGGAGAACCCTCTCGACTAACAAAGACCACAGTTACCACTCAGGTCTATATCCCTGAGGTGAGCAACTCCTGAAAAAACACCAGCCATCCAGGGACTATACCCAAAAAGCTGAGAAGACATCCTTCAGGAAAAACCAGCTTTCTGCAAAGGGGATTCTCTCCACCACAGGATCCCCAGGAACCACCAGAAAATAACCCCAAACACCTAAGATAGCACAATGGGTAGAGGCCAGCGTAAAAGCTCAAGCAACAAAAGACAGACAATATGGCATCTCCAGAACCCAGTTACGCAGGAGCAAGTAGCCCTGGACACCCCAGCAAAACTGAAATCCAAGAAGATGACCTAACAACTATGCTTATAAAGATGATAACAGAGGAAAAAAATAAGATACGTAAAGACATAGAGGAAGATAAACTCAAACAGAATATTGCCATCCGTAAAGAAATAGAGGAAGCTGCAGCCAAACAGTTTATGGCCCTTAGAAAGGAAATGCTTAAAGCACTGAATGAAATAAAAGAAACAGAGTTGAAGCAACTAAAAGAAAAACAGGAAAAGTACAATCAGACAGGTGAAGGAAGTAAACAAAATAACTCAAGACCTGAAGATAAAATTGGAAAAATTAAGGAAAACACAAATGGAAGAAATAATGGAAAGGAAGAATCTAGGGAAGAAAACAGGAACTACAGAGGTAAGCATAACCAACAGACTACAAGAGATGGAAGAAAGAATCTAGGTGTAGAAGATACAATGGAAGAAATCGATGTATCTGTCAAAGAAAATGTTAAATCCAAAAAATTCCTGACACAGACCATCCAAGAAATGCAAGACAATATGAAAAGACAAAACTTAAGAATAATAGGTATAGAGGAAAAAGAAGACTCCCTTCTCCAAGGCCCAGAAAATATTTTCAACAAAATCATTGAAGAAAATTTCCCCAAGCTAAAGGAGAGGCCAATTAGAATACATGAGGCCTACAGAACACCCAACAAATTTGACCAGAAAAGAAAATCCTCCCGCCACATAATAATGAAAACAGTAAGTATACAGAACAAAGAAAAAATACTAAAAGCTGCAAGGGAAAAAGGCCAAGTAACATATAATGGCGAACCAATTAGAATCACACCTGACTTTTCAACAGAGACTATGAAAGCCAGAAGGGCCTGGATGGATATCATGCAGACCCTAAGAGAACACAGATGTCAGCCCAGGCTACTATACCCCGCAAAACTCTCAGTCCTCATAGATGGAGAAAACAAGATATTAATGACAAAAACAAATTTCAACAATACCTACAAACAAATCCAGCATTATAGAAGACACTAGAAGGGAAAATAGAACCCAGGAAAACTAGCTACATTCAAGAAAACACAGGAAATAAATAACCTCACTTCAGTAAAACAAAAAGCAACCAAGCACACAACCTGATGACCACAGCCAACATCAAAATCAAGGGATCCAACAGCCACTGGTCATTAATCTCTCTCAACATCAATGGACTCAACTCTCCAATAAAAAGACACAGACTAACAGAATGGATACGTAAACAAAACCCAGCAATCTGTTGCATACAAGAAACACACCTAAGGCACAAAGATAGACATTACCTGAGGGTAAAGGGTTGGAAGACGACTTTCCAAGCAAATGGACCCAAGAAGCAAGCAGGAGTAGCCATTCTAATATCTGATAAAATAGACTTTTAACCAAAATTAATAAAAAGAGATGGGGAAGGACACTTCATACTCATCAAGGGAAAATTCCACCAGGAAGACATCACAATCCTGAAGATCTATGCCCCAAATACAAGGGCACCCAAATTTGTGAAAGAAACATTGATAAAATTTAAAGCACATATAGATCCCCACACATTAATAGTGGGAGACTTCAACACCCCACTCTCAACAAAGGACAGGTCAACAAAACAGAAATTAAACAAAGAAACAATGTCTCTGACAGAGGTCATGAATCAAATGGACTTAACAGACATTTACAGAACTTTATACCCAAACACAAAAGAATTTACCTTTGTCTCAGCACCTCACTTCTCCAAAATAGACCATATAGTGGGTCACAAAGCAAGCCTCAACAGATACAAGAAGATTGAAATAATCCCTTGTATCTTGTCTGATCACCATGGAATAAAGCTGGACCTCAACAATAACAGAAATAACAAAAAGCCTACACACACATGGAAACTGAACAACTTGTTACTAAATGACAGCTGGGTCAGGGAAGAAATAACGAAAGAAATTAAAGTCTTTCTAGAAATCAATGAAAATGAAGACACAACATACCCAAACATGTTGGACACAATGAAAGCAGTGCTAAGAGGAAAGTTCATAGCACTAAGTGCCTTTAAGAAGAAATTCGAGACAGCTCATTCAAGCACCCTAATGGCTCACTTAAAAACCCTAGAAAAAGAAGAAGCAGACACACCAAGAAGGAGTAGACGGCTGGAAATAATCAAACTCAGGGCTGAAATCAATCAATTGGAAACAAATAAAACAATTCAAAGAATCAATGAAACCAAGAGCTGGTTCTTCGAGAAAATCAACAAGATCGACAAACCCTTAGCCAAGCTAACTAAAAGGCAGAGAGACACCACCCAAATCAAGAAAATCAGAAATGAAAAGGGGGATATAACTACAGACACTGAGGAAATCCAAACAATCATTAGGACTTACTTCAAAAGTCTATATGCCACAAAATTTGAAAATCTAAATGAAATGGACAATTTTCTTGATCGATTTGACTTACCAAAGCTGAATCAGGACCAGGTACATCAACTAAATAGTCCTATATCCCCCAAAGAAATAGAAGTGGTCATAAAAAGTCTCCCATCCAAAAGAAGCCCAGGAACAGATGGCTTCAGCGCAGAATTCTACCACACCTTCACAGAAGAGCTAACATCAATTCTCTTCAAACTATTCCACAAAATAGAAACAGAAGGAACATTACCAAACTCATTCTATGAAGCCACAGTCACCTTGGTACCTAAACCTCACAAAGACTCAACAAAGAAAGAGAATTTCCGGCCAATCTTCCTTATGAACATTGATGCAAAAATACTTAATAAAATACTTGCAAACCGAATCCAAGAACACATCAAAGATATTATCCACTATGACCAAGTAGGCTTCATCCCAGGTATGCAGGGGTGGTTCAATATATGGAAATCCATCAATGTGATCCACCATATTAACAAACGAAAGAAAAAAACCACATGATAATCTCCCTAGATGCTGAAAAAGCATTTGAAAAAATCCAACATCCATTCATGTTCAAAGTATTGGAGAGATCAGGGATACAAGGCACCTATCTCAACATAGTAAAGGCGATATACAGCAAGCCTATAGCCAACATCAAACTGAACGGAGAGAAACTTAAAGCAATCCCACTGAAATCAGGGACAGGACAAGGCTGCCCACTCTCTCCATATCTCTTCAACATAGTCTTGGAAGTCCTTGCTAGAGCAATAAGACAGTTGAAGGAGATCAAGGGGATACAAATTGGAAAGGAAGAAGTCAAATTATCACTATTTGCAGATGATATGATAGTATACATGAATGACCCAAAAACTCTACCAGGGAACTCCTACAGCTGATAAACACCTTCAGCAAAGTGGCCGGATACAAAATTAACTCAAGAAAATCAGTAGCCCTCCTGTATACAAAAGACAAAAGGGCTGAGAAAGAAATTAGGGAAACAACACCCTTCACAATAGTCACAAATGACATAAGGTACCTCGGAGTAACCCTAACCAAGGAAGTCAAAGACTTGTATGAAAAAAATTTCAAATCTCTGAAGAAAGAATTAGAAGAAGATATGAGAAGATGGAAAGATATCCCATGCTCATGGCTTGGCAAGATTAACATAGTAAAAATGGCCATCTTACCAAAAGCAATCTACAGATTCAATGCAATGCCCATCAAATTACCATCACAATTCTTTACAGACCTGGAAAGAAAAACTCTCAACTTCATATGGAATAACAAGAAACCCAGAATTGCTAAAACAATCCTCTACAATAAAAGATCTTCTGGAGGTATCTCCATCCCTGATCTTAAGTTGTACTATAGAGCAACAGTTTTAAAAACTGCATGGTACTGGCATAGAAACAGAATGGTGGATCAATGGAACCGAACAGAGGACCCAGAAATAAACCCACACACTTATGGACACCTGATCTTTGACAAAGATGCCAAAACCATTCAATGGAAAAAAGATAGCATCTTCAACAAATGGTGCTGGTCCAACTGGATGTCTACATGTAGAAAAATGAAAATAGATCCATACTTATCACCCTGCACAAAACTGAAGTCCAAGTGGATCAAAGACCTCAACATAAAACCAGACACATTAAATCGGCTTGAAAAAAAAGTGGGAAATACCCTAGAACTCATTGGTACAGGAGAAAACTTCCTGAACAGAACACCAACAGCACAGGCTCTAAGAGCAACAATCAATAAATGGGACCTCATGAAACTGAATAGCTTCTGCAAAGCAAAGGACACTGTCATCAAAACAAAGCGACCGCCTACAGATTGGGAAAGAATCTTCACCAACCCTTTATCTGACAGAGGACTCATATCTAGTATATATAAAGAACTAAAGAAGCTGAAAAGCAACAAACCAAGTAATCCAATTAAAAAATGGGGAACAGAGCTAAACAGAGAATTCTCTGTAGAGGAATACCGAATGGCAGAGAAGCACTTAAAGAAATGCTCAACCTCACTAGCCATTAGGGAAATGCAAATCAAAACAACCCTGAGATTTCACCTTACACCCATGAGAATGGCCAAGATCAAAAACTCAAGTGACAACACATGCTGGAGAGGTTGTGGAGAAAGGGGAACCCTTCTCCACTGCTGGTGGGAATGTAAACTTGTACAACCACTCTGGAAATCAATCTGGCACTTTCTCAGACAACTAGGAATAGTGCTTCCTCAAGATCCAGCCATACCACTCCTAGGCATATATCCAAAAGAGGCTCAAGTACACAAAAAGGACATTTGCTCAACCATGTTTATAGCAGCTTTATTTGTAAGAGCCAGAAGCTGGAAACAACCCAGATGCCCCTCAACTGAAGAATGGATGCAGAAATTGTGGTACATCTATACAATGGAATATTACTCAGCAATGAAAAATAAGGAAATCATGAAATTTGCAGGTAAATGGTGGGATCTGGAAAGGATCATCCTGAGTGAGTTGTCCCAGAAGCAAAAAGACACACATGGTATATACTCACTCATATAGACATACAACATAGGACAAACCCACTGAAACCTGTGCATCTAAAGAAACTAAGCAAGAGAGAGGACCCTAACTAAAATGTCCAATCCCCATCCAGAAAGGCAAAGAGGATGGACATCAGAAGAAGAAGAAAACAGGAAACAACCTAGGAACCTACCACAGAGGGCCTCGGAAAGCCTCTGCCCTAAAGACTATCAAAGCAGATGCTGAGCCTGATGGGCAACTGTTGGGCAGAGTGAATGGAATTTTATGTAAGAACTGGGAAATAGTAAGAGCTGGAGAGGACAGGGCCTCCACAAGGAGAGCAACAGAACAAGAAAATTTGAACAGGGAACTTCCCAGAGACTCATCATCCAACCAAGGACTATTCATAGAGATAACCCAGAACCAACCCCTGCACAGATGTAGCCCAGGGCAGTTCAGAGTCCAATTGGGTTACATAGTAATGTGAAGAGGGACTGCCTCTGACATAATCTGATTGGCCTGCTCTTTGATCACCTCTCCCTAGGGGGGAGCAGCCTTACCAGGCCATAGTAGAGGACAATGCAGCCACTTTTGATGTGAACTGATAGACTAAGATCAGAAAGGAGAGGAGAACCTCCCCTATCAGTGGACTTGGGGAGTGGTAAGCAAGCAGAGGGAGGAGGGAGGGTGGGCTTGGGAGGGGAGGAGGAAGGGGCTTATGGGGGGATGCAGAATGAATAAAGTGTAATTGATGAAAAATTAAAAAAAATAAAGAATTAAAGAAAAAAATAAAAAATAAATAAAAACGGGGTGGGGAGCTAAACTGAGAATCCTCAACAAAGGAATCTTGAGTGGTGGAGAAACACTAAAAGAAATGCTCAAATGTCCTTAGTCATCAGAGAAAAGCAAATCCAAATGATTCTGAGATTCTATCTTATACCCATAAGACTGGCTAAGATAAAAAACTCAAGTGACAGCACATGATAGCAAATATTTGGAGAAAGGGAAATATGTCTCCATTGCTGGTGGGAGTGTAAACTTTTACAACCACTTTAGAAATCAATCTGGTGCTTTCTTAGAAAACTGGGAATAGGCATAATTTAAGACCCAGCTATACAACTCCTGAGCATACACCTGAAAGATGCTTCACCACACTACAAGGACATTTGCTCAACCACATTCAAAGCAGCTTCATTTGTAATAGCCAGAAACTGGAATCAACCTAGAGTCCCTCAAAAGAAGAATGGATAAAGAAACTGTGGTATATTTATACAACAGAATACTACTCAACCATTAAAAACAAGGAAATCATGAAATTTTCAGGCAAATGGATGGAACTAGAAAAGATCATCATGAGTGAGGTAAAACAGACACAGAAAGGACGCACATGGTATATACTCACTTGCAAGCAGATTTTATTCATATAGTAGAGGATAGACATACTACAATGCACAGATCCCATGATGTTAAGTCTGATGGTTATCTTAGGCTTCGTGTTGGCCCACGATAGGGGAGTGGTGGATATCTCTGACCTGGGCTATGTTTCCTGCTTTTTATCATTTCTGCCTGATGGGACTTCCCTTCCAGGTCTCAGGGGAGGAAGACCAACTTAGTCTTCATCTGAAGAGATGAGCTGGGATGTCTGGGTAGAGGGACTCTTATTTTCTGAGGAAAAGTGGAGAGGGGATGCAAGAGGGAGGGTGGGACTTGGAGTAGAAGAAGGAGTGGCCTATGACCGAGATGTAAATTGAATTAGTTTAAAAAAAAAACAACACCATCCATTTATTTAGTATAGGATACAATTAAAAATAAATGCCTAAAACTGTTAGTGCCTTTGTTGACTCTTGTTTCCTCTGTGTTGTAGACGAATTGAACAGTCTCTGCTCTGTTTCATGTCTGAACATGTCCTTTGATTATCAACCTTTGCCCTACTTTTCCAGAAAAAAAATTAAGTCATCAGAAACCCTGACTCAGGGCCAGCAAGGGCTTAGAAAGTTTCAGTTTGGGAGATGAAGGAAAATCACAGGAGGACAAAGTCTATTCACTTTTAAAACTCTGCAAATCTTATGAAAAGAAAATTTAAAAGCAGGTTTTAAGTTCTTAGTGCAGGGTTTTAAAGTTGAGGATAAAGTGAATCTTTCCAAACAGAGATACAGCCAGGATTGTAAAAGATCCCTGGCTTTCTTTCAGTGAATGTTTCAATTATGAAGCAGCAGATTATTTTAAATCTATTTTAGTTTGTGTAATATATTATCATACATAATGTAGAAACTAAAACTGATGTATATATCATTCATAGCCCCTCCATAATTATCTATCTATCTATCTATCTACCTATCTATCTATCCATCCATTTACACACATATTGAACGCCAGTGTACATTTTCTTAGTTAAGGTATAGTACTGTGCTGTTAGATGATATATACTTTGGAATCTTTATCAAGCTATAAACAGATTTATACTGTTCATGTTTCTCATGCTGTCTTGGTATTATAGTGTACATATTTTTCAAGTTACTATGTAAAATCTAGGAATATCAGCACACCCAAAGGTCTCAAACTGAAATTGTCACATCACTGTCTGTTCATTTTAAATCATCTACTTTAAGCCATCAACATATGTGTGAGGTCTCATCATATATTTAAATAGTCAATGAGCTCTGTGTGCTCTTTCCTCAGTTTTCCTGCTCTTGATCTCATGGACAAATTTGGTCAAATTATAACTAAAGGATCAATTTGTTAAAGTATTTTTTGACTCACTGTCTTCTTTTACAAAATGTAATCCCTTCAGGTCTTTCATACAGTTGAGAAAATTGATGTCCATCAGGCTTGTAGACATCGGAAACTTTGACAGACTTGAGTGTTGAAATATGTCTAGATGGATCTGGCCCTCTGACATCTGGGTATTGATGTATCACCGGGGGACTTCTCCATTTTCTTCTTCAGTAAATCATATAAAATCCAGACTTAGATAAGTGTAAAATTTGGAGAAAGAGCAAGGCAAGTACTCTGAAATAAGTGACATTGTAGGTAACTACTGGGGACACATACAAAACGCTGTGCTATAAAGAACTCTAAATCACACAGAATCCTGAAGACCACAAGTAATAGCAAAGGAAATGGAAGTCTAGTTTATCTGCCTTCTCAGGAGGGAGCTCCCCTCATTTCAGCTCAACTCCTCACAAAACGAAAAGGGGATCAACATAACAACCTCCAGGTACGTTTTATACTGTAATTTCTTTCTTGTTCTTAGTGGTGTGTGAATTTGATATTGGCCATTTTTTTTTTTTGCCTTAGAAATGATGAAACTGACTCACAAAATCAGAATATTATGTGGCTTTTTTCCTAACTCCCACTTGTTATCATATGTGGGTGTCTCAAAGTCATGCCACATCAAAAGTGCTTTAGACAATAAGTCAATAGCACCACAAATCAGAACTCTGATCCCCAGGTCCCAGATGACTCAGCTGGCCAGACCATCACTCCCTGTAGAACTGCATGCCTGGCTGAAGAAAGGGCAGAACCACCAGGTGATGGTCCTGATTATAAAAAGGTGTCCTTGTTTGGTTCCCAGGCAGAATGATATAGAGACTAGATAATGTAGCTTAGCAGCTTGCAAAGAAAAAAAAAAGGAAGCCAAACTGCTCACAAAGAAAATCCACAGTGACCCAAAGTATAGCTCAAATGTTATCCTCCTCCTCCCTTAGTTCAAATAGAATTAGGACAAAGAGGAACATGAATGTAGAGACAGAAGAAGTGAAAAGAGGGAGTAGAAGATAAAAGAAGAACAAAAATAAAAAGAATGAGAAAAGGAGTTTGTCAAAAATACTATTCTTTCCAGTGACTAAAATGCATGGCCATTACTCATGCTTTGTTTCACAGACACTCTTGCTGTAGATTTTATTTCCCCATCTATTTTCCTTTATACCAGTGTTAGATTCTCTATAACACCTTGTTAGCAGTACTTGGGTATTCAGGACCATGCTTTGTCTGTGCCTCAAATCCAAGACCGACCATGCCTATGAGGGCTCTAAAGTCAATTAATGAGTAATAGTAAAGCATCCTATTTCCATGACTCAAGGGACCAGTGAGGACTTTCCCGATACAGAAGAGCTAGCTACAGACAAGATTAGGCTAAAGCAAAAGACGGAAGATCGGTAATTGCTTTTCAGAAAGAATGAAGAGTTTAGATCAGAGTCATTAAGAAGTTGCCTTCCAGGACAGTAAATTCCTTATTAAACTGCTTGACTTGATTCTAACTTCTCAAAGACCTTAAATATAGTTTACTCATAATCCAATAGTGAGTTTTCTTTCTACTAAAACTTTCTGAATATTAGAAACATTATTAAGTGAGTTATCGAGCTTTCTCTTTGGGGTACAAATGAGATTGTTATCTTTTTTGTCAGTTATATCAGCATCACACATTCTGCAGTCTCACACATGGCGTGGTTCCTGTCAGTCTGTCTGTACTCTGTTGGTGTTCTGCTGGGTCCTCAGGAGTCAGAACATAGAGAAAATTAAAGTGGAATGCAGGTATTAATTTGTGGTTTATAGCATACTTCAGGCATAATTTGATTTGATGCTAAATTCAGACAAAAAGTAATAAGTAATTCTGAATTATTGTTGGTATTACCACAGAAATTTTTCTAATAAAATTTCAGGAAACAATCCATAGTCTTGTTCAGTTGTAATGCCCATGAACCACAACAATGACCAGCACAGCAAGATATTCTTAAAAGTGCAATGGTGGCACTTACATTTTGGTGGTAAATGATAACTCTTGATTTGGACGCAGGAGAGAAATCAGGCCTGGTACTTTACCCTAACTAATTACATGAGGCTACTGAGGCTAAGAACATAGTAAAAGATCCTATTGTGCTTTTAAAAATGAGTACAACTGCTAACTGCATTCTGAATACTTATACTTATACCCACTCATATACATATAACTTTCACCCCTCATCAAAGAAAGTGCTTTTTTAAGAAGAAGGAGCTCTTTATAGACAGCTACAATTAGTTAAATGAAGAGAACAACTGACTGTGGGTGCCTAGACATCTACAAGACAACTTCTGCACCTACGCTCAGTGGACAACAGGGTTTTGTTTTTGTTTTGAACCAAGATTTCATACATCCCAGGTGTCCTTGAACTCCCTGTGTAGATAAGCTTGGCTTTGAACCCCTGATCCTCCTGTCCCTGATTCCCAAGTACTGACATTATGATATACACCACCATACTTCAGTAAAACAAAACTTCCATGTGCACCCAGAGATATTTGATGGCCAAGCAAATAATTAATTTGAGTAAATATCCTAGATCTTAAGAAATTTAAATTCAATTAACTGACCCAGAGCATGTAGACAGCTTGGAATTCCTGCAGGTTCCCACAGACAGCAAAAGCTCCGCTGGAGTCTCGGACCTGTATCCATGGTTACGGCCACTTCACTGAACATGCATTACACTTGCACTTCTCAAAATGGCAGCCATATGCCACATGAAGCTGTGACCTTTGAAATGTGAACAGTTCCAAAACAGATTTTCTAGTTTCAAATGGGCTACATTTTTCACCAACTAAAGACCCAAATTCATTTTATATTGTCCCAAACTTTGTGAGCTGCTATGAATGCACCCAGACACAGCAGAGCAGCCATTCTTAAGACTGCTTCCATTCAGGAAAAATAGTTATCCACTGAGGAAGTCTTTTTTTTTTGTCATTAAAACTAATTAATGAATATTTTAGGAACAAACATACTTGTGGAGAATCAGCTGAATTACTCTTGCCAGACACTTTGTATAGTTAATTAATGCTAATTAGGAACTATAGGTTCTATTATATTACATGTAGTCATAAATCTTATTAATCTCATCCTATTTGGAGATGCATTTAAATGCCAGTTTTTAAAAAATGATTTCTAATATTAGTTTTCAGAAATGTGAAGATCTAAGAATTTAAGCCTTTCTTTTTTGAAAATTTAATTATAAATTTCTTCTAAATAAAAAAGCCAAGATGTTTCTTACTTGAAAATAAGAAAATATGCTTTAGAAAGCACTCACATTTTAATTCCATAACAGAAAAAAATATGTTAAGTAATTTTTCTTAAATTATCTTGCATGAATTATTCAGTTCAATACTTCTATAATTTGACTCTTTGGATTACATAAAAATCTTTAAGCATGAGATTTCAGGATTTGTGCTTAGATCAATAGAGGCAGATCTTTTGCAAGCAAAACCCAGAAGTTTTATTTAAAATGTTTTCTTTATTTTATATTTGTTTATTTATTTTTGTATGTCTGTATATGTTTACATATATGTGGTATACATCTGTTTTCAGGTGTGTTACATATGTAAACATGTATGTGTGTGCGTGCACGTGTGCCCGTATGTAAAAGGACAAGGCTGACATCTGTATTCTTCACTCCCCACCTTATTCATTGAGGCGGGGTCTTTCTATTGAACTTAGAACTTGACCCAATAATTTTGCCTCTATATCTAGGCACTGCAATTGCAGGAGGGAGGCCAGGTCCATCCAGCATCTACATGAGTTCATGGAAATCCAAATTTGGATTCTCATAGTTGAATGGCAAGAGCCTTATCTACTGAGCCAACTTCTCAGTCCCTTTCTAGGTTATTCTTATGAATAAGCAAATGTAGATAAAATATTTTAGTTACACACACACACACATATATATATGTATCTAAAATATTTATATATTTTATATATATATATATATTTGCTAGATCAGTCACTATTTTCACTCTTTCTTTCATGTAGTCCAAGAAAAACATTAGCATACATAAAGATGAGAGAAGACAAAGTTAGAGAGCCTAGTTCCTCTAACCTAGCCTAAAGCTCACAAACAACATAAAACCGCTGCTCTGGACAGCTCTGTGAGTAGCACAATCTTTTGTCATCCAAAGCTGTTGCAACATCATTAGAACCAATTAGAATCTAATTAGGGCATGCATTACAGAGCAAACAGGTGATAAGATTTATATATGGAGAACAATTATACACTTTTTTCCTTTCAAGTGCTAACTTTAATTTGTGAACACTCTTCAACACTAGGGGGTGTTTTCAAGGGGCCCATTGTGAAAAGACTTAGATGTTTCTCAGAGGTAAATCTTAAAACCACAGTGAGATTCTACCTGTAAAACTCAGAACCCAGAGCATCATTTTGGTAGCCTGGGTTTTCTCTGGAAGTTATCGTGACATAGGTTTAAAGTTCAGGTATTTGGAAAATAACCTTGGAAATGAAAATTATGAATCAAGAAAGGGAGAAGAGGAAGGAAGAAAGGAAGGAAGGGAGGGAGGAAGGAAGGAAGGGAGGGAGGGAGGGAGGGAGGGAGGGAGGGAGGGAGGAAGGAAGGAAGGAAGGAAGGAAGGAAGGAAGGAAGGAAGGAAGGAAGGAAGAAAGGAAGGACCAATACCTGACATGTCTCTGGACACTAAGGCTAAATTCTGCTGAAATATTCTGTAGATGAACATAGAATGTGCTCAAGGAAAGAGAGAAGATGAAGGTGTTCTTGAACAGGTGCTCATCTTGTATGTGTCTAGATTACACTGTTAGCTGTTTGTTCCTTTCACTCCAGTTTCTACATGTGGAGTATCAATTGCTTCTATGAACACTGCATACCACAATATCAAAAAAGACCTGGAGCACAGAGGGGAAAACAAGCAAAATTATGCATACAAGCAAAAATGAATTGCTGTTAAATCATCGGCTTGTATGAAGCCTGCCAATACAATAAAGGTTGTACTCAAAGATGGACCAGAAGACCAAGCATCACAGAAGGTGCCCAGTGCAGCCCTATGTGCACCAAGGGATTGCTGTCTATAGCTTAGTGGTACAAAGCTACAAGGCAGGGTACTGTTATTCATATATTACGGTATTTGTAGGGTTCTCTGGGTTGGCAAAGCAACTGAAGTCATAAAGTCATGCTTCCTCATATTTGCTACACTGACAAGAGTAAACAGTGTCAATGGCCTCTTCATATACTCAATTTCTTATTCTTATCCAAGAATTTTTTCTTTTCTGTTCGGAGTCACCACTGTTTGGCAACTCTTGGGTAACCACAGAGAAACAGTCAGCCCCTAAATAAATGGTGCCTATTTAGCAAGCAACTGATGTTTGGAAATTGTGATGGGGTCTTAACATCTCTGTGATGCTGTTGAGATGGAGTCATAAATACTGATGCCACTTCAGTGTGGTCACCAGTGGAGAAAGCAAAAAGGCTGTTAGTTACTCCTATAAGGGGTTTTCTAGAAGCATCCAACCAGAGCAGAGTGTGTAGTCCCGAATATTCGGACTACTCTGAGGCTTCAGAGCCAGTGGTGCAAGTGGAAGAAACTTTCATAACATACCCACCTGAACTGTGATTGTGGACCATGTTTCAGGAGAATAAGCTGTGCTCCTTGGTACTCTCATATTTCTCCAGGGTGGTCTTGCTTTTCTTGACAAACTATTATCGTCACAACATTCTTTGAAAATCAAGTTTCCATTCTATTCCCAAGGCAAGCTTTCTTTTAGGAATTGATCTTTGCTTCTAATTCCATGGTTTGAACGTCATCCCTGATGGATGACAGCTTTACTGTAATCATTGACTGTGTTTGTAATTTTCTGAGCCTCCATACCAATCCTAGGTTCAGCATCTAGAGGCATGTAGCTCAGACCCTCTCTGGAAGTGTGTTGTTACAGAAAACTGTACTTATATTGTATAATATATTTCAATATTACATAAAATATTAGATTTATTGTGATTTTTTTAGTTATTTGCTGAATTATCATGCAAGAACTCATAAAGTTGAGTCTTACCAAAAACAGCACAAACACAGAAAAAATAATTCATTGAATAACCTCTTCATGTTTTTCAGTTTACAAATTTTACAGTTTACATCTCATCTTTAACCCCATCACTGAATCATATTAAGTACTACTCTATTTCTTTTGTGGGTTTTTCTACTTAAACTTAAAGATAAAGAGGATATGTTAGCTCGAATAACTAAGAAAGCATCTGACTCACAATGGAGTTTTGTCTCATGTTCAAAAACAAGCAACCAGATATCTCTGCTTCCACTTATTAGCCTACAGCTGAAGTGTTGGATTTATTTTTAAAAGATACCCATCTCCACCCAGTGGCTATAAGACAACTGCAACAGCACGATTCCCTGAGTTCTCTAGTCTAGTGGTGGGGAAAAAAGGAGAGTATTTCTGGGAATTCACTATTAAATACTTACTGAGACTTATTGATGCTGATTGGCTTATTCACTTCTAATGAATAGTTATGGATTGAATTGCTCCCCTCAAAATTTAAACCTTTATATTTTGAAGTCCTATCCCTCAATATCTGTGAATGTTACCGTCTTTGGAAATGAGTAGTCAGAATCTAATTTATTAAGGTGGGGTAATATGGCAGGAGGTGATTATCTAGGCACTAATCTAATACAACTGGTATCTTTATGAAAAGGAGACATTTCAGTAAATATTTACAAGAAAAAATGTGATAAGACAGTAATTATGATGCTGCAGAAACACCAAACCTCACCTCCAGATCATCAGAAACTGAGAGAAAAAGCACAGAACAGATTCTACTTCACAGATCCCCAAAGGAACCACTTCCTCCCAACATGATGATCTCAGTTATGATCTCTGAACTCTAAGACTGTAAGACTTACACTCCAACAGTCTAAGTCACCTGGTTTGGTACACCTTAATTATAACACCAGAAAACGAATAAATTGACCTAACAGAACAATGAGATGATGTTCTGTTTAGACTTAAGTCATGTGAAGTCGCCACACTAGGAAGAAATAAGAGCACCAGCAGATGGGTGAAGGAAGGGATAACTCAGTGGGGTTAGAGTTGGAGGGTGATCAAAGGCTGCGCACGGTAGACTTCGACAGTCAACAGTTTCTTCCAGTTCTAGGGATGCCAAGCTCTCATCCCCACTTATCCGAATGATAAGTCTTTGTCTCCTCAGTTCTCCAACCTAATATTCAACCCCAGGAAGATCAAGTAACTCATGGATCCTGCAAACATTGACAACAGCCTTGGTTTGACTGAAACTCTTTGTTTTCAACTCAGGTATTATTGTCTGAAGGAGACACCACAGACTGCCCCCTCAAAAAAAAAAAAAAAAAAAAAAAGGAGATCCATCTGCACAGGCCCCTTCCAGAAGCCTCTGATCAGAAGTTTGATTTCAGATGGGGCTTCATTGTAAAAACAAATATGATGTGAATGATTAGGAGTCTCAGTACTGGTAGATACCAGTATTTAATGCATGTCTAGAGGCTACATGCACAGAGGTCAGAGAGCCAAGCCATGTCAGAGTGAAGTGGACCATAATTCAAAGCCTTCATGGGGTAGAAATTGGGTTCTCATGAGGAGTTTCGGTTGATAGGTTTTGAGGGAATTAGATGCAAGTCACCTGAAGTTGCAGAATGATTGGGAAGTAAGTACTATGGCTGGTATGCACAGTTCATTCGAAATGTGATGACTAACTGAGACAGCAAAACTGGCATCAACTAGGTGTTCTAGGGAAATAGTCATTGCTGAGCAGTTTTAAGGCACATGCCAGGATCAGCTACATCAGGGAACTGGGACATGGGGTAGGGCATAAAAAGGAAAACTTTATCAACTGTGTCTGAAAACTGCTTTTGGTGTGACAACATACAACTCTTGTTTAAAAATGGATAATGAGGCAATAGAATATCATAAAACAATCACTTCAACGTGTTAATTGGAAAAAATGCTACACAAGCTACTGTAGCAGTTATAATACCTGGTCAAATGTTGCAGTATGTCCACAGTATGATACATTGCTATGTTAAGTTTTTGTTGATTGTGTTCTTACACTGGCCTTTAGCCATCTGTTTGTCACTGGCCTTGACTGGTCATTGCTGGAGCCAGCGGGGGATTTTCAGGCATGCAGGAGAAGCCCTGCCTGGGTTGTGTGTTGGGAGCTGGATCTCTGCGATAGGCCTGAAGCTTTTCTCTTCCGGTTGTGACCCAGCTGGACTTTTAGGCAGGGAAATTAGGGTGTGGGTTTCTAACCTGTGTGATCCTGAGGGGTCCTGCCAGTCTCCTCAGGGCAGGTAGTAGAGCTGTGAATCATAGGCTGGATGTCTACATCTCTCCAATCCAGAGTCATCTTCAGGATTGAAGGAGTACCTGGGAAGTCTGAGGATGGTCTGATGCGAGTCTGGCTGGGGGGAGGGGGAGGTCCTCTCCTCTCTCCAGAGAAACGTTAGTGCTGCTGGCACTTCAGAGTCCGCAGAGCAGCAGCTTCGTTGCCCTGCACACACTGCATTCTGCTCCTGGTATTCAGTTGCCGCAGGAGGACCAGTAGAACCCTGGCTGGGACCCTATCCCTGGTATCCTGGAGGTGTCCTTAGGTAGGCGGAAGAAGTCGGGTCCGAACGCTAAAACTGTGGTTTTGGGAGTTCTGTTCTATGCACCAGATGCTGGAAGCCTAGGACAACTTGTTTCTCTTAGACCCAGGAGTCATCTTCAGGGGACCTGAAACTGTGGGTACCTAGCTCCCGGAATGCCTCCGCTCTTTCACGTTTTGGAGTCAGCATCCAGGTCACTCACTTGGTCCACAGTCTCAGAGAGAGGAAGTGCTGGGTGCTGCTGTCTTGGAAAGTTGAGTATGCCTTTTCTTCATTGCTTCTATTTCTATTTTCAGGCCTTGAACAGTTTTATTTATGTCTTTCACCTGTCTGTTTTTCTGGCCTTCTTTAAGGATTTATTGCCCTCCTCCAATTGTTTGTGTTTTCCCAATTTCTTTAAAGGATTTATTCATTTCCTCTCTAAGGATGTCTAGCATCTCCATAAAGTTGGTTTTAAGGGTGTGTTCCTGTGCTTCAGCTGTGTTTCGATATTTCAGGGTTGTTGTAGTGTGGTAGCTGGGCTCTGGTGGTGCCATATTGCCCTGGCTGCTGTTGATTGTTTTCTTACACTGGCATCTAAGTATCTGGATTTGGAATGAATACCCGTCTAGGAGCTGATCTCTGAATTTTTTGTTGTTGTTGTTTTGGGTTCTTTGTTTGTTTGTTTGTTTGTTTTTAGATGGGTGTTTTATTCCTTGGTTTCCGTTTCCTCTTTGGTTTTCTGGTGTTTGTGGTCTGTATTTCTGGTGGCTGGGGTGACCTCTGGTCCAGCAGTGAGTCTCCATCAAAATTTGGTGGCTGGACTTCTTGTAGTTAGAGCACTCTTTGGTCCAGCAGGGAATCTCTGGTGTGGCCTGTGATTGAGCACTGGGTATCCACCCATGTAGTGGTGGAGCATGGAGTGGGAGTGGGTGGGAGTGGAATGTCAGTAGCTTGAGTCCCTTGGCTCAGATCAGGGGGAGTGGGAGGGACCATAAAGTAGGTTGTGGGCTTCACCTGAGCAGAGGATGTCCACAGGTGTAGGGCTATAATACAGTTTTTGAAGAAAGAAAGAATTGTTTAAGGTAAGAACAAATTCTGCATGATAGTAGAGAAATCCCGAATTGTGCTTTAGGGGAAGGTTGAAGACGCTGCAGTTATCACTGATGTGTATATCTACACTGATGTGTAGATAATAAAAGCTGAACCATCAGTATATATATATATTCATGAAATGGGCCGTTAACATTCTGTTTGTTTTATGTTTGACTCTATAGAGTCTACTAATTTACAATTAAATTTAAAAAAAAAAAACACTTGGCCTAATGAGCTAATAATTGCAAAGAACTCAGAGCAGAGATAAACAGCACCACAAGAGGGTAAACTTCTATTTGTGAAAGTCAAAACACCAGAGACTTTAATTACATCTTTTGCTAAACCTGGCTTGTAATCAGCTTTGGGGACCAGTTTATTAATGTCTTAATGTGGAGTTTGTAAACAATATGATGAAAAGTATTTCATTTCCCAAATATGAATATTTTGAAAACAGGGATTTTATGATTATTTTGCCTCAAGCCAATTGGTTTCTCTGTTTTTATTTGACATTCAAGGGGATCTAATTAAACCATCAGAACATCCATTTAAGTTTTTCAATTGAGCAAGGGGTATGTGTTTGAGGGAGGACAAATCTAGGATAGCAGGAAAAACTGCACCTACAAAAATACAGACATGCACATGCACACAGACAGACAGAGATGGAGGTAAGCTCAGGATAATGGAGATATGGATCATTGATTTTCAGCACTTTATAGAATTCAATTTACATTAAAATGCTGAAGGTTATGCCAAAGTTTCTCAGGTCTGGTACTTTTCAATTATATGTTCTGAAAAAAAATGCAGGAAGGATTTATATGCATACAAATGTATACACATGCATATATTCTTTCAAATTTGAAACATATCAAAATTACAAAAAAGAAGAAACAGAACCAGGGACATTCTTATATAGTTGACTTTAATTCTGCAAAGTGTCTTTTGATCAGTTTCTGGAAAAATCGGATGGAATTTGCATTTCTGTGTATATAGATTATATTGGTATATATCTATTAGTGTCATCAGCCAATAAAAATTCAAAACATGGATTTATTTTTAATTTACTGGTATGTGTGCATTACTTATATCAACTTGAAAAATCAAGATATATATCCTGAATAAGCATTCTTACTCTCTATTTAGAAAGCTTTTCTTTGGAGAGGTAATCAAGGTTAAATAAGTCAAGTAAGTCTTGCTTTATTTACCCTGCTGATCTTTACCTCTTGCCTATTCCTCCAAGTCAAATCCCCAAACCTTACCCCAGAACTGTAGCAGACCACCTGCTGCTTCCTCTCCTCACACTCTGCCCCCACTCCCAGAGGACTAAAGACATCCTGTTGAAACAACTGTTTTGCCCCGCCAAGGGCCCCATCAGCTCCCGCTTTCTATCCCATCCCCATTCTAAGTGTCATCTTCCAAACCCAGAAACATTTTACCTGGAACTCCCAGTAGCCACAACTACCACAATCCCAGAAGAATTTCCCACCAGGAACAGAGAGGGCAACAGAAACTCAGGAACAAACATCCACTAACAAAGACAAGATGAGATATCAGCACCAAGAATTACAAACTTCCCAAATCCAGGCGCCTAGATGCCATATTAAAAACACAATCAGTGCCGAGCATGGTGGCGCATGCTTATAATTTCAACACTTGAATAGGCAGAGGCAGGTGGGTCTCTGTTAGTTTGAGGCCAGTCTGGTCTACAAAGCGAGTCCAAGACAGCCCAGGAAACACAGAGAAACACTATAGAAAAAAACCAAACCAAAACAACCTCCCCAAACAAAACAAAACAAAAACCATGATCAATAACAGTAGGGCAATACATCCCCCACTAAAGCCCAGCCACAGCAAGCATTGCGACACAGCTGAAGCACAAGACAAAGACCTTGAAATAGCCCTTATGAATTAATAGAGGTCTTTAAAGATGAAGTTAATAAATCTCCTAAAGAAATTTATGAAAGCACAAACTAATGGTGTAAGGAAATAAAATAGTTCAAGACTGAGGAGTGGAAATAGAATCAATAAAGAAAATGCAAACGGAGGAAAATCAGGACATGTAAAATTTAGAACAGGAATGTCAGAGATTCAAGAAATAGAATTGAAGAGATAGAAGAGTCTCAAGCATTGAAGACACAATAGAAGAAATGGATACCTCAGTCAAAGGAAATGTAAATATAAGAAAATTGTGGCACAAAACATCCAGAAAAATCTAGGACACTAGGTCAAGACCAAATCTAAGAAAGATGGGAATAGAGAAAGGAGGTGAAGAACCCAGGGCAATAGCACAGAAAATATTTTCAGAGAAGAAAAATTTCATAGCTAAAAAATTATACAAATAATATATAATATAAATAATATAAAAATTAATAACTTATTAAGGCACAAGAAGCATGCAAATATGCCAAATTGGAAAAAACAGAAAATAAAGTCCCACTGACACATAATAACTGGTTTTGAACATAAAGAACAACAGCAAAAATACTGAGATTTGCAAGGGAACATCCCAAGTAACATATGTAAGTTGAACTATTAGAATAAGAGCTGATTTCTCACCAGAGACTTTAAAAGCCATTAGGGCCTGGACAGATGTTCTACAGCTTTTGAGAGACCACAGATGCTAGTGTAGACTACTATACCCAGCAAAACTCTCAGTCATAATAGATGGAGAAAACAAGACATTCTATGAAAAAACCAAATTTAAGCAGTATCTTTCTACAGAACTACAGAAGGGGTTATAAGAGCAACTCTTAACTTAAAGAGGTTAATCACATTCAAGAAACCACAGGGAATAAACTATTTGCAACCAGCAAACCAAAAAAGGGAAAATACACAAAAACAACAACAGAACAGGAATCAACACATTTGCTCTTCAATCTCTCAACATCAATGGTCTCAATTTCCCAATAATAAGGCAGAGATGAACAAAACAGAGCCATCCTTTTCCTGCATCCAACAAACATATCTTACTGTCACTTCAGAGTAAAGAGATAGAAAAATGTAGTCCAAAAGAGGGGGCCTAAGAAACAAGCTGGTTTAGTCATTTTAATATCTGACAGAATCAACTTCAAAGTAGAACTTATCAGAAGAGATAAGGAAGGACACTACACACTCATAAAAATAAAAATCTACCAAGAGGAAGTTGTAAGTCTTAACATCTGTACCCAAAAACAAGGGCCTACTACATAAATCACATATTGACCCTTACACACTGACAGTGGAATACTTCAATATCCCAATAAAAGTCATCAAGACAAAAATGAACCATGGAAATGCTAGAGCTAACTGACATTATAAACCAAATGAACTAATGGACATTTACAAAGCATTTCACCCAAACACAGAAGAATATAATTTCTACTCTGCACCTAATGAAACTTCCTCTACACCTACAAAGACACAAAGCAAGTTTCAGCAGATAGAAAATTGAAATGAATCGCTGAATCCTATCAAACCATCACAGATTAAAGCTGGATAGCAACAACTGAAACAGAACGTTCACAAACTAAGGGAAACTGAACAGCTCTCTGCTGAATAAAGAGTGGCTCAAGACAGAAATTTTAAAAACTACGTTCTAGAATTGAGAGAAAATGGATACATAACATACCCAAACTTATGGGACACAATGAAGGATGTGCTAGGAGGAAAGTTCATAGCATTAAGCATCTACATTAAAAAAATGAGAGCAAGATCTCACACTAGCAACTCAACAGCACCTGAAAGCTCTAGAACAACAAGAAGAAATACATAGCAAGTTTCCTTCTTCATTCATGGGGTCCTGGATGTCAGTGGGGGCCTTGAATTCAGTTTCTGGGTAAAGAACAGGGGTTTCGTTTCTCTCAGGGACATCCAGTGCACTTTAGGGTGAGGCCCATACGCTAAACTAAGGTGTGGAAAAGGTTTTCCACAGAGTGTTATATTTAGCTCTTTTGGAATAAGATTGCCAGTGGCAAGGGAAACGGGCATTCCAAAGCTTATGGCTATATTGTGCTGAGCATGGCAGGGGTGCAGGCCAAGGCCCGTGCCTGGTCAGCTTGCAGCCGAGACACAGGCCTGGCGAGCCCAGCATGCCAGAGGGCAGGTTTGGTGAGATGCAGGCCTGGCAGGCCTAATGCGGACTGGAGGGTGCTTTGCCGGAGGTAGACACCCAGCTAGCAGCGATGAGGCAGGCTTCAGCGGTTGCCTGATGCTAACTTGCCCGGTGAACGGCAGACTGACAGCAGCCAGCAGCACGGGGCAGACTGACTGAAAGTCAAACCCCAACAGTCCAGAAGCTGCAAGCTCCTCCGGCAGGTGGCTGCCTCATTGACAGCTAAGTTCAGGTGTCCAGTGGCAATTCTACCACTGAATAAATGAGTCTCAGACAGTCTTGAAATGAGAAAGCTACAGGGGGGATACAAAGTGAATAAGGTGTAACTAATAAAAAATTTAAAAAAACATAAAGAAAACGACCTCCAAGAGGGGGAGAACTTCCAAAAGGGGGGAAAGGATAAATGAGAAAGCATTTATTTGTGTGAAATCAAGGGCAATATAAACTCGGGTCACAGGGAGGGATTTGGATTTCAAGGGTGAACATGGTTGTTTCGCTGGGGTCAGGGAGTCAGGGTACTTGATTTGCATGTATTTCATTTTCCATGCAGTAACATGGTCCTATCACAAGAAGGAGAATACAGTACTTAATTATCCTAAGGGTGAGGGGACAAACTCTAAGCACAATTGAAGGTCACTACTGAAGACTAAGATCCTTAGCAGGGTTCGGTATTTCAAAGATTTCTCGAACGCTTGTTGGACCAGTTTTCTTGTCAAGAAAGAGTCAGGCCTGTAATCTACCATGAGGGTTATGTGACACTCTTACAAAAGTTGGAGTCATGCAGATGGGGGATAGGAGGTGAGAGAGGATTTGGAGAAAGTGGAGGGGCTTTTAGCTCCTCTCTGAGAGAAGGGGGTTCACCATCATAGACCTAGCACAAAAATGTCTATCCAGAGATGTCAGACTTTAACCTAATCCAGCAAAGCTCCATAAGCAAGAAATAATTGAACTCAGGCCTGAAATTAATAATAGAGAAAAAATACAAAGAACCAATAAAACACTGAGTTTGTTTTTTGCTAAAATCAATAAAATTGATAAGTTCTCATCCAAATTAGCAAAATTAGGGATGAAAAGGAGACATAACTACAGACAGAGGAAATTCAGAAATGTACTCCACCATATTGGAAAAATCTAAAATAAATATATAATTTTCTCATTCATACTATTTACCAAAGTTAAATCAAGATCAGATAAACAATTTAAACATAAGTATAATTTCCATTAAAATAGAAGCTGTATTTAAAAGTCTCCTAAACACGAAAAGCTATAGGCCAGTAGTTTTAACACAGAATTCTACCAGACATTAAAAAAAAGAGATAATGTCAATATGCCTCAAATTATTCCAAAAATAGCAACAGAAGGTACATTGTCCAACTTGTTTTATGAGGTCATAGTTACCCTGATACCCAACCACATAAAACTAAGAAGAAAGAATTGTAGACCAATTGCCTTATAAACATAGATGCCTAAATTCTCAATAAAGTATTTGAAAACCAGGTCCAAGAACATATCAAAAAGATTATCCACTATGACCAAGTAGGCTTCATCTCAGAGATGCAGAAGTGGATCAAAACATGTAAATAGATAAATGTAATCCACCACATAAATAAACTGAAAAACAGAAACCACACAATCATCTCATTAGATGTAGAAATGGCCTTTGAAAAAATTCAACACAGATTCATGACAAAAGTCCTAGAGAGATTAGGGATACAGGGAGCATACCAAAAACATAATAAAGGCAGTTCACAGCAAGCCCATAGCCAGCATCAACTTAGAGAGATTACACTAAAAGTAATTACACTAAAATCAGGAATAAGTCAAGATTGTCCACTTGCTTCATAATTATTCAATATACTACTTGAAGTCTTAGCTAGAGCCAAAAGACAAATTTAGGTAATTAAGCACATAGAAATACAAAGGGAAGACACCAAAGTATCTTTATTTCCATATTATATTGTAGTATATACAATTGACCCTAAAAATCCCACCAGGAAACTTTAATAGCCAATAAATACTTGGAGCAAAGAAACTAGATACAAAACTAACTCACAAAAATCAGTAACCCTCCTATGTACAAATGGCAAACAGAATGAGAAAGAAATCAGGGAAACAATACCTTTCACAATAGCTTCAAATAATTTGAGAGTGCCTTGGGGCACTATAACCAAGCAAATAGAAGAATTGTATGATTAAAAACAAAAACAAAACAACAACAAAAAAAAACCCTTCAAGACTTTGAAGAGTAAAATTGAAAAGCATATCAAGAGATGGAAATATCTTCCATGTTCATTCAACTAAAATCTACAGTTCAATGCAATCACCATCAAAATTCCAAGAAAATTTTTCACAAATCTTGAAAGGACAATATTCAGCTTCATATGAAAACACACACACACACATACACATACACAAATGCTAGATAGATAAAACAATCCTGAATCATAAAAGAACAGCAGAAGACATCACTATCCCCAATTTCATGTTATACTACAAAGCTATAAAAATAGAAAGAGCATGGTATTAGAAGAAAAATCGATACATTGGTCAATGAAGTAAAATTGAAGATATAAACACACACACCTATGGATGGCTTATTTTTATAAAGAAACCAAAAATACATACTGAAAAAAAATGCATCTTCAACAAATGGTGCCAGTCAAACTGGATATCTGCATGTAGAAGAATCCAAATAGATCCATATTATCACCCTGCATAACACTCAACTTCTAACTGATCAAAGACCTCAGTAAAAACCCTGATACACTGAACCTTATCAAGAGAAAGTGGGGAATATCCTTGAACACATTGGAATAGGAAAAGACTTTCTGAACAGAACATGGTTAGCAGAGGCACTCAGACCAACAATTAATAAATGAGACCTCATGATACTGAGAGGCTTTGGTAAGGCAAAGGACACTGTCATTCAAAGCTGGTAGTATCTGTGGTAAAGGAAGGTACTCTTCAGGCCACAAAGAAAACGGTAAATGTCAACTCAGCCAGTTGACATTTACCATTAATCTGTAATGGAGTGCTGCCTGCAAAATATACTAGGGCAAAAGTGAGAACTTGTGAGAGTAAGGAGCAAATGTATGATTTGACTTAAGTCCTACTCCATGAGATGGAATTCATTGCTGACACTGTTTTGGTGATCAAAAATCTGATAGATAGCCCAGAGACCTTGGGTAAAACCAAACATTATTGCCAAGAAGAAGAAGAAGAAGAAGAAGAAGAAGAAGAAGAAGAAGAAGAAGAAGAAGAAGAAGAAGAAGAAGAAGAAGAAATAGAAGAAAAAATCTAGCAAGAAAATGATTATTGATGACATTATTCCATTCTCATGAATCAATACCTTGCTCTGCCATCATCAGAGAAGCTTTTTCTACAGTAGATGTGAACAAATACAGAGACCAGCTTGACAATGTGCAGAGAGTAAGAGACCTTGGAACCTCAGCCCTAAGAGGGTTATATCCATCAAACCCCTCCCCTCAGAGCTCAGGGATCCTGCAGAAGAAGAGATGGAAAGAGTGGAAGAGCCAAAGGGAATGGAGGGCACCAAGAAAACAGTCTTCTAAGCCAACATGACAGAAGCTCGTATGAACTCACAGAGACTGAGGCAGCATGCACAGGCCCTGCAGGGGTCCTAAAGCTGAAAGAAGAAGTGGACAAGTGTCCCCATCCCTAACCTGGAAGTGATCTCCAATTGATAGCTACTTGCAAATTAAATTTTGGTTTCCTCTGAGGGAACCTCACTGGGGAAACAACTGCTCTTAGCATATCCTGGAAGCCCAGCAGAAGATGCTGACACAAAACAAACCCAATCTTTGGAGGTTTCTTCTCTCACTGTGCCCCAACAGTGCTTTCCTTTAAAAAACTCTTACGATTTATTATTTTTTTATTTTGTTTATATCTTTTTTCTTTTTACCCTATAGATCCTTCTCTTGGACTCTTTGTTTGCTTGATTAGTTAGTTTTTATATTGTAGTATATTATATTTTATGTTATTATATATTATGTTATTATATATTATATTATATTTATTATTTAGTAGAATTATTATCCCCTGTTTGTTTTATAATGAGACACAGAAAGAGGTTGCATCCAAATGGGAACGAGGTGGGGAGGATCTGGGAGTTGTAGAGGGAGGGAAATTTGTAATCAGGATATATATGTGAGAAAAGAAATGAAAGAAAAAAATGCTCTGCTGATGACCCATTGATCTTTCCCCCTTAAGTACTTATTTAATAAGCATTAAAAGAATACTTTTAGATTGCCATTCTAATTTCCACTTTATATTTCCTTATACTCTTACCACTTCTTTTTTCTGTGATGAAATGATATCTCATATAGTTAGATTGGCCTTGAACTCACTACGTAGCTGACTTGATGTGCAACCAGTTGTGTTCCTGTTCATCCCGCCTCTATCTCCCAAAGGCTGGGTTGTGTCCTACCAAATACCACCTTGTACTCAGAATGTTATATATTAAGCTTAAGCTTCTCTGTGACCAGTATATTGTGAATATATTTTTATTTGACAGTAGATTATAACAGCCTTTTTGAGAACATTGCTAAAGTAACTAAATTTAAAATGGATGGTAAATACTAAGTAAACACAGTATACAAACTGGCCTAATGACAGGAGGAGATAGTATTGACAAAATTCACTTTTTATCGAGTGATAGCAGTTACTTTAAGGTCCCCCTTGAGCTCAAAGTTGTGACTAGATAGCAACAATGACAAGAATATAGACCATAATCGAGTTTGTCCTGGAACTAGTCAGCATGGCACTGAGAGCCAACCAGAAAGCTTCTCAATGGTCAGTGTCACACTAAGCAGGTGTTTATCTGAATGGCAGAAACTTGCTTTTTTCTAGTCATACCTTGTTGTCTCTCTACTGTGCGTCCCTACACATTTGTGTAATTTTCGCTTTACATTTTTTCTAATAGGCTTTCCTTTTATATTTAATTTTTCCATAAAATATATATTTGATGATTTTTTTAAAATTCTTATGGCATGCAGAGGGAGGAGGGAGGGTGGGATTGGGAGGGGAGGAGGGAGGGGATTATGGGGGGATGCAGAATGAATAAAGTGTAATTGATGAAAAATTTAAAAAAAAAGGAAAATAAATATAATTTAAGAACCTTAAATGACTTTCAAAAGTGGAGGAAAACATGGAGTTAGTCAATTTACATGAAGCACGTCTCGCCCCTGGGGGCAATGGTCTCCTGAACCTACTCAGACCTCGAACACTACCACTGCTAGTTCTAGAACTGATGCAGGATGTTCCAACGAGGGGGTTAAGGCTTCTCTTAATATTTCCTATAAGCCCACACCTGTTTGTCTATATCCCCCATTTTTATTCATTATTAGCCAGATAGAGCCAAGTAATTGTGGTGATGATACTTGCTTTTTTGCCCAATGCTAGAATGCTAGTGAATTTAGGTATGCCCTGGGTACGCGCATGCCTCGCTGGGTGCCTGTGCCCGTTGATGCCCCTCACGCTATGATTCTCTTCAGACAGAAAAGGGATCTTGGAATTACAGCCGCCATTGTTACTGCCATCACATTGGCAGCTGTTGGAGCTACCACCGCGGCATTAGCCAGGAGTCATACTGTGCCTGACTGCTCAGACCCTGAATAATCTTTTAGCCAATGTAGCTCATGCCTTAGATGTACAAAAAGGAATTAACGGTCAACTAAAAGGAGGCTTGATGGTGTTCAATCAGAGGATTGACCTCGTGCAGGAGCAAATTGATACCCTATGGCAAATCGCTCAACTTGGCTGTCAATGGAAGTATACTGGACTTTGTGTCACTAGCATACAATATGAGAATTTTTCCTGTGCTGCAAATCTGTCTAAACAATTGTCTAGCTATATTTTAGGTAATTGGACTGGAGAATTCCATACTACGATGGAGCAGCTGAGAGTGGCCATTGTCACGGTAAATTCTACCAGAGGGGACGCAGGACTAGCCACAGAATTATCATCATGGATTGCTGCAGCCATGAATCATCTGAAGGAATGGGCGGGCATGGGAGCGTTAGCAGGCCTTCTGGTGTTGGTCTCCTTGGTTTGCCTGTGGTGTATATGCAAGATTAGAGTCTCACAACAGCGTAATGCAGCCATGACCATTCAGGCCTTTACAGCCATTGAAGCAGGACAGTCTCCCCAAGCATGGGAGCTAAAATGTTATGCTCAGGATGCGAGGCTAAGCACTGCACTCAGGGTCAGCCGCTTTGGACCCAGAGAAGAGCATGTCTGATTGCATGCAGGTTGATGCCCCAGGTCCCGCCTCTGAGAAAAAGGTATTGGACGGGTCTGATGCTCTTTGGGTGGATGACACCTAAATGAACATCGGTACAAAGTTCCAATTTATTTCTAATATCAGAGATCAGACCTCTACTCTTGCCTGATGCGTCTAAAACAAAAAGGGGGAACTGTAGAGAGCTGCGGAATGCTATGCCTTAAAGATGGAGCTGGTTTCCGCCTTCCACCTTCCCGATGGTGAGTGCTCTCTGTCAGGAACAACTCCATATTTGGCTAAGGCTGAGGATCTGGCTTGCTTCTATGTATGTGGAGCTATCTGCATTGTCCACGTGGCACGCTGGGGTTGGCTACCCAGAGGCTATTTAAGCTGTGGGCTGGCTTTCCCCAGGGTCAGAAGATTGTTCAAGGTTCCTGAATAAACTGCATTGAAAAAAAATAAAATAAAAAAAAATCAAATAAATAAATAAATAAATTCTTATGGTCATATAATGAGAGTGTGGAGTGTTTAACTCTAAATGAGAATAACTTGATTACATCCCTTCCCTCAAATGCATCGGGATTATTCAAGATGGGAGGCTGGGAAGATTCTGAGAGCCAGATGTTGTGAACACTTGCCACGTCTTTGCTGGACATGTCAGGGCTATTGATCACGTGAACTTACATCGTTTGTGCCTCATGAACAGGACCTACACAAACACATAAGGTCACACCAGCCAAAATACCAGCATAGATGAGGAGTGTTCTTGAAGGCCAGCTCCAGTTCCTGCTGCTGCGAGAGCCAGGTTTCTTCTGGGATGTGATTCTTTGTCCATCAGATGGCCTTAACACCCCACACACACACAAGGAGCAACAGGTGAACTCAGTGCATTTAAAAACAAAGCATGTGAGGTATGGAGAGACGTGATGGTTGGACAAGGGAGGAGAAAGACTGAGGTTGGATCCGACACATGTGGATGTGTAAAATCCTCAGACAATGAAAGGATGCTCGGAGAGTCTACTAAAAATAAGCTGTTTTAAAATCAAATGTATTTACTTAGGAAAAGCAAAAATCCAGAAACAATATAAAGTGTTTTCAATTTTACACATAGATCTAGAATAAGGAAAGTATATGGACTTTGGTGGAAATGGAGGTAAGAGAAAGGGAAGAATAGGAACAAACATCATTCAGCCTTCAAAGATATACAGAAACAGATCTGGAAAGAGAGTGTATCCAGCCATTGAAATTGCGTATCTAGCCATGTTAATAGTATACAATTAAGCTGAGAGTGAGGGTGAGGAGGTTGAGAGGATGATAATTAACTCAGACTTCTGCTGAGTTCTTGAATGCTTTTCATCTGTGTAATTAAGGTCACAAAGCCTATCACCTTAGTAAAAAAAAAACCTTATATATAATAATAATGCTCAAAATTATGTATGACATCTAGTTAGAATATTGATATTTCTTGGACTAGGATGATGAAAAACATATTAGGATGTCTATGAGCAGCTTTTCTCAGGAAAGCAGGTTAAATAGGAATCGGGCATCTTATTTTTTATTTATTCATTTTTGGGGGTAGGAAATGGTATTCACCTGGGAACCAAAAGGTTGCTTTTAGACATACCCATCAAAGATAAAGAACATAACCTAAATATTACATGCTGAAAGAAATTTCTGGTTTTCTCTACTTTTACAAGAGAGCCAAGGGATATGCTGTCAGTAAAAAACAGGCTTGTGAATTTATAGTACGTGTCATCTGATCACACTTTTTATGTACCTGCTTTCTGTGGCTTCTGGGTGCTCTGAGGAGATAAGAGAGACTGGTGAAATATGAAGAGACTTAGATTCAGTGACTAAGTCTTCTGGGCTCCACTCCACATTAAAATATCAGCATTTCTATAGCTTTGACTACAGCATTTATGATTTAAAGATCTGCCAAGATGACTCTAATGTATAGCTGTGATTAGATTGCTGAGATTGGATCCTTACAAGAATTCCTTTCAGACCTTGGTTGCATACTTTAGCACCTCTGTTGAGGGCTGAATCCACCCAAAGGCTTTCTCAGAAGCCCCATGAATTAACAAAGGAACCTAGCTCTGTAGATTTGCTCAGGACTGAACTTGGTAAGGGCAGTTTATGGCTGAGGCCAGGGTCTTGAAAGATTAAGGTTGTATTTTTGGGTACTTGGTTTTTCCCCTCAAGAGACTGAAGTTATCAGTTACAAGGCCACGTGTGATCCACCTGTAATGCTCTTGAGATGTTCTGAGTTCCCTTTGTGAAACAATGTTTGATTGGCCTCATGTTTACTTTGTCTTATTGTGTGAAAGAGTCCATAGACTTTGTCCCATTTTATCTCTTGAAAATAGTACATAAGGTGCAGTACTTCTTAAAAACTTTGCTTGGCATAATACAAAGCTTCTGCAAGACCTCCTGACCCCAAACTTTATCTTCACTTTCTTCTATTCTCTTTATCTCCTGATCTCCTGGTCCTCTCTCTCAGTACCCTGCTGTGGAAGAACAACACGCTGTTCCAGGTTAATTGGAACCTGAACAGGGAAAGAAAACTAGCTCTGTTCTTTTTGTCTTTTCATCAGGGCTCCTGAGAAAGTCTTGAATTGATTTGTCCCTCAACATACTCTTTTATATATTTGAGGAACACAGTGAATTTTACCAGTAGCTGGCAGCTCTGCTCACTCTCAACTATCCTCCAAATGCATAAGAGTTTCTTTTGATTTATGGTTCCATGGAGATAAGAGTCCTTTGTGACCAGGAGGCATGGCAGCAGTTAGACACAGTGGCTAGATCAGACGCTGAGAATTCGCATCCTGAACCACAAGCACAGAGCAGAGGTTTTGTGGCACAAGGCTTTTAGTCTATGAGCCCACTCCTAATGACATATTTCCATCAGCAAAACCACACCTCTTCAACCTCCCAAACAATGCTACCAATTTTGAACAAGTTCAATGCTGGTATGGAGAAGCATTTCACATTCAAATTACCTTGGTGGTTAAGAGGAAAGATAGACAGATTCTGTCAGATTACCAATACTCCAGAACCTTGGAGCATGTGACACATTAGTATGTGACATACTAGTAAACAGCATGTGACACATTAGTAAACAGCAAGTTGTGTAAATCATAGGAAGTACTTTTAGCTGAGATGCTGATAATAATCCACCCGAAAAATAATGGGTTAAAATAAATTGTTCCTTCCTATGCTTCTTCTCTGCAGTAAAATGGAATTTTCTCTCCACTGCCTATTTTCCTGTTGCTTTCCTTAACCCATGAAATGTTGGAGTTGTCATTTCTACCAAACCTTTTATAGCTAATATATTATAAAACTTTGCAGTCAGCCTGATAATAGGTATCACAAGCAATAAACAGCTTTTTACCATTATAGATCACTGAACTTTGGGAGCCATTTGTTGGGGTTACAAAATAGCACTTGAGCTGAATTGGAGAAAGAACTTTATGCATTGTACTGGTGCCTGGAGGAATGCAGAAGTACATGAGGACTTACTGACATCTTTAAACTAAAGGCAAAATTGACATGTGGCTCAGGTAATAATGAGAGCTACCATGGCAGATACTAGAGCTGCAGGTTGTGTTCAACTGCTGGAGAATTCAAAGCATGTGTGCTTGCTCAGTAAATGGCATCATCCCTCATATGAATATTTTAAAGCATTATCATCTGGGGCTGGAGAGATGATTCAGCTCTCAAGAGTGCTAGCTCCTCCTTGTCTGACCTCAGTGGGAAAGGACGCACCTAGTTCTGCAGCAAGTTAATGTGCCAGGATGGCTCAGAGCGCATGTGGATCCTCTCCCATCTCTGAGACTGGGAGGAGGGATATGTAAGGGGGGATTGGAAGAGAGAAGGAGGGCTTCAATCAGAATGTAAAGTGAATAAATAAATAACATTTTAAAAATGAAACGAATAAAAAGATTGCTACCTGCTTTCGGAGGACTGCTGCTTGGTTCCCAGCGCCCACACTGAGTCACCTGTAAGTCAAGCTCCAGGAGGTGCAAAGATGTCTCCTAGAATTCTGGGGGCACATGTATACATGTGTGCGTACACACAGAGAGACACACACATAGACATTAATAAAAAAAGCAAAGAAATCTTTAAGAACATTATCATCTAAAAGTGCAATAAACTTAGCAAATAAAACAGGGTATAATTTTTACTTTTAAATCATTTGTCAGTGCTGGGGACTAAGCCTGAGGCTCAAACATTAGGTAAATGCTCTACCACTGAGTGATACTACTAGGTTCACATGTTATTTTTAATCTAGAATTTTAGGGTACTCTACTGTGTGCTAATTAGATTATTTCCATTGTTCCCTGCTTGTATTAATCTTGGGTTTTTAATCTGTGATTTTAGGCTCATCTTTATTTTTGTTATATTGTTTCCTTCCTTCTTGAAGTCTTGGCTTCTTTGGGTTTAGAATGTATCTGAAATTGGGCTTTAGCACTGTTTGGAATATTACTTTATTGGAGTCTCAAAACTCTAGAAGAACATGGTTATTTTATTCCTGAAGTTTATAGCATGGTTTACAATCTCACCACGGGAAATTTTGCCCATATAGAGAGTTTGGATGTGTCTAATTTACAAACATGTTGGAGCATTTAAAAAGAGAAAGGGTTTCAAGAAACAAAAGGAAGTTGTACTGACAGAAAGAATTCCAGTGGAGGTAATTTTCGCTGTAAGCTGTGAGCTTTTTTACCTAGAGAGGAGAATGGCAGGTGTTCGCTCCACCTGAAGCCCACTGATAGCAGCTCAAGCAATCACTGAGATTTATATGTGACCCCAGGAACATGTGTACGACTCCCATTTGAGAAATCTAAGAAAGAAGATGCTGTCAAAATTGGTTCATGACATCAGAGTGGGGGGATTCAGTTAGGAAGTATGTTTTTCCTGCTGACAGTAAGGTCTAAGGATCAGGCTCCAGTGGCACACACAGAGATTGTTAGTGAGAGCAAGACCATAAATGTGTCTCTGAAGCAGCTTCAAACATCCATCTGCTGGAGAGATGTGACTCCCTCTGAAAGAAAGTTATCTAAGTAGACCCTAGGTACTACTACTGGGCTATCTAAAGAACAATGTTTCCAAAAGGAAATATTGGTTCTGATTCCCCTGTCACTGTAGAGAATTTGATAGTCACCCAAGAAAAGCATGTGATGCGTCCATCTCCCTCGATCTTCCCTCTTCCTCTGCATATGAACTTAGACAAATCAGGGACCATGATTATTTATATGCCCTTGCACATAGGCTATAGAAATAGAGGAAAAGTGGGTATAGCTGCCTTTTTACTAAAAATATCCAGCCCCCAGATCAGCCTTGGCAAAGGGCAGGACATCACAGTCTATCCTAACTAATGCTTTCAATTTGAATGGTGGTCAGACTCCTGCCCTGGTAATTTTATTTTATTTTGGAAAAAAGTGAAATGAAGTTTTTACGATGCTATAATGGACATCCATATACTCACCACTTAAGTTCAATATGGGACTTACAGCGTTGACCTGATGATTGGCATTCAGCCAGTAGCTAGAGAAAGACAGAAGAAAGAATACACAGTCAAATCTTTTTTTAATTAAACCTTTATATTAATTATAGTTTATTTACTTTGTATCCCAGCTGTAGCCCTCTCCCTCATTCCCTCCCAATCCCACCCTCCCTCTCTCATCTCCTCCCTGCCCCTCTCTAAGTCCACTGATAGGGGAGGTCCTCCTCCCCTTTCATCTGACCCTAGCTTATCAGGTCTCATCAAGACTGGCTGCATTGTCCTCATCTGTGGCCTAGCAAGGCTGCTCCTGTCTCGGCAGTTGGGGCTGCAGAGATCAAAGAGTCAGCCACTGAGTTCATGTCAGAGACAGTCCCTATTCCCCTTACTAGGGAACTCACTTGGATACTGAACTGCCATGGGCTATGTCTGAGCAGGAGTTCTAGGTTATATCCATGAATGGACCTTGGTTGGACTATCAGTCTCAGAAAATACCCTTGAGCCCAGATATTTTGGTTCTGTTGCTCTCTTTTTAGAGCTCCTGTCCTCTCCAAGTCTTATTAACTCCTCCTTCTTTCATGTGATTCCCTGCACTCTGCCCAAGGTTTGGTTATGAGTCTCAGCATTTACTTTGATAAACTGCTAGGTAGAGTCTTTCAGAGGCCCTCTGTGGGAGGCTCCACAGTTAAATCTAAATGGTCCATCTTGAGTGAAGTATTTAATTATTGTGCCCAGTCTATGGTCAGGATACAGTCACATGATACTGCCTAGAGGTACAAAAGGCTAGGAAATGCAGTCTTTGGATGGATGTCTTAACTAAATAATAATTCTAGGTAACTGAATAAGAGTGTGAATATATCTCACTCACCTGATGGTCTAACCACATTTGTTTTCTTAATAGTTAGGTCTCATGAATTTAATTTAAACTCTAAGTCCTCTGGGGTTATAGCTTGCCAAGCTCACACAAGTCTCCAGTATCATGAAAATATATGTTTTGGAAAGATGAGGCTGAGTTAATAGAAGTTAATGATGCAAAAATTCAAAGTTTTGGTCATCTGGATTTTACAATTGGCTATGACATTATTGAACTGAGATTAGCTATAGAATTAAGGTGACAAGAAACTCAGTTTACTAAATGAGAAGTCAGGATAGCTATGGAGGCCAATTTAGGAGTTAAATGGTAGGTAAAGGCAGAAATAACTTCATAGTGTTAGAATGAGCAAAAGGAAACAGGGAAAAACTCAAATACCTTTCTGTGATTTGACATTGTAAAAGTATACACAGTACTTGATTTTAAAATTAGTTTAGACCGTTTTCTACCCATTGGTCACTCTACAATTAGAATAACTATATGGACTAAGCAATACACAGGTGTCTACTGACCACAACTTTTCCTCATGAGTCATAATAAGATGAAAAGATAAAAGGTGATATCTAGGAAGTTCCCTGTGTTCAAATTTTCTTGTTCTGTTGCTCTCCTTGTGGAGTTCCTGTCCTCTCCAGCTCTTGCTATTTCCCACTTCATACTCCAACCAGGGACTATTCATGGAGATAACCTAGAACCCTGACAATGCAGCTACTTCTGATGAGAACTGATAGACTAAGATCAGAAAGAAGGAGAGGAGGACCTCCCATATCAGTGGACTTGGGGAGGGAGGCGCATGCATGCAGAAAGGTGGGGGAGGGTGGGACCGGGAGGGGAGGAGGGAGGGGCTTATGGGGGAATACAAAATGAATAAAGTGTAATTAATAAAAGTTAAATAAAAAAATTTAAAAAAGGTGATATCTAGACAGGAAAGGCCATCTAGATGAGCGTTTGGTCTTTCCATAGGTGTTTTGATAGTTCGGAGTTCAACACTGCTTTTGTGCTTTGAAGTTAAGTGATAGCTGATTCTTTTCTCTGAATCACTAATGTTTAAGAAAAACCAACTCGAGAATCACGAATGTTGCTCACTCAAGTGTGAGGACAAATCCTTGGAAACAACAGTGAGTACACATAGCCCAATCTGTTTTTTTTTATGTCTTTCTTCAAATTTCAGTAAAATTTAGATTTCAAATGATATCTGTTTCTCTGGGCACAATGAAACAGTGTATATTCGACACACTTAGGTGAAAGATATGAGAATATTCAAGAAGGGACAACATGTTGAGACTCAAAAAATGAATTTTTTCATTGAATTTTGCCCAGCCTTAAACCATGGAAGCTAGAGTATTATTATCTTTGTGGACTCTTTGCATGTTACACATAGTAGAAAAAAAAGAACAAATAACTCCCTTCAGCAGTAGCATTTTATAATAATTTTTCAATTTAGTGCATTTTGTTATCATTACAGCCTATCCAATGACTTGACAATGCAAGCTTTGAACATAATCACAGGATGAAAGAAGAGACAGCTTGAATTTTCATTTAGCCACTAGCTAATTAGAGACATTTTCTTGGAGAATTTTCTTTGAATTTTTACTTGTGATCTTTCAACATGTCATGATGCTAAATTTTAAATCTTTGTTTTGCACGGGTTATTTCTATGTGTGTGGTATTAGCACAGCAACAAAAAGGTGGCTCACAGGCAGCAACCAGAGAAAAAGATGAAATGTTCCAAGTAAAAATAATTTGGGACTGACAGTGGGTAGTTCATTTAATATTTTCATTTTAAAAGTTCCATAATAGGTATGGAAAATAATACACATTTCATCACTTAGAAAGTTCTTTTGTCTTGAAGTGCCTTTGACTTCAGAATACCACTAGTTGAGTTTTGAGCCAGAAAATATCCTACAATGCTAAATAAATTTATCTTCAACACAGAGAAAAGAGTTCTTACATTAATGTTTATTTCATTGTATTATTCAGAAAAGGCAATTTGCTCAAAAAAATAGCTTCTGTATCCCAGTGTCTTAGCGAAATATAATTCTACTTTTTAGTCATGTGAAGGCCAATAGGATGGAGGGAAAGTGTGACTGTTCTGCATCATCAAGTCCCTCAGGAACTCAGAATCTTTCTGTCATGTGGCCTCACTGGTTGACAGAGCCTGGGAATTCTCACCTGTGTCTTCTTTCTTTGATGGGCAGGTAAAGAGGAAAAGGTAAGACTATGAAGATAATCACAGCGCAGATTTTCAATAAGCCATCCTGGGATGAGATACATTGATACAGTCATATTGGAGCTGGCATACCTCAGTATCTGGAAAGGGATGTTAATCTAATTGTGAGACCAGGAAGGGAGAAAATATGCCTTTGTGAACTTATATTCTGTACCACTCCTCTCAGTGAGCTCAAATATTCATATTCATTCCCAAGATCATGGAAGATTCACTTTAGAATTGTTAAAAAAATCCCTGTATAAAATTTTTTACTTTCAGATTAATGCATTTTTTTACCAGAAACTTTTTGTCTTCTTTCTATCTGTCTGCAGCCAAGTTCAGAGGGACCAATTTGTTACTAAGTCTTGATAACACATAGTCTTGAGGGAACTCAGATCTTAGGATGTACACACCAGCACAGCACTTTTCTGAAGTTCAAAAATTCAGAGGGAAGCGAATCACTTCTATAAGGAAGTTTTACTCTCTTTTTACACAGAGATGAAGAATGGTGTTCACTCATAAAAAAAATGCAGTTGCTGTGAACAGTGACTCTGAATCTCAGAATTTCAGAAAGAGGGCAACCACAGTCAGCAGGTGAGAAACTGTTGCTTATTCTTTATTTTAAAAAAAACTGTCAGAAATGAAAGGAAAATAAAAATTCTCTTATACAACATTGTGATATAGCAGGTGAAACACGAGCCATAGGAAATTGTAAAAGAAAGGCAGGAAGACACTCAAACTCAGCTTATATTAATTTTATGCTCAGTTAAGAAGAGACTGATCAAACAAGGAAGCATTGTTCAAATGTTCAAATCTTATCTGGCCTTTTGAAAACGGCATTGAGAGACACAAAATGGAATAACAAAATGGAATACCAGAGTAGGCACAATTGGATTTTTCTCTTATAGGTAACAAACTACACATGCAAGGAGTATTTCCTTTGCAACTAGAGTGGGGAAAGTTTTTGAAGGTCAAAAAGTTCCAGAATGGTAATGTTTGAGGAAGAAATATGTTCAGATTCTCACCTTGGACCTAAGGGCACCGTTTCAGAAACAAATGGAAGCGAATCTGCAAGAAATGTGCAAACTGGAAGAGAGAATCCAAACCCTGTGGAACTGAGGAGCTGAGGGGCTGGTGCTGTAGCTATAGCTACCTAGCACAACCAGCTTCAGCAAATGGCTAAGGACTATGCTGGTTCTTTGGGGAATGGAAATCCTGAGTGACGATGGAAGAATTTGGAAAAGCACGAAATGTTAGGCTATAAATAACACTGGTTCTTATCATGGAATTCTGAGCTCATGAGTGTGAGGACTTGAGCCTGTGCACAACTAAACGCTGTGGATCAGGAGGCTTGAGAGATGGTTCAGTATTAAGATGCTTGATGTGAAAGCCTGGGGGCCTCATTTTAGGTCTCCAGAATCCATGTAAAGCCACGCACAGTAGCATGCCTCTGTGATCCACGTACCCCTCCAGAGACATGGGAGGAAACAGGAGAGTCTCCAGAACCTCCCAGTTGAGCTAGGCCAACAGGAACAGCAGTGAACAAGGGCCTGCTCCACAGTGAATGCCCATCCTCAACAGGTGAACAGGCGGCATGTCCTCAATAAGGTGGAAGATGAAGACCAGCTGTCTCCCAGTGTTGTTCTCTGATTTTCACACAAGCAGGCATGTGTGTCAACACACACACACACACACACACACACACACACACACACACACACACTTAAAATAGGGGGGGAACCCCGCTGAATCTAGTAAGTCCAGTCTAAATTTTGAATTAAGATGAACAGAATATGATGGCAAAGAAAAGTCACCACTACTGAGGAGAACTTTTGAATGCTACCTTCTGTCCTTTGAAATGAAGGGAGGGTGGGACCAAGAGGAGACGAGAGGATATGAGAGAGGGAGATACTAATGGGATGTAAAGGAAAGAAAGAAAGAAAGAAAGAAAGAAAGAAAGAAAGAAAGAAAGAAAGAAAGAAAGAAAGAAAGAAAGAAAGAAAGGTAAGGCCAGTCTATTAAACTTCACTGACTTTATGTAGGGACAGTGCTTTAAAAATTATTTCTTCCCCTTGAGTTCTTCCCTCAGAATGTAAACATCAGTGTCACCCAAGAAGAAAAGATTGGCTCCCATGGGTTGAAGTTCAGACACTGACTTAGAACTTTGGCAGATGTCCTGAAAAGCTAAAATATAAGAAAGGTGCTTCCTCTCCAAATTCAGCGATTTCGTTAGCATGTTGTCACTGTTACCATACTTTACTGTAGCAAATGGGCCTGTCCTTTAGTGGCTCTTGTTTTCTCCTAGAAAATGCCTTTCTAAAACCTGGTCTCATGCTGAGATGTTAGGGGTTTTGACATGGCTTGTGCTCTGGGTGTTTTTCACAGTAAATGTGGGCTGGGTCTGTGATGATCTTAGGCTCCTTATAAAACTTCAGGAAAAAGGAATCCTAGTTGATATTGGGTTTTTTTTTTTTACTTTTATGCTCCTTGAGACAGGGTCTCACTATGTAGCCCTCGCTGGCCTGGAACTCACAGAGACCTGCCTGTACTAAATAAAGGCAATCACCACTATACCCAGCCTAAGATTCTAGCTGGGCAGGGACAGAGGGGCTCTGCCGTTCTGAGAGAAGAGGGCCAGGGTGGGCAATGTTGGTGAAGGCAGAACTCTACAAAGATGCCAAGGTGAGTTCTTGGGAATTAGCGACTTAAGAATGGCAAAAAAGGAAACTGCTACCAGACATGGAGTTTTAATGCATCTCCAAAAAAAAAAAAAAAAAAAAAGAGAGAGAGTGATGAGGTTTTGTTTCTGCAATAACGTAAAGAGAGAGTTAAACATTTTCTGCAATAACATAGAGTTAATACTGTTAAAAACCTCACAAGCTTTGTGCCAAATTGGGAGCAATTAGACTGCTGCTCTTGTATTTCGTGGGCTGTGCTCTTAGCTGCCACATCTCTATTAATTTATCTGGTGAATACATAGGAGAAGAGGAAATAGAAACAAGGATAATTATTCTAATGCATGCCATCCCCATGGATCTATCATCATTAATCCCAGCACTGACCCATTTTAGAGGCTTTAGGGACAATGTTAAGAGGGATTTTAAGAAAGGCCCAAGGGGATTATCTGCCATGTTAATTGGTCTTTGCTACACTAGAAGCCCTGTGGAAATCAAAATTAGGAGGGTGGTTTCTTTTTTTTTTTTATTACTTTGACATACTTAGTTTTAAAATTTGGTTGAAATTTTATCTGTGGCTCTGTGAACTTAAAGAATGCAAATTCCCATCCAAGAACTTCCTTCTGAACAGGACAAGAAACCGAAGGAATGAGAGCACACACGTCTCGTAATGAGGATGCTGTCCAGACATAAAATGGGTTTTTTTAAGATGAAATTATGCATGATTTATTCCTTGTCATTATTGATTTAGAGGCCTTTTCTATATTTATCAATAATTGGTGTAACAAAATAAGAATTTCTGAACACCTGGAATACTAAACTACACATAAATACAAGAACTAACTAAATGCTTCATTTTGCAAGCATTTGTGTTATAAAGTTAGATCTGTTTGCTTAAATTATTGACAAGTACTAACATTTGAATTTCTACCTTATTTTGTAAAATAACCTTGTTGGCTTTATCTTAATGAATTCCTTACTCTTAACTCTGTGGTAAAAATCTCTTTTTACTTCAAATCAACTTTGCTCTGTGTTCTGAAAGGTCTATAGAGTTATTTACAATCACCATGCTATTCAGTGAGCGAGTTTATTACACAGCAAACAAGCAAAAGTCAAATAATGAATGGTATGCAGTAGACAGATACAAGCACCAGACAACAAAATGTTGCAAAAACAGGGGCTTATAGCACCTAGATGACATGACTGAAGTCGCTTGAGAGAACACAGGTCAAATCCTTAGAGCAGTGTTTATGATGTTCAACAGAAATCAACAGGGGAAGCTGAGGTGCTCAGCTAGAATTCTCCACTGAGCTTTCTCTACACAGGTGACTTCCCATGTGTGAAATGTTGGCTTCTTGATCCCACTGCAGGCATTTTTATACCACGGGTTGAAGAACTGTAACCTCTATTGGAAGTGTTTTGCCTTCCAGCTGTTCTTAAGGGAATGTTAACACCATTAACTGTTTGCTGCTCTCTCTCTCTCTCTCTCTCTCTCTCTCTCTCTCTCAATGTCACAGAGCAGGGGGGCAGCCTTACCTATCACAGGGGGTTGACAAACATTTGACATAAACATGCTTGTGTTTGAAGTGAGGAGACCACCCCTGCCTCCTGAGCCAGCATCTCTGTGACCTCAAACAGCTTCATGACAACTTACCAATATAACACATGTTACACTCAAATATCTCGGGTTTTGTTTTTGTGGAAGTTCCCCATGACCAACTCTACTTGAGCACAAATTGAAGCCTGATTTATTCAGTTGTTACCTGAGAGGTGAACCTAGGTCCGTGTCCTCAATGTCATGTTCCTAATGCTGAACACAAATGAGTGCTCATATTTTTAAACCATGTGACCAGATATAACTTTTTTAAATTAATAATAGGTTGATTTCCAAAGTGGTTGTATAAGTTTACATTCCCACCAGCAGTGGAGGAGGGTTCCTCTTTCTCCACATCCTCTCCAGCATGTATTGTCACTTGAGTTATTCATCTTAGCCATTCTGATGGGTGTAAGGTGAAATCTCAGGGTCATTTTGATTTGCATTTCTCTAATGACTAAGGACATTGAACATTTCTTTAAGTGTTTCTCTCCCATTCCATATTCCTCTATTGAGAATTCTCTGTTTAGCTTTGTACCCCAATTTTTAATTGGATTACTTGATTTATTGCAGTTTAACTTCTTGAGTTCTTTATATATACTGGATATTAGCCCTCTGTCAGATATAAGGTTAGTGAAGATCCTTTCCCAATCTGTAGGTAGTCATTTTGTTCTGACAACAGTGTCCTTTGCTTTACAGAAGCTTTTCAGTTTCATGAGGTCCCATTTATTGATTGTTGATCTTAGAGCCTGTGTTGTTGGTGTTCTGTTCAGGAAGTTGTCTCCTGTGCCAATGAGTTCAAGGTTCTTCCCCACTTTTTCTTCTAACTGATTTAGTGTGTCTGGTTTTATATTGAGGTCTTTGATCCACTTGGACTTTAGTTTTGTGCAGGGTGATAAGCATGGATCTACTTGCATTTTTCTACATGCAGACATCCAGTTAGACCAGCACCATTTGTTGAAGATGCTATCTTTTTCCCATTGTATGGTTTTGGCATCTTTGTCAAAAATTGGATGTCCATAAGTATGTGGGTTTGTTTCTGGGTCTTCTATCTGATTCCATTGATCCACCATTCTGTTTCTATGCCATTACCATGCAGTTTTCAAGATCCAGCTATACTACTCCTAGGCATACATACAAAAGATGCTCAAGTCTACAACAAGGACATCTGCTCAGCCATGTTTGATAGCTCAGATGCTCCTCAGTTGAGGAATGGATACAAAAATTGTGGTACATCTACACAATGGAATATTACTCAGTGATTAAAAAACAAAAACAAAAAAAAAAAAACAAGGAAATCATGAAATTTGCAGGTAAATGATGGGAACTGGAAAAGATCATCCTGAGTGAGCTATCCCAGAAGCAAAAAGACATACAGGGTATATACTCACTCATAAGTGGATATTAGACATATAATATAGGATAAACATACTAAAATCTATACACCTAAGGAAGCTAATCAAGAAGGAGGACTCTGGCTAAAATGCTCAATCCCCATCCCGAAAGGCAAAGCAGATGGACATCAGAGGAAGGAGAAAACAGGGAACAGGACAGGAGCCTACCACAGAGGGCCTTTGAAAGGCTCTACCTTTCAGGGTATCAAGGCAATGCTGAGACTCATAGCCAAACTTTGGACAGAGTTCAGGGAATCTTATGAAAGAAGGGGGAGAGAGTAAGACCTGGAGAGGACAGGAGCTCCACAAGGAGAGCAACAGATCCAAAAAGTCTGGGCACAGGGGACTTTTCTGAGACTGATACTCCAACCAAGGACCACTCATGGAGATGGCCTGGAACCCCTGCACAGAAGTAGCCTATGGCAGCTCAGTATCCAAGTGGGTTCCATAGTAATGGGAACAGGGACTGTCTCTGACAGGAATTGATTGGCCTGCTCTTTGATCATCTCCCCCTGAGCGGGGAGCAGCTTTACCAGGCCACAGAAGAAGACAATGCAGCCACTCCTGATGAGACCTGATAGACCAGGATCAGAGAGAAGGGGAGGAGGACGTCCCTTATGAGTGAACTGGGAGAGGGACACAGGTTGGGAAGAGGGAGGCTGGGATTGGGAAGGGAGGAGGGAGGGATCTACAAAGTGAATAAACTGTAATTAATAAAAATTTAAAAAATTAGTAATAAGAACATATGACTGTAAAGAGGTGTTCTCTGAATCCACTGGTCCTCTCCTGGGTGGATCACATCTTTAGCTGATTACTTACCTGTTAATATCAGCTCAGTATTAAATGAGCAATCAAAAGTAGGGGAAAGGTGGTACATAAGGCATTGGCTTTTTGTAGCTCAGTGTCCCTGATTTCTGGAGAATGAGTTAGGGTCAAAGGTCTACACTGGGCTCTGTGGTACAGCTCTAAGGCCTTTAGTTCCGGGTCCTTGTGACCTATCCCTATTCCACACAGCTGAAGGAGGAAGCAATTCAAATGTCTTTTTCCTAAGAGAGTGTCACATGGTTACCTGGGCATTGACTGGCTCGGAAAGGTAGACAGTCTCCCCTTGATAATCACAGAAAATGATTGCTAGCTGTCTTTAAACTGTCCTCATCCTCTGTGAAATTCTGGATGTGCATTTATCATAAATACCCCTCTTATTTTCCAGTAATTTTTGAGGCCATGCAGGCTTACTTCTGGAAAATACAATGTGAACCATTTAGAAACACCTTCCCTGCCTAACGCTGGCATCTACGGGAAGGCGAAAAGCAATAGTGTGCAGGCCTCTTTTCCAGACTCCTTTCTACAGGGAAAAGTTCCCTCAGTCCCTCATTAGGAGGCGTCCACTGGGGCTTCCCCTGAAGGAAACTTACTTGTGTCCCTAAACTTGTTTTATTTTTTCCCAAGAACACTTAGGCTGTACAACAAATGCTCTGCTGAGACAGCATGACAAATGTAGCCAGAACCCTCCATTTTCTGAACTTCTATTATGTGTTATTTAAATGGCAAGACTGAAGCTCTGCTGCCTGGAGTGAGTTCCTCAGTCTCCGTGACAGGCACTGTGATTACAGCAGGGGCACTGCTGCCCACTGAACCCACGTGCCACTCAGGTACCACGTTATGTTCCTAGCATCTGTGCGCACACATGTTCCTTTTGCTCTCTGATTTTTTCCAAAGGACGTTATGAGTTAATGTTAGCAGAAATTCATTCTTGCCAATCCTGCTGCATTTTCCCCTTAAATAATAACTGGAATGACAACACTTAAATCATGTGGAGATTATACTCTAGGCCTTCAGTTCTTTCACAGGGAAGCAAGCAGTCTGTGGCCTTCCCTAGTTCTACACTGGGGTTCTAGGTGTGCACTGAAATCACCTGGGAAGACTGAAATATTACTGATACTTAGCTCTAACTACTACAAGTTGTAATTTATTTGAGAGTAGTTTCAGGCAACCGGTTTCTAATTTAAAATTATTTTTTGTGGTGCTAGGAGTGGAACCTAAGTCAGGCTCTACTCAAGCATTAAGCTGAGTTTAACGCTCCAGCTTTCAGTAACTATGTTACCAAAACTTTTCTTCTTCCATGTAGCCCAGCATGATACTTCACACATAATAGATCCACGCCCCATAAATTATTAAATAAATAAGTACACTCAAAACTCTAGCAATGAAGCTCAAACACAATGATCTTCAACTGAAGATTGGAAGGTGCTCGCTTATTTTTTAATTTATAGTTGGTCAGACATGTATCAAAGGGGTAGACAAAGAACCAAACTGTGGGCAGGCAGTGTGTCTCAATGATTATACCAGCAGACCAGCCCCAATCAGGTGACATATCTTCCCTGTGACCACATTCACAGTGCATGGATGAGGATCCCGACACATTTTAAAACGTTGGTCCTATAGGCTATTACTCAGAATAACTATGGAGGTATCAGCTGGGTGTGCAGGATGACAGGCTCAGAGAATCTGGCCATTCATCACGTCTCATCATTTGCCTGTAAGACCAAAAATCAGTCTCTAATCTCCTTTCAGAATCAGATTTTTTTTTCCTTATGAAGAAGATTAGTATGTGCTCCACATGGTCCCTGAAACATGATCAAATGATGCACGTAATGTAGCACATATTATGTAGCAAAGAAGGCTGTGCGCACTAAACCTTTCTTTGTTAGCTTTGTGTCCTCTCTCCGACCTTTGGCCCAATCTCCCAGCAGTTCCTTCTCTTCTACATAACTCCTGTTTAAATCTCATCCAAGGACTTTTTCCCATCAGTGAATCGCATACTTTCCTGAAGGTCATTCTGCCTTATTCTATTTTGTATTCCCAGAACCCAGCACATTTTCTGACACAAACACACACACACAGAGAGAGAGAGAGAGAGAGAGAGAGAGAGAGAGAGAGAGACAGAGACAGAGAGAGAGACAGAGAGAGAGTTTAATAAATGTTTGATGAAAGAACAAATGGAAATCAGAAAACCATAATTATGAGCAACTGAATTTTGACCAAGGCCATTTCATTTGAAGAAAGCTGTCAGGTTATGCAAAGCCGTGGGAAGATTAGCGTCTTCACACTCGGCTTCACATCCCCGATGTCCAACATAGGCTTGTTTTGAAGGCAAGATTTTAGAGCTGTCATGTCAGGCTTACAATGCATTCAAGTCTCATTTATTAGGTGTGATAAAACTTGGGATTTAAGACCCCAGCTAATTAACTAAGTGTGCTTTCAATTCCAATCCCTGTTACCTACAAATATTTGAATTAGCATTTAATGTTTATTTTGAGTTATCACTTTTGTTCCTGGGTCTTTGCAACTTAATTAGGAATGCTTTGCACTTCCTTCCAGCTTTGCCAAGAGAGAAGCAGTGAGGCTCACTGGAGGAGGGCGGCTTCAGGCTGAACATTCTATTAGTGCTCCAGGAATTCATAACCGCATGACTTGGCTTAGCTCTTCACCGTCCACTTTCTCTGACCTTCTGTCACTAACTGCCTTCCATGAGATCAAATTACTGTATTCATCTTTTTGTAATCAAAATAAGTTGGCTTTCCTTTCCCTACATCATGCCCACATTCTAATGTACTGCCTTTGTATTAACGGAGAATTACGACTGTAGAATCCTAGAGATCTTTAATCTGTTTTTCAGATTCATCCTGGGTCAGATATTAAACTTTAGCGATCCTTCAGCCTTTCCGGGGATCTTATTAGAAAGCTGATTCCCACTTAGTCTGTGGTGGGTGGGTGCTGACAGCATGCTCCTGGGCCACACTGATGAGGGTCTGGGAGCCACAGTAGCCGTAATGATGCTGTAGATCAGTCATTTGAACTTTCTCTGCATCCCTTGCTTCTCCATCCCATGTTGAGAGCTGCTCATTCAGCACTTGTAGGATTACTACAAGTAATCATTTAATCACTTGAGATGTCATTCACCCCAACTTAGTCAGCTAGTTAGTTAGTAGCTGGAATTCCCACATTTCAGCCTTAAAAAGATTTCCCCTTCAAATAGAACTCTAAAAGGCAGAGGTAGATATTCAACAACAGTGTGTGCTTGAGCAAATCAGTTAAACTGAGTTCCAGATACTTCATGTGTGTGTGTGTGTGTGTGTGTGTGAAGATGTGAATAACCCTTGTAAACATTCACTGAATTCTTGAAATATGCAATGGTTTAAGAATTGTTAATTATTTTATTTAAATTACCAATGTGTCTCTTGCTTCAGTTGTATTTCAGACAGCAGTACTTTGTTTTCAAATGTGATTTATATTAGAATTTTCCAATGTATCTGTTACTTTATTTTTAATTTTTAATCTTCTTTCACCTTTATGTATTATATATTTTATAAGCTTAAGAAAATGAGACACTTAATGTTGTGTGCAGTATTTTCCTGTATAGGTTTGGGATAGGTGATGACATTCTGTAGAATTTATGAAGCAAAGATCACTATTGAAAGCTAAGCGATCAGTCTGTTCTCTCTTGAACAAGTGGTTCCCAAGATACTTATACAGTAACAGGAAGCCATGAATTATTATGGGATAACTTGGGCATAAGGCACAGCTCCTATTGGTTGTTTATTTAGAATGGATCTCTTGGCTCTCTACCACTATTCTCACATTTAAATTTCCCTGCTTTAGTTCCTTACACACTGCTTGCCATGTTCTCATTTATTATTACTCAAGTTTCACCTTCAATAGGTCCTTGTTTAGACTTTAGCTTGGCTTTGTGTGTACACCTGGGAATTGATAATGAGGAAAGGGTCAGGCAGCCTTTGTTTTAGTTGAGGGAAATTAAAATAGGGGACCCGAGGGTCAAAGATTTTAGCTGTGACCTCAGACTTCTACAGCAGGTACATGAGCGAGGAACTGGACAACATAATATCTTGCCCCAGCAACTTTGATGACTGGTGTACATGTGTAAAAATCTAGTTAGGAATTCTAAGCTGTCAATCATTCTCCATTTTTAACACCTCGGATGGTATACAGGTAAGCCAGGCATTAGGTCTTTATATGCTTTACCACATGCATATACATACAAACACACAGAAAAAAGAAAAAACAGAAAAGGTCAGATTTGATTCATCTGTGGTACACACTATGTATCTGAAATATGTTGACAAATTGGAAGGAAATAAACTAGAAGAGACAACTGTCGTGTGGACAATTTGATTTTCTCTTCCATGGTTACAAAAGAATGGAAGGCTCATGAATTGGTGAGAGCTGTTTCAGGAAATAAAATTTTCTGAGCTCTAATCTGAATCCACTTCTCTTTCTATCTTCACCCTCTTTCAAAAGCTATTGGTTCTCAACGCCACGTGTTCCATCCACTCACATAAGGTGATGATAATCCCAAAGCAAATGGTTCTCAGCTCCATAAGCATCATCCACTCACTAAGGTGCTAATTCTGATAATAAAAGCTATACAGATTAAATTGTTATTAGATGATTTTAATGTAAAACTAATAATGAAAATACTTCATTAGGTTATGATTCCACTATTAACAAATACTAATAAATATTTTTACCTTTCTTAGTCCATGACTTTGTGAGACCAGAACTTATCTACTGCTGGTATTCTTGTGACAGAGTTGTGCTTGCCTCTTTCTGACAATAACTATAAACCCTTAACACATGTAGATTATATCTATGGCTGTTACTATATTTACATCATCCAAAATCAGGAGAAACTGACCCGAGAAGCTACTTAAAAGGATGAAAGAACACTAGGCTGGGCCACAGTTGACTGGCTTTTCTCATGCCTGTGCACCTAACTCACTCAGTGAAAGAGTTAAATAAGCAAAAAGCATTAAAATTTACAAAAGGCCTGACTCCCAAATCTGTGCAAGAATCCTCTTAAAATTTGTCTGAACACGTCAGTAAAGACTTGAATTGTTCCAGCAGAAAATAACTTAAAAGGCTAAAAACCTGAGCAGAAACTATAGCAGCTGCCTGGTTGGGGGAGACACAGGTGCTGTCCAAATCATGAATGACTAGAAGATTTTAATCCAGGACACGTCACTGGTACTCCAGGAAAGCAGCATTTTTATAGCACCGAGGATCACTTTCAGAACCACAGTCTGCAACCTGCAACTAAAAGAAAATCTGAGTGGCAGAACCTCCCAGTAAAAGAGAAACAAATTCTACATGGATCAAGTTGTTCTACTAGCACTTTAACAAATACAACAAATAAAATAAACATCTTTTGGAAAGTTACATAATCATTACAAAATTATCCATGTACAATCAAATTATTTAATTATGAATAATTAGAAAACTGTGACCAATACTCAAAGTTACTTACTGCAGCAAGGCCAGATAGTAACACAAGTCCCTAATCCCAACACCAGGAGACTGAGGGAGGGTTGGGACATTTAAGCCAGCCCCGGCTACAGGATGAAACTCTGTCTCAAAAACATATAACCAAACAAATAGAAAGGACATACAGACATGCCAGGTATTATATTCAATAAGCTTAAAATAACTATTATAAATAATGGCTATTATAAACTTATTTAAGCATCGTTAGAAAAAATAAAGATAAAGCTACAGGAAATTTTGGAAAATATATTGCCTAAAATAAACAAAAAAAATCCCCAAATATTATAGAGTTGAAAATGCAGTATCTGAGATTCAAATTTGAAAGATTTTTCCAAAGCAAAATATCAATAAAACAAATACAAATGAATTCGAGTTACCGAATTCAAACATGAAGATCCTAAGTAGGAAGAAAAAGGAACAGGCAGACAGTGGCCTGAACAATAGTGTCTAGAAGTGTGACATGCAAACCACAGGCATTCGGAAGACAGGGAGGAGGTAAACATAGAAGAGTATTTCAGACTACAGGGCTACTGTAGAGATCAAAGCCCCTCTTGAGGCTCCTTGTCTCATTACGAAAGGCACTTAGGGATGTGAGAGAAGAGCAGCAATGAAGAGCACTTGCTGCTCTTGTAGAGGACCCATATTTGGTTCCTAGTACCCAAATCAGTCTGCTCATAACCATGTGTAACTCCAGCTCTAGGGAATCCAATGTCCTCTAAACCCTGCAAGCACTAAACACGAGGTGCACATACATACATGCAGACAAACATACACACATAAAAAAGTAAAATCAAAAAACAAATGAAAGCATTTAAGAATGGGCTCAAACAAACAAACAAACAAACAAATGAGGCAATTTTATTAGCACTTAAAAGAAAAAAAAAGAAATCCCAGGCCTGGTGAACTGTAAACCTTACCGACTGCCTGGAAAATAGAGAAGAAAGAAAAGATTCCATGTTGCTTAAGTGAACCTTCAATTTTGGAAAGGAAAAGAGCATTGTCTTAGGGTAAGCAGGGCTTCCTGATGATTGTCCCACATTCCTGAAGTGCTTGACCAGCACAACTATATTAACCCTTAAAGTAGGAAACAATGCTGTGTGTCCATCCAAAGGGAGACTCCGTTCTTCATTACAACAGTTTAAACAAACCCAATAAACTTAGCAAACTCCAAGAAAGATTGTTCTCAACAGCTGATCACTTCAATTTAGTTTAGGCATAAGTAGTTTTAAGGGGCAAAACTGATCTCTTGAATTTCTTGCTGTTTCATACCTCTCCTTCCTCCCTGCTCCCTCCCTACCATAGCTTTCCTAGAGTATACAGTTCCACACTCATCTTGCTGTGCACAACACACTTTTGAAAGCCAAGGAGATATAGGTTTTCCTATACCTACTGCAGCATATCCTTAGAAACAAAACAGATTTATTCCCTTACAGTTCTAAAGCCAGAGTGTGAGAGTTATCACTGTCACAATCAAGGCAACAGTAGAGCAGACTGGAGGCTGGAGGAAGAAGAATCCAGTTCCTTGTCTTTTCCACCATCTAATAGTCACCTGTGTCCTTTGGCCTCAGTCTATCTGCAAAGCCAGCAGCATGGCATCCTCTCTCTTTCTCCATTTCTCTCTGTGTCTCTCTCCTCTATCTCTCCTCTCTCTCCCTACCTCTTTCTCTCTTCATCTGTCTCTCCTCTCGCTCTTTTCCCCTCTCTATCTGCAAAGCCAACAGATAGACATGACATCCTCTCTCTCTTCTCTCCTCCCTCTCCATCTCTTCCTCCATCCCTCCCTCTCTCCTTCTCTTCAGTATCAAATCACCTCTGCTTCCCTCTAGTAAGAACACTGGTCATTTCACTTACTGCCCACCCGAATTATCCAAGGTCATCCTCCCCAACTGATGACCTTTAATAATACCTGCAAAGCCTTTTGCCAAGATGGCGGCTTGGATATGCTTGAGGCTGTTACTCAGTTAGCCAATGCATTGTTCCTTCCCACCTCAACTTTTTCTTCCTGTGTTGGTACTTTCTTGTGCTTGTACTTTAAAACTACATGTTAAACCCATCCATTTTTCTTTTGTGCCTTCCCTCTAATCCAAGCTACTTCTAATCTGCATTCTTCCCACCTCCCCCCCAAAAAAAAAACACTTCTCTGCATGAACACACTTTCTCTTGAGGTTTTACTCTTGTTAGTTATCTCTTTCTCATATGTTTGCCATAGTAACACTAAAGGCTCATTAAGAAAAATTAATTCCTTCTGGACAAGAGAATAAAACCTCTGGCCTGGATAGTAACCTAACCAACCAGTTGGGCAGGTCAAATTCTTGGCTAAGGGAAGACCCCCCTCAAGAAGGCAGGGCCAGCAGCAGGATGCTGGACTCCTCATAACCCAGGCTAAAGGAGTGGTTATCCCTCAATGAGACAATGTACACTCCCTTCCTAGCATTTCCGCTCTAGCAGAGCCCCTACAAGCCACCCACTGTGCTGAGTCCTGATTCAAAAGGGCATAACCTTTTTCTATTTTTCTGTATTGCTTTCTAGAATCTAACTATGCTTTTGCAATATTTTGAGCACCTTCATGTTTTCTCTACAGGTCCCCTACCTGCCAAGTTTCTGCTTGTCTGCCATGTGCTGGCATGGCTGTTTTTCTTTTCTTACCATTCTTCTCCAACTATCAATTTACCGCTTGCCTGCCTAACATTTTTCTTTTAAACATTAATAAAATTGCCTTTGATATTCTATTTGAGACCATTCTTAAATCCTTTATTAATGAGGTTAAGAAGTCCAAAAATATCCAGACTCTGGGGGAATTACCCAAAATCTCAGTTAATATTTTGGATTGTAGAACAAAAGCCTCCATTTTCTCTGTCTCCTCCAAAGGACTTGATACACTTTATTTTTTTAATTAATTAATTTATTCACTTTACATTCCAATTGTAGCTTCCTCCCCTCTCTTCTTCTGGTCCATCCTCCCTTCTTTTTCTCCTATATCCCTTCCACCCTACACCTCAGAAAAAGAGGAGCTGCCCCTACCAACCTACCCCAGCACATCATGTCACATCAGGAATTCCCCTGTGCTCTGGCAAGGCAGCCCCACTGGGGAGAAGAGACAAAAAAGCAGGCAATAGAGTCCATATCACAGACCACTAGCTCCTGCTCCCTTACTACGAATCTCATATGTAGCCGGAACTGCCCATTGACTACATCTATGTAAGAGGCCTAGGTCCAGTCTATGCATGGCCCTTGGTTGTGCTTCAGTCTTCACAAGCCCCACTGGGCCCTGGTTAGTTGGCTCTGTTGTCTTCTTGTGGAGGTCTTATCACCTCCAGGTCCTTCTATCCTTTCCTCCATTTTCCCACAAGACTCCCTACCTTTGCCCTATGTTTGAGTCTCAGCAACTGTTTCTATCTGCTGTTGAGTGGAGCCTCTCAGAGGATAACTATACGAGGTTCTTGTTTGCAAGCATAGCAGAATATCTTTAATAGTGTCAGGGGTTGGCCTTCTCCCATGGTGTGGGTCTCATGTTGGGCCAGGCATTGCCTGGACATTCTCTCAATCTCTGCTCTATCTTCAGCCCTGCATATCTTGTAGGTAGAGTAAATTTTGGGTTGAAGTTTTGTGGATGTATTGGTGTTCCCTTCCTCCACTAGGAATCCTGTCTAGTTAGAGGACGTCCTCTTCAGTCTCCATGACCCATGTTACTAGGAGTTTCAGCTAGAGTCACCCCATATCCTCCCAGAAGCCTACCCTGCCTTAGGTCTCTATCTTGTCACAGAGATGCCCCCATCCAGTTTTCCTCCCCTGCCCTGCTCTTCCTGGGTTTGATCTCCACCCTCATTTCTCTCCATGCTCCCTCTTTTTCTACCATTAAGTTCAATTAAGAAAATAGAAATCCCTTAAAGATTTTTAAATAGGTCAGGCATGGTGTCACATATCTGTAATTCCAACCCAGGAGGCTGAGATGAAAGGGTAGCAAGTTTGAGTCCAGCCTGAGCTACATAGGAAACCTTATCTTTAAAAAAAGACTGCAGAAGAAGAGGGTCCAGGCAGTTCTGATGAGACTTGAAAAGGTATGGGCAGATGGCAGAGGAGAAAAATTCTCCCTTTCAGTGGACTAAGAGAAGGGGATAGGGGGGAAGAGGGAAGGAGGGTAGAATTAAGGGATGGGGCTTCAATCCAGATATATAATGGATAAATTATTTTTAAAAATTAAAATTAAAAAAATCAAAGTTAATCTCAATAAAAAAAGCCAGATTTTTTCCAAAACCATTTTTTTAAAAAGTGAGTAACAAGAAAACTTTAAACAGAAACTTTCCTACGAATGCTTGAAAATAGAAAATGCATCCATAAAAAAAGGTGCTAGAGGAATGAAGTAGATAAAGAGGTATTATCTAGAGACAGGAAGTGGGAGTGTTGTCAGAATGCTAGCGGACATTACTTCCTGAATACTTAATCCAGGAGTAAATCCAGGGTCTACTCATGGACATACTCTAGAGACACCCACGAGAGGCCAGCTATGCTGGAAAGATGGCTTAGTGGGTAAGAAAGCTTGCTGTAAAAGCAAGAGGAGCTGAATTCAAACCCCTAGCACCCATGTGAAAGCCAGGTGTGGCTGTACATATCTGTCACCCTAGCCTTGGAGAAGAGACAGAGACTAGTAGCTGCAAAGAGCACTCTGACCAGTCCCAAAGCCTAACTAAGATGGCGAAAGAACCTCTGATGATAAAGTTTAGGTAGCTACAGTAGAGCGTGAACATTGATTTCTCAAAAGCTGTTAGCCCTCAACAGGAAATATGTTTGGAAAAGCTTCCTTTAATAGCATCTGACATTCTGTTTTCCTCTGCGAATCCACAGTCAAATGCTCTACCCCTGAGCCACCCCCCTCCTCTCAGAATCTATCTGTAACAATTGACCCTGCTGTTCTAAAGACTGTGTTCAGAGTTACATTTCCTGAGAAACACTTAAGGAAATGTAGAGGTCTCAACAGTATGAACAGACTTGGGTAAATTTATCTTGTTTCCCAACAAACGAAAATTACAAATGGCAAAGCAACTTTGCAATATTGTAGACAGGGATCAAAATGTATCTTCACACCACCAGAAGCCTGCTCATTATTTCAGGAGCCCCGCAGACCGTCCCAGTCGGGATCATGGCCTTCAGAACGAGATGTTAAACAATTAGCATAACTAAGCAATGAAAGCTAAAAATAAGCATGTGAACAGATAGTTCTGGAGCAATAACAGCAGCTATCTGAGACAGCACAAAGTCTAGGAAGATCCACATTTACAGAATAACTACAATGTGCAACAATTAAATGCATATATATATATATATGCATATATAATGTATGTTTATAGATTTAGTTAGAAATGAGGAAGTAATTCAGTTGGTAAAAGGCTTTCAAGTATGTGGACCTAAGTTTAGAGTCTCCACACCCATTGGAGCTGCTGCTTGGTACTGGAGAGGTGGAGACAGGAGAATCACACTGAGACCCATTCTCACAAAAATAAGGTAGGGATGTGGCTGAGGAGGTGCTTCTATGATTAAGAGCACTCACTGCTCTCACAGAGGACCCAGGTTTGATTCCCGGCACCTACACAACAGCTCACAACCATATTTAACTCCAGTTTCAGGGAATTCAATGCCCTTTGCTGACTTCAGTGGGCTCCCTTTTTATGTACATAGTGCACAGGTACACACTCATGCGCATAAAATAAAATTAATATTTTCAAAACAATAAGGTTGAGAGTGGTTAAGAAAGACAAAGTGTAGACCTCTGGCCTCCTCATACACATATGCACACATACACACACATATATGCACACACCAGTGGACACAGACAGACATGTGCACACATATAAACAACTTCAGGAGAAATTTTAAAATATGGGTTTAGGAATCAGACACCTATATCTAAAGATGTAATCTGCCGTTTTAAAATCACACAACTCAGGGAAATTTATTTACTCTTTCAATTGCAGTTTTCTTAGGTGAAAAGTTGTTCTAAAACTTGTGATATCCAGGGCCTAGGAGCTAGAGAGATCCTGGGCAGGCATACAGATAGGGAAAAGACCACAGATAGTGTGTGTGTGTGTGTGTGTGTGTGTGTGTGTGTGTGTGTGTGTGTAATTACATAATTTTTCAACTTTAATAAAGCAAGCTACCTGAGATTTCTCCTGCCTGTTTCTTCTCTAATTGGCAGAAGCTACGTACCCAAACAAGACCCCTACGTGTTAACAGTACCTTACAGGAAGTGTGAATAAAAAAAAATAATAAAAGCTGCCCACTTAAGGCTTTTGGCTACAGAACAGGAGATGGTACTGCTACTAAGTCATTTTGAAGGAGTTTGCGGCTACTATGGCCCAAAATGAGAATAGCTAATTCCTGTTCTGCAAAGCAGAATACATTCCTGCATGATCTACAGAAAAAAGGACACAGGAAATCATGCCGGTAGGAAACTAACAGCACTTCATCGGAGTTTGAAGAAGACCCTTGTAGTGAGAATGTGGGTATTTTGGTTTCTTAAAAAAAAAAACAAAAACAGAAATATTATAAGAACATGTTTTGGCTTTAATCTCAGGTGTGGGGATACGAGGCTGCTTCGAAGCACCTGACTATGATTGCCTTGTGCTCTAGCAGAGGCGTGGTTTTCCCAGCTGCAGATAGTTTCCGTGATTATGTGACATTTGGAATTCTGGGGACTTTTCAGAGGATCTATAATAAATGCTGCAATGCTGCAGAAGACAAGCTGGGTATGCAAGGTTTATTTTTTCCGCTCGTAATTTCACATCTCAGAGTTTCATCACCTGCTGAGTGTTCACTGATGTAGGGACCTACTGCGCTGACCAAGCTGCTTGCAGGAGGAGAGGAGCGTGTGAGTGACAGAACTCCTCTCAAGATGAGGGAGCTTGGATGCAGGTGCATGTGCATGGAGAGGACAAGACCAAAGTCCTTCCCTACAGTGTCAGCCAGCAGTCCTGCCTGACTCTTCGCAGGAGCTAGCCTGTCTCTAGTTTGCCATTTGCTCCTCAGGGTCTCTGTGCAAAGTATCTGGCTCCACACCAACAGAGTCCAGTAGGGAAACTAAGTTAGCCTATGTGCCAAGGATCATGGTACTGCCTCTCAGATCCCAGTATGTTCTTCATTGCTTGATCTGTTATTTCAGGCCACTCTTGCTCTTTGCTAAGAGAATTCCATCTAGACAATCAAGAGAGAAGGAAAGAGATTCTCTTTCTGCTTCCAGCGTACCCTGTCCTGCAGTTTCCTACAAAGTGTGTGGTTTCTTTGGTGTTCAGTTCCTGCAGCGCACACCACTTCTCCAGTTCTGGTTTTTGCAGTATTGGCAGCTTTCCCGGCAAAGGGCAAATTCTTCCTCTATCAAGATGGCTTCCATAGCTTCCTGTCACAGTGTAGATACAGTGCACAGTGGCTAACAACATTGATAAGCAGCAGCTGCCTATTTCATCTCTCTGTGGTTGACACAAGAGTGTCTTAGGCAAGAGATTTTCGCTGTGAAGTTCAGACTTCCATCAGGGGCAGGACAAAGCGCCACCCAAGAAGTCAAAGCTCCTCCTTCCCCAGTGAGATCTGGGTGTCAGGCCTGGACGTGAGGTGGGGGTGCTGTTTCCCTTTACATCTCCCATCCCCACATTTGTGAAAGTTCTCTAATGTTTACTACGTTACTTTCACTCCCCACAATTGTTAATTGTTAATGCTCCTTTTATAGAACTTTCTTACTGAAAATCACTAAATGGTTCCCATCTTCTGACTATACCCCGACATATAGAGCCAGGCTGGTGTAGGCTGAGCACTGCATTAAACAGAGGAGAGATATTCTCAGAGCCCCTGCTCAGCATGAGCCCCAGTGTCAGGCATTTCATCCTCATTACCTCATTTGATAAAGCAAAAACTCAGTGTTGCAGCAGAATATTATTATTGGTGTGTCTTAAAATAAGTCCCTTGCCAAGGTCGCTCAGCAAACACATCACAGAGTTTAGGATTAAATTTATATTTGCCTATATTAAAACATGTACCAAATGTGCCCAGGCATCTTCCAATATTAACTTAAGCTCTCATATATGTTTACCTCTTTAGTTAGCATAAGAAAATTTTCTACTTATTTATCCGATGATGTCCTTGCTAGTTATCACTGAAATAGTGGTTATATTCCTTTTGAAGCAAAAACTGTTCTCTAACAGAAGTAAACCATTCTTTGCCATTTCCTCATCTTTGGAGAAGTCTGCAAGGGCCCTTTAGAAGAAGCATGGATTGAGCTATCAATAGCCTGCCTTCAGAGCCACCGCTACTATGCTTCATCCTCGACTGATCTTTTAACTCCAATTGATTTCTCAAACTTTTCCATTTCCCTGTGATTCCCTGTTTTCTTGCTTCTCCTATCTTCCTTCATAACATCACACACTTTATTTTAGATGTCTTGGCCCAGTGGGGTGATTTCTCAGATGCAATAACTTGTTTTGTTTCTCCAGCTTCAAAAAAAAAATCATCGGAGTAGCGAGTAACATGAAAGAGAACTGTGCAGTGTGTTCTCAGGATCATAAATTACTCACTGGAAAGAAAATGATGGATACGTTTTCCTGTTCTCTGAATATATTACGCATTTTTCTCAAGGCCCATTTTGTAAATGTTTTCTCTTACCAAGCCACTCGTGAACATTGAGTGCGGTTAGCTGGTCTCTACTCTGTGGGTATCCTTTCCCACTGAGTGGCGCAGGGCATGCACAGAAAATACCACTTGGCAAATGAATATTAAAAGTTCATCATCTTATGGAAATGAATATTATGCTTATGGAGTAGACTGTCCAAAGGACACCTCAATCTCTGTCCTCTCAGTTCACAGGTAAGCAAATGAGGCAAGGCAGGGAAGACCCAGACAGGCTCTTGGGGAAATGACAAGGTGATCTTGTCCTACTGTGAGACTCAAATTATTTCATTTTGGGTTTTTTTTTTTTTTGAAGTTTTTTGTTTGTTTTCTGCTTTGTTTTGTTTTGTTTTTAACATATACATTTTCCTTGATTACCACCATTTATTAAGCAATTTTAGTTACTAATAATCTAAAAATAATAGGGCTCATGTCAAGAGATGTAGATAAACATCAGTTATATTATTTAAGTTATTTATGTATTATTTCATTTATGCCTTTTTGATATCCTGGACCGAAACAGGCTTCTTGAAGTTCTTCAACCCATTAGCAATTTTCTTTAAAATTTTTTATTGCACGGTATTTTCAGCCTTTTTATTACTATAACAAAATAATGTCTTCCACATTGCATGTGGTTGGCATTTAAGACAAACATTGTTCTTCCTAGGTAGATTTCCATTGTAAATCCTGAAATTCTGAATTTTCCATGTCTATAAGTCCTACGTATTCTTTTAGGCTTTCTTCTGAACTTCCCATCCCAGGAACCCTGAAAAAAAAAGGCAGTTAGATAAATAAGCCACAAACAAAAGCCTGTGGTACATGAATCATGTGGAATCAAGGACAGTGTGAGGTGAGTGACTCAGAGTAACCAAGAGTGCATGAGTCACTTGGAGTGGTCCTACAGATGGGAAGCAAAGTGGTTTTCGCATGGCTGGGGAGCAGAGGATGGAAAGAAGGTTGTTTAACGCTATATAATTTCTTTTTCTGTGTCTGTGTGGGAAAAATAAAGTGTTCCAGAGACTGGTTGCACAGCCATGTGAGTATTGAAGTGTCCATTACTGAAATGCACACATCAGCGGGTCACAGCGGTAAATTTTACTTTATTCATGTTTTACCACATTTGAGACAAACACAAATTCCCCATCTACCACCTCCAGGTCTGGATGCTTCCTCTTGTTTCATGACGCATTACCTACACACATGCTCATCACTGCATCGCTCCATTACGCATCCTCTTCCTCTCAACTTCACAATGGACAGCAGCCCTTGCACAGATGGTGAAAAACCTCTCCTTTTATTCTAGACCATAGTCTCAGTGGGTCGCTGCTGACAGAGGTAAAACTAACATAGCCAAAAGGGGGTTGAAAACTTAGCAGCCTCACCATAGAATTCACTTAATTCTACTTTACATTTTAGCTGCTGAAATCTGGCCAGGTGTTTGTGCGAGGGATGCTAGCCAGACTAATTTGCATCTCTTATCCTCTGTAATTTCCAGTCAGATGTGTGAATTTGCAGAGATAAGGTATCAGTATCAGTCCATGTTCAGTTAGAGGAATAAATTCACCCCGTGTCATCCACACATTAGGAGTTTAAAATAGAAAGTAGGCACTCCTATCCCCACTGGAAGAGCTGGGGCACCAGGGTCGGGAGAAACTACTGCCAACAGTTCCAGTCTGAATGGATGATCTGAATGGCTCTATTATCCCCTGGAATGCTTTGACCCTCATGTCCACCCAGGTGTCTGCCTGCAACAGTCTCCAAAATATAATAGCTTTTTTTCTTATCCACCTTCCAAACTACTTTTCGAATGTGAACAAATGAAGAAGAAACTTCTAAAAGATGTATTTGTTGCTTTTCCTCTTCTAATATTGAAGGTATTTGGATCATGTAGTACGCTATATACTTAATAAAGCATAACTCAGCACAGTCATTAAGCCTCACCCAACACCCAGTGCACAGTTCACCTCCCGTTTTGTTGAATCTTCGGCTTAGAAACCCCCATACTTAACCATGTAGAAAGCACTCCGGCCAACTGAACTCAAACACGCGTTGGCTACTCTTCCAAGCTGTGGATATTGGACTTACACCCAATACTGTGATACTAATTACATAAAGCCATGTAGATGTCAGTGTTTGAGAACACACTCACTCAAGACATATTTAACACACAAAAAAAACCCTATATCTTTGTGTCTCCATCCATAATATTTTCTTGGTTTTATAAAAACACACTCGGGGTTCTGTATTTTAGCTTTGTCCCTCTTCTCTTTCAGTTTCTTTCTTTGTCTCTCTGACTCTGTATCACCCCCCCACACACACACACACCTGAAATACTCTATAAATGAGAGGTGGATGGTGACAAGCAGCAATTAAAATCATTATTGTAAAGAAAGATCCTAAACATTTTTGCATTCTGGAGCTGTATCTTTGCCAAAGAGGGTCGTGGGATGCGGCGAAATATACTCAGGTATATTATATAGTTGGTGAAAATAGCCTTGTGTAATTTGAAATAATATTTTTTTTTTCAAAGAAAGAGGCATAATTTCAAAGAGCAAGAGGCTTTTCTGAGAATTTAAGCTATTTCTCTCTTGTAATTTTTGAGCCATCTCAATCTGATAGCTGACAACATAAAAGGAGACACGAGCCTCGAGGCCTCATCTCTGAGGCCTTTAGACACAGTTGGCCAAGGTTCACATCAACCTCAGACTGTGCCCATGGTTCCCTTCCACTTCCCTCCTATGGCTGCAGGAGGAAATTCAAATAAAACAGCCCACGGAGAATGTTGATTCCTATTTTCTTCTCATATCCAAGAGAAAATTACATGGTATCATTTCCCAAGGGAGCTTCAACTTGCTGCTATATTTTCAATTGTCTTTTTGTTTTAAATCCAAAATCAAACCCATTTGCAAGTTCCCTTCACAGGTCTGTTTCACGGGGAAGAACACGGGTGGCACTCCGCCATGGTCAAGTGGATGGTTAGTGAACACACAGTCATGGCCACGGTCATGGTAGTCAGAGCAGAGGGGCACCGATACAACCTCCACGCCTGCCTTCAACAGGTTCGCGGTGCTGGTGTTCCAAAGCTGTGATCTCAAGGGTAGACAGGAAAGAGAGAGCTGGAACGCTACATTAAAACAATGCAATTATCTTAAACTTTCCATGCGCAGACCTTTATGAACTCGAAGCTTAAAATGAATTTTCTATTGATTTTCCTATAATGATTCACAGCCCCTAGCTAATCAAATTGGGGAGTAACGGTTGCAATAGTCATAGACGTATGCAGAAAGAACGGGGCAGGGAAAAACGTTTTCATTAGTAATATCAATCTCAGAATTCCTAAAGCCAATACGTCTTTTTTTTTTTTGGCAAATATATGCAGAGATAACAATCATTATAGGAACCACCTCAAAGACCACTAGGGAAGGATGGTGCCTTAGCATGACAGCGAGATGTAGAATTGTTGCCATCTAGTGGTCAGTAGCGGAACTGTCGGGTGCCATCCCACAGCCCAACAAATCTTTCCACAATAGCATGTTTTGCCATTTTATTTCACTCCTCTGTGCATATGTGGTTGGATTAAAACATTTCTAAAGAAGTCTTGAATAGTGACATTTTGACAATTTAAACATCTATCTAAATTGAATTTTATCTTTACGAGCCAAACATTTATCGAGCACAGCCAGCCTTGTGGCTCTGCAAATCAGAGGTTATCAGATTCTCTCATTCAAGTTCTGGCTCAAAAGTCATAAGCAGTCGTTGTGGAGCATGGGTGTATATCTGAGTTTTCCAGTTCACTCAGATGTATAAAATAGATGGTAAAGGTGGGCAGAAGTCTACATGAACACCTGCTTGTGTGTGTAAAGGGTTAGGCAGTAAGTACAACCACTGACCAGCACAGAATTCATAAAGACAGTAGTCAACATAAATATGAAAGTTTAAAACTATAAATTGTATTTATTGAATTTTTATGACCATCCTATTTTCTGATACAAGGTCTTCTTATATCTAGCTCAGGTTGCCCTGGAACTCACTATGCAGCCCAGGCTCACCTCAAAAACATGTAATCTTCATATTTCTGACTTAATACTGTAATTGCAAACATGTTCCATAATACACAACTTTAAGTTATTTTTCTTTTTTATTAATTACACTTTATTCACTTTGTATCCCCCCTGTAGTGCCCTTCCTCTTCCCCTCCCAAGCCCTCCCTTCCTCCCCCTTCCTCACCCATGCCCCTCCCCCAGTCCACTGACAGGGGAGGTCCTCCTCCTCTTCCCTCTGACCCTAGCCTATCAGGTCTCATCAGGAGTGGCTGCATTATCTTCCTCTGTGGCCTGGTAAGGCTGCTCCCCCCTCAGGGGGAGGCTATCAAAGAGCCAGCCACTGAGTTCATGTCAGAGACAGTCCCTGTTCCCATTACTAGGGAACACTTGGACACTGAACTGCCACGGGCTACATCTGTGCAGGGGTTGAGTTATGTTTCTTAACCAGAGCAAATGTTCACCATCTCATTAAAATCATTAATAATTATTAAACATTGTGATGTTGCAGACTCTATTTCATTATTTAAGCAGAAGTTTGCTCAGACCTTGTAGTGAAAGGTTAGAATCCCAGCTCATGGGAGCATATATCTGGGTGGTAGGCCACTTTAGCATGTGGGACGTCCTGGGTTCAATTCCCGGTGTCACCCACAAGCTTTATGTGGCAGAAGCTGCAGAGTTCTGTTCGTTTCATTTTGATACTCACATCTGATAACTGCCACACATGCAAAATATTTCTCAGCTGCAAAACATGACCCAGTTGAGGAGCTACAAATTTAAGTACTTTCTAGTCTCCCTGACGTGTCTTGTTTATTTGTGCTGCTTAAATTCCTCATCTCTGGTGTCAAAATCGGACTTTAATGCTTATTTAAAGCCTCTTTTTATTTTTAGTTGATAAACAATAATTGTATATGTGCTGAAGGTACAGTGATATTTCAATGCATGTACAAACTCGGGGGACTAAAAAGGGAATGAGTCGAAGGGGTTATTAGTCTTAGTATTTTCATTAAGTGGAAGATTTTAATTCAGGTTGGGGGACCATGAAACTTTTTAAAATGAAACACACAAAGTTGAAGGATAAGAAACGACAGCACTGTTTTTGATGAGAGTGATGCAAATGCACCATTTTCAGCCTTCTTTCCCCATAGCATTGCTGCAATAAAACAAAAGTGTGCTTCTCTGTCACTGCTAGGCTGGCACCTTT